>NC_047103.1:155037999-155721749 GCF_902500255.1 Thalassophryne amazonica | reverse complement strand
AAAGATTTTCAATTGGATTAAGATCCGGACTATTTGCAGGCCATGACATTGACCCTATGTATCTTTTTGCAAGGAATGTTTTCACAGTTTTTGCTCTATGGCAAGATGCATTATCATCTTGAAAAATGATTTCATCATCCCCAAACATCCTTTCAATTGATTGGATAAGAAAAGTGTCCAAAATATCAACGTAAACTTGTGCATTTATTGATGATGTAATGACAGCCATCTCCCCAGTGCCTTTACCTGACATGCAGCCCCATATCATCAATGACTGTGGAAATTTACATGTTCTCTTCGGGCAGTCATCTTTATAAATCTCATTGGAACGGCACCAAACAAAAGTTCCAGCATCATCACCTTGCCCAATGCAGATTCGAGATTCATCACTGAATATGACTTTCATCCAGTCATCCACAGTCCACGATTGCTTTTCCTTAGCCCATTGTAACCTTGGTTTTTTTCTGTTTAGGTGTTAATGGTGGCTTTCGTTTAGCTATTCTGTATGTAAATCCCATTTCCTTTCGGCGGTTTCTTACAGTTCGGTCACAGACGTTGACTCCAGTTTCCTCCCATTCGTTGCTCATTTGTTTTGTTGTGCATTTTCGATTTTTGAGGCATGTTGCTTTAAGTTTTCTGTCTTGATGCTTTGATGTCTTCCTTGGTCTACCAGTATGTTTGCCTTCAACAACCTTCCCATGTTGTTTGTATTTGGTCCAGAGTTTAGACACAGCTGACTGTGAACAACCAACATCTTTTGCAACATTGCGTGATGATTTACTCTCTTTTAAGAGTTTGATAATCCTCTCCTTTGTTTCAATTGACATCTCTCGTGTTGGAGCCATGATTCATGTCAGACCACTTGCTGCAACAGCTCTCCAAGGTGTGATCACTCCTTTTTAGATGCAGACTAACGAGCAGATCTGATTTGATGCAGGTGTTAGTTTTGGGGATGAAAATTTACAGGGTGATTCCATAATTTATTCCTCAGAATTGAGTGAGTCCATATTTTTTTCCCTCTGCTTGGTCTAAAAAAGTAACCGTTACTGACTGCCACAATTTTTTTTCCTGATTTCTTATAGTGTTTCTTAAAGCCAGAAAGTTGCCATTTGAAATTACTTTAGTTTTGTGTCATGTCTGTGATCTGCTTTTTTTCTACAAAATTAAACAACTGAATGAACATCCTCCGAGGCCGGTGATTACATAATTATTGCCAGGGGTTGTATTTGTGTGTATATATATATATATATATATATATATATATATATATGCAAATTTATTTAAAAAAAAAATTAAGCATGCCCCTGTACATAACTATTCACAGCCTTTGCCATGAAGCTCAAAATTGAACTCAGGTCCACCTGGGGTAAATTCAGTTGAATGGGAGGATTTGGAAATATATACATACAAATATATGTATATACACACATACATACAGACATTCACACGTTTGAGGCAGACCTTTTCCAAAGATAACTGAAACGAAAGACTCGGCAGACTTGAAGCTTCAGTCTGTGGAGACACTTCAGCAGCAGTCAGTAATAAACACATCCAGTGTGTTCTGTTGCCATGCTATCACAAAGATCTTTAGTGGGGATGCAAGCAACCTCTCTGTTGTTTTTTTTTAAAACAACAACAAGGCAGTGTATGCACCATATTGTATTTTGAAGCATCAACAGGGATGTGCCGTGGCACCGTTTCTTCTCAAACAATATTCATCTCAACAGGAAAACCTGATACACAGCAGACAAGCAGACTTATACCAAACACAAACATGCTTAAGATGAGATTTTTTTACATGTCAAGCATCAAATGCACCAAGACCATCCAAATGTTCCCAAACAAAATACAGATCCACCCCCTATAAGACAGAAAGGCTGCAATTTAAGGAACACCATCACAGGGAAATGGAAAGAAGGAAAAAAGCAATATGTGAGCAAAAGCAACAAGAGAAGTCAGACTCACAGTGGGATCTGCTCTCAGCTTGATTAGAAATCTTTTGCGTTTGAAGCTAAGTTTACGAATCTTGGACCAGTTGAAGGCATTGATTTTTGTGTAGCCCTGGGGAGAAAAAAGGAAGACACAATAAGCTGTTTTAAAATGGTATGTTGTTTTCAACAAAAAATATTTTTAAAATCATTTTCTAGTGGCATACCAGAGACATGTGAAGGTGAAAACAAAAGTTCTTGGCAGAGGAAACACAGCACAAACCAGCTGGATGGAGACTAACCACAAAACCCCTTGAATTAATTAAACAATCTGTTGTATCAGCTAAATCTTTAAGCTTGCAGGACTCTGACAAAACAATTATGAGCTAATAAGACAAACCGCAAAGACAGAAGATAGAAAAGACTGCAGATGTGGGACAAAGTCAGTGACAGGTCGGTCAGGTTTTAGAGCAACAAGCCCCACAAAAAAAAAAAAAAAAAAAAAAAAAAAAAAAAAAACCCTTGTGGGACTGGAAATCTATTCTCAGAATAATTGAACACAGAATGAAAGAAGCACAAAACCTTCGGGGTTTGTTCTTGATGACATAAGCTTTAGTTTAAGATGTGAAGACATTCTCAGTTTGACCTCTGGGGTCAGCTAGAGATCACTGACCTCTGGGATATGAAATTTCTACGCACAAAATTAGAAATGAGTGTATCTTAGGATCTAAATGTGATAGAAATGTAAACTAAATGTGTGATTCCATGTTTCTGGAAATGAGAAACTCATTTATAACATTGATATCACTCTTAGAGGTCAACATCAAGGAGAACAGTTAAGGTCACTTAAAAAGATCGTACATTTTGGGAAATGTAAATACAAAATTTCATTAGATTTTCATAAACAATTCCATGTAAATATGTAAATGCCAAAAATGTAGGCCTACAAATATGGACATGACAAAAATGGAGGCCTCTTTAAATTTTAACTCATTTGAATTCTTGAACTCATTTGAATTCAACAGAAATAGTCCATGGGCCAAGCAGGTTTTCAGTACCACTTAAGGGGAAAAAACGACACTCAGAATCCATCCCAGGGTGTTAGCTGTAGCCAGGTAGGGATCAATGAAGAATTACACAGAGGTCAAACTTTAAAAATGCTCCAATCATGTTGAAAACTATATCACATTACTTGTCTGATCATAACGATTCCAAAAAGGTCGAGTTTGGACAATCTATGACGGAATGTTCTGCAGTTATGGGGTCAAAACAGCAAAAACGGTGACAAAGGTCAATTTCAGTTTGTACAGGGGTTTTCATTTATATAGCGCCAAATCACAACAGAATGGCCTCAAAGCGCTTGACACAAGTAAGGTCTAACCTTACCAACCCCCAGAGCAACAGTGGTAAAGAAAAACTCCCTCTGAGGAAGAAACCTCAAGCAGACCAGGCTCAAAGGGGTGACCCTCTGCTTGGGCCATGCTACAAAATATAAATTACAGAACAACTCACAGAACAATTCACGGACGAATATACAAGAAATGCTATTGGCGCACAGGACAGGAGGATGCTGACCTTGTTTGACCTTTACTTTGGAGACAAAGCATTCAACACAGTCAAAACTATTGCATTTATTGATCCTTTGATTTCAACCAATAATTTGCATCATTTTTGCTGAAATTGGAGCAACTTTAACTTTTGAACCTTGTACAAACTGAAATTGACCGTTGTCACCATTTTTGCTGTTTTTACCTCATAACTCCAGAACATTCCATCATAGATAGTCCAAACTATACCTTTTTGGAATTGTTATGATCAGACAAATAATGTGATATAGTTTTCAACATGATTGGAGCATTTTTAAAGTTTGACCTCTGTGTAATTCTTCATTAACCCCTACCTAGCTACAGCTACCACCCTGGGATGGCTATCATACATTTTTGTGTAGGCCATGACACACTGAGGCTGGATTCTAAGTGTCGTTTTTTCCCCCCTGAAGTGGTATCGATTAGGTCAAAATTCATGACTGGCTCATGGACTAAGGCTGAGTCTCAATTCTACCCCTCGGCCCTTCCCCTCCGTTTTGTGCGGGCACGAGAGACAGAGGGGTGTCTCAATTCTCTTTTTGGAGCGAGGTGGAGGGGAAGGCGAAGGGCTTCAAACCCCTTCAAACGGAGTGAATCTGGATGCACACTCCATTTGGAGGGGTAGGAGGAGCTTACCGCTGTCTCCGAAAAAACAAACATGGCGCCGAAAGAGCCGCACAAATGAAGCAGCTTTCATTACAAATTACACTGTTTAGAAAGTTATAACTTGCCAAAAAACTTTACAGGCAGTTGTCTATGACAGCAATGTGTATGCTGCTGGATGCATGTTGCGTATATTGTCATTCTGAAGAATATCGTAACGTTGCTCGTGCGCTGAGGCGTTATAATGCATATACACACGAATGCTACAATAAGACACTTTTATATCTCACAATAGAGAAAACCATAATAAAGGATAAGCACGTTAATTTGTATGTTCATAAATCTTTGGATAATATCAATCCCTGCTGTTGGATTTCAAGGCCTGTAACACGGGTGTATTTTGGAAACAAACAGGGAGCCCTGAGCGCACTCGTCTCCTAATAAGAAAATGAGGCAGAAAATCAGAAGTTTCATCAATGTTGGAAAATATATACACACATATGTATATGTGTAACACATAACCTGACGTCCTAATAGACTGCTCTTATTTGTCAAGGATATTTCTAAAGGAAATAGGGCTGGATGCAAAAAATGGGAGAATTTGAAAAAGAAATATAAGGTTAACAGAACTAGATAACATACTTACAGGTGCTGGTCATATAATTACAATATCATGAAAAGTTGATTTATTTCAGTAATTCCATTCAAAAAGTGAAACTTGTATACATTCATTGCATACAGACTAATATATTTCAAGTGTTTATTTATTTTAATTACTAATTAATTAATTAATTACTAATCAACCAATTAATGATAATCAAACAATATTAATTATTACTATCATTGATTAATTATTATTAGTATTATTAACATTAATGAATTACAAATTAATTAATGATTAATACTATTAATTATTATTATTATAAATTACAAATTTATTACATTAACATGACATGATTGTGATGCGTCTTCTTCTGTTTCTTTGCAGTTACACAGAAAGGCGAGAAAATAAAAAGCAAACAGGCTGCTGCAACAAGTTGCATTTCGGTTGCCATGTTAACAAACAGTGAAAACAGCAGTTTTTTTTTCTCCTAAGGCGGAGGGGTGTCTCAATTCATAGGGCTAGAGGTATACCCCTTCACCTTCCCCCTTGTTTTAAAGGGGTAGGCGTAGGGGTAGGGGCAGGGCCAAGGGGAAGGGGTACAAAAGAGAACTGAGATTGGGGGTAAAACTCCCAAATTGAATTCCAGTGAGAAACTCCCAATGCAATGTAAATAGCGTAGCATTGAACAGGTTACCTAATGAGCATTCTAAAATCAATACAATACAGCGGAATTTGTTGCAAAGGCCTTGACCTAGGGGATACAACAATGTAGACGGACAACTTGTATCATCATCAGAACACTGTTTTAGTCATTGCAGTCACCAGAGCATGTGTACAGTGCTGTGCACATTAATATTGTCTTTTTACAGTGCCCAGTACAACCCTTTTTTGCACCCACAGTGCCAAAGCTCGTAGCAAGCTTGTGATGCCTCAAGGAGTGTTGTCAACTAATACAGCTTCTACATAACCAACAGTAGTTTTTAACAAGCCAGAATCCATTGAAGTAAGACAGTGAACCACCTGGCATAATGACTGTGATCAAGAGCAAACATCCGTGGCAGTAGTAGTGTAGGCACTTGCATATACAGTTGTATGCAAAAGTTTGGTCACCCCTGATAATTTTCATGATTTTCCATTATAAATCATTGGTTGTTTGGATCAGAAATTTCAGTTAAATATATCATATAGCAGACAAACACAGTGATATTTGAAAAGTGAAATGAAGTTCCGAGTATTGATTGAAACTGTGCAATAATTATTTAAACAAAATTGAGCAGGTGCACAAATTTGGGCACCCTTGTCATTTTTCTGATTTGAACACATTTAGCACTAATTATTGGAACGCGAAATTGTTTTTTTAAGCTCATTGAACCTTGACCTCCTTACACAGGTGAATCCAATCATGAAAATGGGTATTTAAAGTGGCCATCTGCAAATGTTTCCCCTCTTTGCATCTCTTCTAATGAGTGGCAACATGGGAGCCTCGAAACAACTCTCAAATGACCTGAAAACAAAGAGTGTTCAACATCATGGTTTAGGAGAAGGATACAAAAAGCTATCTCAGAGATTTCAGCTGTCAGTTTCCACTGTGAGGAACATAGTGAGGAAATGGAAGGCTGCAAGCACAGTACTAGTTAAGGTCCAAAGTGGCAGGCCAAGAAAAATCTCAGATAAGTTGAAGTGAAGGATGGTGAGAACAGTTATAGTCAACCCACATACCTGCTCCAAAGACCTACAACATGATCTTGCTGCAGACAGTGTCTCTGTGCATCGTTCAACTATACAGCACACTTTGCACAAGCAGCTGTATGATGCTGTAATGCAGAAGAAGCCTTTTCTGCATACACGCCACAAACAGAGTCGCTTGAGGTATGCTAAAGCACATTTGGACAAACCAGCTTCATTTTGGAATAAGGTGTTGTGGACAGATGAAACTAAAATTGAGTTATTTGGACATAACAAGGGGGGGGGGGGGGGGGGATGCATGGCTGAAAAAGAACACCGCATTCCAAGAAAAAACACTTTGTTACCTACAGTAAAATTTGGAGGTGGTTCCATCATGTTGTGGGGCTGTGTGGCCAGTGCAGGTACTGGGAATCGCGTTAAAGTTAAGGGTCAAATGGATTCCAGTCAATATCAGCAGATTCTTGAGAACAATGTTCATCAATCAGTGACAAAGTCAATGACCTTAAACACTGCCAAAATCTACAAAGGCATTCAGGCAAAGGAACAAGTACAATGTTCTGGAATGGCCACCTCAGTCCCCAGACCTAAATATTATTGAAAATCTATGGTGTGATTTTAAGCGGGCTGTCCATGCTCAGAAACCAACAAATCTGACTGCACTGGAGATGTTTTATAAGGAAGAATGGTCCAAAATACCTTCAACCAGAATCCAGACTCTCATTGGAAGCTATAGGAAGCGTTTAGAGGCTGTTATTTCTGCAAAAGGATGATCTACTAAATATTGATGTATTTTTTTCTGTTGGGATGCCAAAATTTATGCACCTGCCTAATTTTGTTTAAAGAATTACTGCACACTTTCTGTAAATCCTATAAACTTCATTTCACTTCTCAAATATCACTGTGTTTGTCTGCGATATATTTGACTGAAATTGCTGATCCCAAAAAACCAATGATTTATAAAGGAAAATCATGGAAATCATCAGGGGTGCCCAAACGTTTGCATACAACTGTACATCTCAAAGTCAGTCTGCCTCAATGATCTCACAAACAGCAGCCTGTAAATCTCCAGGGTCAGTGATTTGAGCCAGTAGTCAAAGTGGGCACTTATTTCAGCTTTTTGGTGACACCATATTGACCTCTGGGGGTATCGTACTGATCAGAAAAGGGTTTCTCATTCCCAGAAATATGGAAATACATATTTGGTTTACATTTCTATCACATTTACATCCTAAGATATGCCCATTTCCAATCTTGTGCATAGAAATGTCATATCCCAGAGACTAATGACATCTAGCTGGCCCCAGAGGTCAAACTGAGCATGCCCTCACATCATAAATTAAAGCTCATGTCAAGAACAAACCCTGAAAATGTCATGCTTTCATTCTGTGCACAACCGTGATGCTTAACAACCCCACTACCCGTGTCAAACTCAGACATCATGAATCTTGAGTTAAAATGTGGACAAATAAAAGTAGTACTACTATTATTTGTTTCTCACCAGTGGGCTGAGAAAACCATCTTTTTTTTTAATCTCTCCATTTGTTGCTGGGTATTTTCAATCTTCCAAATGTTATTTCAACATAACAGTTTTGGAATTTTAGGCAGTTTGTTTATTACGTTCACCTGAAAAACCAGCACCCCAGTGTGTGCCACAGCCAGGCTGAGTTTAGTCCCCTCTCTGTCCTTGGCTGGGTGTAGACGAACACCGTACATCTCCAACCGCCGGGCGATTTCCAGCAGCTGGTAGTCAGACTCTGCTGGTGTATGCCCACTGTGGAGAACAACAACCAATCACTGATTAATCAACATGACAGTCAACCAGCAGCCTGCTAGGTGATTTGTTCTGCAGCAGAAACAGAAAGTGTGATTTTATTGTTTTCTACATGTGCCAAAAAAAAAAGAAGCTTCCTCATTATCTTCACAGATGTGCAGCCACCCTACCTGAATTGTTTGGAAGGCCACCTTTAAATTTAGTTTACTATTTTTGCACAGAATTAGTAAAACAACACTGCTTTCTGTAAAAATAGACTACAATATGACATGCCAAACAGAGGATATGAGATATTACATTAGCTAAGTCTACACTATTATTTCTGAATATTTTGTATCTCAAGAAGGGTGTTATGGTGACTCAGTGGGGTACACCTTGCCATGATGGTGACATTTGGAACAGCACCATTTGAGCTTCAGAGCAGTTCTCCAGAAAACCTATGGGTGATGTCACAGTGGGATTGTCCAGAATTCAGACACAGACTATGACAAAAACTGATCATTTATCTGACAAAATGCTGACAAAAAGTTCACAATGACCAAATACGTATGATATCAAACAGCGGTGATAACATTTCATTCATCTTGTCTGGAGGCTTAAATAAGTTGTAAAGGAACCAAACGATCTCCTTGTTTATGTCCCACATAGGATCAACAGTTAAGAATGAGAGTGTGTCACAGGTGCAGCAGGCACGGTTTCTGTTTGCATGTACTTAATGTTCGACCCGAGTCGGTCCATCTTGGTTATGATGTGAAGTCACGACTTTAATGTGAATGTAGAAACAACAAACTCAGAAAAGAAAAGAAAAAAAAAAAAAAAATCAGATGGCAATACCCACTGTGGTCAGGAAGAAATCAACCACAACAGAAGTTTGTTTCCTCACAAATCTGAAAATAGCTTCCTGTTTCCTGTACAACGTGCTGAATTAGCCACTTCCTTCCTGTGTTGGTGAGGGAGTGGGGGTTGGGGTGTGGAGGAGCAGCATCCAGAAAGAGATTAGGTGTGTGGTGCCATGTGTCGCTCCTTTGGTTTTCAGCTCTTATCAGTGTTTAATAAGGTTTTAAAGGATTAAATGTGTGCACAAAACCATTTGTAAACTGTGGTGGGACAAGAAAACTTGTACAAAAAAGAACAGGGATGTCTCTGTTCTATCGTGATGGACGTTTTCGTGTGTGTGTGTGTGTGTGTGTGTGTGTAGGGGGAGGCTTTTCACCCGGGGCATTAGGGAGTGCCGAGTCCTATGTCCACAGATAGCCACCTCAGTGGGGGACAGATTAGAGGTAGGTGTGGGTGTGTGAGCAGTTGTGATTAAAGAGATAAATATCTGTTCAGGAAAAAGACTTGGCTGTAATTGTATAAAGGGTGTGAGTGCACGTTTGAATGAACAGATATATATCAGTGTTTAGGAGAGCTATTGTTGAGGTACTGTATAACACCAATTCCAATGAAGTTGGGACGTTGTGTAAAATGTAAAAAACAGAATACAATGATTTGCAAATCCTCTTCAACCTACATTCAATTGAATACACCACAAAGACAAGATATTTAATGTTCAAACTGATAAACTTTATTGTTTTTGTGCAAATATTTGTTCATTTTGAAATGGATGCCTGCAACATGTTTCAAAAAAGTTGGGACAGTGGTATGATAAGTTTTGGTCCAATAATTTCTAGACAACTAACATTTTTGCAGACGTAGCTTTCTGTAGTAGATGCACAGTTCTATCCTCTACAAACAGAGGAGAGCTGGTTCCAAAAGAAACCGCTCTATCCTCTGCAGGCAAAGGAGAACTGGTCATAGAAAAGAAAAAACTCATTTCTTTTGACCCCATACTAATACAACCCCTGGCAAAAATTATGGAATCACCAGCCTCGGAGGATATTCATTCAGTTGTTTAATTTTGTAGAAAAAAAGCACATCACCGACATGACACGAAACTAAAGTCATTTCAAATGGCAACTTTCTGGCTTTAAGAAACACTATAAGAAATCAGGAAAAATAATTGTGGCAGTCAGTAACGGTTACTTTTTTAGACCAAGCAGAGGGAAAAAAATATGGAATCACTCAATTCTGAGGAAAAATTATGGAATCATGAAAAACAAAAGAACGCTCCAACACATCACTAGTATTCTGTTGCACCACCTCTGGCTTTTATAACAGCTTGCAGTCTCTGAGGCATGGAATGAGTGACAAACAGTACTCTTCATCAATCTGGCTCCGACTTTCTTGATTGCTGTTGCCAGATCAGCTTTGCAGGTTGGAGCCTTGTCATGGACCATTTTCTTCAACTTCCACCAAAGATTTTCAATTGGATTAAGATCCGGACTATTTTTTGACCCTATGTGTCTTTTTGCAAGGAATGTTTTCACAGTTTTGCTCTATGGCAAGATGCATTATCATCTTGAAAAATGATTTCATCATCCCCAAACATTCTTTCAGTTGATGGGATAAGAAAAGTGTCCAAAATATCAACGTAAACTTGTGCATTTATTGATGATGTAATGACAGCCATCTCCCCAGTGCCTTTACCTGACATGCAGCCCCATATCATCAATGACTGTGGAAATTTACATGTTCTCTTCAGGCAGTCATCTTTATAAATGGAATTGGAACGGCACCAAACAAAAGTTCCAGCATCATCACCTTGCCCAATGCAGATTCGAGATTCATCACTGAATATGACTTTCATCCAGTCATCCACAGTCCACAATTGCTTTTCCTTAGCCCATTCTAACCTTGTTTTTTTCTGTTTAGGTGTTAATGATGGCTTTCGTTTAGCTTTTCTGTATGTAAATCCCATTTCCTTTAGGCGGTTTCTTACAGCTGGTCACAGACGTTGACTCCAGTTTCGTCCCATTCGTTCCTCATTTGTTTTGTTGTGCATTTTTGATTTTTGAGACATATTGCTTTAAGTTTTCGTATTGATGCTTTGATGTCTTCCTTGGTCTACCAGTATGTTTGCCTTTAACAACCTTCCCATGTTGTTTGTATTTGGTCCAGAGTTTAGACACAGCTGACTGTGAACAACCAACATCTTTTGCAACATTGCGTGATGATTTACCCTCTTTTAAGAGTTTGATAATCCTCTCCCTTGTTTCAACTGACATCTCTCGTGTTGGAGCCATGATTCATGTTAGTCCACCTGGTGCAACAGCTCTCCAAGGTGTGATCACTACTTTTTAGATGCAGACTAACAAGCAGATCTGATTTGATGCAGGTGTTAGTTTTGGGGATGAAAATTTACAGGGTGATTCCATAATTTTTTCCTCAGAATTGAGTGATTCCATATTTTTTTCTTCTGCTTGGTCTAAAAAAGTAACAGTTACTGAATGCCATTATTTTTTTCCCTGATTTCTTATAGTGTTTCTTAAAGCCAGAAAGTTGCCATTTGATATGACTTTAGTTTTGTGTCATGTCTATGATCTGCTTTTTTTCTACAAAATTAAACAACTGAATGAACATCCCCCGAGGCCGGTGATTCCATAATTATTGCCAGGGGTTGTATGTTGGCAATAGCACCCAAGTCATCCAGAGGCATACAGTTTTAATTTATGGTTAAAATTTTAGCCAAACTAATTTCAGACAAGTTTAAATTAACGTCACGTCTGAAGTTTTCTAAAGTGGAAATATCAGATATATGTTTTAGTTTTAAAGTAATGCATGATTTTTGAAGGTTTTAGTGTGGACATGCAGCTGTGCTCAGTGCATTATGGGTATTCACAACAGAAGAAATACATTTAAGACTCTCTGATCAGGCTCTACAATGACAGCACCATTAAACTCTTTGTATATTGTACTTAAAACTCTCGGGAATATATTCTCTGGGTTTATAGACGTTATTATGTTTGTTTTATGTAAAAATACCAAAAGAGGCCCAGGTTGCTTCTCCAAAAGCCGAAACGTCTGTTCAATTGTGATTCAGGCCGTGTGATATAATCGCCGTCAAAATGCATAAAACACTGCCATCTACTGGCAACCAGTTATATCACAGTGTTGCCGACCGCAGGATTTTAAAATTATCTGTAGGTTTCCAAAACCTGAGAGACTACACATGTGGAGATAAAAAAAAAAAAAAAAAAAATCATAGATCTGACAGGTTTAGTTGTACACTGTGTGATGTCAGCCACACGGTAAAAACAACACACACAAACAGATTTAACACACGAACATTCCCAGGTCAAACATCTTGCTTTCTGATTGGCTGCATGTCACATTCAGCTCCTCACATCCTTCCGAGGAGATCAGAGCGCTCTTACAAATCACACACGGCAGGAATATCTGATAAGATTATATTTAGCATCATCACTGTATCATTTCATTGTATTTTGATGTGATTCATCACATCATTGTATCACTTCCTGTTCCGGAGCACAGCAGTGTTTTGCTGTATCTGTTAGCTGTTTAATCTGCGCAGTTAGATTGATCTAGTTAACTAGATAACGATTTGTTTCACAGTGTAATCTTCACTTGCCTTAACTAAAGCACTCCCTCTGCTGAATCACCTCTAAATTATTTACACATTATTCACTTTGTGTGTTTTTAGGAATCCGCTAGCTTAGCGTAGCTACTAGCTCTTAGCCGATTTAGCATGGCGGCTTCTCCTGTCTCTCCCGCACTTTTCTGCTCTGGGTGTGAAATGTTTAGTTATTCCTCTGCCTCCTTTACCAGTAATGGTACTTGTAATAAGTGTAGCTTATTCGTAGCTTTGGAGGCCAGGCTGGGCGAATTGGAGACTCGGCTCCGCACCGTGGAGAATTCTACAGCTAGCCAGGCCCCTGTAGTCGGTGCGGACCAAGGTAGCTTAGCCGCCGTTAGTTTCCCTCTGGCAGATCCCGAGCAGCCGGGAAAGTAGGCCGACTGGGTGACTGCGAGGAGGAAGCGTAGTCCTAAACAGAAGCCCCGTGTACACCGCCAACCCGTTCACATTTCTAACTGTTTTTCCCCACTCGACGACACACCCGCCGAGGATCAAACTCTGGTTATTGGCGACTCTGTTTTGAGAAATGTGAAGTTAGCGACACCAGCAACCATAGTCAATTGTCTTCCAGGGGCCAGAGCAGGCGACATTGAAGGAAATTTGAAACTGCTGGCTAAGGCTAAGTGTAAATTTGGTAAGATTGTAATTCACGTCAGCAGTAATGACACCCGGTTACGCCAATTGGAGGTCACTAAAATTAACACTGAATCGGTGTGTAACTTTGCAAAAACAATGTCGGACTCTGTAGTTTTCTCTGGGCCCCTACCCAATCGGACCAGGAGAGACATGTTTAGCCGCATGTTCTCCTTGAATTGCTGGCTGTCTGAGTGGTGTCCAAAAAATGAGGTGGGCTTCATAGATAATTGGCAAAGCTTCTGGGGAAAACCTGGTCTTGTTAGGAGAGACGGCATCCATCCCACTTTGGATGGATCAGCTCTCACTTCTAGAAATCTGGCCAATTTTCTTAAATCCTCCAAACCGTGACTATCCAGGGTTGGGACCAGGAAGCAGAGTTGTAGTCTTACACACCTCTCTACAGCTTCTCTCCCTCTGCCATCCCCTCATTACCCCATCCCCGTAGAGATGGTGCCTGCTCCCAGACCACCAATAACCAGCAAAAATCTATTTAAGCATAAAAATTCAGAAAGAAAAAATAATATAGCACCTTCAACTGCACCACAGACTAAAACAGTTAAATGTGGTCTATTAAACATTAGGTCTCTCTCTTCTAAGTCCCTGTTAGTAAATGATATAATAATTGATCAACATATTGATTTATTCTGCCTTACAGAAACCTGGTTACAGCAGGATGAATATGTTAGTTTAAATGAGTCAACACCCCTGAGTCACACTAACTGCCAGAATGCTCGTAGCACGGGCCGAGGCGGAGGATTAGCAGCAATCTTCCATTCCAGCTTATTAATTAATCAAAAACCCAGACAGAGCTTTAATTCATTTGAAAGCTTGACTCTTAGTCTTGTCCATCCAAATTGGAAGTCCCCAAAACCAGTTTTATTTGTTATTATCTATCGTCCACCTGGTCGTTACTGTGAGTTTCTCTGTGAATTTTCAGACCTTTTGTCCGACTTAGTGCTTAGCTCAGATAAGATAATTATAGTGGGCGATTTTAACATCCACACAGATGCTGAGAATGACAGCCTCAACACTGCATTTAATCTATTATTAGACTCAATTGGCTTTGCTCAAAATGTAAATGAGTCCACCCACCACTTTAATCATATCTTAGATCTTGTTCTGACTTATGGTATGGAAATTGAAGACTTAACAGTATTCCCTGAAAACTCCCTTCTGTCTGATCATTTCTTAATAACATTTACATTTACTCTGATGGACTACCCAGCAGTGGGGAATAAGTTTCATTACACTAGAAGTCTTTCAGAAAGCACTGTACCTAGGTTTAAGGATATGATTCCTTCTTTATGTTCTCTAATGCCATATATCAACACAGTGCAGAGTAGCTACCTAAACTCTGTAAGTGAGATAGAGTATCTCGTCAATAGTTTTACATCGTCATTGAAGACAACTTTGGATGCTGTAGCTCCTCTGAAAAAGAGAGCTTTAAATCAGAAGTGCCTGACTCTGTGGTATAACTCACAAACTCGCAGCTTAAAGCAGATAACCCGTAAGTTGGAGAGGAAATGGCATCTCACTAATTTAGAAGATCTTCACTTAGCCTGGAAAAAGAGTCTGTTGCTCTATAAAAAGCCCTCCGTAAAGCTAGGACATCTTACTACTCATCACTAATTGAAGAAAATAAGAACAACCCCAGGTTTCTTTTCAGCACTGGTATTTGGTTAGACTCTTTCTCTCCGATTGTTCTGTCTGAGTTATTTTCATTAGTTACTTCATCCAAACCATCAACATGTCTATTAGACCCCATTCCTACCAGGCTGCTCAAGGAAGCCCTACCATTATTTAATGCTTCAATCTTAAATATGATCAATCTATCTTTATTAGTTGGCTATGTACCACAGGCTTTTAAGGTGGCAGTAATTAAACCATTACTTAAAAAGCCATCACTTGACCCAGCTATCTTAGCTAATTATAGGCCAATCTCCAACCTTCCTTTTCTCTCAAAAATTCTTGAAAGGGTAGTTGTAAAACAGCTAACTGATCATCTGCAGAGGGATGGTCTATTTGAAGAGTTTCAGTCAGCTTTTAGAATTCATCATAGTACAGAAACAGCATTAGTGAAGATTACAAATGATCTTCTTATGGCCTCAGACAGTGGACTCATCTCTGTGCTTGTTCTGTTAGACCTCAGTGCTGCTTTTGATACTGTTGACCATAAAAATTTATTACAGAGATTAGAGCATGCCATAGGTATTAAAGGCACTGCGCTGCGGTGGTTTGATTCATATTTATGTAATAGATTACAATTTGTTCATGTAAATGGGGAATCTTCTTCACAGACTAAGGTTAATTATGGAGTTCCACAAGGTTCTGTGCTAGGACCAATTTTATTCACTTTATACATGCTTCCCTTAGGCAGTATTATTAGACGGCATTGCTTAAATTTTCATTGTTACGCAGATGATACCCAGCTTTATCTATCCATGAAGCCAGAGGACACACACCAATTAGCTAAACTGCAGGATTGTCTTACAGACATAAAGACATGGATGACCTCTAATTTCCTGCTTTTAAACTCAGATAAAACTGAAGTTATTGTACTTGGCCCCACAAATCTTAGAAACATGGTGTCTAACCAGATCCTTACTCTGGATGGCATTACCCTGACCTCTAGTAATACTGTGAGAAATCTTGGAGTCATTTTTGATCAGGATATGTCATTCAAAGCGCATATTAAACAAATATGTAGGACTGCTTTTTTGCATTTACGCAATATCTCTAAAATTAGAAAGGTCTTGTCTCAGAGTGATGCTGAAAAACTAATTCATGCATTTATTTCCTCTAGGCTGGACTATTGTAATTCATTATTATCAGGTTGTCCTAAAAGTTCCCTAAAAAACCTTCAGTTAATTCAAAATGCTGCAGCTAGAGTACTAACGGGGACTAGAAGGAGAGAGCATATCTCACCCATATTGGCCTCTCTTCATTGGCTTCCTGTTAATTCTAGAATAGAATTTAAAATTCTTCTTCTTACTAATAAGGTTTTGAATAATCAGGTCCCATCTTATCTTAGTGACCTCATTGTACCATATCACCCCAATAGAGCGCTTCGCTCTCAGACTGCAGGCTTACTTGTAGTTCCTAGGGTTTGTAAGAGTAGAATGGGAGGCAGAGCCTTCAGCTTTCAGGCTCCTCTCCTGTGGAACCAGCTCCCAATTCAGATCAGGGAGACAGACACCCTCTCTACTTTTAAGATTAGGCTTAAAACTTTCCTTTTTGCTAAAGCTTATAGTTAGGGCTGGATCAGGTGACCCTGAACCATCCCTTAGTTATGCTGCTATAGACTTAGACTGCTGGGGGGTTCCCATGATTCACTGAGTGTTTCTTTCTCTTTTTGGTCTGTATGCACCACTCTGCATTTAATCATTAGTGATTGATCTCTGCTCCCCTCCACAGCATGTCTTTTTCCTGGTTCTCTCCCTCAGCCCCAACCAGTCCCAGCAGAAGACTGCCCCTCCCTGAGCCTGGTTCTGCTGGAGGTTTCTTCCTGTTAAAAGGGAGTTTTTCCTTCCCACTGTCGCCAAGTGCTTGCTCACAGGGGGTCGTTTTGACCGTTAAGGTTTTTACGTAATTATTGTATGGCCTTGCCTTACAATATAAAGCGCCTTGGGGCAACTGTTTGTTGTGATTTGGCGCTATATAAATAAAACTGATTGATAGATTGATCACAATTGTCGGGACATCCTTAAGCTTGTTGGAAGGGGAAGATCGGGTCCGATATTGGCCTGATTATCTTGCCATGTGAACCAGGCTTGATGTTATGACGCCTCACGGAGCGACTGATTGATCTGTTATAACACCGCACCGAGCCGCTAACCAATCCGATGTTATGACGCCTCACGGAGCGACTGATTGATGCGTTATGACACCGGTCTGCACCGAACATGTTTTCACTATTATTTGATTTCTTTGTGTGACTGACATCATTATTCAAGCATTTAAACAGCGATTCCTATCGCCACACAACTCCAACCACACACAAGAAAGTTTTTTGACAGTTCTTGTTACTGAAAGAAACCTCGTCTCCCTAACCGGATACAGTTGTGACGTCATCAAGCGTGCGCTTAGAGGCTGTCTAGCGGGATCTTGAAATTTTTTCTTTTCTTATTTTATACAAATGAAAAAAAATGACATATTTTACAAAAGCACATTTATTTACTAGAAGCACTCAGAGAGTGCAAACCTCCGCCAAGGCCATGGGGTCACTGACGCCATAACATCTACACGCTGTGGAATCATTGAACCTAAAAAAGTCTAACAATGATGTTTGCTCAGTAGTAAAAAAAAGTTTCATCTGCTGTGACTGGATAGCATGTATCCTTAGCGCTTGGCATCACAGTTTATTGCAACTTGCACCTTTCCCAGAAGCTACTGTCATCTGAGCACTGATATTGATATTGCATGTGCTTATAGACAAAAACAAAAAAGAGACAAAATTCAATTTATTATTCAACTAAACTGCAAATATATGATTTTTTTTAACATTTATGAAACACTTCTCTAAACAAGGCCATAGGGTCACTGACCCTAAAGAGATTCCCTCCTTGGCACAGTGATCTATTAAACAATTCAGTGTTACAACCAAAACTATGATACATACACTTTTCTTTCATTTATATTTGACATCCTTGACCATGAAAACATACCACTAGAACTTGGAATCACTTTTGTCTTTATTAGTTCAAAAGTTATTGTATAAAAACGATTTTTCGGTAATGGCGGTTTTCTTCTGGATCTAGCTCCATAACATTTGAAGCTACACCAAATCTGATGACACCTTACTGAATCAGTACAGATTCAGCTACAATTTGGTGTTAGTTGTGCATCTCTAGCTTCATTTGTCACTTCACACTGACAAATTTTCTATTTTCCCTATATTTTGGATCACCAGATCCGGAATCCGGATCCGATCATCACCAAAATTTGTTGTTTGATAGAACATTTGACTATGTTACACCCTAATTTTTTTCAAGACTTTCTGCCTTGTTTTTGTGGAGTTAGAAACTAGAATGTCAAAATTCCCCCTATCCCGCAATGGTGAAGAATCCTTTAAAAAATTCCTGGAGTTATCCTGCTGACAAACAGACAGACAAACACACAAACGTGACCGAAAACATAACCTCCTTGGCGGAGGTAATAAATTTAAGAAATATTACAATTTGAAAAAAAAATGCACCGAAACGTGATGACAGCTGCAACTGCTTAATGCTAACTTTTAACATTGAAAATGCCATAGACATGCTAACGTGTTAGCATCGGGATCCGGATCGTGATCCGGATCACTACTAAAATTTAATCACTTGTTCCTCTTGTAATTTCCAACCATCAAAATCCTTTCAAAACTTTTTGAGTTGTCCTGCTGACAAACAGACAAACAAATGCACGCGACCAAAAACATAACCTCCTTCGTGGAGGTAACACCAACACGTTACATTCATTCACTTGTGTTGTTTTTTACATAGAATGAATGAATCAACCAATCAGTATGAGCAGAGGCTTAGGTACCCATAATCCCCTTTGGGCATCTGTGTGTTAATGCTCAAATCTTCAGAATTAGTGGATTATTTTAAAGTTAACAGATATGTGTTATATATCACTTTGTACACTTTAAGAGTTTACATTAATGTAGTTATTCTATCTGGAATAATTTTATTCATAAAGCAAAACCATAATTCAAATCTGCTTTCCATTTCAAGACCTCTGTCTCATCGCTGGACCACTGTATCCTGTCAGGGTAAATGCCGCTTTCCTTCAGCAGGGGGCAGAGTGCACGGGAGAGAGCGTACGGGATGCAAAATTGGAAGTTATTAGTATCAGTTATCTGTAGCTTCCGATAAGTTTTAGACAGTTTATCAGTTTAGTGTTAAAAAAGATAACTTTTCAGTTTGCTGATTACCAGTTATCGAAGCTAACTTTTTGGTTAGCTGTGCCCACCACTGGATACAGGCCCACCTACAGAATGCAAAATGCACCAATTACAGGCACACCAGCCCCTTTTGAAGGCCATGACAACTGATGATCTCATTGGTTTATTTGATGTTCTAACAAAACCTCAAATAACCATGACTAACTGAACACAACCCTTTTGTACCCTGCACCCTACCTTGCACTCAGATTATGCACTGTGTACATAGTACAGTGGACTTGACATGCTAATCCTGTTGCATTGCATACTTCAGACCGTGACGTATAGCTCATTAAGACAGGGCCCTTCAACATGAGTAGATCTATTTACCTTAGTCCACCCCACATCTTACTCTCCTCTCTGAAGATTAAACAGTTTGCACGTGAGTTTAAATCAAACTGTGTACATGCACGTGGATGTGATAACTCACACATGTTTACGGTGACAATCAATGATCTTGTCCCTGATGGCATCTTGGTCCGGTAGGTATTTATTATGGAGGAGATGCTGCCAGCTCTGGGTTTCATCAAAGTCACCGATCTCCGCTGTCAGAAGAAAGGACACAAGGAGCACAATGTGGACAATTTATGAGGGTATCGAAATGAGATCAAGTTCAGCCAAATGGCTGATCGTCAAAGGACAGCCAGACAAATGCCAAAAAGGATGGGGGCAAAGAAGAACACAAGCAATCACGGTATAATGGAAAATATGCATTATTCAACTTCTCCTTCATTCTCCTGCAGGTCAGTGTGCTGATGCTTGCATCACCATCTGTTCAGTCCTCATAATATACCACCCATAGGCAGCAGCAGACACACACACACACACACACACACACACACACACACACACACACACACACACACACACACACACACACACACACACACACACACACAGTAGTGACTGTTACTATAGCAACTAAGTGATATTTTGCATGCTGTGCAGTAGCTTCCCACTGTCTCCAGACTGAACTTAACTTACATTGTCGACATATATGAGGTCTGTGAGAAAAGTAACGGACCTTATTATTTTTTTTTCAAAAACTATATGGATTTGAATCACGTGTGATTACATCAGACATGCTTGAACCCTTGTGGGCATGCGAGAGTTTTTTCACGCCTGTCGGTTACGTCATTCGCCTGTGGGCAGTCTTTGAGTGAGGAGTGGCCCACCCTCTCGTCGATTTTTTTCATTGTTTAGGAATGGCTCAGAGACTGCTGCTTTGTTTGATAAAAAATTTTTCAAAACCTCTAAGGCACAACTGAGTGGACACCATTCGATAAATTCAGCTGGTTTTCGGTGAAAATTTTAACGGCTGATGAGAGATTTTGGAGTTTTACTGTCGCCGTAAGGACGGCCCACGGCGCCTGACGACAATCTGCGCTCCGAGGCGGCGGCATCTCGCTGTTTCAAGCTGAAAACTTCCTAATTTCAGGCTCTGTGGACCCAAGACGTCGTGAGATAACAGAGAAGTTTCAGAAGAAGCCGGCATCAGGAGTTTACCCGGACATTCCACTATAAAAGGAGATTTTGTAATGAAAGAACGTGCGGGCAGATTCGCATGTCGGGCCGGACCCGACCGCGGGGGGTCGCCACAGGAAAAACACCTCTGTTGGAAACCTTAATGGACAAGTTGGAACATGCCCAAGCTGTTAAACAATTTCTCAGATACTCACTTGCTGAAAGCCATCAAAAGCCGCCTGAATTTTACAAATGGTTTTCAACACAGAGGTGTTTTTCATGTCGCGACGCAGACGGATTTGCCACGTCGTCACGGATCCGACTCGGAAAATTCGTCCGCACGTTCTTTCATTACAAAATCTCCTTTAACAGTGGAATGTCCGGGTAAACTCCTGATGCCGGCTTCTTCTGAAACTTCTCTGTTCTCTGACGACATCCTGGGTGAACAGAGCTTTAAATTAGGATGTTTTCAGCTCAAAACAGCCAGACGGACGCCACCTCTGACCGCGCCGCGCCGATCCGCTTTGTGGGCTGTGCTTAAAGCGAAAGAAACTCCACAATCTCCCATCAGCAGTTAAACTTTACACCGAAAACCAGCTGAATTTCTCGAATAGTGTCCACACGGATATCCCTCACCGGTCCTGAAAAAATTTGATAAAGCAACGCGCGCCGTCTCCCTGCAGCGTCTCAGACAAAGAGATTCCGACGGGAGGGGGAGTCCACATCTCACTCAAAGCCTGCCCACAGGCGAATGACGTCACCGACAGGCATGACAAAACTCACGCATGCGCACAAGGGTTCAAGCTTGTCTGACGTAAAAACATATGAATCAAATCCATTTATTTTTTGAAAAAAATAAAAAGGACCGCTTTTTTTTTTATCACAGACCTCGTATATTACTGTGATGAAGACGTGCAGATTGATGAGCATGTGCAAGAACACTGGAACACAATCAGAAGTTTGTGTAGTTCTGAAGTGATTTCTTAAAACATGTATATCATTCAAATTCATAAGAGCTCCGCTCCTTCCCATTTCATCCGAAATAGCAAATCGGGGTGCATTTCAAAGCATGATGGTAACATCTTGATTCGTCTTTGTCAATATTGGACAATCATAACAGAAGCTAACTTTAAAATCACCTAATCATGACAGTCAAGTTAAGTCTGGGAACATGCGCTGTTGCTGTGCATCACCACATCCACACCACAAAACCACCTTGGGTCCTGAATGGTAACCACACAGGTGGAGAACTCTTCTATGTCCACCTTCCACCATAAGCCAGGTGAAATGAGGGCATCCTCTACACCAGCTGCTGGGTCCTCAACACTGAGGTACCTACAGTGGGGTAAAAAAGTATTTAGTCAGTCCCTGATTGTGCAAGTTCTCTGACTTAGAAAGATGAGAGAGGTCTGTAATTTTTAACATAGGTACACTTCAACTGTGAGACAAAATGAGAAAAAAAAAATCCAGGAAATCATATTGTAGGATTTTTAAATAATTTATTTGTAAATTATGGTGGAAAGTATTTGGTCAATAACAAAAGTTCAACTCAATACTTTGTAACATACAAAGTATGTTACAAATGTATGTATGCCATACATTGTTGGCAATGACAGAGGCCAACTTTTCCTGTAAGTCTTCACCAGGTTTGCACACACTGTAGCTGGTATTTTGGTCCATTCCTCCATGCAGATCTCTAAAGCAGTGATGTTTTGAGGCTGCCACTGGGCAACATGGACTTTCAACTCCCTCCACAAATTTTCTATGGGGTTGTGGTCTGGAGACTGGCTTGGCCACTCCAGGACCTTGAAATGCTTTTTACGGAGCCACTCCTTCGTTGCCTGAGCAGTGTATTTGGGATCATTGTCATGCTGGAAGACCTAGCCACGTTGCATCTTCAATGCTCTCACTGATGGAAGGAGGTTTTGGCTTAAAATCTCACGATACATGGCTATGTTCATTCTACCCTTAACCCAGAACAGTCGTCCTGTCCCCTCTGCAGAAAAACAGCCCCAAAGCATGATGTATGGTGCTCTTGGGGTGCAACTCATCATTCGACTTCCTCCAAACATGACTAGTTGAGTTTTTACTAAAAAGTTCTATTTTGGTTAGGTCTCCAATTGGTTCAAAATGCTGCAGCCAGACTTTTGACACAAAGCAGAAAGTTCAACCACATTACACCCATTTTGCAATCCCTTCACTGGCTTCCTGTCCCAGTGAGATCAGATTTTAAGGTTCTGCTACTAACCTATAAAATTATTCATGGACTTGCACTTCCCTGCCTAGTTGACCTAATTAAACCTTATGTACCGGCCCGGGCTTTACGTTCTCAGGGTACAGGACTACTTTGTGTCCCTAAGGTGAATAAGAAGTCTGCGGGTCACAGAGCTTTCTCTTATCGTGCCCCTGTTCTGTGGAATGGTCTCCCTGCGTCAATAAAACAGTCAGATTCTGTGGAGATTTTCCAAGTCCAGACTTAAGACGCACTTATTTACCCTTTCATATGGCTAGCATACTGGTACAGTTTTGTTTTACACTTTTTACTCTTAATTCATTTATTAGTAATTGGAGCGGGCTGCGGCGTCAACTTTACCTAAATTCTGTGTCTTTTAGTGAAGTTTAGGGATAGTAGCCGGCGATCACCTTAGTACTTCTCTGTTTTTCTTGTTGTTTAATGCTTGCAAATTATACAGTATTTTTTGTCTTTCTGATGCCTGATTGTTTTTTTCTCTCTGTTTAAGGTGCCACTCCATCCAGAGATGGGAGTTGTATTCGTGTTGGTGATCCTCCTGTCCTGTGCGCCAATAGCATTTCTTGTATATTCGTCCATGAATTGTTCTGTGAATTGTTCTCTAATTTATGTTTGTAGCATGGCCCAAGCAGAGGGTCACCCCTTTGAGTCTGGTCTGCTTGAGATTTCTTCCTCAGAGGGAGTTTTTCCTTACCACTGTTGCTCTGGGGGTTGGTAAGGTTAGACCTTACCTGTGTGAAGCGCTTTGAGGCAACACAGTTGTGATTTGGCGCTATATAAATGAAAATAAATTGAAATTGGTTTCATCTGACCACATGCTATTCTCCCAATCCTCTTCTGGATCATCCATATGCTCTCTGGCAAACTTCAGAGGGGCCTGGACATGTACTGGCGTAACTGCGTACATGTACTGCGTAGTGCGTAGCCTTTGTTACTTTGGACCCAGCTCTCTGCAGGTCATTCATCAGGTCCCTCTGTGTAGTTCTGGGATTTTTGTTCACCGTTTTCATGATCATTTTGACCCCACAGGATGACATCTTGCATGGAGCCCCAGATCGAGGGAGATTATTAATGGTCTTGTATGTCTTCCACTTTCTTACAATTGCTCCCACAGTTGATTTATTCACACCAACCTGCTTGACTATTGTAGACTCACTCTTCCCAGCCTGGTGCACATCTACAATTTTCTTCCTGGTATCCTTCGACAGCTCTTTGGTCTTGGCCATGGTTGAGTTTGGAGTCTGACTGTTTAAGGCTGTGAATAGGTGTCCTTTATACAGATAACGAGTTCCAACAGATGCCATTAATACAGGTAACAGGCGGAGGACAGAAGAGCTTCTTAAAGAAGACATTACAGGTCTGTGAGAGCCAGAAATCTTGCTTGTTTGTGGGTGAACAAATACTTATTTTCCACCATAGTTTACAAATAAATTCTTTAAAAATCCTACAATGTGATTTCCTGGATTTTTTTTTCTCATTTTGTCTCTCATAATTGATGTGTACCTATGTTGAAAATTACACACCTCTCTCATCTTTCTAAGTAGGAGAACTTGCACAATCAGGGGCTGACTAAATACTTTTTTACCACACTGTATGCGCTGTGTCAGGCCCTGAGAAAATTGTCAAAGCTGACATGCTCGTGAAATGCAAGTGATACTCCTCATCTCAGTCAAACCTAAGTGCCCGCATGTTTGGCATAAAGTCATTCCAGTGGTCCAGTGGTACCCGTGCATGACTCCACAGAGATCTACTACCAAAGACATCCAGCTATCCAGTAAGAAAGGAAGCACCAGGATCCTCAAGACCTAGATCCTCATTCTCCTGCAATGACATTGCCACTGCCAGACACCTCTGTCCAGAGACCTCATGACTTCATAAGCTCATCCCAGGTGTCTCCTGAACTCAAAGGCCCAGAGGGCCCAGACATATAAACATGACTACTGAGATGAGAACTTTTCTACAGGAGTAACACTTTTGCCGCACACAGATACACTTCTGATGGTGGAGTCCAGGAGGTCATTAGCAGCCAGGATGTGAGTTTATATCCAGGACAATCATGAACCCACACACTCTGAATCCTCGCTCAGCTCTTCAAAGTGCCGAGATCACAGCATGATTCACAAAGTGAAGTTCAACAGACACTTCCTTGCCAACAAACGTATGGAAGCCACTGGTTCGTTCATTAAATCCCCCCCCCACAAATTTTTAATGTGTAGAGACAATCGAGCAGAGAAGCAGGCAAAGGCCACAGAAATAAAACCTTGATTTCACACAGTCTTTCACAGTACATTCAGATATTTTGGGAACATGTCATGAGAATGCCGACGTATAATATCAAATCTCAGTTCAGAAATAAATGATCAGCACATGTTTTAAAGACCATTTTTGGACCTAGATAACAGTTCCTGCCAGAATAAAGCAGCTGACATGACCACCATCAACACAAAGCGATCGTTTTCAGACAACGACCCAAATGTACTTTAATCATCTGAAACAAATGACACTGTCTGTGAAAGGTGAAAAGTGCCTCCACTGAAGAAACAGTTTTTAATGGCAGCTAAGTGAATATTATGGACTTTGGCACTTTATCTATATTCATAGTTTTATTTATTCATTTAGTATTCCTTGTTAACTGGATTTACAGTTTTAAATGGTAAATAGACTGCATTTATATAGCACTTTTATATTTTTGATGCATTTTGTGCTTCTTTGTTTTTTATCCATCTGTGTTGTGTGAACTTGCCAAGACAAATTCAATGAACCTTGTTGATATGGCAATACAGTACTGAATTTGCTCATTTAGATTTAACTATATATCCATCAATGCTTTGGCACACCAAATGTGCCTAACACCTTTGCACAGCACTGTATATTATTTGCTAGAGCTTGGACAGGATTACATGGAATTTTCAGAATGTTGAAGACATTTGATTGCTCGACCAACATATTCAGTAATCCAATAACACTTCAATCCTGGCCAGTATAAACACCACACTTCCAGCTCTGGTTACTCCAGAATAACTGCTCATCTGATGCACTGAAACAGCTGAACTCTGCACACATGATGGTTAGAGAGCAATAAAGATGTTATTCAACTTCAGTACTTGGCCACAGTGTGCCCAAATTATGGAAACCGCCTGTTTGTTCACTCATGCACTTGTACACATTTGTTTTTTCTTAAACAAACTGAATTCAGCTTCAAAATTCAATGAGCAAGAGTTTGTCAGGTCTCATCATTCTGAACCGCTCTCTCTTCTGTATTCTTCACTGCACATTATTTGGAGCATGCAAAGTCTCAATGACTTCCTGAGAAAAGGTTGTGATGTTTTTTAAGAAATCAGCTAAACTCTGGAAACTTGCTAAAGGTTGTCACTGATTTTATAGGTTTGTGATGTTTATTGGTGCCTGTTCTTGAAATGCATGATGTTGCTGCTCATGAGCCACAATCTTTATGAGGTACACTGCATGTGTAACCAGTGATGGAAGGCGACGTTCTAGATTCTTTGCAACCAGGTCTCTTTGGTTGATTCTTTGGTACTAGTGGAAGGGCTTTGCATCAAATGAGTGGTTTACTTACATCGCTATTCCACAGGGCGCCATTCTATTACGATCGCCCACGATCCAAATAAAAGTGCAAAAATGGGATGAAACAGCTTACTCTGGCTTGCCTCCTAACAGGCTGGCTTATAAAGGGCAGACCTGGCAACTCACCCCAAAAAACAAAAGTAAGGAGCTGTGCTCTCAGCTAGAACTGCAACAAATGCTGGTTCGGCTTCAAATTTTTTACCCTGATGGAGCACAATCAAACAAGTTTCAAGCTGTACTCACAAGGTATACCCAAAGACATTTGGTAATGATTGAAGCCCTTAAGAAACAAACACCCGGAACTTACCATGCACTAGTGACGATTTGACAAATCAGGATCAAATTTGTAAATGGCTTGAAAGTTTCACCACGACTTCAAAACTGGTGCCAATGAAGGCCATAACTACCAACTTTGTTCAAAATTGACAAAGAAGGATCAAAAAGTTACTATGATGCTTGAAAGTCCCCCGATTTGCTATTTCGGATGTAACAGGAAGGAATGGTGCTTTGTGGAATAGCTCTATTAAGAATAATAATATGAGGAGTTGTGAAGGAATGTCAGCGATGACATTTTGGTCATGTGGTCCATTTCTTTGGGTGTGATCCGACATGCAGGTGCCGCAACTGGAAAAATCCAAGAGGATGCCCATGTTTCAAATGGCTGCTGCAGACAGATGGCTACTTCCAGACGTGGGAGTGAACCAGTTGTTGGTCTGGCTGGTTGCCATTTTGTACCCAAAGCAGTTCTACAGTGTGACGGATGTGACAACGAGCGGCACCAGTGCATGCTTCCAGCCCCAACGTCATTTGAGTGCACGTGTGAAAGTATCATATCACTGGTGCAATTAAAGATTTCCGTTCATTTCATTTGATTCGGTCTTATCTTGTGCTGATGAGCATTCGTGTGGTGAACTCACATTGAATAATGTGGGAAACCATAAGAGCAGCGCTTGTGTCGTTACAGATGAGATGCCCACAGGCCAGGTCGTGTTTAAT
Organism: Thalassophryne amazonica; assembly: GCF_902500255.1. Classification (NCBI taxonomy): domain Eukaryota; kingdom Metazoa; phylum Chordata; class Actinopteri; order Batrachoidiformes; family Batrachoididae; genus Thalassophryne; species Thalassophryne amazonica. Next base: position 155,694,239 of record NC_047103.1, on the reverse strand, counting down.
CTGAAGGGCAAACAGATACCTGTAGAGAGACAAGAGAGAACGAACAACACAGAGTAAAAACAGGATAATGTAAGCTAAATAAAAATGCCAGACAGTGAGGTGATTACAAATAAAAGTTAGACTGTTGCCTGATAACTTCTCTACAAGCTTCTGGCACTACGCATTTAAAAATGTATCTGGGAGTCATTTTCTGCCAGATATTTAAGATGGCAAACTGGAATTAAGTGAAGTCAAGGACACACAAAAGCATTTGTGCACAGATTGCATGCACGTGTTGCTATGCAATGACACCCCACTTCAGTCTGCAGACAGCATCATAAAGTAGAGAGGTTTGTGTCAAGACTGTGATGTATTAGCATTGCTGACCTCAAAACTTTCAGAATTTACACTGACTCAACATCACCAAGAAAAGCAAAAGAAGACTGAGTGAGAAATGCGCTGTGTACTGCCATTTAGCATTTGTCTCCATGCTGCCATGAAGAGTGCGTCCATGTGTGTATGAGTGTGATTATTGGCCCACAGCACCTTTCTAGATGATACCAACTCAACCTTTACATAACTATGATTACCTCAGTAATAAAGTTAATGGGGTTGCGTAAAATTTCAGTTTAGCCTGCAGGTGGAGAATGTCACCGACTTCATTTAAAAGTGTTGCATACACAAAATGTGGCATGAAATTAGCATAGAGCATTTATTAAAGACTGAAAATTATAGCATGAAATTTGAAAGAATAGCTACAGTGGCCAAAAAAGGTCACAACACCTCCAAATTAGGAGAACACTAGCAAATACAGAATACACCTAACAGATTTCCTCGATTAATAGCCCAGGCGTTAATTTTTTTCAAACCGTGTGCAGATCTGGAACCAAAATGAGGCTGGCTCTTATTCAAGGAAGGTGAATATGAACAAAATGTTGCTTGCTGCCTGCACTGTAATTTATAAGTTTCACACATATCCCTGGGTGTGGTGAACCAAAGATACTTTACATCTGTCATGTAGCCTCTAGCTAAACGTTCTCAACAGAGTGGCGCTTATTTAAGGCAGGCATTTATTTTTCTGGTGCAATTAAATGAGACAGGCCCATATTTAAGGTCAGGCGTTTAATCAAGGAAATACGGTACATCAATTCCATCACAGGTAACTGTAAAAAAAAAAAAAATTAAAAACTAAAAAAACTTGGGGAAAAGATTGTAAACAGGCAGAACTCAAATATAACCTATAACCTACTGTAGCGAGGTGGGAGTAAGTCACCATCAAGTCACTCTCAATTCATGAATCAGCAAGTGCCAAGTCAAGTCTCAAGTCATAATATACCACCATGTGTTGACAGCTGACCTAAGATTTGACTTGGGACTTGCAGATTGATGACTTGAGAATGACTTGACAGTGACTTACTCCTACCTCTGCTACTACACATGCAACAATTTAATTTGATTACATGTCTGCTCGAAATTCACACAAAACACACACTGTAAATAGCAACAACACAGTAGACATTTGAACAACAAAAAAGAGGTTTCTGTCCGGAGGACTTTTGCTGGCTTCTATTGACTTTGACTGCAAATAAAGCACAACATTATAGCTAACTTAAGAGTAAAATCATCCATAAAGAATATAAACTTTTCTAGCTTCGCCAATCAGTTAGAGATAAAGATAACAGAGTAATATTCATCCACACTCAGTCCTCATTTGCTGATATTTTGGAGGGATTCTTTTTGTGCTTGGAGCCCGAAGTATGCTGAGCCTACACAAGGCAGTCTTGCCAAGGCATGAATCCTTTGACCCCACTGATGTGAACACACACTGCTTTGATTTCTCTGCAACTGTGCATTGAGATTTATACAATTTACTTTAAAAATAGTGCCACATACACTTTAGCTCACCTGGATGATACAAGACATCACTGTTTCAGCTAGAAAAGTGGGCATGGTCAAACTCCTAAGATTGTATCAAGGTAAAAAAAAAATCTTAAGAATCTTAAGAACATTTCGGAGCTACCTACTAGCTACCCTTGTACCAAATTTCAGGACAATATCTTTAAAAACAGCTGACCAATGGCTCTAGGTGACGTTTTCAATATGGCCGCCATGGCTATATTTGGAATTTCAGCTCAGTATCTTTAAAAACTGCTGACCAATGGCTCCAGGTGGTGTTTCAATATGGCCGCCACAGCTATATTTGAAATTTCAGTTCAATAACTGCATAAATGGCAATATATGAGATTTTCAAGATGCCCGCCATGGCAGCCCTATTTGAAATCGGATCAGAATGCCTTGAACAAACTCTGGTGTGCTCATGGGTAGGAACATGCAACACCAAGTTTCAGCTTCATTGGTCCAGCGGTTTCGGAAACAATGTTTACACACACCAATAACAATGGACAGACGACCCATGGTATAACCATCAGTCTGATGAGCTAAAAATAATCACCGTGACATGAATCTGTTCCATATGGATCATGTATCAGCTACAGTGAGTAACACCATTAATTATATTGCATAAAGTGTACATACCCTGACAAGCTGGACATAACCAGCTTCAGACCAGATTAAGTTTTTGCTATAAGTTACCACGGTGATCTAACCAGACTAAAAGTGAGTCATATTCGCAGACCTGAAAATCATGGCTTTACGTCTTACCTCGCTATAATACAATAATCTTGCTTCTGCTTCATTCCAAGGCAGTATCAGTTCAGTGTTCAACTTAGAGGGCACACACACACTGTCAGTGGAAAATATGTACAGCATTCTGAACGACTGATGACATTTTTATATAATATCAAGTCCAAAGCAAGAGATCCCAACACAGCTGAGAGACAGTATGCACATTTCCTGTTTGACTCTGCCACAAAGTGTTCCAGCTAGGCAGCTGCAAGAATCCCAGCATCATGGGAAAATGTGCAAAGGTCACATGTTCCTGCTATTTATGCTTTGGCCACATGATGCAGAATAATGTAGCAGCTAAAAATGAGTACTGAATGAGTTGGTGGTTTGATTCCTCCATGCTCAGAGTCAGTTGCTGCCCTAATTTAAGGAAAGTGAAGCTACTGTAACTTAAGTATCTTAAGGACCTGTTTACAAGTGAGAGCAAAATGACTACTGAGATCACTGGGCAGAATGATGCAGTTCCACCAGTAATGAAATATGTTACTTTGAACTACAGTGGGAAAGAAGGAGGACAAGTTGAAAAACATACCAGTATATTTAAGGTCAAATGTTCTTAACATGGGTGTTGATCAAAGAAACTCACTGCTTTTAATCCAAGATCTCAGAGAAGTCAAATGTCAGAATAGTCAGACAGTCCGTCTGGTAGAATCGAGACGATAGCAAAGATTTGGTAGGTGTCCAAAATGCTGATGTAAATGTGTCTGATTTGGGATGAAGTCATGAATGTTATGGATATAAGCTAAATCTTAATCACACCCACAGAAGACTATGACCCTTTTATAGATGTCTGGGTGTCTTGGTGGCATTCCTCACCAGTCGTCTTCTAGGACACTCACTCAGATCTTGAGAACTACCTACTTGAGACAGATTTACCATACAGTTCGTGTATCTTAATAATCGACTTAAATGAAATCCAAGACAAATTCAGTAACTTGGAAATGTTCATGTGTTTATCACTCGACTTGTCAAAAGAAAACTGGCTGTAAAAAGTGATGATTTGTGTGGAAAAATAACCGTTTTTAGTTTGTCCAATTACCTACAATCTCTGAAAATAGAAGAATAATGTAAAATGTATAAAAGGCCATATTTCCAAAATGGTTTGTGCAATATTTTTATTTAACCCATTAAATTAAAAAATTAAAAACAAAGCCTACACTATAACCCCATATTAACAGTTTTATTCCAACTTCAATGTGGTAAAGTAGACAGGAACAGTGTCAAAAGTTTTGTCACTGTCCAAACACTTATGGATCTGAGTACAGATGCCACTTTTGATGTTATAACATGGATAAAAACAGAAATCAAAAGATGAAGAAAATAAAAACAAAGACATCTATTTGCATTCAGCTGTAAAACATCAGTGGGTCTTAAAAATCCATCAGGACTTGAAGATGTGCAACATCTGAGTCAGGAGACTTACCGAGTCAGTTCCTCCATGAGCTGTGTGTGGTCAGGAGGGAAGAACTTCACCACAAAACGAAGGATGGTGTTTTTAGGCCCTGAGGGAGCAAGATGAAGAGAGACAGAAATATTTTATAGCCACTGTTACACATTCTTATAATGTATAGTCAGCTTCATGGGTTTCTGCAGTTGTATTTATCTGAAAGGCAATTTCTAGACAGTGTTAAAAAAAATTCCAAATCCCTCTTTAGATAGTGGTAACCAAATAACTGTAATCCAGATTCAAGAAGCATGACTTGCCGTTCTTGCTTGCATGACAAATTAAAGACTTCATGCTCAAAACACCAATTTTTTTTTTTTGGGGGGGGGGAATCCATGATATACAAACTGAAGTTGCTATACTTTCTAAGAACTGAAATGTGAGATGAAGCCATTTTTGTTACTGTGCAGGATGATGTCGTGTATTACGCAGAGACCAACTGGTCCATATGACAACAGATAATGAGCATTTGACGGTGTGATGAAAAGGTGATGGCTAAGAGTTACTTACGTCTGATCTGCTTTAAAGTCGGCTTCAGCAAATCCAGCCAGACCTGTTGAAGTGGAAGTACAATTTCACTGTCAACTAGATATTCTTCAAACACATTTTTATTTATTTTATCTTTTTATGTGACCAATCATCTGCCTTATGGGAAAAATTCATGCATACCTTCCAGCACATTAATAGACAACAATGCTACAGCATGCTCTGGGAACAAGCCCCTCATCTGCAATCAACTTGTATGGATTTAGTAGAGAATGGTGGCAAACAGGAAGAATGCTATGGTTAAGTAGCTGACTGTATGATTAGTTTTGTTGTTTTGTTTTTTTTTTTTCTTGACATTTGCTGAGGTAAACATGTTTCTGTTGGGATCCTAGTCATACTACCAGACACTTACCGTGGCATTTTCACTGATTCAGTGGCGTTAACAAGGGGCTCGCTGTGAGGGTTTTTAGCTTGCCCCAAAGCCTACATTTTTAGCCATTTAGCTTGTGATGGTGCTAGCTCTTCTAAATGAAAACTAGAAGAATGATCATTATTTTGTCTTGAGTGAAAAGTTGCACCAAAAATCATTTAAAAATAGAGCCCATGTTGAAATATTAGACTTCCTCTTTAATCCAATATTTTTGTGGAATCACTTGAATTCATGTAGAGCAGGTAGTTCAGCGGAATAAGGAGTTGGGATTCCATATATATAGACTTGGAATTGATTTCCGGTCTGTTTTCAGACAAGACACTTTATCTGTACTGTTTCAGTCCAGCCAGGTGTACATGAGCACCGGCCTTAGCTGGGGAAGTAACCCACGTCGGAGTGGCGCCGCTGGAAAGCTGGGTTCCAACAAAAGTTTGAGCAGTAATGGCGCGTTGGTCAGTCAGAACAACATCCAACTCAAAATATTTTTGATTCGCTATATTCTCCTGACATATATATATATATATATATATATATATATATATATAGAGAGAGAGAGAGAGAGAGAGAGAGAGAGAGAGAGAGAGAGAGAGAGAGAGAGAGAGAGAGAGAGAGAGAGAGAGAGAGAAAAAAACACTCTTCCTTTCTATCTGTCAGGGTATTTCAAGGACCAGCCTTTACTTCACTAAGTTCAACACATAATCCTGTTGACAATAAGAAGTATAACTTTAGTATAATCTCAGAGTATACATAGATACCATGTCTCAAGAGTGTTTGGCCTTGGAAGAAGACTATATTCCACTGAGTACCCTTCTGGTTTTTTGTTTGTTCCAACATGCATAAGCAGTCGCTGGCTGCAGTTCTAACAGTAGCTTCAGCGCTACACTGCAGTACACATGGACACACCCTCTGCCACATACACCGAGCGTGCAAACTATTGCAACCAGATGGGCGATTATGAAAAGGAACAAAAGTGAATCCAGGTGAAAGCTCTGAACTCTGAAATCCACTCAGATGAAAGGAAAAGGGTTTTCATGCTTTTGTGCAATACAGATATGGTTCACTCATCTTACACAAATAACAATTACTACATATGACCAACATTATGCCTTTCAATGCAAAGTGTGCACAAATTAATTGCAAAAACTTTTTTTCTGAATAAGGTCAGGTATTTATGCAAGGCTGTTTTACAATCAGATCATTTATTTCACATGAAGGTGCAGGAAAAAAGTTTATTACATGGACTTTGCAAATGAGGCCATATACCGCGATCAAAGCCATCACTGATATGATAACACAAGGCTTACGCAATACTAAAAATACCTGTCAGTACTACATGTTCATGCTCAAATGCATGCTATTCATGCTGTGCTTCATCATAATCCACTGGCGGTGAGATGTTAAAAACTGTCAAAGTGTCTCCTTCAAGGAAGTCGTTTCCTTCTGTAGGATAATGACTTGGAAAACATTTAACAATAATTGGGCAAAATTTATAGCAGAATACTCTCAAAAACTGAGTGGCATGACAGATACTCAGTAATATACTGTATAGCATTGCAGGTGAGTATGCGTGCATGTGTCTCACTGTCATTTTGCGCTGGTCCTGGTACTCTAGTCCAAAGTAGTCACCCTCTACCAGGTTGAGATGGACGCAAACCAGGTCAAACAGCACTTTGCCCGGGGATCGCGGCTGGAAGAGACAAACAGGTGGAAATATTTAGGCAAGGCACACTCTTGCACAGAAAATTCCCCATGCGTAATTTGTACCTTTTTTTTTATTTTGATTACTCCTCCCTGGGAAAGTCATGTCTAGCCCAAATGATGGACCAGTCAACATACTTACAGTGTATACCCATGTTAAAGATCAGGATCTAGGTATAAATGAGTTTTGTTTGATGTTTTCAATGAGTTTTGGACAAAAGGTTTTTTCAGGGGAGGGAGGGGGAACTTTTCAGTGCGACATTTACCCATTTAGGGTCACTGCCCCCTGGTCCCTCAGGCCAACAGACATGTCTGATCATAATGATATTTCACAAAAGCACCTAACACACATTCCTTCATTAATACAAAGATCTACATGATGGAGATCTAAAAGGAATGGGATCTATGGAAAGCTGAAGAAATTCTGATACCCCTCAGAGGGCCCCAGGTGTGGGGTAAACCAGAAATATAAAAAAATCTCTCTCATATTTAAGAATCAACAACAACAACAATAATAACAATAATAATAATAATAATAATAATCCCCTCATATACTTATGCAAGGGATATGGAGGTCAGAAATAAAACATTACTGGGCCAAAAACTGTTTAGGGTTGGGCAGCTGTAACACATTTCAAGAAAGTTGAGGGTCCTTAAAGGTCCTTGCTGCAATCTGATCATGGTGATGTTAGAATTTATGCTAGAACAACTCATTTAGGACACCCAGTCTGAATTTACTGAGATTCCACCCAATATTACTCAATTTACCACAGACAAAAAAAAAAAAAAAAAAAAAAGTGTGACCAACACACACGCACACACGGAGTGCAATCCGATATCCTCCTTGCAGCTATACAACCGACAGGGAGCAATAAGATAATATTCCAATAAAAGAGAACCTGGAGAACACTGAAGGAAAGAGGAGGAAAATGAATGCTCATCTCTCAGCATAAAACTGTGCACAACAGGAGAGCGCTGCTAATGGAATTGAACAAAACAAGAATGAGAGTCCCATTTATGAATCATGCTTCTCAGAAAATTATTGTCAAATGTTCCTAATTTCAAATGGGATTTTGTGCAGAATGTGGGTGTTCAAATAGAGGTGAAAAACAAAAAATAAATCCTGATGGCAAATTTTTTTACCCCAACAAGCCTCCCTTAACTTAAACTACTTATCTTTGCCCTTAACATGAGGCAGCTTCCAGGTTCTTAAGTAAGCTGCTGGAGGTCAGAGCTCAGCTGGTATTATTGTAGCACTCAAATAACCGCTACTCCTTGGGTAAAATGTGTCCCTTTTTGCAGCTTCTATAAAACAGTAAAGCCTGGGTCCCACTGAATAATGAAGGATGAATAATGAGCCACACAGGATGTTTTCTTTGCTACGAGAGGGTTTCTTCAACTATCGTGGGAGTTTCGTGGCTCTGAGTGGTTCTTAGAGGCATTATCTTCAGTTAACGAGGCTCCTTTCTGAGCGTGGCACTAATTTCAAGAAGTTCAAAATTTAGCAACAACAGCGTGGTGCATTTTGTGTATGAGTTACTGTGACGGCTTAGAGGCATTTGCGTGGTGCTTACGAGTCTGCTAAAAGCCCCATTATCCATGCGCCTGGCAGCTACGCAGGACCTGAGAGGCTATTTTTGGAGCGGCTGCCCTCTTGCGCACACAACTGCACCTGCTCTGTGCACCGGACGCTGTATATATGTATTGTAGCGGATTAATCATTTTCTGCCAAACCTTGGATGCTGAAAACACCTCTAATCACTTCTGGAATCACAGAGGACTGTCATCTGGACGCTTTTTTTCCTCTTTCCTGCTCCATGTGGAATGTATTTTAAACAGCTTAAGGTAACTATTTTTAATATTTTTTACAGCTTGATAAAAGAGTTCCTAGCTGTAGAAGTATATCTATAGTTGATTTAATATCTTGATAATGGATCACATGAGCTCCGCTGTGTGTGCGTACTGCGCACTGATCCAAATGAGCATTTAGGCAGAACGCCAGCTCACAAGAGTGATTTTTCAGTCAATATTGGATGAACACAAAGTTAAAATTTAGATGACTGCGTGAAGTGGATGTGTGAGTAAAGCTGCGGAAGAAATAACTCCAGTGAAGCCGCTAAAGGCAGTGCAGAGCTGTGCAGCAACACAGAAAGAGAAGCACGCAAAAGACCGATTTTGAAGACATAACACAAAGTTAAAAGTTGTATCATGGTGACTTGTAAGCTGCAGAAGAAATAAAGATATATATATATATATATATATATATATATATATATATGTATATATATATAATTTTTTTAAAGTGATCCACAGGTATATATAATTAAAGCGGCCACCGCATTCTGTATGCAGAACGGCACTGCGCACAAAAGAGCGATTTTGCAGAAATAAACAAGAAGAACATGAAGTTAAAAGTGATCATAGTGTAAAAATGACTGTTTAAAGCCAGGGAAATAAATAAAGCCAGCAAGCCACGGATGGAAAGGAAACCAGTGAGAAGGAGCAGCAGAGGCGGCTCTCCAGGAATGGACAACAGGGCGTGCGCGCAAAAGAGCAATTTTGCAGAAATAAACAGACGAACATAAAGTTTATACTGGGATTATGGTGTGTGTGTTTAAAGCCGCAGAAGAAATTAAGCCAGCCAACCGCGGAGCCAGCGATGAGAACAGAGGCGGCTCTCCAGGAACCCTTGGTTCGGTTCTAGCTGGTCTCGTGCATTACAGGTGGACAGCAGCCTGGCGCACAGCGCACAACCGTAGGGCTAAACTGGAGTCTATTTTTGGACAGCATTTAAAAAAATGTGACATCTTTAAATGCTGCTGTGACTCTGTGAACTGAAAACCCACACTTTAAAGGGACCAGGTGTGAGAGGGCTGGATGTTTGGACCAAACTCATGCCTAAACGTGCGCCAATATGGCGTTATCATGGCGCTACGTGGCTTAGTGTGGCTGATGCGAGCCATTCGAGGCTCTAATAACAGGTCGGTTGTGGCTCACTAGAGGCTGCTACATGGCACATGTGGGGTACAGAGGCACATAGAGGCACCTTCATAGTGGATACGTGATAGATGAAAACGTGGGTCATTCTTCGAATAATTGCTGACACACCCATGCGTGGCTCATTATTCATCCTTCATTATTCGGTGGGATCCAGGCTTAACGGTGCATGTATACCAGTATTTTCTCAGCATAAGTTCAACAACAACAACAAAAATACAGAGGTTTTGCACTGATGCCACACCATAATGACCAGGGTCATCATTACTACAGACGGTCTAGTGGTATTAACATGACAGAGCGCCTACTGAGCGCCCTTACCCACAGCCAATAGCAGGATGTATGAGCATTAATTAGCTTTGATAGGTGGTTTGGAGGACTTGATTTCAGCATGGATGGAGCAACTTGGCCAGAAATATCATTCTGCTAAATACATGTTGGTAAAGCAGATGCTCCTTTGTTTTCAGTGAGAGGACAACAGAACCCTCCAAGACACCACAATGGTACGTGCCACAAACTGGCTGTTGAAATACTGTAGCTTTAACAATAACATCTATTTCCTGTATAGCAAGAGGCCTGGGTCAATACTGCCTTAAGGGGATGGCAGATTTTCTATATGTGCGGCAGGGCAAGTTAGTGGTTTTCAATGAATCAGGCCCTAATTAGGTTTGAGGAACATAAGGGTTTGGGAATCTTTCCACATTCTGAAACACAGCAGGATCCAAACACTCCGTGAAGTCCAGCAGGCAAGAGTTACCACATCCCTCTGCACAAACATGATCATGGTCAAAAAAAACAAAAAAAAACAAAAAACAAAACAGCAGCTAAACCAGTACACAGTTTTTCTGATGTTCACCTGAACAATCCTGCTTGGTTAACCAGAGAGGAACATGCCGTGTCCTGGGTTGAGTACTATCTCCAGCTGTACGCAACCCAGAACACCGTCACAGTCACAGCCCTCATCTCAGATCTGCCAGTCATGGAAGAGGTAGACATGCCACCAACCATGGAAGAGCTTGGAAAAGCCATCGACTGCCTTGCTAGTGGGAAGGCCCCAGGGAGTGAGGGCATCCCATCAGAAGTCTTAAAGAGTAGGAAACCTGCACTGCTAAAACACCTTCTCTGCTTCTGATGGGAACAGGGAGACATTCCCCCTAGTGAGTCTGGTCTGCTTGAGGTTTCGTCTTCAAATCATCAGAAAAGGTTTTTCCTTACCACTGTCGCCTGTGTGCTTGCTCTAGGGGTTGCTAAGGTTAGACCTTACTTGTGTGAAGCACCTTGAGGCAGCTTTGCTGTGATTTAGTGGGATATAAATGAAATAAACTGAAAATGAATTGAAATTAAATTGAAAGTGTAAAAAATACAAACAAATAGATAAAATGAAAATGATTTTTTTTTTTTTTTTTTAAATGGATGCTACACTATCGTCTCCCGCAGATGGGTTTGTACCACAATTTCACAGCTCTAACATATCATGGAATGACTCAGTATTTGACAAAATATTCACAAGTTACTGTGAGCACTCGCTGAAGTAGGCTGAAGGTTCAGACATTTTGCATCTAATGTCAAAATAGGGCTGCAGAATTAGCAGAAACTGAGGTACTACAGACCAGTATAAATTAGTACAGAAACAAATATCTTCTCTGGACTATTTTGCATTAAGGGAGACAATCACTCGTGGTGGCCTCCTTTGTGGGTTAATTATCGAGGAGACAGCTTTCGACCATTGAGGAAAATCGCAGTACATTTAATAAATGATGGCTAAACAACACAGAAAGGAATCAGAGCAGGAAAGGCCAAAGTGTGAGACAATTACATCGCCATCTGTCAACCGTATGCGTGTCCATCTGTTTCTGTGTGGTCAGTCTCTCAGAGTCCAAACCGGCACACCCACATACTCACGCCAACCCGACCTACAGCTTTAAGACGGATAACTAACCACTTCCTTTTGCAGATGTACAAACAGTCATCTGACAGTGAGGAGAAAGACTGTTTAACAAATGTGAATGACATTCTGACTGATGTAAAGAAGTGATGAAATGTGGTGACTGCAGTGAGACGGGCTGAGTGACAGATGTCGCAGTCTTTTGCAAAGCCCAGGATCTCGCTGGGTTTGGGTGGAATCCAGTTCTGGGCTGTGGTAATCCTTGGATGAAAGGAGGTTAAGAGGAAAGTTGAGATGAGGGAGTGTGGAAGTGAATCAGAAAGCAGCCTGGCTGAAAGACAAAAAAGAAGAAAGCCCAAGATCCAACACTCTTTTTTTCATCACTTTCTGAAGATGGATGTAGCCTCAGATATTTTACTTGTGTCTGAACTTGTATTTATTCATAGTACTGGGGCCAGAAAGATTTTGTTAATAACGCAGGCAAAAAAATACAGTCAAATATCCATTCATTTGGTTGACAATCATTTAAGTGCATCCGCAGTACTTTGATTCTGATATCCTCTCACACAAAATCTTTTTCTGAGCAACTGTTATTTTTAGAGTGATTTGACAGCATGGTAATTTGCTTATTTTATTATTTTTCTAATCTTACCAGCGGTCAGCTGACAGCAGCATGACATTAAAAACTCCTGCTGATATCTCCTTCAGGTAAAGTTAGCAGTCAGGGAATTCCGGAGGGACGGTAGCGCAGCATGTATACATAAGTCAAGAGCTCCCGTATGCCAACTTAATAAACTCCGCTCAAACTGCAGATACACATGACGGCAAACCTTGAAACTAAGAATATGAGCGGAGATTCAACAAAAAATAAGAATAAAAAGAACCCGGACGTTCAAGGTAAAGAAACACACTCGACTAATGAGAGCAAGCTAACACCTGAAGCTAACATGGCGCCGTTTAAAAGCAGCCTGGAGAGCAAACAAAGCCAAGCTCTGCAGAACAAACTGAAAACAGACCTAAAAACATTCAAAGATGTTACAGCACAAATGAGAAGTTAGCTCAGAAAGCTCAAAGAAAACACTGACCAGAAGTTTGTAAAAATGACCACAGACATTGAGGAACAAAATGAGAAGATAAGTGTCGCTCTGACACGCACGGGGGAAACAGAGTCGTGGAGTCATGAAGCAAACTGTGCACTGCTTCAAATAATGCAAGAGCACAAAATGATTATACATAAACTGGATAATCTGGAATTGAGGGCTAGATGGAGTAACCTAGGGATTTATGGCATACAAGAGGAGGAACAATCTAGGAGCGACTTGGTCGCACAGTTTATGGACAAATTGCTCCGTGAAGAATTTTCTGTAAAGTCTGACTTCCACATTCAACACGCACATTAATCTTTAGCTCCAAACCCAAAACCTGGCCAGTGTCCCAGATCTATTATCCTCAGTTTCCAGAAGTTCACAGTGAAGGAGATGATATTGAAAAAAGCATGGTAGAAGAAAACAATCCTCCTCAGTGGACATTCGCAATGGGCATTGATAAGATTTTATCAATATCATTATTGATTCTGCTTATCGATCCGAATCCTTATCGATTCCCTTATCGATACCGCTTGTGAATTTGCTGTGTACTAAAAGTAGGCTTTACAGGTTTTCTATGTCAACAACATTTTATTGAGTCTTAAAGTAAATAAATATGAAATTAATCACTGGATCCATGATCTCTGTACTTAAATAAAATCTACATGGTGGATCCTTGACCTCTGGACATAAATAGAAATAAACAAAATTTGTAGTTTTGTCAAAAGCATTTCCTTTCAGACATTATTGGCATTAATGTCTTTCCATACATTTGAGCTGAGTTCTTGCAGCTGGCTGTGCTGCACGTCAGGATGTAATTTATAAAGAATGCAGGACGTCTCATTTTGGGAGGAAAAAACATTTTAGTCAAATGTAGTTTATTGTCTATATTAAAGCATTTGGAAAGAGGTGTCATTTTATTGAAAGAGGCAACTTGTTTTGAAGTTATTAATTCTGACCGGACTCTGTCTCAGCAGAGAGCGGCGCAGCAATTGAAGCTGTGCCAAAGGAACGGAGGACGATTGTCGTTTCTTAACTGCAACAAGACAAGAGTCCCAGTTAGTGACTTTAATCCACACAAAAGTGACTCACGATTAACATATTTTAATGGCTTTCAGAGACGTTAAGAAGTGGGCCTGCCACTTCTGAAGAGCAGTGAATCAAACAACCAACGAGCCAGTGGACTGAAGCACTGCTTCGTTGGTTCACGCTTCAAAGTGGAGTCATGCTGCAGAAGCAGTTGATTACAGAGCCGCTGCACGGTCTGTAATCAACGTAGAGAAATGATCATTTTCCCAACAAACACCCTCAAAAACAACGGCCGCTCTGAAGGACTGATAAGGGTTTTGTTAAGCAAAAAGGCTATTGATGTCGGTGGATCAAATCAATTCTTAACGATACCCTCTCTGCAAATGCCGGTTCTCGATACGCAACCCTAGTGGACACAGAATATATTTTGACCACAGGTACTCAGTGAGGACACTGCAACAATGTAAAGCATATTTCAACATCAAGAGGATCTTAAAGAGAGAAGGCATCAATTTCCAGACACCTCTCAACAAAATGTGCATCCACTGGACGAACGGGGCGAAAACCTACGGCGGTGCAGAAAAAACAACCAGCGATGTGCGGGAGAGAGGATACATTGTTGATATTGCAGGTACTAGCACTGGAGGAATTGTGTTCACCAAAATACTTCAGTCGACCAGGACTGCAATGTGGAAACTGCAAGAAATTCCAGCTCAAAAAAAAAAGAACGCAGGATAAGTATCTACATCAGCATCAACTTGAGTTAAAATGAACAGGAGAATGATATAACTTGGAAAGGATAGTTAAAGCCCAGTTAAGTATATAACTTGCTGCAGAGGGTTATAGATCACAAATGGACTGCTGGCTTAAAAGGGACTGAATGCAGCTGTGAGGACTGGTATGGGTGTATTAATCCTACGTGGGTTAAATCTCATTACCGAATGGGGGCCCTTTCCTTAAGTGAGGTTTTGTCCCTCAAAACAAAAGAAGTCAGTGTTGCTGATCTCTCTTTATGGAAGTCACTATCTTTGTATACGAGGTCTGTCAAAGTAATGGTCCTTTTTATTTTTTTCAAAAACTATATGGATTTCATTCATATGTTTTTACGTCAGACATGCTTGAACCCTCGTGCGCATGCATGAGTTTTTCCACGCCTGTCGGTTACGTCATTCGTCTGTGAGCATGCCTTGGGAAAGAGTGGTCCCGCCCCCTCATCGGATTTTCATTGTCTGGAAATGGCGGAATGATTTGGACTTTTTTTCCATCAGAATCTTTTCAGAAGCTGTTAGAGACTGGCACCTGGAAACCATTCAAAAAATTTATCTGGCTTTCGGTGAAAATTTTACGGGCTTCACAGAGAATAAGGACTGTTACTACAGCTTTAAGGACGGTCGGCGCGCCGCGCTCCGAGCTGCGATGACGAGGCACAAACCACCACATCATTTCTAAATGGAAGGCTCTGTGGATACGAGACCGTCGTGTGCTCTTTCTCTGGTTATCACAAGAACTGGACATCAGCCATTTTCCGGCAAATTTCACTTTTAACAAGAGATTTTGTCATGGAAAGCCGCGCGGAGGCTTCGCGCATCACGACCGATTTGCTAATGAAGCGAGACAAAGGAACACCTCCATTTCGGAGTGTTAGAGGACAGGTTGGGACATGCCCAGCTCTCCACAATTTCTCTTATACTCACTCGACTGGTAAGCACTGAAAGCCAAGATAGAGGACAGGTTGGGACATGTCTAACACTCCGAAACGGAGGTGTTCCTTTGTCTCGTTTCATCAGCGAATCGGTCGTGACGCGCGAAGCCTCCGCGCGGCTTTCCATGACAAAATCTCTTGTTAAAAATTAAATCTGCTGGAAAATGGCTGTTGTCCAGCTCTTGTGATAACCAGAGAAAGAGCACACGACGGTCTCGTATCCACAGAGCCATCAGCTTAGAAATGATGTGGTGGTTTGTGCCTCGTCGTTGCAGCTCGGAGAGCGGCGCGCCGACTGTCCTTAAGGCAGTCCTTAAAGCTGTAGTAACAGTCCTTATTCTCTGTGAAGCCCGTAAAATTTTCACCGAAAGCCAGATAAATTTTTCGAATGGTTTCCAGGTGCCAGTCTCTACCAACTTCTGAAAAAATTCTGATGGAAAAAAAGTCCTTTTCATTCCGCCATTTCCAGACAATGAAAATCCGACGAGGGGGCGGGACCACTCCTTCCCAAGGCGTGCTCACAGGCGAATGACGTAACCGACAGGCGTGGAAAAACTCACGCATGCGCACAAGGGTTCAAGCATGTTTGACGTAAAAACATATGAATGAAATCCATATAGTTTTTGAAAAAATAAAAAGGACCGTTACTTTATTGACAGAACTCGTATTGTTAAAACAAGTAATCTGTTCTTGAAAATGTTATATGTTCACAGATGTTCAACTGAACGTCTGTGGGGAACCAGCATGAAGTGGACAGAACTAGGATGGTTTATGGACACCAAACAACAAGAAATTAAATTCCTTTCTTTGAATGTTAATGGCTTAGGCAACCCAGTCAAAAGAGCTAAAATAATGACCAAACATAAAAAGGAAAAAGAGATAAATTTTCTACAAGAAACTCATTTATCAAAAGCAGAACACTCCAAAATACTTTTTACAGCTCACATTCCAATAGTCTAAAAAGAGGAGAAGCAATACTAATGTCTTATGTAATCACATTTGAGTGCCCAAAAGAAATAAAAGATAAAAGAACATATATTATTGTGAAAGGGGTGATCAGACAAACAATAACATTGCTGAACATACGAGGTCTGTCCGTAAAGTATCGTACCTTTTTATTTTTTTCAAAAACTATATGGATTTCATTCATATGTTTTTACGTCAGACATGCTTGAACCCTCATGCGCATGCGTGAGTTTTTCCACGCCTGTCGGTGATGTCATTCGCCTGTGAGCACGCCTTGTGGAAGGAGTGGTCCCGCCCCCTCGTCGGATTTTCATTGTCTGGAAATGGCGGAATGAAAAGGACTTTTTTTCCATCAGAATTTTTTCAGAAGCTGTTAGAGACTGGCACCTGGAAACCATTTGAAAAATTTATCTGGCTTTCAGTGAAAATTTTATGGGCTTCACAGAGAATAAGGACTTTAACTACAGGTTTAAGGACCCCTTTAAAGGACGGTCGGTGCGCCGCGCTGCGATGATGCGGCACAAACCACTGGATCATTTCTAAGCTGATGGCTCTGTGGATACGAGACCGTCGTGTGCTCTTTCTCTGGTTATCACAAGACCTGGACATCAGCCATTTTCCGGCAGATTTCACTTTTAACAAGAGATTTTGTCATGGAAAGCCGCGCGGAGGCTTCGCGCGTCACGACCGATTCGCTGATGAAGCGAGACAAAGGAACACCTCCGTTTCGGAGTGTTAGAGGACAAGTTGGGACATGTCTATCTCGGCTTTCAGTGCTTACCAGTCGAGTGAGTATAAAAGAACTTGTGGAGAGCTGGACAGGCGTGGAAAAACTCACGCATGCGCACGAGGGTTCAAGCATGTCTGACGTAAAAACATATGAATGAAATCCATATAGTTTTTGAAAAAATAAAAAGGTACGATACTTTACGGACAGACCTCGTATATGCCCCTCCTGAGCGCAATAAGGAATTATTTAAATCCTTATTTGATATCATCGCAGTAGAAGCCGAGGATATATGTATATGTGGGGGAGGCCTTAATGTGCTCATCGACCACCATGTGGATACAACTAGTTTAAAGAGAAATAAGAAAAATCTGTCACAAAACTGGTTAAACATACATGAGAGGAATTTTTTTTTTTTAATGTGGAGAGAACTGCACCCAGTAAGAAGGGACTTATTATTCAACAACATACTCTGTGTTGGTTGGTTAGACTCTTTCTCTCCGATTGTTCTGTCTGAGTTATTTTCATTAGTTACTTCATCCAAACCATCAACATGTTTATTAGACCCCATTCCTACCAGGCTGCTCAAGGAAGCCCTACCATTATTTAATGCTTCGATCTTAAATATGATCAATCTATCTTTGTTAGTTGGCTATGTACCACAGGCTTTTAAGGTGGCAGTAATTAAACCATTACTTAAAAAGCCATCACTTGACCCAGCTATCTTAGCTAATTATAGGCCAATCTCCAACCTTCCTTTTCTCTCAAAAATTCTTGAAAGGGTAGTTGTAAAACAGCTAACTGATCATCTGCAGAGGAATGGTCTATTTGAAGAGTTTCAGTCAGGTTTTAGAATTCATCATAGTACAGAAACAGCATTAGTGAAGGTTACAAATGATCTTCTTATGGCCTCGGACAGTGGACTCATCTCTGTGCTTGTTCTGTTAGACCTCAGTGCTGCTTTTGATACTGTTGACCATAAAATTTTATTACAGAGATTAGAGCATGCCGTAGGTATTAAAGGCACTGCGCTGCGATGGTTTGAATCATATTTGTCTAATAGATTACAATTTGTTCATGTAAATGGGGAATCTTCTTCACAGACTAAAGTTAATTATGGAGTTCCACAAGGTTCTGTGCTAGGACAAATTTAATTCACTTTATACATGCTTCCCTTAGGCAGTATTATTAGACGGTATTGCTTAAATTTTCATTGTTACGCAGATGATACCCAGCTTTATCTATCCATGAAGCCAGAGGACACACACCAATTAGCTAAACTGCAGGATTGTCTTACAGACATAAAGACATGGATGACCTCTAATTTCCTGCTTTTAAACTCAGATAAAACTGAAGTTATTGTACTTGGCCCCACAAATCTTAGAAACATGGTGTCTAACCAGATCCTTACTCTGGATGGCATTACCCTGACCTCTAGTAATACTGTGAGAAATCTTGGAGTCATTTTTGATCAGGATATGTCATTCAAAGCGCATATTAAACAAATATGTAGGACTGCTTTTTTGCATTTACGCAATATCTCTAAAATTAGAAAGGTCTTGTCTCAGAGTGATGCTGAAAAACTAATTCATGCATTTATTTCCTCTAGGCTGGACTATTGTAATTCATTATTATCAGGTTGTCCTAAAAGTTCCCTAAAAAGCCTTCAGTTAATTCAAAATGCTGCAGCTAGAGTACTAACGGGGACTAGAAGGAGAGAGCATATCTCACCCATATTGGCCTCTCTTCATTGGCTTCCTGTTAATTCTAGAATAGAATTTAAAATTCTTCTTCTTACTTATAAGGTTTTGAATAATCAGGTCCCATCTTATCTTAGGGACCTTGTAGTACCATATCACCCCAATAGAGTGCTTCGCTCTCAGACTGCAGGCTTACTTGTAGTTCCTAGGGTTTGTAAGAGTAGAATGGGAGGCAGAGCCTTCAGCTTTCAGGCTCCTCTCCTGTGAAACCAGCTCCCAATTCAGATCAGGGAGACAGACACCCTCTCTACTTTTAAGATTAGGCTTAAAACTTTCCTTTTTTGCTAAAGCTTATAGTTAGGGCTGGATCAGGTGACCCTGAACCATCCCTTAGTTATGCTGCTATAGACGTAGACTGCTGGGGGGTTCCCATGATGCACTGTTTCTTTCTCTTTTTGCTCTGTATGCACCACTCTGCATTTAATCATTAGTGATCGATCTCTGCTCCCCTCCACAGCATGTCTTTTTCCTGGTTCTCTCCCTCAGCCCCAACCAGTCCCAGCAGAAGACTGCCCCTCCCTGAGCCTGGTTCTGCTGGAGGTTTCTTCCTGTTAAAAGGGAGTTTTTCCTTCCCACTGTAGCCAAGTGCTTGCTCACAGGGGGTCGTTTTGACCGTTGGGGTTTTACATAATTATTGTATGGCCTTGCCTTACAATATAAGGCGCCTTGGGGCAACTGTTTGTTGTGATTTGGCGCTATATTAAAAAAAATTGATTGATTGATTGACTCTGTGTACTCCAGAATAGACTATTTTATAAATACAAGCATGTCAGATTGGCATGGCAGATGTGTCTGACTACAGTGTCATCTATCTGAAGATCTTGAACTGTAGACAGAAAGAAACAATATGGAGATTGAATGTGGGGATATTAAACAATAAATAAGTTGGTTAACAAATTAGGGCGGACGTGCAGTGCATCCAGAAAGTATTCACAGCCAAGCTTATGGCATCAAGAAGACTTGAGGCTGTAATTCCTGGCTGTAATTAAAGGTGCATCTGTTGTGTGGGCCGCTGAAGAGGAGGTACTGCTGGCCCACCACCACCAGAGGGCGCCCTGCTTGGAGTGCGGGCTCCAAGCACAAGAGGGCGCCAGACCCAGAGGAGGTGACAGCTGTCACTCATTACTCCAGCTGTCACTCATCTACACCACCATATAAGCCGGACTGCAACTCCACCTCCCCGCCGAGAAATCGACTACCAGTACTAAGGTAATTTTCTCTGCCGACTTATACGTTGAAAAGTAATCTGAACTTCTGTTGCAGCCGTTTTCCTGGTGCTTTCCTTGTCTGGAGGATTGGCGTTTGGTGTGACAGTGACGGCTTCACCTCGCACCCCGTCCCAGATAAGTGGTTGATCAGGAGCTGCACGAGTGTGTGTGATTTGGAGGTGGAGGTGCTCCCTCCTAACGGTGTCTGGACTGTTAATTACTGAGTGTGCGGACTCACACTCACACATCATCTTTCCGTTTTCTGCCAGCAGTACCAGGGTCGACAGCCGAAGACAGAGACCACCTGGGGACTCGGGACTTGGCGGCTCCGGTGTTCTTCAGGCCGTTGGTGGTGGAGGCCGTGTGGGACGCGGCTTCTCTCTCGTCGGGCGTCTTCTATCTTCGAGCCTGCCCACACGTCACCTGGTGTTTATTGACTGTGAACATTAAGACACGTTTCGTTGTGTAATATCACAACATTAAATTGTTACCTTTTGGCTTACTCATTGTCCGTTCATTTGCACCCCCTGTTGTGGGTCCGTGCTACGACACCTTCATAACAGGATTTCTCGGCCATCGTCATGGACTCCGAGGGGCGTCAACTCCAGCTTGAACGGCCAATGGAAGAGCCAGGAGCGCAGGCGTCAGCGGGAGGCGGGTTGAGCGAGCTGCAGCAGATCTTAACCGCCTTCAAGGCCCGGTTAGTATTTGTGACCGAGCAGAGTGTCCTCCTTAATCGGAGGGTGAAGGCTCTCACCGCCAGGGTGGAAGCGCGCGATCAGGGCGCTGCTGCAGCCACTCCTCTGGCTGGTCCTGGGCCCGTATCAGACGTTCCACTGGTCGTTCAACGAACCCCCCCACCGTCCCCTGAAGCATACATAAGCCCTCCGGAACCGTACGGGGGCTGTATCGAGACGTGCGCGGACTTCCTCATGCAGTGTTCGCTCGTCTTTTCACAGCGCCCCGTCATGTACGCATCAGACGCTAGCCGGGTGGCTTATGTTATTAATTTGCTTCGAGGAAAGGCACGCGCATGGGCTACGGCACTTTGGGAGCAGAATTCACGGCTCCTAACGTCTTATACTGGGTTCGTACGGGAATTCAAACAAGTGTTTGATCATCCCAACAGAGGCGAGACCGCTTCGAACGTGCTGCTGTCGATGAGACAGGGGCGCCGTAGCGCAGCCGAGTATGCAGTCGACTTCCGCATCGCGGCAGCGAGGTCTGGCTGGAATAACGTTGCGCTCCGCGCCGCCTTTGTAAATGGACTGTCCCCGGTCCTTAAGGAGCACCTACTGGCCAAGGATGAACCGCGGGAATTTGACGGGCTGATCGATTTGGTTATACGTTTAGACAACCGTTTAAATGAGCATCGTCGGGAGCAGGCCTGGGGGCGTGACCGGGCATGAGCCGTCCCTCCCCCTTCCGGTTCCGACAAGGTGACGTCGTCCCCACGCTTCACTGCCAGAGAGCTCCGTGTGGCTACGGCTCCCCCTGCTGAGGAGGCTATGGACACGAGCAGGGCCAAATTAAGATCAAAAATCAGACAAAGGAGGCTGGCCCGCGGGGAGTGTTTTGTCTGCGGCTCTTGCGAGCACATGCAGAAGGACTGCCCTAAAACGGTCAAACTACAACGCCCGTCCTTAGAAACTGGGCTAAGGGTGGGTCATAACACGCACGCGGGAAAACCCCGCAAATCTGCACGAATCCCAGTAACAATCCTTTGTGGGGATTTAACCCTTCATGCCCCAGCACTGATAGACACAGGGTCTGAAGGGACTCTGCTGGACAGCAGATGGGTAAAGGAAGTAGGGCTCCCTCTGGTGGCTCTGCCGGCACCATTGCAGGTGCGAGCACTAGATGGCACCCTGCTTCCATTAATCACACATCAGACACAACCAGTGACTTTGGTTGTGTCTGGGAATCACAGGGAGGAGATAGTGTTCCATGTAACATCTTCTACCTCCCGAGTGATTTTGGGCTTTCCATGGATGGTGAAGCACAATCCCCGGATTGATTGGCCGTCTGGGGTTGTGACGCAGTGGAGCGAAACCTGCCACCGGGAGTGCTTAGGATCCTCGGTTCCTCCCGGCACTACGGCTAATGAGGAGGTCAAAGTTCCCCCCAATCTATCGGCGGTGCCAAAGGAGTACCACGATCTTGCTGACGTTTTCAGCAAAGATCTGGCACTCACTCTTCCCCCGCACCGACCGTATGATTGTGCCATCGATTTGGTCCCGGGCGCTGAGTACCCGTCCAGTAGGTTGTACAACCTCTCACGTCCGGAACGCGAATCAATGGAGACCTACATCCGGGACTCCTTAGCTGCCGGGCTGATCCGAAACTCCACCTCCCCGATGGGTGCTGGTTTCTTTTTTGTGGGCAAGAAAGACGGCGGACTCCGTCCATGCATTGATTACAGAGGGCTGAACGAGATCACGGTTCGCAACCGATACCCGTTACCTCTGTTGGATTCAGTGTTCACGCCCCTGCATGGAGCCCAAATCTTCACAAAATTGGATCTTAGAAACGCGTACCACCCGGTTCGGGTCCGGAAGGGAGACTAATGGAAGACGGCATTCAACACCCCGTTAGGTCATTTTGAGTACCTGGTCATGCCGTTCGGCCTCACTAACGCCCCCGCGACGTTCCAAGCTTTGGTAAATGACGTCTTGCGGGACTTCCTGCATCGGTTCGTCTTCGTATATCTGGACGATATACTCATCTTTTCCCCGGACCCTGAGACCCATGTCCAGCATGTACGTCAGGTCCTACAGCGGTTGTTGGAGAACCGGCTGTTTGTGAAGGGCGAGAAGTGCGAGTTCCACCGCACTTCTTTGTCCTTCCTGGGGTTCATCATCTCCTCCAACTCCGTCGCCCCTGATCCGGCTAAGGTTGCGGCGGTGAGAGATTGGCCCCAACCGATAAGCCGCAGGAAACTACAGCAGTTCCTAGGCTTTGCAAATTTCTACAGGAGGTTCATTAAAGGTTACAGTCAGGTAGTTAGCCCCCTGACTGCCCTGACCTCCACCAAGGTCCCCTTCGCCTGGTCGGATCGGTGCGAAGCCGTGTTCCAGGAGTTGAAACGCCGGTTCTCGACTGCACCAGTTCTGGTGCAGCCTGATCCTGATCGCCAGTCCATAGTAGAAGTGGACGCCTCTGACTCAGGGATAGGAGCCGTGCTGTCCCAGAGCGTGGAGGCTGATAAAGTCCTCCATCCTTGTGCCTTTTATTCCCGCAGGTTGACCCCAGCTGAACGGAACTATGACGTCGGCAATCGGGAACTTCTTGCGGTGAAGGAGGCTCTTGAAGAGTGGAGACACCTGCTGGAGGGGGCATCGTTGCCCTTCACGGTTTTCACAGACCATCGGAACCTGGAGTACATCCGGACCGCCAAGCGGCTGAACCCCAGGCAAGCCCGCTGGTCTCTGTTCTTCGGGCGCTTTGACTTCCAGATCACGTATCGCCCTGGGACCAAGAACCAAAAACCAGATGCATTGTCCCGGGTGCACGAAGAAGAAGCCAAAGCGGGGCTGTCGAACCCCACCGAGACCATCATCCCCGAGTCCACTGTCGTGGCCACCCTCACCTGGGACGTGGAGAAGACCGTCCGGGAGGCCCTGACAAGGAGCCCGGACCCGGGGACTGGCCCCAAGAACAGACTGTACGTCCCACCAGAGGCAAGAGCTGCCGTATTGGACTTCTGTCACGGGTCCAAGCTCTCCTGTCATCCCGGAGTGCGTAGGACCGTGGCAGTAGTCCAGCAGCGCTTCTGGTGGGCGTCCCTGGAAACCGACGTCCGGGACTACGTCCAGGCCTGTACCATCTGCGCCAGGGGCAAGGCAGACCATCGGAGGACGACGGGACTCCTCCAACCCCTGCCAGTGCCTCATCGCCCCTGGTCTCACATCGGCCTGGACTTCATCACGGGCCTCCCGCCGTCCCAGGGCAACACCATTATTCTCACGATTGTGGACCGGTTCTCCAAGGCGGCCCACTTCGTGGCCCTCCCGAAGCTCCCGACGGCCCAGGAGACGGCAGATCTCCTGGTCCACCACGTCATGCGGCTGCATGGGATACCATCGGACATCGTTTCAGATCGTGGTCCCCAGTTCTCTTCACAGGTGTGGAAGAGTTTCTGTAAGGAGCTGGGGGCCACCGTGAGTCTCTCGTCCGGGTACCACCCCCAGACCAACGGCCAGGCAGAGCGGGCTAACCAGGAGTTGGAACAGGCCCTTCGCTGCGTCACCTCCGCGCACCCGGTGGCCTGGAGTCACCATCTGGCCTGGATCGAGTATGCCCATAACAGCCAAATCTCGTCTGCTACCGGCCTCTCCCCTTTTGAGGCATGTTTGGGGTTCCAGCCCCCATTGTTCCCGCTGGTGGAGGGAGAGGTCGGTGTGCCCTCGGTCCAGGCCCACCTCAGGAGGTGCCGCCGGGTGTGGCGGACCGCCCGCTCTGCCCTATTAAAGGCCCGGACGAGGGCCAAAACCCATGCGGACCGCCGACGTTCCCCGGCTCCCACATACCAGCCCGGGCAGGAGGTGTGGCTGTCAACAAAGGACATCCCCCTCTGTGTGGACTCACCCAAATTAAAGGACAGATACATCGGCCCATTCCCCATCCTCAAGATCATCAACCCGGCCGCAGTGAAGCTCCGACTCCCAGCTTCACTGCGGATCCACCCTGTTTTCCACGTGTCCCGTATCAAGCCACACCACACCTCGCCCCTCTGTGCACCTGGCCCTACGCCGCCTCCTGCCCGGCTCATCGACGGGGAGCCTGCTTGGACGGTCCGCAGGCTCCTGGACGTCCGTCGTAAGGGCCGGGGGTTCCAATATCTGGTGGACTGGGAGGGGTATGGACCTGAGGAACGCTCCTGGGTGAAGAGGAGCTTCATCCTGGACCCGGCCCTCCTGGCCGATTTCTACAGACGACACCCGGACAAGCCTGGTCGGGCGCCAGGAGGCGCCCGTTGAGGGGGGGGTCCTGTTGTGTGGGCCGCTGAAGAGGAGGTACTGCTGGCCCACCACCACCAGAGGGCGCCCTGCTTGGAGTGCGGGCTCCAAGCACAAGAGGGCGCCAGACCCAGAGGAGGTGACAGCTGTCACTCATTACTCCAGCTGTCACTCATCTACACCACCATATAAGCCGGACTGCAACTCCACCTCCCCGCCGAGAAATCGACTACCAGTACTAAGGTAATTTTCTCTGCCGACTTATACGTTGAAAAGTAATCTGAACTTCTGTTGCAGCCGTTTTCCTGGTGCTTTCCTTGTCTGGAGGATTGGCGTTTGGTGTGACAGTGACGGCTTCACCTCGCACCCCGTCCCAGATAAGTGGTTGATCAGGAGCTGCACGAGTGTGTGTGATTTGGAGGTGGAGGTGCTCCCTCCTAACGGTGTCTGGACTGTTAATTACTGAGTGTGCGGACTCACACTCACACATCATCTTTCTGTTTTCTGCCAGCAGTACCAGGGTCGACAGCCGAAGACAGAGACCACCTGGGGACTCGGGACTTGGCGGCTCCGGTGTTCTTCAGGCCGTTGGTGGTGGAGGCCGTGTGGGACGCGGCTTCTCTCTCGTCAGGCGTCTTCTATCTTCGAGCCTGCCCACACGTCACCTGGTGTTTATTGACTGTGAACATTAAGACACGTTTCGTTGTGTAATATCACAACATTAAATTGTTACCTTTTGGCTTACTCATTGTCCGTTCATTTGCGCCCCCTGTTGTGGGTCTGTGCTACGACACCTTCATAACAGCATCAACTGAGCAAAGGGTGTGAATGCTTACATACATATGATTTCATAGGTTTTTTTTTATTTTAATTTTTATTAAATTTGCGAAAATAAAAAAAAACAAAAAAAAAAAACAAAACCTGTCATTAAGGGGTGTTGTGAGTAAAATTTTGAAAAAAAAATTACTCAATTTTGGAATAAGGCTGTAACATAAAATGTGGAAAATCACTATTTGTGGTTGCTAGCTTTTTCATTTCTAAGTCACAATTCAGGCAAGATGGTTAGGAGGTTGGAAATGAAAGGATGAGTTAGAATAGCAGGTACCAGAAGGTCAGAAAGAGAAACATTTTCTGATCAAGGAAAGAAAAAAAAAAACCCAGCGTGCAAGAAAAAATAAATAAATAAAATTCAACATGTCCAAAGTAGGCTCCCATACATGCGTATTAACAAGCATCCTCCAATAAGGACAGCGTGTGCAGGCACTGAATAAATATCACATATCACTTCCCACTAGTATAACACAATGGAATGCAGAACACAATGCTATTAAGGAAAGAGTAGAAGCTTTTATAATCCGATATAGTTTACAACAGCACTTAGCTTCCCAGCTTCATTAGCACACGTGATGCATTACTACATCTCCTCAAACCTGCATGCAAAGACAAAACCACAAACCGATTCTTTGGTTTGTTAAAGTCCCAAACCTGATTTTACAAGCTGGTTTCTAATTCAGTTGTTCAATTTAATAATAATAAAAGAGATATCTCAAATTTGCAAACACAGCTGCTTACTACTGTGCTATGACATCGTTCTTTCATTCCTGTTAATTTGTCAGTTTAGCATTGTAGTGAATAAAAACAACAAAAATAATCACTTTTTTTTAAAACAAAACTTTGTGAAAAGTGTTTCCTTTGCTTGAAACAGATACAGGCAGTCCCTGTGTTGGAAGCAAAGCCCAGCTCCTCTTAACTACTCTCAGCCTGGATTTATCTAAAATTAAAGCTGGATGCTCATCACACAATGATGTGATCCAAATGCATGCATTGCCAGGATCACACAGAGTTTTGTGCCACGTTACAGTGTGTACAGCACAGTGCTGTAACAGATGTATGTATTGGTGAAATAACACAGCATCATAAGCAAGTTCAGAACTTGTGCGATGCAGCCAGTGCTAGATGTTCTGCACTGCAGCATGATGTGCATTGTGTGATGTTACATGGTGGTTATTACAAGCAAAGAGATGCAGTCACGCATACACACAAAAACACACAGTCACACACTTGCCCTTGAGTAAAACAGGAACAGCCACAGGAAAAAATACATAAAAAAAATAAAGAGAAACATGATGACATACTCAACTCTTGACTGGCAGCTTCTTAATTTATCACATGACGCTTTCCCATCACATCATCACAGCAGCAGTGATTTAGGTGAGAAACAAATTTTTTGTTTTAGATCCCTTCTAAAACAAGTCGGGATTGAATTTGGAGGAGTGTAAATCTTCCTCCACTCTGTGCTTTGCAGCTGCTGCGCATGGAGCACACTGTGTACTGACCGCTTGTGACTGCTTTGGGGCGGTGGGGACTAGGGATGTGAATCGTACAACAACTCACGATTCAATTTGATTCCGATTCTTGGGGTGACGATTCGATTCAGAATCGATTTTCGATTCAAAGACCTCTGAGAAATAGTTATATTACTTAAAAAATGTTTAAGAAAATGCAGCTTTACAAGGTTAATCAAGTGATTCTAGATGTAAATGTACTTATCTGCTTTGCTCGTTCAGAGTTGGCTGGCAGTTTAGCGAAGCGCTGGTCAGTAGTCGGCAGATACAGCTGCTCCCCTCTTTTAGCTCCGGGTGATGACGTAGCATGCGGGCTTGCGGATTTGAAGTGTTTCCGAAGTACTTTACTTTCATTTTGCAGATTTTGTACACTGCATAAGTCATGTCAAGCTCCTTCTTATGCAGCAAATAATAAAATCCAAAATGTGCCCAAACAATGGCCTTCAGCAAAGACGGTGCTGGATGAATTGGCTCTTCATCTGCCATGCTAAGCTGCAACTCACGATTGTTTGAAGCACGCCGGACACCCCCCCCCCCAATCACCGCTCACGGGGACACTGTAGTAAGGAAGCCATCGCCTGACAAACAGTACACGCAACGAGTAAGCAAGAAAATGTTTAAAAAATGCTTTTTAAAAATCGATTCTTGGACATTTTGGATAGATTCTGAATCGGAATAAATAAGAATCGTGATTCGGACGTGAACCGATTTTTTCCGACACCCCTAGTGGGGACCTCACAGCACCACTCACTGCCGCTCGGTGAGAACAGAGACTGTAGCTCAATACGTGCTTTTACTTATGAGTTGTCAAACACCAGAAAAGTCTCCAATGATGTCAGGAAAAGTAGCTAGAGTTGTCGCAAGTCGCTTTTGAAAAAAATAAGTCATCAAGAGGGTTTGGAAAGTTGCCAGATTTAGTAGAAAGTCGCCAAGGTGAAAACACTAGGTGGTGCTCACATACGCCTGTTATTGTCCACATAAACCCCTAATAATAGCATCTATCAATGCAGAGTGTGACAGGGTTTTCTATATATCAGCAATATGATTATCAAATATTAATGTTTTTACTTTGATTTGCTGTCTTTGATTTTGTCTTTGATCTCATTCTCCATATACACATTTATATACATGTGTTTCAATGTGTTTCATTAAGATTGCTTTCTTTGTTAATCACTGAATTGCTAAAGTAGTTATATTCACTACATTGATTGATTGATGCATACCTATTCACTATATTCACTGAACTGTTTAAGTAATCAAACTGCTCACAAGATGATCTTTGACTCTGAGAGGGCAGACTGTTTTGCTGAGATCATGTTTTTGCTAAGCGCAGATGTGCGTCTTTAATTAATGGGTCAGCCTTGAGGGAAGAGCGGTGTGACCGGCACACTGGTTCAGGGCTGGACATTGTTATGGGAAGACTAGGAGACTGGAGGCTTAAAGCCATAACAGTTTTCATATCAACGTGAGACCAGACTCTGTCTTTTCCTTGTTTTGTCCTATATGTTTGTATGTAACTTTATTCAATAAATATGTGAGGCAGATGGGCGGGGCCCTTCAGAGCTGACGGGATGGTTGGTGATGAGAGTTAAGCTCGATCTGCTCTCTCCTGATCAGGAAAAGAAATTCAGTGTCTCCTGCGTGATTATTTCTGTGTGTAAACTGAATTGTTCTTTTCAGGTCCAACTCTGGACAACTCTGACAGGTGTTTACTTTCTATCTCAATTCTCTGTGCATGTTTAGCAATTTGCCACAGTGACGATGCTTATTATGTGTGCAGAAACTCATCAAACGTGGGAAACATATGTATCTTTTGTGCATGACTAACATTTTCAGTGCTAAATAAAATCTGGTCTTGCTACATAATACATCTTTCTTTATCTTCAGGTCTGCATTGGTCAGGTGGAACAACGCACACTGGGATGGAAGAGCGAAGGAAAAGCAAGAGTTGTGGGATGCACAACTCTTGCTTTTCCTTCACTCTACAGATACAGTCACAGAAGTATTGTGTGTGCTGTGTTTCATTTCTTTTGACAAATGTTTCTGTGTTGCATCGACACAGTACTGTATTGTGTTGATAGGGCACCATTGTGTTGTAGTGAGGGACCATCTTAAATTCACTTAAACGTTGCTGTAAGCACAAAATATACTGGATTCCTATACGGCGCTTGCATCTATAATACATTGTTATATAGTTATGCTCACAAAAAACACAAAGCTCCTCTTTGGACAATGGCCTGCAGACCACACCCATATTTTTTGGGCCTGCACTGCATTAGACTCATATTGGGAAGACGTTCATTGGACGGTAAAGGAAATATTAGGTTTTGATGTGGCATTTACTTGTGTTTTTTTTATCTCAGTAATTTGGATCCAAATTTGACTAAAGCAGATAAATATTTAAATATCTAAAAAAAAATTTTATGGCTGCAAGTAAAAAAGCTATTACCAAGCGTTGGCTCACTAAGGATCCCCCGAATATTAACCAGTGGCTTACCATAGTCAAAAGCATTCAGTCCACGGAGCACTTAACTTTTATACTGAGGGTTCAAAAACAGAAGGGTGATGTCCTTTGGGAGAAATGGGACACTTACAGTAGTGTTCAGAATAATAGTAGTGCTATATGACTAAAAAGATTAATCCAGATTTTGAGTATATTTCTTATTGTTACATGGGAACAAGGTACCAGTAGATTCAGTAGATTCTCACAAATCCAACAAGACCAAGCATTCATGATATGGACACTGTTAAGGCTATGAAATTGGGCTATTAGTAAAAAAAAAAAAAGTAGAAAAGGGGTGTGTTCACAATAATAGTAGCATCTGCTGTTGACACTACAAACTCAAAACTATTATGTTCAAACTGCTTTTTTAGCAATCCTGTGAATCACTAAACTAGTATTTACTTGTATAACCACAGTTTTTCATGATTTCTTCACATCTGCAAGGAATTAATTTTGTTGGTTTGGAACCAAGATTTTGCTGGTTTACTAGTATGCTTGGGATCATTGTCTTGTTGAAACACCCATTTCACGGGCATGTCCTCTTCAGTATAAGGCAACATGACCTCTTCAAGTATTTTGACATATCCAAACTGATCCACGATACTTGGTATGCCATATAGGCCCAACACCATAGTAGGAGAAACATGCCCATATCATGATGCTTGCACCACCATGCTTCACTGTCTTAAGTCTTCACTGTGAACTGTGGCTTGAATTCAGAGTTTGGGGGTCGTTTCACAAACTGTCTGCGGCCCTTGGACCCAAAAAGAACAATTTTACTCTCATCAGTCCACAAAATATTCCTCCATTTCGCTTTAGGCCAGTTGATGTGTTCTTTGGCAAATTGTAACCTCTTCTGCACATGTCTTTTATTTAACAGAGGGACTTTGCGGGGGATTCCTGCAAATAAATTAGCTTCACACAGACGTCTTCTAACTGTCACAGCACTTACAGGTAACTCCAGACTGTCTTTGATCATCCTGGAGCTGATCAATGGGTGAGCCTTTGCCATTCTGGTTATTCTTCTATCCATTTTGATGGTTTTCCATTTTCTTCCAAGCGTCTCTGTTTTTTTTTTGTCCATTTTAATGCATTGGAGATTATTGTAGATGAACAGCCTATAATTTTTTGCATCTGCGTATAAGTTTTCCCCTCTCCAATCAACTTTTTAATCAAACTACGCTGTTGTTCTGAACAATGTCTTGAACGTCCTATTTTCTTCAGGCTTTCAAAGAGAAAAGCATGTTCAACAGGTGCTGGCTTCATCCTTAAATAGGGGACACCTGATTCACACCTGTTTGTTCCACAAAATTGATGAACTCACTGACTGAATGCCACACTACTATTATTGTGAACACCCCCGTTTCTACTTTTTTAATAATAGCCCAGTTTCATAGCCTTAAGAGTGTGCATATCATGAATGCTTGGTGTTGTTGGATTTGTGAGAATCTACTAAATCTACTGGTACCTTGTCTCCCATGTAACAATAAGAAATATACTCAAAACCTGGATTAATCTTTTTAGTCACATAGCACTACTATTATTCTGAACACTAGTGTACCTCTTGTTAAGGGGCAATAAGTGATAACAGCCAATTTTGTGGCGCTTGTCTATTTTTAATTTTTACTCTCTATATTTTTGTATATTATATATTTTTTTCTTTTCTTTTTTTTACATCTTATCATATATTTGACACCTCTCTTATACCCCAGCCTGTTCTCTTGTTTTCTGTTTGTTTGTTTGTTTGTTTTTTGCATGTTTCTTTGTCATTTACTCAACTGTTTAAAAACCCTTTAACACAAATTATGAAAAAAGCTCCTCTGTGTGTGCTGGATATACATAACTAATTAAAAAACTTAACTTCTACAATGAGCAGACATCACACCTCTCAATACCACAACTCTGACTGTAGATTTAAATGTTGGAGTCGATCTGGATAAAGGCCCATAGCAAACACATTTGAACATTCTGACATGGGGAACTTTCCATGGGCTGTTTTTTTTTTTGTTTGTTTGTTTGTTTTGTTTTTTAACAGAACACGGAGAAACCAGGAAAAGACACCATTACATTTGGTACAGACCCACATAAAGGAACAGCAAGAGATGACCTCAGCATAGGTCAACTTTGGGTAGTATTAACCGAAGCTGCAACCAGCTTTTAGGACTTCTTTTGTGACTTTCCTGAAGAAAAATGCAAAACCAGAGGCCAGTGGAAGCAGACATAAGCAGAAACAGAGCAGAAGCCAAGACCAATAGGGACAGCCAGATCCACCTCCTTTTGGACACTAACAGAATCCTGTAAAAACAACAGATGGCAAAATTAACCAATTCTGGCTAAAGCAGCTGTTTGGCTGTTGGGTAGGGTTGTGGAAACCAGTGACTTAAGGCCTGTTTCCAGTGCAGGAACCTGCAGGCCAATGTAGGGGGATCAAGGCCTTTGCATGTTTCCACCACAGGGACAGCCCTGAAAAGTGAGTTTGCGGAACCTTTAGTCTGGGCCAGGAAAGTCCCTCCTGCAAGCCATTTACTTCTGATGGCCCTAAATTACTGCTGGGCAGAGGTCAATGGTGACCGGTCAAATGCACACACAGGAAAGTAGTAACATCATCAAGTGACATTTGTGAAAGTAACCAGAAATTAGCAAAAAATAATAATTAATTAATTAAGAGAAAAGGTGATAGATGAAGTGACAAGGAGGATCAGTGAGGATTTGAAATCCCAGAGGAGTAAAGGAAAATAGAGCTGGGTATCTGCAGAATTAAAACAAGAGAAGAGAAAAGGTGAAGCAGGACAACAAGCTTTTAATTGTCCACAACAATAAAAGTCACGAACACTGCAAAACTGATGGAATACTGCTCCACAAACGTCTGTGCACAAGTGACATGGTGACACAACAGCTGAGAAGGCCACTGAGTTTGCAGTTGTCCTAGACCAAGACTAAAGATGCCTTAAAGACTGGTCTCTCAGCACATCAGGGCCTGTCTGACTCCCACTCTGGACCCCCACGAGTTTGCCTACAGGGCAAACTGCTCCACAGAGGGCGCTATCACCACAGCTCTCCACACCGCACTGAGCCACCTGGAGCACCAGGGGAGCTATGTGAGGATGCTCTTCCTGGACTTCAGCTCAGCCTTCAACCACATCATCCCGGAGATCCTGGTCCAGAAACTGACACATCTGGGCATCTCCACCCCCATCTGCCAGTGGATCAAGGACTTCCTCAGAAACCGCCCACAGTCCGTGAAACTTGGCCCCCACCTTTCCTCCACCATAACACTCAGCACCGGTTCCCCTCAAGGCTGTGTACTGAGCCCCCTCGTGTTCACCCTTTACATACACGACTACTCTCCGACCTATCCCACAAACACATTCATAAAGTTTGTGGATGATACCACCGTGATTGGGCTCATCTCAAGGGGGGATTAGTCTGATTACAGAGACGAGGTCAATCCACTGACAGCGTGGTGTTCAGCTAACAACCTGCCACTGAACACCACAAAAACAAAAGAAATAATCCTGGACTTCAGGAAGGGCAGGGCTGACCCAGCCCCGCTCTACATCCAAGGGGACTGTGTGGAAAGGGTCAGCTCCATCAGGTTCCTGGGAGTGCAGCTCTCTGACAGCCTCTCCTGGATTGCCAACACCACAGTGGTGGTGAAGAAAGCCCAGCAGCGACTCCACTTCCTGAGGGTGCTCAGGAGAAACAATCTGGAGGAGAAGCTGCTGGTGTTGTTCTATAGAGCCACCATCGAGAGCATCTTGACGTACTGCATCACAGCGTGGTACGGGGGGTGCTCAGCAGACAGGAGAGCACTGCAGAGGGTGATCAAAACGACCCAGGGGATCACTGGTTGCTCTGTGCCCAGCCTGGAAGACATTGCCAGCTCTCGCTACCTCAGCAGAGCTGCCAGCATCAGCAAAGACACATCCCACCCCAGCAACCACCTGTTTGACCTACAACCCTACGGCCGACGGTATAGGTCAATCAAAACTAGGACAAACAGACTCAGGGACAGCTTTCTCCCCAGAGCGATCACTGCACTGAACAATATCACTCTAATCCGCACATTCAAGTTTCTTGTGCAATATCTGTAAACCATGTGCAATATTCTCGTGCAATATGATTCCACAGTTGTATATAATTCTCATTCTACATTTTACTTGGCCCCCATTTTATTTTATCTTATGTTTATTTAGTTGTACATATACTCTGAATAATTTATTGTTAAATTTTATTATCTTTTATTTGGCTAAAAATTACTCGCACCACGGAAAGCACCTTTTTGGAGTTGCACTCAAATCTCGTTGCAATGCAAATTACAATGACAATAAAGGTGATTCTGATTCTTAACACCTGCACGAATTTGATCCGCGCACTGGTACGCAATCTGCCGTGCCAGAGAGTAAACTTGTGTAAACTTGTTGTGCGTGCAAGGGCACAAAGAAAATTTAGAAAGGTTCAAAATCTCTGGCGCGCATTAATTTTGTGAACTACACGTGAACATTGCGCAAACAATTAAAAATGCTCAGTGTTAGTGTGAGTCATTGCGTCAGCGCACCACAGCACAGGTCATCTGAACGATTATGATGAGATGTTAAATCTATAATAAACATAATTTCACAGATACTCATAAGAGGGAAAGAAAATGCAACTGTTTTACCAAGCCAAATGTGTTCTCCACCTCATGAAGTGCACAAGAACAGCTGCAGCTGTGGAATACTCCTCTGTGATTCTGGAGCAATTACAGCATCAGCCAAACTCTGACATCAAATGATTAATCCGCTACGAAATAAGTATTTTATATTACGCAGTGTCCAGCAGCACAAAGTGCAGTATCCAGCGGAACACAGTGGTTTGCACTGGCACGACGAATTGCGCAGCAGTGTGGAGGTTAAATACGTGCAAGTGACAAGGTGCCTTAAGACCCCAAGCATTTAATGACTTCCTGGACTGGACCATCAGAAGTTTATCACTATGCGGTGAAAGTGTTGAACTTGTTGAGACATTCACTTATCTCAGCAGGAACAAATGTCTCTGGGTCCTTGGCCTTTGAGATTAAGAGACACCTGAAAAGAGTTTATGGAGTCATGACAGTCATGACAGAGTTCACTTGACACAGGTGTTTGGCAAAAGCTTTGCTGGAGAACAAAAGGTCCAGACTTTAGGGTTCTGGTGCTGAGATATGGATGCTAACCAGTGACCTAAAGCATCAACTGTTTGTCTTTGGTACTCGGCATCTTCAGAGAATCCTGGAGAATTGCTGGAATGTCAAATGAGCAGTTACTTAAGAAGATAAAGGTGAGGAGTATCACTTGCATTGTGAGAGAACATTAATTTCAACATTCTGGCCATGTGGCATCTTTCTCTGTGTATGATTCAGCACATGGATGTCTGAGTGTTGAGGACCCCAGTGACTAGAGAAGCCCAAGTTTCACCTGGATGTAGCAGATAGAGTTTTATTGTAAAGATGTGGGGATGGACCAGTTGTCTGCCTCTATGTTTGCCATCCAGGACCCAAGGCGGCAATTCTGTGATGTCGTGGATGTGGTGAAGCAAGGCACCAGCACATGCTCCCAGACTTGACCTTGCCTTTTCTTGTGGAAAAAAAAGCCCCTCAAACTTGTTAGCCCAAAATAGCAAGCAGTAGACAGTGTACAGGGGATCAATCACTCGCTCCTCTTCTTTTTTCTTTAGTCTTTGGTGGTGCTGCAAAATGCAGAAGGTGGAATAAATATGCTGCTTTTGATCAACTGTATTAACATGGCAATGCAACATGGTGGGCTCCATCGGCCTGGTCCCACACACATATACTCAACAAAAATATAAACGCAACACTTTTGGTTTTGCTCCCATTTTGTATGAGATGAACTCAAAGATCTAAAACTTTTTCCACATACACAATATCACCATGTCCCTCAAATATTGTTCACAAACCAGTCTAAATCTGTGATAGTGAGCACTTCTCCTTTGCTGA
This sequence comes from Thalassophryne amazonica, assembly GCF_902500255.1. Classification (NCBI taxonomy): domain Eukaryota; kingdom Metazoa; phylum Chordata; class Actinopteri; order Batrachoidiformes; family Batrachoididae; genus Thalassophryne; species Thalassophryne amazonica. The sequence goes on along the minus strand of NC_047103.1, from coordinate 155,658,378 downwards.
GATAATCCATCCCACCTCACACCTCACAGGTGTGCCATACCAAGATGCTGATTAGACACCATGATTAGTGCACAGGTGTGCCTTAGACTGCCCACAATAAAAGGCCACTCTGAAAGGTGCAGTTTTATCACACAGCACAATGCCACAGATGTCGCAAGATTTGAGGGAGTGTGCAATTGGCATGCTGACAGCAGGAATGTCAACCAGAGCTGTTGCTCATGTATTGAATGTTGATGTCTCTACCATAAGCCGTCTCCAAAGGCGTTTCAGGGAATTTGGCAGTACATCCAACCAGCCTCACAACCGCAGACCACGTGTAACCACACCAGCCCAGGACCTCCACATCCAGCATGTTCACCTCCAAGATCGTCTGAGACCAGCCACTCGGACAGCTGCTGAAACAATCGGTTTGCATAACCAAAGAATTTCTGCAGAAACTGTCAGAAACCATCTCAGGGAAGCTCATCTGCATACTTGTCATCCTCATCGGGGTCTCGACCTGACTCCAGTTCGTCGTCGTAACTGACTTGAGTGGGCCAATGCTCACATTTGCTGGCGTTTGGCACGTTGGAGAGGTGTTCTCTTCACGGATGAATCCCGGTTCACACTGTTCAGGGCAAATGGCAGACAGCGCGTGTGGCGTTGTGTGGGTGAGCGGTTTTCTGATGTCAATGTTGTGGATCGAGTGGCCCATGGTGGCGGTGGGGTTATGGTATGGGCAGGCGTCTGTTATGGACGAAGAACACAGGTGCATTTTATTGATGGCATTTTGAATGCACAGAGATACCGTGACGAGATCCTGAGGCCCATTGTTGTGCCATACATCCAAGAACATCACCTCATGTTGCAGCAGGATAATGCACGGCCCCATGTTGCAAGGATCTGTACACAATTCTTGGAAGCTGAAAATGTCCCAGTTCTTGCATGGCCGGCATACTCACCGGACATGTCACCCACTGAGCATGTTTGGGATGCTCTGGACCGGCGTATATGACAGCGTGTACCAGTTCCTGCCAATATCCAACAACTTCGCACAGCCATTGAAGAGGAGTGGACCAACATTCCACAGGCCACAATTGACAACCTGATCAACTCTATGCGAAGGAGATGTGTTGCACTGCATGAGGCAAATGGTGGTCACACCAGATACTGACTGGTAGTCAATTGTCTTCCGGGGGCCAGAGCAGGCGACATTGAAGGAAATTTGAAACTGCTGGCTAAGGCTAAGCGTAAATTTGGTAAGATTGTAATTCACGTCGGCAGTAATGACACCCGGTTACGCCAATCGGAGGTCACTAAAATTAACATTAAATCGGTGTGTAACTTTGCAAAAACAATGTCGGACTCTGTAGTTTTCTCTGGGCCCCTCCCCAATCGGACCGGGAGTGACATGTTTAGCCGCATGTTCTCCTTGAATTGCTGGCTGTCTGAGTGGTGTCCAAAAAATGAGGTGGGCTTCATAGATAATTGGCAAAGCTTCTGGGGAAAACCTGGTCTTGTTAGGAGAGACGGCATCCATCCCACTTTGGATGGAGCAGCTCTCATTTCTAGAAATCTGGCCAATTTTCTTAAATCCTCCAAACCGTGACTATCCAGGGTTGGGACCAGGAAGCAGAGTTGTAGTCTTACACACCTCTCTGCAGCTTCTCTCCCCCTGCCATCCCCTCATTACCCCATCCCCGTAGAGACGGTGCCTGCTCCCAGACTACCAATAACCAGCAAAAATCTATTTAAGCATAAAAATTCAAAAAGAAAAAATAATATAGCACCTTCAACTGCACCACAGACTAAAACAGTTAAATGTGGTCTATTAAACATTAGGTCTCTCTCTTCTAAGTCCCTGTTGGTAAATGATATAATAATTGATCAACATATTGATTTATTCTGCCTAACAGAAACCTGGTTACAGCAGGATGAATATGTTAGTTTAAATGAGTCAACACCCCCGAGTCACACTAACTGTCAGAATGCTCGTAGCACGGGCCGGGGCGGAGGATTAGCAGCAATCTTCCATTCCAGCTTATTAATTAATCAAAAACCCAGACAGAGCTTTAATTCATTTGAAAGCTTGTCTCTTAGTCTTGTCCATCCAAATTGGAAGTCCCAAAAACCAGTTTTATTTGTTATTATCTATCGTCCACCTGGTCGTTACTGTGAGTTTCTCTGTGAATTTTCAGACCTTTTGTCTGACTTAGTGCTTAGCTCAGATAAGATAATTATAGTGGGCGATTTTAACATCCACACAGATGCTGAGAATGACAGCCTCAACACTGCATTTAATCTATTATTAGACTCTATTGGCATTGCTCAAAAAGTAAATGAGTCCACCCACCACTTTAATCATATCTTAGATCTTGTTCTGACTTATGGTATGGAAATAGAAGACTTAACAGTATTCCCTGAAAACTCCCTTCTGTCTGATCATTTCTTAATAACATTTACATTTACTCTGATGGACTACCCAGCAGTAGGGAATAAGTTTCATTACACTAGAAGTCTTTCAGAAAGCGCTGTAACTAGGTTTAAGGATATGATTCCTTCTTTATGTTCTCTAATGCCATATAACAACACAGTGCAGAGTAGCAACCTAAACTCTGTAAGGGAGATAGAGTATCTCGTCAATAGTTTTACATCCTCATTGAAGACAACTTTGGATGCTGTAGCTCCTCTGAAAAAGAGAGCTTTAAATCAGAAGTGTCTGACTCCGTGGTATAACTCACAAACTCGTAGCTTAAAGCAGATAACCCGTAAGTTGGAGAGGAAATGGCGTCTCACTAATTTAGAAGATCTTCACTTAGCCTGGAAAAAGAGTCTGTTGCTCTATAAAAAAGCCCTCCGTAAAGCTAGGACATCTTTCTACTCATCACTAATTGAAGAAAATAAGAACAACCCCAGGTTTCTTTTCAGCACTGTAGCCAGGCTGACAAAGAGTCAGAGCTCTATTAAGCTGAGTATTCCATTAACTTTAACTAGTAATGACTTCATGATTTTCTTTGCTAACAAAATTTTAACTATTAGAGAAAAAATTACTCATAACCATCCCAAAGACGTATCGTTATCTTTGGCTGCTTTCAGTGATGCCGGTATTTGGTTAGACTCTTTCTCTCCGATTGTTCTGTCTGAGTTATTTTCATTAGTTACTTCATCCAAACCATCAACATGTTTATTAGACCCCATTCCTACCAGGCTGCTCAAGGAAGCCCTACCATTATTTAATGCTTCGATCTTAAATATGATCAATCTATCTTTGTTAGTTGGCTATGTACCACAGGCTTTTAAGGTGGCAGTAATTAAACCATTACTTAAAAAGCCATCACTTGACCCAGCTATCTTAGCTAATTATAGGCCAATCTCCAACCTTCCTTTTCTCTCAAAAATTCTTGAAAGGGTAGTTGTAAAACAGCTAACTGATCATCTGCAGAGGAATGGTCTATTTGAAGAGTTTCAGTCAGGTTTTAGAATTCATCATAGTACAGAAACAGCATTCGTGAAGGTTACAAATGATCTTCTTATGGCCTCGGACAGTGGACTCATCTCTGTGCTTGTTCTGTTAGACCTCAGTGCTGCTTTTGATACTGTTGACCATAAAATTTTATTACAGAGATTAGAGCATGCCATAGGTATTAAAGGCACTGCGCTGCGGTGGTTTGAATCATATTTGTCTAATAGATTACAATTTGTTCATGTAAATGGGGAATCTTCTTCACAGACTAAAGTTAATTATGGAGTTCCACAAGGTTCTGTGCTAGGACCAATTTTATTCACTTTATATATGCTTCCCTTAGGCAGTATTATTAGACGGTATTGCTTAAATTTTCATTGTTACGCAGATGATACCCAGCTTTATCTATCCATGAAGCCAGAGGACACACACCAACTAGCTAAACTGCAGGATTGTCTTACAGACATAAAGACATGGATGACCTCTAATTTCCTGCTTTTAAACTCAGATAAAACTGAAGTTATTGTACTTGGCCCCACAAATCTTAGAAACATGGTGTCTAACCAGATCCTTACTCTGGATGGCATTACCCTGACCTCTAGTAATACTGTGAGAAATCTTGGAGTCATTTTTGATCAGGATATGTCATTCAAAGCGCATATTAAACAAATATGTAGGACTGCTTTTTTGCATTTACGCAATATCTCTAAAATTAGAAAGGTCTTGTCTCAGAGTGATGCTGAAAAACTAATTCATGCATTTATTTCCTCTAGGCTGGACTACTGTAATTCATTATTATCAGGTTGTCCTAAAAGTTCCCTAAAAAGCCTTCAATTAATTCAAAATGCTGCAGCTAGAGTACTGACGGGGACTGGAAGGAGAGAGCATATCTCACCCATATTGGCCTCTCTTCATTGGCTTCCTGTTAATTCTAGAATAGAATTTAAAATTCTTCTTCTTACTTATAAGGTTTTGAATAATCAGGTCCCATCTTATCTTAGGGACCTCGTAGTACCATATCACCCCAATAGAGCGCTTCGCTCTCAGACTGCAGGCTTACTTGTAGTTCCTAGGGTTTGTAAGAGTAGAATGGGAGGCAGAGCCTTCAGCTTTCAGGCTCCTCTCCTGTGGAACCAGCTCCCAATTCAGATCAGGGAGACAGACACCCTCTCTACTTTTAAGATTAGGCTTAAAACTTTCCTTTTTGCTAAAGCTTATAGTTAGGGCTGGATCAGGTGACCCTGAACCATCCCTTAGTTATGCTGCTATAGACGTAGACTGCTGGGGGGTTCCCATGATGCACTGTTTCTTTCTCTTTTTGCTCTGTATGCACCACTCTGCATTTAATCATTAGTGATCGATCTCTGCTCCCCTCCACAGCATGTCTTTTTCCTGGTTCTCTCCCTCAGCCCCAACCAGTCCCAGCAGAAGACTGCCCCTCCCTGAGCCTGGTTCTGCTGGAGGTTTCTTCCTGTTAAAAGGGAGTTTTTCCTTCCCACTGTAGCCAAGTGCTTGCTCACAGGGGGTCGTTTTGACCGTTGGGGTTTTACATAATTATTGTATGGCCTTGCCTTACAATATAAAGCGCCTTGGGGCAACTGTTTGTTGTGATTTGGCGCTATATAAAAAAATTGATTGATTGATTGATTGATTGGTATCCCCCCCAATAAACCAAAACTGCACCTTTCAGAGTGGCCTTTTATTGTGGGCAGTCTAAGGCACACCTGTGCACTAATCATGGTGTCTAATCAGCATCTTGATATGGCACACCTGTGAGGTGGGATGGATTATCTCAGTAAAGGAGAAGTACTCACTATCACAGATTTAGACTGGTTTGTGAACAATATTTCAGGGAAATGGTGATATTGTGTATGTGGAAAAAGTTTTAGATCTTTGAGTTCATCTCATACAAAATGGGAGCAAAACCAAAAGTGTTGCATTTATATTTTTGTTGAGTATATATGAACGTCTCATTCCAAGGTTATGAAAACACACCGATTCACTGTTGCAGGTAATTATACACTAATGAGCAAATGGTTATGTCATTTCTGCTCATAAACGCCACTAAATCCTATACACTGTAGCTTTAAAATAAAAACAGGTCACATGTTACGCTTTCAAATGGGAGGGAGGTTGAAACAACTCAAGTGAATACAGAGTTTTAAACAACACTTCAAACTGTGCTCGAGTGGTACTTTAGGTATTTATCATTGATTTGAATAAAAGATAACCACAGGAAAGCCTCATGATCCTGTTTGAGTTAAGAGTACAACATTGTAAGAGTTTCAAATATAAAAATAACTTCTGTGCACAATGCTGAAATGTATCAGCTGAAGAGTGCCGATCGGCCCAGTGGAGCTTAGACTGAGATCTGTGCAGGTCAAATTACAATCGCTTCATTCAGCAAGCAATGTGCGAAGGACACACATTTGATGACCATCACCCTCACTCTTTGTCTCTCACACAAGAAACACCATTTTTTGCACTGAATCATTTTTATTCTTAGCTATGAATCATGCAATGCAAAACTTGGCACATTACATAATTTTCCCACAGTTTCTGAAATAAGGTACTGTGAAGTGAAAACTACAATTTGAATGCCTTGAGAAAACCCATTCATTTCATACTTTCCTGCTTCACCTCAGGACTAAAAGAGCAACCGGCGAAGGTCATGTTTTTAAAGTCAGGGTTCAGTTTCATCCAGCTGTCGTTTTGGGCTGTATACCAATTTGGGCCTTGCATTGTAGAATCATGAGAAAGCTTCACTGCTAAAACTAAAAATAACTAAAAGTGCTCAAGATTATCGTTCACCGATGTGCTTCCAAACAGACATTAATGATGTCAACAGTTTTAACAGCTCCATGACTCCACACAAACTATTATATATTAATTTATGATAACTATTCAACCACATAGGGCACATTCTCATTTGGTCATTCGATCTTTCAGCCACTGTCTTATAAGTAGGGGTTTGAATGTCTTCTTTCTAAAATGATGCAATAAGTACGTAGAAACACACATATGACAGCATCCGATACAATTCTTTCTTTACTATACTTTCTTTACTTTCCATCATAAATTAAAATAAGTCTAAAGTGGCATTGTTAACCTTCAATTACATGTTTCATGAAAAACCAGGGCGCAACTTCAGGTTTTTGCTACTGTGCTTCAGCAAGTTGGCGCTGCCTCTGCTCAACTTCTCTTCACCACTGGGGGCAGCACCACATGCACTAGCAGAAAGCACAGCATAGAACCCCAGAAGAATAAACTATGTCTTATGTCAACTAGAGTTTGAAGACGCAGGATGGGAGGGGAGGTGATGGTCTAGTGGTTAAGCGTTCGGCTTGAGGCCAGAGGATCCTTGGCTCAAATCCCAGCCTGACTAGAAAGATCACTAAGGGCCCTTGGGCAAGGTCCTTAAACCCCTAGTTGCTCCCGGTGTGCAGTGAGCACCTTGTGTGGCAGCACCCTGACATCGGTGTGAATGTGAGGCATTATTGTAAAGAGCTTTGAGTGTCTGATGCAGATGGAAAAGCGCTATATAAATGCAGTCCATTTACCATTTATGGGTAAATGGAAGCACATTGTTGTGGCTGATACGGACCATTCCTTGTTTGATTTCCTTGGGTTACTCTAAATTTGTTTTCAGGATCAGTGCTGCAACTGATATATCATGGTAAATATTAAAATTGACTGGTTTTGTAAGGAAAGTATGGGGGGGTGAGGACTTGATATTTTTTGCCACATCGTCTACTCTCATGCATCACATGGACACAACTTTGAAAACAAACCATCCATGTGCCTGGGCATTTATTGTTGTCATGAAAACCATATGATGACTGAAACTCAACATTGGGATATTTAATGGTGCGGTTAGGAAAACGTGGAAATCTTTTGGCATGCAAGCCAAACATGTTTTTAATTTTCAGAGTACCTTTGACAGAATTCAATAGAGAGACTTTGCTCACACAGTCAGAGTACAGTCTGGAATTCTGGTTTGTCAACCAAAACTCAAGAAAGTACTCAAATCTGTAGATCATTTCTCAACATTTGCAACAAACGTCAACTTCAACTAAGACTTTCAAAAATATGTAGCGCACATCTCACTTGCATGCAGCTAGAAACAAATCCCCCCAGGGGAGTGATTAAGAGTTCATAACCTGTCTGGCTGTCATTTTTTTGGTTGTATTCAGTATACAACTGTTCATGACTTCATGTGTTTTTGCATGAATCAACACATGCAGCAGTAAATCTGCTGTGATGCCATGCTGCATCCTGCTCTTAAACTGTACATGGCAGTAAGACATCCAGACAGTAGCAATGCATAGCTGCTGCTGGCTAATTTTTCAGCTTTGCTTGACATCATTGATGTCAGAGACTTAAATATGTTAGCTCCAAAAGAGAAATTTACACAGAAAACCACTTGGTTGTCAATGTATGTTAAACAACGACCTCTGCTTTGACCTTGACCTTAGACCTATGACAGGACCTGTGCTGTGAGAAGACCGTCCACTTAGTTTATTCACCAAGTTTTACTGAAGTTGCTCTTTGAATTTTGAAGATATTGTTGTGGACAGACAGACAGGGCCATTACAGCAACCTGCTTCTGTTTCACGATGAGACTGATCACATTTTGCACAAGATACAGCAATGTACAGTATAAACAACTATATATATATATATATATATATATATAATTCCTGGGATAATAAAAACCATCACATCATGCAGCTTTAATTCCAAAACTTTTCAAAAGGAGTCGGGTCATGTTTGGACACTGCTTTTCCAGACATACTTTTCAAAAACACTAATGTAAATTTCTTATTTGTTGTCAACATTCATTCCTTTAGGGTGAAGCAAATGAGCCATGACAAAGTAAAACAATCAATCAATCAATCAATCAATCAATTTTTTTTATATAGCGCCAAATCACAACAAACAGTTGCCCCAAGGCGCTTTATATTGTAAGGCAAGGCCATACAATAATTATGTAAAACCCCAACGGTCAAAAACGACCCCCTGTGAGCAAGCACTTGGCTACAGTGGGAAGGAAAAACTCCCTTTTAACAGGAAGAAACCTCCAGCAGAACCAGGCTCAGGGAGGGGCAGTCTTCTGCTGGGACTGGTTGGGGCTGAGGGAGAGAACCAGGAAAAAGACATGCTGTGGAGGGGAGCAGAGATCGATCACTAATGATTAAATGCAGAGTGGTGCATACAGAGCAAAAAGAGAAAGAAACAGTGCATCATGGGAACCCCCCAGCAGTCTACGTCTATAGCAGCATAACTAAGGGATGGTTCAGGGTCACCTGATCCAGCCCTAACTATAAGCTTTAGCAAAAAGGAAAGTTTTAAGCCTAATCTTAAAAGTAGAGAGGGTGTCTGTCTCCCTGATCTGAATTGGGAGCTGGTTCCACAGGAGAGGAGCCTGAAAGCTGAAGGCTCTGCCTCCCATTCTACTCTTACAAACCCTAGGAACTACAAGTAAGCCTGCAGTCTGAGAGCGAAGCGCTCTATTGGGGTGATATGGTACTACGAGGTCCCTAAGATAAGATGGGACCTGATTATTCAAAACCTTATAAGTAAGAAGAAGAATTTTAAATTCTATTCTAGAATTAACAGGAAGCCAATGAAGAGAGGCCAATATGGGTGAGATATGCTCTCTCCTTCTAGTCCCCGTCAGTACTCTAGCTGCAGCATTTTGAATTAACTGAAGGCTTTTTAGGGAACTTTTAGGACAACCTGATAATAATGAATTACAATAGTCCAGCCTAGAGGAAATAAATGCATGAATTAGTTTTTCAGCATCACTCTGAGACAAGACCTTTCTGATTTTAGAGATATTGCGTAAATGCAAAAAAGCAGTCCTACATATTTGTTTAATATGCGCTTTGAATGACATATCCTGATCAAAAATGACTCCAAGATTTCTCACAGTATTACTAGAGGTCAGGGTAATGCCATCCAGAGTAAGGATCTGGTTAGACACCATGTTTCTAAGATTTGTGGGGCCAAGTACAATAACTTCAGTTTTATCTGAGTTTAAAAGCAGGAAATTAGAGGTCATCCATGTCTTTATGTCTGTAAGACAATCCTGCAGTTTAGCTAATTGGTGTGTGTCCTCTGGCTTCATGGATAGATAAAGCTGGGTATCATCTGCGTAACAATGAAAATTTAAGCAATACCATCTAATAATACTGCCTAAGGGAAGCATGTATAAAGTGAATAAAATTGGTCCTAGCACAGAACCTTGTGGAACTCCATAATTAACTTTAGTCTGTGAAGAAGATTCCCCATTTACATGAACAAATTGTAATCTATTAGACAAATATGATTCAAACCACCACAGCGCAGTGCCTTTAATACCTATGGCATGCTCTAATCTCTGTAATAAAATTTTATGGTCAACAGTATCAAAAGCAGCACTGAGGTCTAACAGAACAAGCACAGAGATGAGTCCACTGTCCGAGGCCATAAGAAGATCATTTGTAACCTTCACTAATGCTGTTTCTGTACTATGATGAATTCTAAAACCTGACTGAAACTCTTCAAATAGACCATTCCTCTGCAGATGATCAGTTAGCTGTTTTACAACTACCCTTTCAAGAATTTTGAGAGAAAAGGAAGGTTGGAGATTGGCCTATAATTAGCTAAGATAGCTGGGTCAAGTGATGGCTTTTTAAGTAATGGTTTAATTACTGCCACCTTAAAAGCCTGTGGTACATAGCCAACTAACACAGATAGATTGATCATATTTAAGATCGAAGCATTAAATAATGGTAGGGCTTCCTTGAGCAGCCTGGTAGGAATGGGGTCTAATAAACATGTTGATGGTTTGGATGAAGTAACTAATGAAAATAACTCAGACAGAACAATCGGAGAGAAAGAGTCTAACCAAATACCGGCATCACTGAAAGCAGCCAAAGATAACGATACGTCTTTGGGATGGTTATGAGTAATTTTTTCTCTAATAGTTAAAATTTTGTTAGCAAAGAAAGTCATGAAGTCATTACTAGTTAAAGTTAATGGAATACTCAGCTCAATAGAGCTCTGACTCTTTGTCAGCCTGGCTACAGTGCTGAAAAGAAACCTGGGGTTGTTCTTATTTTCTTCAATTAGTGATGAGTAGAAAGATGTCCTAGCTTTACAGAGGGCTTTTTTATAGAGCAACAGACTCTTTTTCCAGGCTAAGTGAAGATCTTCTAAGTTAGTGAGACGCCATTTCCTCTCCAACTTACGGGTTATCTGCTTTAAGCTACGAGTTTGTGAGTTATACCACGGAGTCAGGCACTTCTGATTTAAAGCTCTCTTTTTTAGAGGAGCTACAGCATCCAAAGTTGTCTTAAATGAGGATGTAAAACTATTGACGAGATACTCTATCTCACTTACAGAGTTTAGGTAGCTACTCTGCACTGTGTTGGTATATGGCATTAGAGAACATAAAGAAGGAATCATATCCTTAAACCTAGTTACAGCGCTTTCTGAAAGACTTCTAGTGTAATGAAACTTATTCCCCACTGCTGGGTAGTCCATCAGAGTAAATGTAAATGTTATTAAGAAATGATCAGACAGAAGGGAGTTTTCAGGGAATACTGTTAAGTCTTCTATTTCCATACCATAAGTCAGAACAAGATCTAAGATATGATTAAAGTGGTGGGTGGACTCATTTACTTTTTGAGCAAAGCCAATAGAGTCTAATAATAGATTAAATGCAGTGTTGAGGCTGTCATTCTCAGCATCTGTGTGGATGTTAAAATCGCCCACTATAATTATCTTATCTGAGCTAAGCACTAAGTCAGACAAAAGGTCTGAAAATTCACAGAGAAACTCACAGTAACGACCAGGTGGACGATCGATAGATAACAAATAAAACTGGTTTTTGGGACTTCCAATTTGGATGGACAAGACTAAGAGTCAAGCTTTCAAATGAATTAAAGCTCTGTCTGGGTTTTTGATTAATTAATAAGCTGGAACGGAAGATTGCTGCTAATCCTCCGCCCCGGCCCGTGCTACGAGCATTCTGACAGTTAGTGTGACTCGGAGGTGTTGACTCATTTAAACTAACATATTCATCCTGCTGTAACCAGGTTTCTGTAAGGCAGAATAAATCAATATGTTGATCAATTATTATATCATTTACCAACAGAGACTTAGAAGAGAGAGACCTAATGTTTAATAGACCACATTTAACTGTTTTAGTCTGTGGTGCAGTTGAAGGTGCTATATTATTTTTTCTTTTTGAATTTTTATGCTTAAATAGATTTTTGCTGGTTATTGGTAGTCTGGGAGCAGGCACCGTCTCTACGGGGATGGGGTAATGAGGGGATGGCAGGGGGGAGAGAAGCTGCAGAGAGGTGTGTAAGACTACAACTCTGCTTCCTGGTCCCAACCCTGGATAGTCACGGTTTGGAGGATTTAAGAAAATTGGCCAGATTTCTAGAAATGAGAGCTGCTCCATCCAAAGTGGGATGGATGCCGTCTCTCCTAACAATACCAGGTTTTCCCCAGAAGCTTTGCCAATTATCTATGAAGCCCACCTCATTTTTTGGACACCACTCAGACAGCCAGCAATTCAAGGAGAACATGCGGCTAAACATGTCACTCTCGGTCTGATTGGGGAGGGGCCCAGAGAAAACTACAGAGTCCGACATTGTTTTTGCAAAGTTACACACCGATTTAATGTTAATTTTAGTGACCTCCGATTGGCGTAACCGGGTGTCATTACTGCCGACGTGAATTACAATCTTACCAAATTTACGCTTAGCCTTAGCCAGCAGTTTCAAATTTCCTTCAATGTCGCCTGCTCTGGCCCCCGGAAGACAATTGACTATGGTTGCTGGTGTCGCTAACTTCACATTTCGCAAAACAGAGTCGCCAATAACCAGAGTTTGATCCTCGGCGGGTGTGTCGTCGAGTGGGGAAAACGGTTAGAGATATGAATGGGTTGGCGGTGTACACGGGGCTTCTGTTTAGGGCTACGCTTCCTCCTCACAGTCACCCAGTCAGCCTGCTTTCCCGGCTGCTCGGGATCTGCCAGGGGGTAACTAACGGCGGCTAAGCTACCTTGGTCCGCACCGACTACAGGGGCCTGGCTAGCTGTAGAATTTTCCACGGTGCGGAGCCGAGTCTCCAATTTGCCCAGCCTGGCCTCCAAAGCTACGAATAAGCTACACTTATTACAAGTACCGTTACTGCTAAAGGAGGCCGAGGAATAACTAAACATTTCACACCCAGAGCAGAAAAGTGCGGGAGAGACAGGAGAAGCCGCCATGCTAAATCGGCTAAGAGCTAGTAGCTACGCTAAGCTAGCGGATTCCTAAAAACGCGCAAAGTGAATAATGTGTAAATAATTTAGAGGTGATTCAGCAGAAGGAGTGCTTTAGTTAAGGCACGTAAAGATTACACTGGGAAACAAATCGTAATCTAGATAACTAGATCAATCTAACTGCGCAGATTAAACAGCTAACAGATACAGCAAAACACCGCTGTGCTCCGGAACAGGAAGTGATACAATACCGCAGTGAGAGCCAACCACCAAGGATATTTCTTTTCAAAGACTCGTGCCATTGTGATTTATCTTTTCATTTAAAACGATAAATCACAAAGATTACCTCCTCTAAGTACAACGGTCACCCTGAAAGCTCCTCAGAATGTAGAAAATGTCAGCGATCTCTCCTGAAAGCATGTTACTGGACCATGTACAGTCAGACACTGCAAAGACAACTTGCCATGACATTTAAAAAGGAAAAATAAAGCCAAGCACATCTCTCCACAAAGACCCCACAGTCTTCTTTGATTTGAGCCCCAAACTAAGTTCCACTCCAGTAAACCACTTCTGTCTGACAATACAATTTTGACCACAAGATCTGGGAAAATCTGAGCCATCTTATGAGAGATGATCATTTCTAATACTGTTTAAAACATCAAAAAAGGTTCACAAGTATGAAATTTCTGTAAACAGATTTTTCATCCATGAGATCTAGACTATATAGAGCAGACTGGTAGATGGTAGTAATATAGCATCCCATATTGTACTGCAATGTTTGTACTGTAGTTTTCAAACAAGACATAAACCCCATGCAGAAACAGCTTTAATGGCTCCTGGTTATCTTAGAAACCTTGGCTAGCAGTCCAATGTTCAGGATCAAAGCCCTTCCTCTGCTGTGTGGAAACAGAGATGGAGCCAATGAATATTTTCTCAGCTGCATGCAAAGACTTTAAAAACTACAGTGATGTGCACCCTCACCCATAGATTCCACACTGCCAAGTGGCTGGAGCTTCTCAATGTGATAGTGGGGTGACTTGCTGGAAACAGTCCTACCCTGTGTCAGTTTCGGACAAAGTGTCCCAGAGACATACCAACTAACCTGGCTCATATTAAAACTTTGTTTCCTGTCTAGTCCAAGTACAGCAAAATTTTCCTAGTGTTGTGTGCAAACACAAATGTTGGCTGTACGGAGTGTATCAAAATTTTACTCGTCATTGCGGCATCTACTGCATTATCGATCTACAATATACACTAGTCTTTGTGGAAGACTGTGGAAGAAAGGACCAAAATCACACCTGAGCAATGCATGACACTTGTTTCTCCATACAGGAGGCATCTTGAAGCTGTCGTTACCAATAAAGGCTTTTGTATGAAGAATTACATACAACTCAGTGTGTTCAATACTTTTTTGTCGTGCTATTATTCCATTTTATTGCACAGCTTAATTTCTGTACTTACGCATATTTGTTTTGGTTTCACTATATGTATGGTTGACTTGGGTTGCTATCAACATCTGGTGAAAATTGCATGTCAATAGGATCTTTAGAAATATATTTACTGAGAAAGAAGGCGACATCAACTTTTAAATCACGAGACAGGACCTCAAGACCACTAGACTTCCCAATACAGCCCATATAATAATAACAACAACAACCTGGAATCATTTTCTGTAAATAAAATATGATGCATGTTTAAATATGTTTGATTTAAAGGAACAGTTCTTTATGAGGATTTTCCTTCTTTGACATGTTTGTACCAGTGATTTTGTACAAATCATAGCACTTCCATGAAGTACACAGAATACTGAGCAAAACATTCAACACAACAAAAAAATGAACCAAACTTTTGGCGTGATGTATGATTTTAAATAGTGACTCTTTCAATATGTACTGATAAATCTGAACTGCTTTTCTTCATTTCTGGGCTGAGAAACATGTCTTTCTTTTCAACAGATTGTGTAATTCTCAGGCCTACCATTTTATGAAAAAATGTCAAGGATGGGGTGTATATGAAATATTTGTGTCACTTTGATGCTAATTACAGCTGTATATGAATACGTCTTCCATTTCCAAATGGTGGTGTCAACACAATGAGACAAACAAGAATGTCAAACATGCAACTATTCCTCAAATTTACAAGTGCACCTTCAGCATCGCTTCCATCTTGCTACTGTGACTGCAACACTAATCAAAAGATGTCACAACAAACTCAGTCTGCAGGAAGTGATATTTAAAAAAAACAACCTCTTTTTTCCCCATCCAGAAGTATACTTTAAATGTGAGAATATAAAAAATAACTTTGCGACAATGTTTATTTTCACAAGATGTTGGATTTGCAATTATTAAGTGCACCATGTTACACAGATACAGTGAGTGACCACATTAAGATTAAGACCGCCGGGATTCCATCCAAGGCTCCCTGTGAGCCTTGGATGGAATGACTGGGCTTACAAAATGAATTGAATGAATGTGTTGTATTGGAATATTGGCTGTCCAATGAGTCACTATGGTAATTTTTCACTCTACATAAGAGTACCACTATAGGATATAATGTTCATGCCGCTGAGAAGGTTGGTGTAATTATCCACAAGTGGAAAAAATAAAGAGGACATCTGGGAGAGGATCCCACCTTCACCAATCGCGTTGTCCCATTCAGATTAGGTTAATTATCTACTGGCAAAACTGGAAACCACTACCTCCACACTGACAAAAGGAAAGAGACACACTGTCCGTTCTTGTATTCTTGAACAGCTTGGCAAAAAGCATGACAACAAAATACTATGAACACTGTCAGTGGCAACGAGCAATTATGATGAATCAAAATGGCAACTCCACCAAAGGGAGAGTGGGGCTAGTGATTAAAATGCTCCAGGCTACAATAAAGATGAATGCTTCTGTTTAATGCATGTGAGTGTGTTACGTGTAATTGTCTGCCAGACTTAAATCAGACAATTAAATTGAGCAAGAGATGGAAATACATACACAAAAGCAATTCAGAGTTTCATGGAGGATGAGTGAAGCTGTGGTGAGCATGTTTGTACAATAATGAGGTCTATAAATCTTGCAATAGAGCTGCTGTGTTTCCTAATTCCATGTGAAGCTCCATTAGATACAAACTGAAAAAAATGGAACTCGACACCTAAATGACTGATACTTTTACCCAAACTAAGCATCTTACTTGATAGTGTCACAGGGACACTGTTTGGACGCCACTCCTTCAGCAAGTGTTTTATATAACCTAGCAATCACATTTATAACGTGTTTTTTTTTTTTTTTTTTTTTACATACTGAGATAAAACCTCATAAATAAAGTCAGAGATTGGCCTGTGTTTACGTTATTGCAGCAAAACATATTTTGCACACATTGGGTCTCATGTATCAACGTTGCGTACGGCGATATTTGAGCGTATATGGGGTGTACGCCAAAACAGCTGCGCTACTTGGCATTTATCAATGTGGTCGTTGGCGTACGCTGCGCTGAAAATATACACCAGGTCGAGAGGTGGGGTAAATTATACACCAAAATGAACCAGCGCTGGAATCCACATAAAAATGAAGATGATCAACATGATAAACAGTGCCATTATACAAATCAATGCATATGTTACATAAATAACACTTTCCTGATTATACTACATAATAATCAATACAAATCCCGCTGTTGCGGGATTGTTATGGAGCACGATCCGTGGCTACAGCGCTGACAGGAAGGAAAGCGCTGCTCGTCTTTTTCTCCAGACTTCGAGCCTGGAGCCAGAGCAGCGCTGAGCTTAACTTCATGTGGTGTGATCGTTTTACAGTTTGGTATTATTTTCCTACTAAGGTTTGAACTTTGAGAGTGTTTACACACGAGGGAAAACTGAGAACTGGTTCTCAATTGTCTTACCTGGTAAAGGTTAAATAACTCATTTTTCTCTAAAACACCACACTTAAGGTTAAATTCCTGTGCTGGTCTCCGGGAGAAACCAAACAGCTGAACACAGCACGCAAGAATTCCTCAGGAGCTTCTGGAAAACATCCAATAAAAGATGAAGAGGGAGAGACAGACACTCAACCTGTTGAAAAAGAACACAGTAAGAAATACACCAAAAAAAAAAAAAAAAAGGCTGAAAATGTTCGGAGGAATGGCACAGATTTAAGACATGGACTGAGTTACACCTCCATATCCTTAGAAACGTTTAACAAGGAGAAAATAGTGGGAGAAATATAATTTAGAGTACAGAAGCTGTTATTTAAGCACTGAAGCATTTCTTAAATTGTTAAGGCTCATGTGTACTTCTGAAGAAATAAAACTTTCAGAGTATATTGTGCCATCTCTCACAGCTCAGAGTAATTTCTCTTCTTTCAGTATTTAATCCTTAAAAACTCAATATCACATTTGAATGGCCATGTAATTGGTAGCACAGGGTAAAGATATGGTTCAGGTTTTATTTCAGCTAATTAATTACATTTGCTGCTATTTTTAGTAGAGGTGTAACAACTAACCTAGAATACTTGAAAGTGTATTTTAAAGTAACAGATATAGCTGCACCAATTCATAAACCCCTAAATATTGAATTAAATATACTGTGAGCTAGTAAATTGACCGTTTCTAAAGTTAGGAATTGGTTGAAGCTACTACTTCCACACACCATCTTCAAAATCTCATAGTTCAAAGGTCAGCATCAGATTCTTGCAAGACCTGTCATAGTAACAGTGTAGCCTAATACACAAAACAAAACAAAAAACAGAAGCAACTTGTCCAATAGCACCAACAGGACTTACCCGGCAAAATCAAAGCTAAAAATAAAAAGTGTGGACCAGATATAGATTTTATAAGGACAAAGTTGGATAACACTCTGGCTGTTTGAGCGATCTGTAGAACAGCAATTAAACAGGTGCAGAACACAACAAACTTCAATACTCACTTGGTGAGACAGCAGAATGAAACCTGTCCAAGCCAGGATGAATCCGCTAAAGTTAGTCCAAGGCAAAGACACGCAAGACAAAAATATGGAGATGAACACATTTTTTCAGCCTGAACTAGACCACAAGGTGGATTTATCTGAAGGTCAATAAAGGAAATTTTATAAAACTGGATTATTCTAATGGAAATGGAATGTGTACACTGAACAAAGAATTGCATTAAATTGCATCATACCGAAGTGAAACTTTCCACAATAAAAATAATTAACCCTGATCTGTATCGTAGCTCATGTATCTACATAATATCATTGTTTTATCAGAGAGAGATGCACACCCCAAATGTTATCTCATGCTAGCACTACATTATTCAATGTCATTAATCAACACTGAACTTCATTCAGTAAATCAGACCAGTAATACTACATCTGCTGTGCAAGTCAGGCGTCAAGAGTCCTAAAACTAGATAACCATTCTGACAGATAAAGTGATTGCCCAAAATGGGCCCCACTTCTTTCACTGATCCCTCCCTTGGGGACTTCATTCATAGCAATTACAAAAAAGAAAAGAATCCTGTCTGCAGCCAAGCAGAGTAGACAGTGCTTTCTCTTTCACTGGCAGTTGGCATAAACCAAAAAGCTTCTGTGAGACACGGATGTGTCCCCTCGCAGGCATCTTGCTCTCCCTCAGTGGGGCCCACTCATTTTTTCCTATGCCTTTCAGAACAAATTTCTCAGTAATTGTCTTTCAATCAACAATAATCTTCCACTCTGTAAGCAATCATCTCTTTGTCTCACTACGTAGCTTCGAGGTAGCGACACCTATAGCTGTAGTTTTGAACCCGGCAGGTCTGAAATCCACATGGCCTTCAAAACACACCTACCCAAGGAGCAACGTAAACCCCAGACTTGTTCATGGCAAACACCAGAGTGTGAGATTTCTGAGCAATGAATGAATGAATGATTTTTTATTCAGCACGCACGCACAGACAAAATCTCTCATTTACAAAACAAGTCAAGAGAAAACAAAAATTAAAACATATAGAACAAAACTCAAACAATTTACCAATTTAGTGCGGCTGAAAAGGTGTGGGCAGAAGCAAAAAGCTTATCAACGCCCACCCCGTACATCAATTTCTGTGTACAAACAAAAAATAAACACAAAAAACAGTTACCAGTCAGCAATGTAACGCAGTGAAACATACAAAGAAATACAACAGACAAACAAAGAAAAAATAGCCACACAGTCAATTTACTTAATTACGCAAACTATAACAAGTTAATACATTATTTTTATACAGTCTTTTAAAACAAGCCAATGTACTGGATACTTTAATACAATCCAAACAGTCGTTCCACACTCTAACACCCTTTACAGAAATGCAATGACTTTTAGCAGTAGTTGAATGAATGAATGAATGAAAACTGTTTATTTCGAACATTTGATACAACAACAATTACAAGATAGATCAGTAAAGACAACAACAAAAAAGTTCCTACTGTGTACCCAACATGTCCGAAAAGGGGTAGGGTGAAGCATCAGCTTATTTATCCCTACCCCTTCTTCCCCACAACCAGTAATACCCTTTGCCACATATACACATAAATTCCTACACACCTAAACCGATATCAATATATATATATATACATATATATACACACACATACATATACACATCAACATACACATATATACACATATACATATATACACATATATATACACAAACATAAATATACACCTACACATACCTACTTACATACAAAATACTATATATTTACAAGCCGAAGCAAACAACAAAAACACCCTAACCCTCATTACCCTTCCTCCTCCCTATACCCAGAAAAAAACATATTTTTGTACCGCTGTTTGAACTGGTTCATGCTTGGACATTGCTTGAGCCCCACTCCCAATCTGTTCCACATCCTCACCCCACAGACAGAAATACAGAAACCTTTTAATGTTGTTCGTGCCCACTGATGCTTTAAATTAAATTTCCCCCTCAGACTGTAATCCCCTGATCTGTTAAAAAACATATTTTTAATATTTGCTGGAAGTAAATTGTTTATTGCTTTATACACAATTTGTACTGTTTGAAAATGAACCAAGTCTGTGAATTTTAAGAATTTGGATTGTAAAAATAGTGGATTTGTATGATCTCTATAGCCAGTATTATGAATAATTCTTATAGCTCTTTTCTGCATTACTGATAGTGATTGTGTTGTACCTTTATAAGTATTACCCCATACCTCTGCACAGTACTGTAAATATGGTAAAACCAGTGAGCAGTAAAGAATGCGGAGTGAGTTGTGGTCCAGAATATGTTTCGCTTTGTTTAGAACTGAAATGCTTCTTGACAGTTTACTTTGTATATGTTTTATATGAGTCTTCCAGTTTATCTTATCATCTATTATCACCCCCAGAAACTTATTTTCATGTACCCTTTCAATATCTACCCCCTCGACTTGTAACTGAACCTGTATGTCTGTATTACAATAGCCAAATAACATGTATTTTGTTTTACTTAAGTTTAATGATAATTTATTTCTGTCAAACCATATTTTCAATTTTCCCATTTCTATACTGATCCTCCTCAGTAACTCCTGCAAATCCCCCCCTGAACAAAAAATGCTTGTGTCATCTGCAAATAATACTAATTTTAATATTTTGGAAACACTGACAATATCATTTATATAAATTAGAAACAGTTTTGGACCCAATACTGACCCCTGTGGGACGCCACAAGCATTGTCCAAGCATGATGATGTATATTCCCCCAACTTCACAAACTGTTTTCTGTTACTTAAGTAGCTTCTCACCCAGTGCAACACCAACCCCCTAATCCCATACTGTTCAAGTTTATTGATTAATATGTCTTGATTAATTGTATCAAAAGCCTTTTTAAGGTCTATAAATATTCCAACTGAATGTAATTTGTGGTCTATGGCGTTTGTAATCTCCTCAACTGATTCTATTAATGCAAGTGATGTTGAACTATGTGCTCTGAATCCATATTGACTATCAGTAAGTAATTTATGTTTATTTATGAATTTGTCTAATCTATTATTGAATAACTTTTCTAATAATTTGGAAAATTGTGGAAGCAAAGAAACAGGTCTATAATTTGTGAAGTGGTGTCTATCCCCAGTCTTATACAGCGGCACAACCTTAGCTATTTTCATTTGATTGGGAAATTTACCGGTTTGAAATGATAAGTTACAGATGTATGTTAATGGTTCTACAATCCATTCAATGACCTGTTTTACCACCACCATATCAATTTCATTTAAATCGGTAGATGTTTTATATTTACAATTATTCACAATGTCTATAATTTCATTTCCATCCACTGCTGTGAGGAACATTGAACAGGGATTTCTTTCTATGAGATTATTATCCCAATCCTCAGGTTGGGAATCGGGAATTTTTTCTGCCAAGCTTGGTCCAATATTTACAAAAAAATTATTAAAACCGTTGACTACCTCATCCTTATTTTCCTTCTTGACATTATTATCAATGAAATACTGAGGGTAACTCTGTTTTTTATTACCATTTTTGATAATGCTATTTAATATATCCCATATTCCTTTAATATTGTTTTTGTTATTATATAATATGTTACTATAATATTCCTTCCTACATACCCGTATAATATTAGTTAATCTATTTTTGTATTTCTTATATCTATTTTCTGCCTCTTTAGTCTTTAGTTTTATGAATTCTCTATACAGTGTATTTTTCTTATTACATGCATTTCGTAACCCTTTCGTCATCCATGGTCGAGCTTGGATTTTTTGTTTTCTGTAGTCTTGTTTAATTGGACAATTTTTATCATATAATGATGTAAATATTTGTAAAAAAGTTTCATATGCACTATCAACATCACTTTCACTGTATACCTTTTCCCAGTTTTGCTCCTGTAAATCCTTCTTTAGTGTGTTCATGTTTTCCTCTGTCCGCACTCGCCTGTATTTTATTTTCTCCTCTGGCTGATTCCGCCGATGGTTTCTATTATAAACGATGAAAACTGGTAGATGATCACTAATGTCATTGATTAATAATCCACTCACAGTGTTATTCTCAATATCATTGCTGAATATATTATCAATTAAGGTGGCACTATGGGATGTAATTCTGCTTGGCCTGGTGATTTTTGGATATAAACTCATACTGTACATTATACTGATAAATTCATCTGTTATTTTATGCTTATTTGGATTGAGCAGATCAATATTTAAGTCACCACAAATGAACACAGTTTTTTGATTAGTTTTTGAGAACATTTTTCCCATACAGTCAGTGAATGTTTCAATACTAGATCCTGGTGCTCTATATATACAGCTGACTAATGCATTTTTGCTTTTTTCTTCACATATTTCAATAGTTATACATTCTAATAAGTTATCAATCACAGTTGTCATATTGTCTACTATTTTATAATCCATGTTCTTATCCACATACACAGCCACTCCTCCTCCACTCTTATTTTTTCTGTTTACACAATTAAATTCATATCCATCCAGTTCAAAATCCATTCCTTTATCTTCATTGATCCATGTTTCTGATATAGCAATTATGTTAAATATTTTTTTAAACTGACTTAAATATTCTTTAATGTTGTTAAAGTTTGCATATAGACTTCTGCTGTTGAAATGGATTATTGATAATTTGTTATCCGTTTTAATGATCCGATTAAACTGTTCATCTGTATAATAGCAACAACTGTCATTGATATTTGAGAAGAAATTATTGTCCGGGTCTATATCGTGCTCCAAGTCCAGTACATTGTGGTCTGTGTATTTAAATGTTCTCAGTTCTACTTTTCCATGATCAGCAATCCTTTGAGTTATATCCTTCTTGTCTCCAGATGTAGATGAATAGGTAGTAGATGAATAGGTTCCTCTGGTCTGTGTCATGGTGTTGTGATGTGTTTGTGTCCTCATACCTTATTGGTCATATCTGTCCAGATCCTCGCTTTAAGAAACACTATTGTTCATATTTGTCCAGCTCCTCGATGTTCCTTATTGCCATGACTTTTGCTTGTTCTGGTGATCCGTTCAGTTTGATGAATATTTTACAGTTTGAAGTCCATGTGTGCTGGATTTTTCCCTGTTTCTTTAAGAAGCGTGCTTTCCTGGCGATGTCGGCATTCCGTTTGGTGAGATGTTCATTGATGAATACGTTTGTCCCTTTCAGTTTTCTTTCTTGTTTTAACAGTGCTGTTTTGTGTTTTCTGTTGATGAATCTCATGATGACGGTTCGTTTATCACCGTCATTTCTCCGGGGCAGAGGGTGGCACGCTTCAATGTTATTTAAATCCATTTCTATACCTTTAGATAGGAGGAAATCAGCAACCTGTTTTTCCACAGAGCTGACCTCCTGTTCACTGGGCTCCCCTCCGCTCTCATCTGTTACCGCCCGTGCGTAGGACCGTGGTTTGATGTGAAGACCTGTGATGATGACGTCGTTGATTCTGGTGTACTGCTCCATTTCAGCCACTCTATTTTCCAGCTGCACCAGATGCCGGTCTTTCTCGGCATTCTGGAGCCGTAATGCCTTCACCTCCTCCACCAGATCCATGATTGATTTCTGTTGCTGCTTCACAACAGAAATCTCCTCTGATAAAAAGTCCAGAGATTTTTTAATATCGTCACCTTCCTCCGCTGTCAGAACCTTCTTAGGCCCCATGGTCGGCTTATGAGCAGCTTGTCGATCGCCGATGTTAACAGCCTGCGTTGTTTGTCACCGGGATGGATCTGCACTTCGCTGGTGCCGCGCGGCCTCGGTGTTTCCGCGCTGATGGATCCGCGGTGGCTGCACGAGGCCTCGGGGAAGCGGTACTCGTGACGCACGGCTCTAATGATGCAGCGCGCGGCCTCAGTGAATTCACCACGTTGAGCGGGCCTCGGACGTTGTTGCTGTCCAGTCGCGGGGCTAAGTTGCCGGTTGAGGTGGTATTCCCACTGTCCGGGTTGGCAAACACCGGCGTGGCAGATGGCAACTACAAACACCACCTCTGAAAACTCAGGTACAAACTTTTTGCAGCTCACTCTGACGACACGCAGCTCTGACTGACTGTGACTGACGCAGCTCTGACTGTGAAATGAGGAGTTCAAATCTTTCTTCCAATAAAGCTGGGATCATTCCATATTATGCATGCAAACGCATCTTTGTGTTTGAACTTTTGGCACAAGACATCATGGAGAGGTCAAGAAACATACATCCAAACAGTCACAAATAATCTCTACTCAGAAAATCTTGATTTCTCTGGTTTTTGGTCAAATCTTTTCATTATGTCAGAAAAGCACTGAGACGGCACCAAAAAATACTTCATCCCAGCAACTCATCTCAGCTCTAAAATAACGCTGGGATGTTCATAAAACAAACAGCTAATGGCTAGTTTATAATCATACAACAACAAAAAGCACTCACCCTCAGCAGGAACACAGTTTTCATCAAATCTGCTATCACAGACAAGGCTTGTTTTTCTTTATTATCTTAGGTTTTGTGTGACATATCAGCTACCTGAAGACAAAGAACACAAATATTCATCCTTCATAGCTTCACCCTTGCAGATTGACAAGTTTTGCTTCGTCTGATTGGTTGTCTCAAAAGGTGATGCAGTGACATCCCAACAGTTTACTGAAAACTGAAAGATTATCAACTTAAAGCAATCTGAGTGGCCACACAAAAAAAAGTGCAACACTCTGACAAAGGATGCTGGGTGCAGTGCCTTTTCTGGAGGCAGCTGCATGCGGCCATATACTCTTTGGATCATTTGAAAAAGTAAGAATATAAGATCATTTTAAAAGTTAGAAGCAGAGTCAGAAGCCCACTCCTGCCAAAGCCATCAACCTATGGGAAACACTGCTGCAGGAATGGACGCATATACACTCTTAGAAATGAAACATACACTCTTAGGCATAAAATGTTGAATTTAACTGATAAAGGTAACTTTTTCCACATAACACTGTTAATTAAGTGCAAAACAACACTGTCACTGACATTAACTAAATCAAATGAAACATTATTACTTAAATCCCAATATTATGTTGCATTTAATTGACAAAGTTATGTGGAAAAAGTTACCTTAACTTTATCAATTAAATTCAACATTTTATTTCTTAGAGTGTATTAACAAATAAAATTAATCTGCCCACACAAAACATGAATTCTCTTTGGTTAATGTTTGTAATGAAATTAAAAAAAAGCAAATGTAAGAATCACTTTTCTCCATTTTCCATACCTTCCCAACTTTTTCTGATTTGAGGCTGTACGTGTACATGTGCCTATATACTCTCTCATCCATGTGCTTTTATATGGCCCTTGTGAACTCGCGTAAGCACCATCAATACGGGCTTAAAGTGTTCCAACAGAAGACTGAGGAGGGACGGGGATTTTAAACACACACAGAATAGGTCTCTGTGGACAGTGATAAACGAGGCCTGCCAAAGCTACTGTTAGCCCTGTGAGTGCTCCAAGAAGATGAAGGGGAGGGGGCTTTGCAAGATCAGAAAGGAGAATTTTTTTTTACAAATAATGCATTGAGACATCTGATTGATGGACAAATGGATATTGAGACAGAAGAGAAGAAGAAGAGCAACAAGAAAGTCTGTCTTTGCTATGTTGAAAGAACCGGCCATAAACATGCCGTATTCGCAAGCCAAAGTTCCAGCCTCACCCTGGAACAACTACATTTACCATCTATAAACATCACCTCAACTCGACACACACTTCCAAACCACTGCAACCTAACTACTACAACTCATGCCAACCTTAGAAAATATAAATAAACCTAATCATAGTTCGGCTACAGTCTTCAAAATCCCCATCCTCCAATCCCTCTGCAAGTCATCTCCTCCAGCGTCTGTCCTCAAAGTCTGATGTTTGCCACAAAAAAGAGAAACTCTATAACAGTAACTGAATCTTCACAGCAGATGACAGCATTAGAAGACATAAAATGGAGATATCTGATTTTTACAATGTCTACAAATTAAATGTGAGAACTCTAAAGGAGTAGTGTGTACAGAAAAATAAAATAAGTAAATCACTCAGCACAAACTTTAAAAATAACAGGGATGCAACCTAGAGCCAGACACACTAATCCAATGAATGCAGGCTAAATTAAAACTACAGTAGATTCTTCAACAGTAGCAAGCAAGAAGGCAACAATCAACAATCAGGAGCTTCTACTCCTCGAAAACACAGCTGGAGTAATTTTGCAAATGGAAGTGCCAACGTGTGAAAATGGTGTAATTCTGGTGTTCAAGTAAGCATGCCTTTCAAACTGGCCAGGAGGTCGTGTGCTGTAAAGGTTTCGAAGCTGTAGTGTCACAACTCGGCATAGGTCAATTACCAGTTTAACGGTATACCATAGTTTCAAATGTCAGTTTCAGCACTGACATCATGAGCTCCTTAAACAAACCTGACATCATTCCACATGGTTCACACACACACACACACACACACACACACACATATATACACACACACACACACACACACACACACACACACACACACATATACACACACACACACACACACACACACACACACATATATACACACACACACACACACACACACACATACACACACACACATACACACACACACACATAACACACACACACATAAACACACACACACACAACACACACACACATAAACACACACACACATAAACACACATTAACTCGCTGAACTACGTGTATACACAAAAATAATGCACGCCAGTTAGACATGGAATTCTCACTGACCATGGTGTGTATGTGTATATATATATATATATATATATATATATATATAAAAAACTGCAAGCCTGTATGACATCACCCACAGGTTTTCCATAGAGACCAGGAACAGCCAAAATGAAGCCCATGTCTGGGTGGTGCCATGTTGACGGCAGCAGCTTATTCTGACTATGTGACAATGAGCTCATGAATGCCTAAAGGGGTGAAACATGGGTGGCTCAGTGTGCCATGAAAGAACATGCCCCTCCCTTTGAGACCAAACCAGCTAAGTCAATGGGGTAATCTCGGTTCGGGTGTTTATTAAATCATATTTCTGGGTACTGCGTGGTAGTTCTAACGATTTACTTTGACATGGACATTAAAAGTTATAAGCTGCTTATTTTCTCAATTATCGTGCATTAACGGGGCTTAATGGATCAGCCTGCTGTTAGCTACTAAAAGCACTAGCGCTGTTACCATACAACATTAAACCTGGCCAGAAATTCACTCAGCACGAATGTTGCAGCAATGGCATTTTAGATGCTCCATTAAGACGTTTCACCACACAGCAAACCATATTATTATAGGTGTTTGGAACAAAACATTCCAAATAAAACAGACACAGCCTCCACAACAGCTAGACTTGGAGGTTACTGACGTTCCAGAGGCAGAGGTGTTCAGCCGCTGTCACTCAAAGTGACCATGCCCCCAATTATACAGAACTTTATGGCTTTTATGTTTTTTTGGGGGGAGTAACCATTCTTGTGCCAGGCTATAAACATGTGGTCTCCTATGGGAATGTGTTCCTTTCTGGAGACATACTCAAGGAACTGCAACTTTTTCTTTCTCCAGTACAGCTTCATCTGAGACCATCGAAGCTTCCCACTTGGCTTCTTCAAGAAAAGGAAAAGGCCCAAGAACAGACCAAGAGGTTGTGCTTCAATCTGTGGTTGACACAGAGACCAACTTGGGGTGTCTTGGACACCATCATGTGCGAACTGGCAGAGCACTGGTCCTTCTGGAAGGCGCACCTTTGCCCCCACCCCACCCACCCACCCCTTTCTTTTGGCTGTTCAGTGTTCAGGATCTGAGCAGATCTTTGATCTCCACCACACATAAACTGGTCATGAAACTCTGGGACTGGTATCAGGAGACAGCAACGTCCAGGAACTTACTCAACATTCAACCCATACAGCCAATAAACACAGCAGGGGCCCAAACATATCTCTGATGGACCCCACAGTCCCTAACATCATCAACCTTTTACAATGCTTTCAAAAGAACCACCACTGTAACCTCAAATACAGCTTGAAAAGTAAAAGTTTTCAAAAACTGCAAACCTGTGACAAACAAGTGAAAGAGTCAATTATTTAGTGAGTAATAATTTATTTGGCTGAGTGACAGCTGTTAATGTTTTAAAGTTACTCTGCTGACTTTATTAATGATGATGTCATTATTACAAGATAAAACTCTTACATGTTGACAATTTAATTTGCTCCTTGTGCGTTTACGTCGATACAGTTTGCACTGAGCCAAAGGTTTTGGTTTTGTTTGTTTGTTTAGGGGGAAGAAACACTGCTTTGTCTTATTTGCGATGTTTGAAAATATGGAGAGCAATTTTATTACTGCTAACAAAACAAAGATGACCAGAACTGTAATTCACCATCTCAATACAGTTCAGGAAAAAGTAAAGAAAAAAAAATTCAATTATTTCCTCCAATTGTTCAGCATTATTGTGACTCACCATCTTCCTGTCATGTCTATTCTTTCCACAATGACTCCCAAGGCAGCTGACAGCACAAAGGCCCATCCATTTCAAATGTCAAACTGTTCTGCAGCAGAACTAAGGTGTGTGTGTGTGTGTGTGTGTGTGTGTGTGTACACAATGGAGCAGCAGGCTTGTATCTCATTAATCACAGACCGTAGGGAGTGTTAGTCCATCAACCGATGCCATCTATAAAGAGGATTTATCACCGTAATCCCCCTCTTCTAGTCCTGTTTCTTTCTCTTCAACAAATACAGACGCAAGGTCAGGATGTTGCAGATCATGAAAGCAAAATCCAATCATGAAAGAAAAATTTACATCATGATCTTTTGCATGGAAAAACATGCACACTATCAAACAATCATCTGTAAGTCTACTGATATCTGCTGTGAAAGTCGATCTTGAGGTGATTATATCAGATGGTTTTATTGGGATTAAGGCCAAGCCAGCACAATAGATAAGATGGTGCAGAACAGAAAATATTGAGCAACCAGAAAGCACTGGTCTGTAATATAAGAAATACATGACAGCACACTAATTTCTTACTCTGAAAAGCAGGAAAAGCTCAAAGACAGCAACGGTTCAACAATTCACTTTCAGAGTCCTCTGAGCAATTACAATCGCAAAGGAAAATTTCAACTTCTTTTTCATTTTAATCTTTTTTAAAAACTGGAACAATTATACACAGCACTCTCTGTAACTTTCTGAGTAGAATAGTAACAGTCCAGAGTAGAAAGGTGAGCTCCACAAGTGGGGCCCAAAAGCACTGAACATGATTTTGGTTTCTTTTTCACTTTAAAGCTACAGTATAACATAGCAGAACATTCATAACTGTCTGGTCATTTGCATATAATTACCTGCAATTATGAATCAATGTGTTTTCGTGAGCTTAGAATGGGTTCTTATGTACATGGGAATGGCATCATGGAGGCCGCCATGTTGCACTTCCATGTCAATACAGTAATCCAAAAAGACTAAAGAACAAAAGAAGAGAAAACAGTGTTTGCTCCCCCTATCTGCTGCTTACGAGCGGAGGCTAACAAATTTGGTAATTTGTTTTTAATCAAATGGTAGATAATACCGTACTGATCATCACAAGAGAAGCCAAAGAAGCAGGAATGGGAAATAACATGATGACAGGTGACAACTTAATGCAATCTGCATCCTCACCACTACATGACACTAAATCTTATACAGTGCAGCTTTAATAAGGTCAAAAATCTTGTAACATCCTGAGGTGCATCATTTCCCATCATGCAAAGAGGCAGTGTGTAAGTATGTTATTAGTTGCTCGTGATAGTATTTATTTGTTAATGTTATACTGTTTGTTCTTTGTGGTATTGTTATTACATGTACTCTCAATCAACATTTTGCTGGACAATAATATAAGGCCCCTTGTTGCTCTGGGCCACTGGTCATCAGCTCCAGCAAGACCATGCATTAATAAACTCATGGCCGTGGTTATTGATTTAATCCCAACCTTACCTTACTCACAACCGTGACCGTTTTCAATCAATATTTTAAGAAACTTGGTGACATCTGTGATGTACTAATAGGAATATTTACAGATTTTAGGTGCTTCAAAGTGGCTGAAAGTGGTCTTTGTAACAATAAACATATGATAACGCAAGATGCGAACAGTCATTTCTTTTGGCTTTTCCCATTTTGCTCAGGGTCACCACAGCAGATGCAATATGGATCTGTATGCTGATTTTGGCAAGTTTTCCAGCAGCTGCTCTTTCTGATGCCTCCACAGATGTGCGAGGAGGATGGGCTTCTACCAGGGAAGCTTCTCATACTAACATCTGATGTCTCCGTTAGTCTAACTAAAAATAAATAAAGGCTGTTTTTGAGTAATCTGATTTCAGGATAGCCTCAGCCCTAAAGCTGTCTACAGAAAACACGACGTTAAATAAAATTTTATACATTCCATCTCCTTTTCTGTACACTATGGTATACACACTGATTATTACATGTGTTTAAAAAAAGAAAAAAAGAGTGAATCAAATTTGAAAACTCATAGTTTTATGAATTTTTGTGTGATTTCACTCTACAATAGCCATTCTTGATTTTCTGATACAAAACTTGGTGCATTTCTACAAAAAAGTCTTGCTGTGCATCTCTGAGGATAAATCAATATCTTCTTTATCGTTGTTGTGGAACAATGAAGGTTTTCATCTCTGGAAGGCCTGTAGCCTCATGGTGTGTGGCATGCTGCTCTCACAGAGGAGGTTTCTATCACTGCAAAAAAACGAAACATCCAGTTGACCATCTGCTGCACACAGCCAACATGTGAATGCAGATTTACAACACTGAAAACTGGGGTGAGATTTAGCATGAATACGTCCGGCACCACATATGAAGGTCTGAACCACTACAAGTACTAAACAGGGGCATCATCTGAATTAATTGAACTCTACTGGCATCCAGGGAATCACAAAAACCTCATTACTGTCATGATGTTGAGACTGGAGTATAATGAAAACCACAGATGTAGCAGCATAGTGGAGTTCTACTCAAATACAAACTGTGTACAAATCTGGCTAAATGTTTTTAAAAAAAGAAAATTAAACAAAATGAAGGAGATGTGTCTGTTCGTTCCAGCATTTCTGCAGCTGATGGGATGGAAACACTAATTCCTGCTACTAATTCCCAGTTTCATCACTGCTGATTAAAAGCAGAAGAAAACCGCATCATTACAAACTCACTGCCAAATCATTTTACTCCTCTCTCCTCTTGTCTGGTTCATTTTGATCTCGTTTGCTTCTCAGATCAATGTAAAAATAAATTAGGCACATCTGACTCCATGTGGATTTGGACATTATCAAAGCTTTTATATTTGTTTGCTCAGAGTGTTTTACGAGCGTTTTACTTATTCGACACAGATCTTGGCCTGCTCAGCAGAATTTCCACACGACGTTGCCACTTGCTGTGAACTTTAAAACCCTTACAATCAAGAGCACATGTGCCCTACAATTATTACCTCTGCTCAGGAGGGCAATGCTGCATTCATATGCTGTTTGTTGAAAAATTCTTATACCAATCATTGTAACAGAATTACTGTCTTGTGCAGAGCCAGACAATAAATGGTGAAATGAAGTGCTTTCATTTTTCTGTGTTATTGAAATGCACCATGTTTATTTAAAAGATACAGAGATTTAGCATTTTGCACAACATTATATTAAAACAGGAAGCCCTGGTTCTGATAGTTGCTAAAATAGTCAACATTTATTGATGCCACAGCTTAATTTCTTTCTGTAGCATCACATAAATTATTCCCATTTACCCAGTATAAAATTGGGGTGCCTCTGTACTTACAATCCACTTCTCTCTGAAAAGTTGAGAATTTTAACTTTGAAAGGACCCTTCATTATTTTATACATGATAAACCATGGCTGTGGTCAAGACTAAACAAAAGCTATTATTGCCACCAAGAAATCCATGGCCAAGTCTTATGTTAAAAACTTTCAGAGAAGTGATGCCATCAGGAAGTGAGGGAGTTACATTAAAACAAGGAGAATATTTTCTGCATAAAACAAAAAAAAAAAAAAATATGTAGTGATTTGGGCTCAGTTTGCAAAAGAGAAAGTATGCTTTCCATAGCTGTGCATACAGTTATATGCAAAAGTTTTGGCACCCCTGATAATTTTCATGATTTTCCTTTATAAATCATTGGTTGTCTGGATCAGAAATTTCAGTTAAATACATCATATGGCAGACGAACACATTGATATTTGAGAAGTGAAATGAAGGTTCTAGTATTTACAGAACAGTGTATTTACAGTGTGCAATAATTATTTAAAAATTAGGCAGGTGCATAAATTTGGGCACCCTTGTCATTTTATTGATTTGAACACATTTAGCACTAATTATTGGAACACAAAATTGGTTTGGTAGCTCACTGACCCTTGATCTCCTTACACAGGTGAATCCAATTATGAGAAAGGGTATTTAAGGTGACCATTTACAAATGTTTCTCTTCTTTAGATCTCTTCTAATGAGTAGCAACATGAGATCCTCGAAACAACTCTGAAATGACCTGAAAACAAAGATTGTTCAACATCATGGTTTAGGGGAAGGATACAAAAAGCTATCTCAGAGATTTCAGCTGTCAGTTTCCACTGAGAGGAACATAGTGAGGAAATGGAAGACCGCAGGCACAGTACTAGTTAAGGCCCGAAGGCCAAGAAAAATCTTAGATAAGCTGAAGCGAAGGAGGGTGAGAACAGTCAGTCAACCCACAGACCTGCTCCAAAGACCTTCAACATGATCTTGCTGCAGATAGTGTCTCTGTGCATCGTTCAACTATACAGCGCACTTTGCACAAGGAGATACTGTATGGGAAAGTAATGCAAAGGAAGCCTTTTCTGCATACACACTACAGAGTCGCTTGAGGTATGCTAAAGCACATTCAGGCAAGCCAGCTTCATTTTGGAATAAGGTGCTGTGGACTGATGAAACTAAAATTGAGTTATTTGGACATAAGAAGGGGCGGTATGCAGAAAAAGAACACAGCATTCCAAGAAAAACGCTTGCTACCTACAGTAAAATTTACTTACAGAGCACTGCCCCACAAATGTGCAGCACTGGTTTGAAGATGCTGAACAGCTCAGAAGGTCTAAATGTGATTTTAGACTTTGGGTGTCACCCATGAAGCCTACATGAAGTTGTTGAAAAAGAAAACATAAAAATCAGCAAGCTGTCTGTCTCATATTTGATTCTGCATAGAAGCACACACGGTGAATACACAAGAGTGAGCAACCACAACCCCTGCTCTGTTTTGTGCATATACACACATTAACACAAGTTCCCTCTATTTTCAATTATTTATTATGTGAGAATGAAAGACAACGTTCTGCACTCCTTCCACATTACTTCCACTGCAAACGAATAATGAAGCCTTCATATATATATATATATATATATATATATATATATATATATATATATATATATATATATATATATATATATTATATATGTGTGTGTGTGTAGCTGCAGAGGTCACTATTGCTAAAAGTGTGTACTGTCATATTAGTGGAGCCAGTGCCTTGTCACAATGATTTATTCATTTCGTGTGCGGTCAAATATATCTTAAGTACAGCGCAAAGCAGAGAAATATAAAAAGAAGTAATGATATACAACTAATAAACATTTTCCAATATTGTTAGCCAGTGGCAGAATTTATCTCTTCCCCCACTAGCTCATTACATGGGAGGGAAAAGCTGTATGAGATTTAAATGGTAGTCAGGCTCTGTGCCTCTGAAAACAGCAAACTCCAGCTGAAAGCCCAGAAGATTGTTTGAACTAACCGTTTCCAAATAATCCCTCATGAGAATGTGGCTTAAAACTCAGATGGATGAGACGATTCTGCATTTACATCTGAAAGGCCCGAGGATGCAGCTGGTGGTGTTTAACATGTACCAGAAATATAGTATAGCTATGAGAACAATGACACCCTGAGTTGTCACTGCCACCCAATTTGGACACTCCCTCCCCCTTCATATTCAATATTCAAACTTTAGCTTTTTTTTTTTTTTTAAATACTGATCAAGCCAAAGCAGTCTAATCACCTTTCATAAATGCATCCCCTCAGAAAAATGTCTCTTAAAAGAGAGGAAAAAAGGTATCAATGGTTCACCAGCAGTGGAACTCAAACTTAGGGCCCTGTCACAGCTTGACAATTTAGCCAGCATATGTTTACTGTATTAAACACGCAGGCAGTACACTGAATTTTCAGGTGTATCCATAACTAGTTGGACGTATACATGTCGTACTCTTATCTTATATATAACATTTCAATTAATTTACACCAACGACTGCGTATTATGTTGCCAGCGGACGCAACTTACGCCCAACAATAGTTCCACTTACACAAAGTGTGCGGCACCGTATCACTGATGAGCACATCAATCAATCAATCAATTTTTTTATATAGCGCCAAATCACAACAAACAGTTGCCCCAAGGCGCTTTATACTGCAAGGCAAGGCCATACAACAATTATGTAAAACCCCAACAGTCAAAACGACCCCCTGTGAGCAAGCACTTGGCTACAGTGGGAAGGAAAAACTCCCTTTTAACAGGAAGAAACCTCCAGCAGAACCAGGCTCAGGGAGGGGCAGTCTTCTGCTGGGACTGGTTGGGGCTGAGGGAGAGAACCAGGAAAAAGACATGCTGTGGAGGGGAGCAGAGATCGATCACTAATGATTAAATGCAGAGTGGTGCATACAGAGCAAAAAGAGAAAGAAACAGTGCATCATGGGAACCCCCCAGCAGTCTACGTCTATAGCAGCATAACTAAGGGATGGTTCAGGGTCACCTGATCCAGCCCTAACTATAAGCTTTAGCAAAAAGGAAAGTTTTAAGCCTAATCTTAAAAGTAGAGAGGGTGTCTGTCTCCCTGATCTGAATTGGGAGCTGGTTCCACAGGAGAGGAGCCTGAAAGCTGAAGGCTCTGCCTCCCATTCTACTCTTACAAACCCTAGGAACTACAAGTAAGCCTGCAGTCAGAGAGCGAAGCGCTCTATTGGGGTGATATGGTACTACGAGGTCCCTAAGATAAGATGGGACCTGATTATTCAAAACCTTATAAGTAAGAAGAAGAATTTTAAATTCTATTCTAGAATTAACAGGAAGCCAATGAAGAGAGGCCAATATGGGTGAGATATGCTCTCTCCTTCTAGTCCCCGTCAGTACTCTAGCTGCAGCATTTTGAATTAACTGAAGGCTTTTTAGGGAACTTTTAGGACAACCTGATAATAATGAATTACAATAGTCCAGCCTAGAGGAAATAAATGCATGAATTAGTTTTTCAGCATCACTCTGAGACAAGACCTTTCTGATTTTAGAGATATTGCGTAAATGCAAAAAAGCAGTCCTACATATTTGTTTAATATGCGCTTTGAATGACATATCCTGATCAAAAATGACTCCAAGATTTCTCACAGTATTACTAGAGGTCAGGGTAATGCCATCCAGAGTAAGGATCTGGTTAGACACCATGTTTCTAAGATTTGTGGGGCCAAGTACAATAACTTCAGTTTTATCTGAGTTTAAAAGCAGGAAATTAGAGGTCATCCATGTCTTTATGTCTGTAAGACAATCCTGCAGTTTAGCTAATTGGTGTGTGTCCTCTGGCTTCATGGATAGATAAAGCTGGGTATCATCTGCGTAACAATGAAAATTTAAGCAATACCGTCTAATAATACTGCCTAAGGGAAGCATGTATAAAGTGAATAAAATTGGTCCTAGCACAGAACCTTGTGGAACTCCATAATTAACTTTAGTCTGTGAAGAAGATTCCCCATTTACATGAACAAATTGTAATCTATTAGACAAATATGATTCAAACCACCGCAGCGCAGTGCCTTTAATACCTATGGCATGCTCTAATCTCTGTAATAAAATTTTATGGTCAACAGTATCAAAAGCAGCACTGAGGTCTAACAGAACAAGCACAGAGATGAGTCCACTGTCTGAGGCCATAAGAAGATCATTTGTAACCTTCACTAATGCTGTTTCTGTACTATGATGAATTCTAAAACCTGACTGAAACTCTTCAAATAGACCATTCCTCTGCAGATGATCAGTTAGCTGTTTTACAACTACCCTTTCAAGAATTTTTGAGAGAAAAGGAAGGTTGGAGATTGGCCTATAATTAGCTAAGATAGCTGGGTCAAGTGATGGCTTTTTAAGTAATGGTTTAATTACTGCCACCTTAAAAGCCTGTGGTACATAGCCAACTAACAAAGATAGATTGATCATATTTAAGATCGAAGCATTAAATAATGGTAGGGCTTCCTTGAGCAGCCTGGTAGGAATGGGGTCTAATAAACATGTTGATGGTTTGGATGAAGTAACTAATGAAAATAACTCAGACAGAACAATCGGAGAGAAAGAGTCTAACCAAATACCGGCATCACTGAAAGCAGCCAAAGATAACGATACGTCTTTGGGATGGTTATGAGTAATTTTTTCTCTAATAGTTAAAATTTTGTTAGCAAAGAAAGTCATGAAGTCATTACTAGTTAAAGTTAATGGAATACTCAGCTCAATAGAGCTCTGACTCTTTGTCAGCCTGGCTACAGTGCTGAAAAGAAACCTGGGGTTGTTCTTATTTTCTTCAATTAGTGATGAGTAGAAAGATGTCCTAGCTTTACAGAGGGCTTTTTTATAGAGCAACAGACTCTTTTTCCAGGCTGAGTGAAGATCTTCTAAGTTAGTGAGACGCCATTTCCTCTCCAACTTACGGGTTATCTGCTTTAAGCTACGAGTTTGTGAGTTATACCACGGAGTCAGGCACTTCTGATTTAAAGCTCTCTTTTTTAGAGGAGCTACAGCATCCAAAGTTCTCTTAAATGAGGATGTAAAACTATTGACGAGATACTCTATCTCACTTACAGAGTTTAGGTAGCTACTCTGCACTGTGTTGGTATATGGCATTAGAGAACATAAAGAAGGAATCATATCCTTAAACCTAGTTACAGCGCTTTCTGAAAGACTTCTAGTGTAATGAAACGTATTCCCCACTGCTGGGTAGTCCATCAGAGTAAATGTAAATGTTATTAAGAAATGATCAGACAGAAGGGAGTTTTCAGGGAATACTGTTAAGTCTTCTATTTCCATACCATAAGTCAGAACAAGATCTAAGATATGATTAAAGTGGTGGGTGGACTCATTTACTTTTTGAGCAAAGCCAATAGAGTCTAAT
Source organism: Thalassophryne amazonica (assembly GCF_902500255.1). Taxonomy (NCBI): domain Eukaryota; kingdom Metazoa; phylum Chordata; class Actinopteri; order Batrachoidiformes; family Batrachoididae; genus Thalassophryne; species Thalassophryne amazonica. The sequence continues at coordinate 155,621,558 of NC_047103.1, read as the reverse complement.
AATAGATTAAATGCAGTGTTGAGGCTGTCATTCTCAGCATCTGTGTGGATGTTAAAATCGCCCACTATAATTATCTTATCTGAGCTAAGCACTAAGTCAGACAAAAGGTCTGAAAATTCACAGAGAAACTCACAGTAACGACCAGGTCACAGCTAGCCAAAAAGTTACTTTCGATAACCGTTAATCCGCTAACTGACAAGTTAACATTTATAAAGCTAAACCAATAAACCCCTAAAATATTTAGCGGAACTTACAAATAAAAGCTAAACTGATAGGTTTCAGTACTGACTTTAGTACACGGCAGCTACTGATACAAGTCAGCGCTTCTGTCTCAGATCGGCCTTCTCTTAGCAAAAGAGACCTGGTTATTAGAGAGAAAGGAGAGAGGAAAAAAAAAAAAGAATTTCTCTTCGCACCATACAGACCTGCCAGTCTTGCACAGGCAGACATAAGTTTTGACTTATGGTTATAATTTTAAACAAACTAATTGCGGACAAGTTATTGAAATTAAAACCACATCTGTCGTTTTACAAAATAAAAATATTAGCTATGTGTTTTAGTTTTAAAGTAATGCACTAATTTTGAAGGTTTTAGCATTTAGATACACATGCCGCATTTCATTATGGGTACATTAGTATCCTGATGTCAGTGGTTGGCTGGTCGGTATAACACAGTTACTGAAATGTGTGATGGGTTTTACAAATAAATTTGTATTTGTAAAAATGTCATTTTTTTCCATTTGTAAAAAAAAAAAAAATTGAAAACTAAAAAACTGACAATTCTGTTTGTTTAGTGATTCAACACTTTTAGCTAATGTGTGGCATGAACATGTGCTATGAACACTGCCATCTACTGGCCAATAGACAGTGTGAACACCAAGTGCCAAGGGGTGGTGGCCAAGCGGTCAAGTGCGCTTGTTTTCAGAGTGGAGGGTTCACAGTTCAAACCCATCCATGCCCATTCTCCAATATGGTGTTGTAGCAGGAACGGCATCCGGCGTAAAACCTGCGTCAAATCAACATGCAGATCCACCTCATATCTGCTGTGGCAACCCAGAGTGAAAACAAGGGAGTGATATGATGTGCCGGTTTTGTTGTCCTGAGCTACATGTTCTACACGTGTTCACTCACACAGCCCAGAGCTCTAACACTAATCCAACAAACTCGATTTTGGGGTGTAATGTGTTCGAGTGCAGTCTACAGTGCATAGCATGAGTACATACTGACTCAAAACTGCATTTTCACAAAGCTTAAATTTACATAGTGTAGTCATCTGTTCATTCATTTTATGATTACTTACAACATATACTGCAGGTGATCTTATTAAATTAACACAAGAACTATTTGCGGTGTAAAACATGTTCACTAAGCAAAGTGACCAGAACAGTATTCTAACACAAAGTTAATGTATTATTTCAAAAATACCAAAAAGTCAAAATAATTAATGTGGCAAGTGCCCCAAGACTTTAGTTTTTAATTATTAAATTATAGAAACTCTCTATGCTGTGACAGTTATTCATGTTGATTTATCAATTGGAAAAAAAACACCAAAAAGGAGGAGACATTTGCGCACCACCTTTTCTCTTCACTTTATAAATACTAAAACTGTGAAGACTTGCATTTATACAACTGATTATTGAAAAATGTCATAGGCAGACATAAGGGCACTAAAATGGCAGGTTACCAAAGATTTTTGTGACTTGGTGTGATTTTGGTCATATGGTGTGTGACCTGTCAGGATAAATGAAGGGAATATGGGGGAGGAAAATCTGGAGGTGTCCACCATCTACAAACTGTGGGAGACATTTTTCTTTACAGGGATATTAAAGACCCTAATGAATCAACTTTGTAGACAGCACTTATTAACTTTATTTGTGTAATACGTTCTGGTCCTTCCAAGTAGACACATCCATCAGCACAAGTCAATTTTTTCAGAACTCCACCATCGCTCAGCTCGTTGAGCTCAGAACTGCATGGAGAAAATGGGGACACACACACACACACACACACACACACACACGCACTCCATCCTCACTTCCTGATACTGCATTGTGATTCTTTAGGCAGCAGAGACTGTCTGCTATAACAAAGTTCCTTTATAGTGAACATGCAGCTGTTCTTCCCCACTCATACTTTTTCCATTTCAAATTTATGCAGTTATTGCTTTAAAAACTATTTACAGTGATAACAAATCTGTATTTTACAGCTGTAAACTTTACAGTTAATCCACGATTCATATGCAGGCTGAACTAATGAGGGAGGGGAAGGAAGAGGTTCCGTACAGATCAAGGACCAAAGATCATCAGCACACAACTAATTTGTAAGCAAGATGCTGCTGAAGGTCGAGTGGGTTGATTCAAGCTGAATTTCACCACTGTCACCAACAGTGACAAAAGTTCTACATGAGGACTGGGTTTTCACTAAATTAGATATACTTCAAGATGCAGCAGACTCTGAGGATTTACTTACAATGGTGACCAGACACAATGAGTAAAGTAGAACAGGAAGTAACTTCTATATAAGCTCTGAGGTACACTGGTGCCAGTATTATCCCCAGACATCATAGGCTACATTTACATGCCGTTAATATTCGGGATAAGGTCAATATTCCTGTTTCTGAATCATTAGGAATAACCCATTTACATACTTAAGCAGACAGAGTTACATGGTCATTGGTATCATTTGGAATATCCCCATCTAAACAGCGATGCACGTCTTCCACCAGTGCTTGATTTGGACTGGCGTTCGTGCAAATCCTGCTTCACATAACTTTTCGGCCACCTTCTTGTAAATGTCGCTATCTCGGTACTTTCTACCGTCAATAAAAGACATTATATTCATGTCTTTCACGATACTAATGAAGTACTCGGTTTCCTCCTTGCTCCAAAAGTGTGGTGGTGTGCTGCCGCATGTGGATTTCCCCATGTTTGTTTACCTCTGCTTCTGTGGTGTCCGGTGGATGGCGCGCCACATACAAGTAGTTGCCGTACTCAAAAGACCAAGATTCCTTGGGGATAGGACATGCGCAGAACACAAAATAATGTTCCTTTCTATGGGGATATTCCGATGCGCGTTTATATGACCTGATATTTGGGTTACAAAAGGAGCAACCCAGAGGTCATATTCGGGTTTTTAAAAACCGGATTATGAGCATATTCGGGTTTTTGCTGGTGTTTACATGGCCGTGCGCAACTGGGTTATTGCTAATATTCCGGTTACGAAAGGGTTATGAAAGCGTTGACAACTCCCCCTGGACCTGACACCAGCCCAGCTCAGGTCACTTCCCCAGCCAAGGACAGTACCCATTCAAAAGGTGGGGGAACTGGGACACAATAAATCAAGTGTGTTTTTCAAGAACATGCACAGGTATCATGAGCAGGAATGAAACCCAGGTCTCCATGTCAGGAGCACAACTCCTATTCCACTAAACTACTTGCTAATAACAATTAATGGGGAATGAGTGAATGAATAATAATGCCACTCCATTATGAAATCTTGTAACACAAATGTTGTAGCACACAAAAACTGCATGATGTACAGTTTTCCCAATCAGAACCACAGAAGCCAATAACTTCTTCAAATCTGTCTGGCCTAACTTGGTGGCTTCCCTCACTTGTCAGTTTTTTTTGAACTGCCTACTCCAGACACATTTATCATTTAGTACCATGCTGTTTGTATTAGTGAATGACTGGTATAAATGAAGTCTAAGGCATATTCAGTGACTTGTAAATGTTTATGTATCCATCCTGTGACATGTCAAATGAAACTGGCTGTGGATTGAAAAAAAAAATCTCATGTTTGTCTACTTATTTATAGGCTTTAAAAATGGAGACACAATGTATACAAATGATCATAATGAAGTTCAAGTTACTTTATTGGTACCCAGAGGTAGATTCTGTTTGCAGTAGAGTCCTCATACATGGGGAAAAAAAACCCAGAGGTACACGTCAATCAATCTTGACAAGAACACGGCAAAAAAATGGCAAATTTAAACGGAAAAATAAAAATACAGTGGGGAAAAAAAGTTCTTTACAGGTGCCTGTACTACTGCAATACAAACAGTATTTATTTTAGTATACAGAATAATTGCTAAACGGTTCATGCAACTTTTTTGTTAAACCCCATAAATGAAAGCTAACACTCTAAATGATAATCAGATCTTTACTGCTTCATTTGAACTCTATTGCTGCAGTGAACAGAGGTCCAATTACAAAAAAAAATAAAAATAAAAAAAATGTGTCAGTGTCCAAACGCTGACGCAGTTTCAGGATAAAGAGGCTTTGTTACCAAGTATTTGGTGAGAAAACACACCCAATCCAGTGTCAAAGTTTAGGTAAGCTACAAGCTTATCTCTTCATTCACACATTAGTCTGCACCTACTGCACAAACACAGCAGAAAGCACCGCAGCAGATCCACAAGATGAGTCAAACTTAAAACACAATGAAGCCCTTATTTCATGGAAAAGAACTGAAACCATTCAATTTAACTCAATTATATAGACCAAAATTATAAAACCTCAAAGCGATATGAAGGAGAACAAAAGCCAGTGAACTAGGGGGAGGTGTTCTTTATAGAGGTAGTGCCACTGTTACGGCTGACTCGAATCTGTGGCAATAAACTCAATCCTCCTATATTTTATTTATTTTAAAGAGGAAATCCACTAAAATGCCAAAAAAACTACATGTAATGATAACGGGTTTCATCTAGGATGAGTGGAGAGAAGAGGGGAGGCTAAACAACACACTCATCAACTAGAGGTGTAACAATCAGCACAAATCAAAAATCAATTGTAAAGTAAAAGATAACAGGACCACTGAGTCAATCTAAATGTGCTACAAAGCGGTCGATGTGGGGATTTTAAATGTTGTAAAGTTGTTGAATTAATCTTTTGCTGCTACTTCCACGTCTTCACACTCTCGTAAAAGTTCATACATCTTCATGATGCTCTGGTAAAACTGCTCACAAGAAACTTTGAGAAGAAAAAACAAAATCATCACGTCCAATAGTGGTAGGCATTATAACGGATAAATGTACCCATTTGAACTTTACCTTCTGTTCACAATTTGAAATTTCATTTAATACTATTAAACTGGTTAAGAACAGGAAGGTTATACTATGCCATTCATGTTAACAGCAGCTGGTTCCTTCTTCTGCCACTGTATGTTGTGCTACCACCAGTGGTGGGCAAGCAGAAGCAGCATCAATGTGTTACATATATTGATATATAACCCTTTACATGTGCATTTGTTGTCAACATTCCGGCGAATTCCACTGTTTTTCTTGTCCTTTTTAGTCTGCCATCTGTGGGGGGGCTGTGAGTGCTCTGTGTTGTGTGTGAGGTGCTCCGCTCATCATACGCACGGAGGGAACAGTGTGCTATAGTAAACAGCCAGCTGAGTCAACCGCAAAATTATATCCAGAGAGTTCTGAACAGCACATGGGCATGGTTTCAAAGCCTAATTCCACAGCGCCAGTGTTAGAACATTTCGGACTGAAGTCGTATGAGCTCGGAGAACCCAACACGAACTGGTCAGTATGTCAATTTTGCTTAAAAACAGTGGCAACCAACCCGAAAACGCAGCATCATCATCCCATCCAGTTTTCCCAAATGGGAACAAAATTTGCAGATGAACGAGTTCCCCCCCCCCATCAATTTGCTATCAATGATGCATCTGTCCGACAATGCACATATAAACAAGACAGTGTAAAATGGCGCACACTTACACCGTTACTTGTTTCATGGCTAAAGATTTGCAGCCATTTAACAGTTGAAAAAACAACATTTGAAAGGATGGACTTGCATTGTTACGCTATATCATTATATCAGTGGCATAAAATGGTCTGATGTTCCGATATTAGCGATTATCATGATGTTTTCTTAGGCAATATATCATCCAGCAAAGTTTGTGATCATAACAGGTCAAAATGTTACTTTTGCTTTTTTCCTAAATTTCATGGAAAATGAATGTCTACATAAAATAATCATATTGGATTGCATCTTAACAAATTAAATCGTTCGATAACAAAAAGCATCATTCTTGAATTGGATCATAGCTCATGTATCTCGATATGTGTTGTATCATTTTATAAGGGATGGACACGCCCCTATAATCAACTTATGGTAGCGGAACATGCATCCCCTTCATTTTGACTACTTGGCTCCACCTTTTCCTGCAAAACTTTGTTTGCGCAACATCAATATCTAATCTGTGCTCAGGCGATGTTGTGTAAAGATTTAAACAGTGACATCTAAAGATTTTCTGTTCAGATAACTTACACGTGGATGTGTGTTTCCATTTGTACAAAGAATCCCATCATAAGGACCTCTGCTGCTGCTGCTGCTTATGGAAAACCACTCGCTTAATGTTACAACATTAGTTTGAGATGGCATCAATTTATTTGTTGGAAAATGCCACTTAGAAATATACATGCAGAGGAGATCCTCCAGTGAGACACTGGACGCCTGGTTTCTGTCAAGCAGCCCACTCATCCACAAATACATCCTCAGGCACCAGCACACCAACACTTACATTACATTCTTGGCATTTTCACAACGGCCAATTACTGCTGCCTCAACTGGCAGCTCTGTGTGTTCTGCAACCCAGCTGAGTCAGAAACCTGCTGGATTTTCAGCCTATCACATAGCTCTTTGAATTCTAAAGGCATGCAAAGAAGTGTTGCTGATGTGAAACCAAGACTACAATACACTTTTTGAAGCTGAAATTTAAATTAAGCCAAATTCAACAGGCCTTCCACCTTTTCAACAAGCCAGTAACTGAAAATCAGAAATCCAGGGTACATACAGTCCCTTCAGAACATTACACCCACACGTGACGGGCCAAAGCAGAAGAGCTCAAATGTCATGACGAAAACTGTTGGCAGTGCAGCCACTCAGTGGACCGCTTTTTTTTTAAAATAACATCAGAAAGTCAGGAAGCTGCTGCAGGTAGGCACATTCTCAGGCTCGGTTACACTGAAAATATCCTGCAGCTCGCACAAATATTGTCAAACTCAACGTTCACCACTTCTGAAGCCTGACAATTTGCACAGGCAATATTAATAGATGGAGTTGAGTGACATTTTCCTCCAATTTCCTTCATGGATCAAGTCTGCATAAACACTGTCGCAATGCCAGAATAGACCGTTGTTATACTGTTTGGAGCATGCGCACCCAGTACTCCGCAAATCGCTCATGTAGAAGAACCCCGTGGGGTGCAGTGCCTTTTAATGGGGCATGCATCATCCGTGTAAATACACGAACATGACTGAATCTATGCATAACACTGTGACAAATGCCTGTAACCTGCCCAAAGAAGTGTGGACAAAGTCACTTAAACAATCAGAACAATAAGACAACATTTAATAGATAATATTGGTGCCATCAGCTGTAATCCTGTATGCACTGAGTGTACATTTTTTTCAGGGCTTAATTCATAAAAATCATTCGGTATTACAACAGCAAAAACAGCTTGTGTGAAACTACATTTAATGTCTTGATTCAAACGTGCTTGAGGAGGAAAGCCGTAAAAAGTGAGTTTTTTTTTTGTTTTGTTTTTTCATCAGGAAGACTGCAAAATGCTGTAAAAACGCAACGTTCCATTCATTCATCAAAAACATTAAAATGTAGTTTCATGACTACTCCAGCTGTCATGAAAAGAAAACATCAACTCAATATGTTTCAAGCACTTAGAAACAGTAAAACGCGCACTGAAAGCAGCTGAACTTCTGGCCTAGGGCGCAGTTTACTTTTGTTTTTGAGCGTGTTGCCAGATCTGCACGTCATAAACCAGCCTGTTAGGAGGCAAGCCAGATTAAGCCGTTTCATCCTGTTTTAGCACTTTTTGGATCGTGGGCGATCGTAGTACAACTGGAATAGAGCCGCTACTCATACGTGTTTTGGAAGAATAGGCAATTCAAGCCCTCCATGCCAACAGCGGAGGTGGAAGCTCACATTTACGCATGATTTACACACTAACAAGCATGCACGATGAGACTGTAACAACAGTCTATTGGAGCACAACCAACATAAATAAGAAATTTGGATGTGCAGCACACAAACCAGGCTGATGAGTTGGTGCTAACATTTTCATTTAAGTGATGCGTTTTGGTGACAGATGTGGGAGGTTATGCCGCAGACCACAACTGACTGCAGCATCACCAGGTTTGATTCCCAGCCTGGGTGAATGTCATGGCAATACTGACCTCTCAATTACTTTTTTTTTTAACTGTTCTTTTTCTGGAACAAAAAAAGACTGAACAACACATACGTTTAATAGCCTGAAATGAAGCCAGGGGCAAAATACAGCAGACCTAATATTTGGCTGAATCTCAATGATCAAGTTTCACACTGACTAGATATTTGTGGTTGCCATCAACAAGCTTCCAGCAAAAATTTTGTTGGGATATTTGACCACTCTTCTTGGCAGAGTTCAACACAATTTGGCACGTACAGATTTTTGAGCACAGCCCAAACATTTTTGAAAGGGTTGAGCTCAGGTCCAGCAATTTTGGTTTGCTTGGTTAAAGCAGAATTTTCAAGCCACAATCAAACTGTTATACCTATCAAGATATCATCAACAGGAAAACTTGGAAATGATAAGTCAACTGTAAATTTGACTACAGTGACGTATATTAACGATGACTATGACGTGGATGGGACAAATGTTGGTTTAATGAGCTGAGAAAACATCACAGCGATCACCTTATTATTTCTTCTGTTTTTCTTGTTGATTAATGCTAGCAAATTATACAGTATTTTTTGTCTTTCTGATGCCTGATTCTGTTTTTTCTCTGTTTATGGTGCAGCTCCATCCAGAGATGGGAGTTGTGTTTGTGTTGGCGATCCTCCTGTCCTGTGCACCAACAGCAATTCTTGTATATTTGTCCGTGAATTGTTCTGTGAATTGTTTCTGTAATTTATGTTTGTAGCATGGCCCAAGCAGAGGGTCACCCCTTTGAGTCTGGTCTGCTTGAGGTTTCTTCCTCAGAGGGAGTTTTTTTTACCACTGTTGCTCTGGGGATTGGTAAGGTTAGACCTTACCTGTGTGAAGCGCCTTGAGGCAACTCTGTTGTGATTTGGCGCTATATAAAGGAAAAGAAATTGAAATTGAAAAACTGAGAATCAAGTCCATGCCACTCTTATGATGTTGCACCAAACTTAGAAACATTTACATAAATGTCAGAGTCTTTCAAATCTGATGAAAATAGAAACCAGGTACTAATCTATAGCTGTGACAATTTCATGGACATACAGTAGTCCAGTCATCAAGACCTGGATATTGTGTTGGAAAAGCATCAAAGGCAACTTCAGTAAGGGTTAATAATTAACATAAGAAAGAATCTAAAAAAATACGTATTTAAGTATGGCATTCAAGTTTCAATTTTTAGCATCACCAACATTTACATAAAATCAGTGGTGTGGCAACTTACAACTGACAACAGCAGAGACTGGGGATACACTATGGAAATGACCATTTTACAGGCTGACACCACACAGACTTGAGTGTGAATTACTGCAAATGTGGCAGAAACATGATTCAGGAGTCTGTAGGTGTGGTGTGGAAATTAGCTTCTACCCCAATTCCTCCATGTGTCCAGGAACGAAAGATGAAAGTTAAGGGAAGAAAGAAATCATTAAACCATCACATTGCAACTGCTGAGAAACTGCACAAGGATTATGAAAAACATGTCACTATCCTATAACTGATAAAACACCATTCTCATTTACTTTAAAATCTTTATGCATTTACTAAAGCAAGACTGCCAGAGAGAGAGAAAAACGGGAGGAAACTCTACATCTCAACGGAGTAACAAGGCATTGCCATTACTCCTTAAATGCATCTTAATTTGACATCAAAACTGAAACGCCAGACAAAACACATCATGGACCCATCAAACAGGGTGGAGCAGATCTTATTCTCCAGTAAAAGACAGATTTTCCAAGTGCAAGAAACTTTTTCATATGAGATGAAGACCCGTGCTCAACAAAATAAGGTTGTTGACTTGAGACATGTCTTTAAAATAACCAAATATTATCACACAGTATAATTACTGTACTCACTGAAACTTGGAAGACTTCTTGTGTATCATCAAGCATCTGTACCCTGATGGAGACTTGTCGCCCTGGAGGCTGGGCAGGAGGGCGCAAACCTGGCTCCAAGGTGGACACCCCAAAACTTTCGGGAGCACCCAACCTCTGGCCTGCTGCAGCAGAGGGACTGTCGGCAGGTTCGACCATTGTAATTGAGGCTGAAGTATGGACCTCTCTACCTTCTGGGACCTCGGCTTATGTCTGTAAGAAGAAGGAAAGCATTTCATTTCAATTAGATGTTCCAAAACTTGAGATTACAGTTTTTTGTGGGTTTCATGAGCTTCAATCATGCAGGTAAGCTCTGCCAAAGACTGTCAGCCTATCCAGGATGTGCACCGCCTCTTGCATAATGAGCGCTGGAAATCCAAGACTAAGTCTGTTGAGGAAATGAATGGATGAATTTTGCAGGTTTTAGACTGGCAGGATCAGGGATTCTGGATAACATCTGTGCTTATAGAAAGTCACTTATTAGATGTAGATGATCTGCATCACAACTCGCTTGTTGGAGTGTTTGGATACACTCATTGGCTACTTCACTGTACTCGCCCCATGTTGAAATACTTCTCACTTTCAGAACTGTTTTAACTGTAAGTATTCAATTATATTCAACAAGGTTTTGCAAACATTCCTCAGATTTTGGTCCATATTGACATGATAGCATAAAAGTTGTCACACCATTAAATCGCTACCACCAGCCTGGATGTTGATACAAGAGAGAATGGATTCATTCTTTCATGTTGTTTATACCAAAATCATCAGACCACATAATTTTCTAATTTTATGGACCTTCCTATACTGACCCTCAAGATGGTTGCTTAATAATCCCAGAACTTCAGTTTGTGAAATATTCAAACCAGCCCTTCAGATACCAACCATTCAAAGTGACTTAAATCACCTTTCTTTATTGTTTGATGATTTGGACTTATGCAGATACTCTTGACATGTAGATTCATGTCTACAAGTCTAAAAAGTAGTAAGTTATCATATTTAAAAACACAATTTATTTAAAACTTTACAAGCTCAGTGTCTTGGGCCTCAATGATGGAATGTGCTCATAATTCCAGTTCTACTGTTCTCGAAGGTTTGCATTACTAAAATATTGAAATCTGAATAACTTAAGTGTGAACACTGAAGGACAGAGTAGCAACATCTGTATGGCACAATTACGGTCATCTGATACATGATGATGAAATCAGTGTAGATACTGATGGGTTGTATAACAATATATATACCTGATATATGAATATACCGTATGCCAATATAAATGGCATTTACCTTAAACTTTAAAGACGAGTCGAGGTTCTAGTTCAAACTAGTCGACTGAAGATTTTCATTAGCTGTCCCAACCCTAGTTTTTAGATTGTGCAAAGCACATTTATGCTAAACTGAAGACTGATTGCACATTTAACATATTTTCCTTGTAAAATCTTGAAACTTAATTAATTTTTCCCAATCTAATCAGTTAAACTCTGAACTGATTTTATTTCAAAAACAACTACAGATCTACAACTTGAAATCAGACATTAGCACAATGAACTACATGGAAACAATATTTGTGTTATGGCTAGATGCAAGACATTTATTAAAAGCACTTCAGTGAACGGGGTGACGGCTGGTCGTGGTCTCTGTTGGTTACTGCTTGCAGTGAATAAAAGTATTCATTATTCAAGACAGGGGGCATTGTCAATCAACCAGAGTGGGAAATTTTACATTAAATTGCCTGATAATTGAACACTGCTGCTATAAAAATACATGAGTTAGTCAGTTATTTGAAACTGATCATTCATTAATTGAACTGCAGGAAAAGGCTTTTTGAATTATCCAACTCGTCTGGCACTAGCTAGTCGAATACTGTTACAAGTTGTTCCAGTCTTACGCGTAGCCAGAGGTGGGCCTGGATGGGCCTGGGCCCGCCTACTTGTCAGCCAGGCCCACCCCATCTAACGAGAAGGCTGAGTCGACACTCGACAGTCACCTGTTGTTGCCTCATTGTATTCCTATGATATGGTATTGCATTAGCACTGAGCGACAATTAATAAATTGTCAAAAAAAATCTGGTTCATCTTCTGTGATTTTTATTAATTCATTTCAGAGTATCAATTTTGGGTGGCATAATGCTTACGCTACATCTTGAAACGCAAATCACATTGTAATTGCGTGACAATGTGCACCTCCCCTTCTTCAATGTCTCTCAAAGCGTTGGACATTTTGTGGTACACCATGTAGGCTAGTGTTAGCGGAAAGTCAAGAAATATGTCTAAGCAGTGTAAGCAAAGACGTTTGTTGAATTTTGTTGTTCGTGGGCGTCAGCATGAATTGGAGAACAACCCATCTTGTTCTTCTCAATCGGAGGTGGCAAACTGTGATACCGACAACGTTTCGGAATCGTCCTCACCCTCAGCAGCACTCCAGTCTACAGCAATAGCACCTTCTCTTCCATGCCAAGGTACGCCTATGTTAAAAGCTAAGTTTGATAGAACATGATGGGCATAATCGAATCGTTATTTATCATAGCCTTATTTTCGTTCATAATTTCAGAGTCAGCTGTGGCCAGGAGCAGCAGTGAGGCTATCAATGTCCCCTCAGACCTGTCTGGTATAAACGAGCCCGCCACCCGACCAAGACTCGCTTCATTCCCAGCCAACACCATAGCAGGCAAAGCAAGAAGCTTCATGTTGACTCACAGACTGAATGCACTCACCGTGCTTTCCCTTGAAAGAGAACTGACCGAATCGTTGGACTATGATGACATGATAAGAGAGTTCAACAAAAAACCCCGTCGTCTCCTACTGTAGCATTAAAAGGATTCATCAAATGTAAGTGTGAGACCATTAATTACTTTTTTCTTCTAAATAGGCCTAATTGTTAATATTATATTGCAACTGCCACAAATCATGTTGGTGTCCGTTCTGATGGTTTTTAATTTGGCCGCCGAGCCATGGTTTCCATTGTTTATCAATTTCATAATTTGGCTGTCGAGCCAACCTGTTTTCATGTAGCGGATATATTTTGAATTTTTATTTTAAAGGACTTTACATGACTAAGTGTTGTGTTGCTGCTTGCATTGTCCATGGGGTCCTTGTGTCTGACACTTTGCATCTGTGTAACTGTGCGCACAGCGTCTGTGCAGTTGACTGAGATGTGTTCATCATTAAACTTGGAATTCATTTTTGAAACAATGCCTTATTTAAATACCTACTGACGTTTTGGGTTTAGGCCAAGCCAAGTAGGCTACCAGACTTGCACTGAATGTGTGTGTGTGGCGCTGCACTGCAGCTTGCATTATCCATGAAGAGTACTTCTGTCTGACGTGTCGCGTCTGTGTGCTCACTTTGCCAGTGCTGTAGGCTAAGTGATAACGTTGCTTGCGATGTCCAAGCAAGGAGGCATACTTTTTCAAACGGTGTATTATAATACCTACACCTTACCTACAACCCCAAAGGTTGGGCCCGTCTGAATTTTTCTGGGCCCACCTGTTTTATGATTTCTGCCTACGCCCCTGGTTCCAGCCCCACTAAAAACCAAAGCGATTTGAATCAGGATGTTTTTCAGTGCTGTATTTATTTTTTTTGGGGGGGGGGGGGGGGGGGGCTAGTACTGAACTGAATACATAAATGACAAAGCTAAGACAGTTCCAAAAGAAAGTGCAGTTCAAATACAGTACAGGCAGATGGGATTTACTACCTTACTACACACAAATCACCGCTATGTTCAAGACAAGTTCAGACTTGAATCAAAGCTTCACAAGTCAAGCATACAAGATATGGTCTGAAAATGCACAAAGACAACCCCAACACTTTGAGTCTGAATGAGGTCAAACCAATACAAACGCTTCAGCAGCCCCACCACCGCCATCCTGTACTTGATAAACTTCAACCACAGACAATAAATATCCTCTCAGATGATGGTGACATCACAGACGAGGAATGCTTTAGAATCAGTAGACAGTCAGAGGGTACTAAACAAAGTTTAACTTGTTTCTACATGGATCGAAACAGACAATATTTCTGCTGCTCAGCACAGCCTTTACTGGCAAAAAGCCCATGTTTTTGCACAACAATACATCAAAAGGTTTGCAAATACCAGCACCATCAAGTCAGCTGAGGATTCACAAAGCTCAACAAGATGTACTTGGGGTGTATGATGTCCCACCAAAATGCTGAGGTAGACCGATGTCTGACATGGGATAAGTTTCTACTTGAAAGCACAAAGAAAATGTGTTAGGTTGAGCAAAAATATCAGCATAATACTGGAACTGTACAAAAATAATTCTCAACATTTGCAGGCTGTTAGGTACAAAACACAAAGAGCCATCTATTCCACAAAAGACAGGCATGGTATTAACATGAACTCTCCACTGCCAACCAATGGGGAGATTTTGCATGAAACGCATAGTAAACTTAAAAAATGTTAGTAAGCAAATGAATGCAAATGTAATACCAACAGTTATGGTGAAACATCTACTTCACGTGAAGTACTCATAGTAGTACAAATATAAACTTTACACCATTCAAACACCATCAATGTTGCAACCAACCCTGTGGAAAGAAGAACCAAGTATGCAAGTTTTGAAACTGGAGTCAAATTCAAATTTATTAATTTCTATAGCGCCAACTCACGGTGAAATCGCCTCAAGGCACTTTACACAACACAATACTGAAAACAGAGAAAAAAACTGAATAAATTAAAACACAATAAAAAGCCAAAGCATAAAAGAGCACAAGAACAAAAACACATAACACAATAAAACTAACGATAAAACAAGGAAAACAAATGGGTTTTGAGTCTCGATTTAAAAGTCTCCACATTATCTGACTGCCGTACGAGGTCTGTCCATAAAGTATCGTACCTTTTTATTTTTTTTCAAAAACTATATGGATTTCATTCATATGTTTTTACGTCAGACATGCTTGAACCCTCGTGCGCATGCGTGAGTTTTTCCACGCCTGTCGGTGACGTCATTCGCCTGTGAGCACGCCTTGTGGAAGGAGTGGTCCCACCCCCTCGTTGGATTTTCATTGTCTGGAAATGGCGGAATGAAAAGGACTTTTTTTCTATCAGAATTTTTTCAGAAGCTGTTAGAGACTGGCACCTAGAAACCATTTGAAAAATGTATCTGGCTTTCAGTGAAAATTTTACGGGCTTCACAGAAAATAAGGACTTTAACTACAGCTTTAAGGACCCCTTTAAGGACGGTCGGTGCGCCGCGCTGCGAGCTGCGACGATGCGGCACAAACCACTGGATCATTTCTAAGCTGATGGCTCTGTGGATACGAGACCGTCGTGTGCTCTTTCTCTGGTTATCACAAGACCTGTACATCAGCCATTTTCCGGCAGATTTCACTTTTAACAAGAGATTTTGTCATGGAAAGCCGCGCGGATGCTTCGTGCATCACGACCGATTCGCTGATGAAGCGAGACAAGGGAACACCTCCGTTTCGGAGTGTTAGAGGACAAGTTGGGACATGTCCAGCTCTCCACAAGTTCTTTTATACTCACTCGACTGGTAAGCACTGAAAGCCGAGATGTCTGACGTAAAAACATATGAATGAAATCCATATAGTTTAAAAAAAATAATAAAAAGGACCGTTAATTTATGGACAGACCACGTATATGTGTTGGGAGATCAGGGCACAGTAGGAGAAAGCTCTGATCAGCAGACTTTTAAATCACTCTGGGAACACACAAAAGTCCTGCCCCCTGCAAGTGCAGGGCCCGAGCCGGTACGTACGGCTTGTCCAGGTCAGCCAGATAGGGAGGTGCAAATCCATGAACAATTTTAAAAGTTAATAACAGAACCTTAAAATCCTATCTTGCTCTTTCTGCCTCGAGTCAAAAGTCTGGCAGCAGCACTTTGAACCAGTTGAAGACCCCTAATGTTGGACTGTGGCAAACCAGAAAATAGAGCATTACAATAGTCCAATCTAGACAAATGCATGTATCAAAGTCTCAGCATGAGCCATAGACAGGAGTCCCCAGAAGAAGCCCACAGGGAGATTGTGGAAACACCATACAGAAAGGAACTGGGCTTCAGTGGAGCCGCACCCATGACCTTCTTGATGTGACACCAGAATGTTAAAAATAAAGCGAACTGGTTAAGAAATATATGTGCCGTATTACCTTGTCTAAAAGCCAGGGTGTTTATTTTTTTAAAACCATGCTCAGACCCGGCATCTAAATGAGGCAGGGTTTAATTCAAGGTCGGTAATTATTAACAAAATGCTGCTTGCTGACTGCACTGTAACAAGTTTCACACATATCCCTGGGTGTGACAAACCAAAGACAACCCCTTTAGATCAGACCCTCTGCATGGCTGCAAACTCTCTCCGTAGCCTGACGTGCACCTCCCAAACAAAGAAGACTGCAAAGACTGTGACTGGTCAATTTTTCAGTTTCACTGCTTCCTCTTCCATCATATTTTAAAAGTATTTGCAGTACGCACGCCGATTACATTTTCATTATGGATCAAATAGAGGAGCATTTGGCAGAAAAGTCTGCAAACATGACCAACTTTACAACAAAGAGTCAAAAAACTACAAAGACACTCAAATGACCTACAATTCATGGAGAGAAATTGCACTACTGTGACGTTGGTTTGGAGGTTGATGATTGTATAAAGAAGTGGAGCTCGTTGAGGGAGAAATTGGTCCAGAAAAAGCCACTTTTCCTGCGGTAAATTGCATTATGACACCCACCAACGTGATGGAAACTTCTAAACTATGACAAAACCAGACTCACAGTTCTGCAATAGTATTTTGATTAAAATACAGAAAAAATGTGTACATAATGCCAGACGTATCCTACAAAAATAAAAAAAACTCATGGACCGGACCAAGTAGCCGGAACAACCAAGCAAGAGTGCTTTTTGGCACTAATGAGCCGCCATAGAAGAAGAAGCGAATGAGGAAAAATTCACCTTGCAATAGTTGTACTTAGCATCCAAGCTACCTCCATTGTCCAGCATACCACATGTATACGGGCTGTAAATATCGCCCATGGTCACCTCGGGGGAACACTCACGCCGTACCATGGCTTCAGCTTCTTGGCTTTGTTGGCAATCTGTATCATGATAAACGGCATCGTCCTCGCATCTGTGGTTGTCAATGACGACAACCGGTAAGTTCTGGGTCCGGCTCAGTACATTATGGCCGTCTTCGGCCAAAGCATACTCGCTACCTAGCAGACATGCCGGTTCTTGTACCAGCTGTACTGCCGGCAATAAAATTCACCAAAATCAAAAATAAAATAAAAAATTGATGTGGGCCGATTTCAGCATGCGGCCGGGGATGAGAAACTGATGTTTTTGTTTTTTTATGGGGCCTAAATGAGGCAGATCCCTATTCAAGCTCAAGCATTTAATTAAGGAAAAATGGTACATGGAGATTTTATCCAGTGAAAAACTGGACACTTTTTGCAAAACAGGAAACCATGGTGGCCATGACTAGGTTACTTATTTTTCCTACCCACCATTGCTCATGGCATGCTGGTCAAGTCACTCAAGACTCAAAACCAGATGAACCAGTAAACTGAACCATATTCCGATTGTGTCATTCAAGAGAGCCTAGTACAGGGGTGGCCAAGTTCGGTCCTTGAGAGCCACATTCCTGACACTCTTAGTTGTCTCCCTGCTGCAACACACCTGAATCCAATGAAAGACTCGTTAGCAGACTTTTAATGAGCCTTTCATTGGATTCAGGTGTGCTGGAGCAGGGAGACAACTAAGAGTGTCAGGAATGTGTCTCTCGAGGACTGAACTTGGCCACCCCTGGCATAGTAGGAAAAGTAGTCAGTTATATTTTGTAAAGATTTTTTTTTTTTAATGTTTCAAACAAAAGCTGCGACCTTCCAAATTAAAGTCAACAGAGGATTTTAAGACCAATACAGTATTCAGTAAATTGTAAATATTTATCCATTCCGTGAAGGCACACAACTCCGAGAGCAATGAGCAGAGCAACTGGTCTGGCAAAAACACATATCATTAGGGCACTATATAGTTTCACACAGCTCTTTACGATATGTATCACGACATCAATATATTTATGTGCTTAGTACGACAGACATTTTATTTAAATGCATGCATAAATTATAGTGTATGGTGTTAGTGTGTATCCCAACTTTTTAAAATTTTAGTTACACTGCTTAATGGGTGTTGTATTAGCATTTTCTTTCACACATTTTCACCTTTTCTTTGCCTTTACCCTATCCCAAAATGACATCACACCCTACATGTTTGTTTGATAAGATTACTAAATGTAAATGAATTACTTAAAAATCATACAAATCATTTCTGATTGTTTTGTTTTGTTTTTTTAGATTCTGTCTCTCACAGTTGAAGTGTACCTATGACAAAAATTACAGACCTCCGCATTCTTTGTAGGTGGGAAAACCTGCAAAATCGATAGTGGATCAGTTCTGACCTGCACAATCTATGAACAGGAAGAATGGACAACCTGTGCATTTAATGTGGAAAGCACTACTTGATTAACAGGTAAGGTTTTTATCTGTGCTTTCATCTCATGCCATCCTCAGAAACACACTGTCCTTTGTTTTTAGGGGGAGGGGGGAGCAAAGCGTTAGTATTTGTTTTTTTAACTCCTCGTGAGTGTGCAGCTGGTCTGCTTTTAAGCTTCTGTTTTAGCTATGCTAACATAGCCAGATGACTTGCACAGACTTTGAAAGAAAATCAAAGAACAAATACGTTTGTAAAACTGGCTGCAGACTGATGATCTTGTACCAGTACTTTGATAACACTGTGATCTGGCATAGACCCCTAGATATCAAACACCTGTATGACAGCTATGTGGCAAAAGTAAGTGATGGTGGACATGCGGGTACAACATATAGTGATAGGGACCTACTGTTCTATGAGAGGAAGCCTTCCGATTCTCCTCTGCAACATAAATCCCACAAAAAGCAAGTTGCACTCTTCAGCAGAACAGAGTTTTGAGATTCTAACAGATACATTTTAGCTTTGTTGGAAAATGTGGTAATAACCGTGAGAGTACTGTGGTGTAGTCGTCAATAACTGTAGGAAACAAGAACTTTGAATGACATTATAATAACGGGCCTGATTTCCTCATTTTTGGAAGTGGGACAGACACTGGGGCCAACAATCTGCAATGGGAGACCGGCTTACATCATTAACACAATAAAACCATCACCAGGGCCACGATAAATGCTGACAAACTTATTTGTCACAGAGGCGCACAAATGCTCACAACAGAAAGCTACTGTTCCACATGTTCCTTACACGTGTTGGGTCTTCAGTGAGATTAGCAGGTGATGGAATCTGCTTTTAATGCGTATAGCTACCTTCCAGCCAAATCACACGGAAAAACAAACAAAAGAAAGTAGGGTTTGCATCAGATATTAAAACATCACAGCTCCACAATTCACCACATACAGTGGTTTACGTAACTGTGCCATGCAACTACTGTCATGATTTCCTGAGTGCTGCTCTAGTTTCCCTTTTATTCTCTCACACCCAACTGAACCTTTTAATTCCAAAGAGGGAACTAGAGAAATCTTTTGTCTCCAGAATTCACAAGAGTCCTTGCAGGCATACATGTGCAATGACAAGAAAGGGACAATGTCTCTCAATAAGCTGTGCACCTGCACACACACATGGAGCGTTCTCAGCTCAGTGCAAAGGCTGGAACTGGAAAACTGGATCCAGGCCAAAGAAGTTTCCTGACAATAAAGGTACCTGCCAGTCCAGTTACTCATTACACCTGTGGGAACATCTGAGAGTTCTTCTTGTGTTCTACTTCCCCACTACATTAAATGACAGCACTGCTCGCTGGCTTTCTTTTACTATCTGACAAGTGACACACACCTGACACACATGGAGTGTTTTGACTCAGCTGAACCAATCCATACGTTTTGTGAAATTTCGAGACCAGAGCATATCACATTCTTCAACAAATGCACTGAAATTATAATGTCACTAACAAAGTTTGATATTCTGTTGAACACATTGTTCTATCCTCCTTTCTAAGTCACAGTTCCAGACCAACACAACATTGCATCGGAAACTCTTTGCTCATTGACCTTTGGGGCATTTTCCATTTAACCCCTCACATCATTCACGTGACACCCCGTTGTCAACCAGGAACAAGGTGGCACAAAAGGTATAATAATAGAGAGCCATTCAAAATGAGGAAGGCTAGCATCGACTTCACTGTTAAATAATAAATCTGTTAAATAGTAAATGTGATAAGAATCAGCCCAATAAAGGCGGTTTTTGATGAGTCGGTTAAAATTGATTCACTAAAAAAACTGCATGCTTCCTTTTGCTTCATCTGTGAGGTGGAGCGAGCACCCAGGGATCAACACACAGCACTGTCTATTCTTTTTTTTTAATGCATGAACATAATGCTTTCCTTTAAATACGCACCAAGTCTCTTTTAGATCATCAACACTGCACATCTGTCTTGCTGTTTAATTGTGCGGACCCGTGGAGTGGATAAGAGCGACTTAAAAACAACCAGCAAATGCCCTTTCTCTTCTTATTTGTTCTACAGTTCACACAGACTGTACAGGGGTGGACCCCCCCCCCCCCCCAACCCCTTAAAGATCTACTTTTGAAGCCATTTTGAAATACTTTTTTTTTTTGCAACAAAGTATAATAATCGTAGAACAACAAACAAACAATAGTACAACAAAATAATAATAATAATCCAGATTCTACTGCTTTGAAAAATTATTTATTCTCATAATCATCACCATCTATTTATTTAAGAATAAAGTAATTCACTTTGAACAATGCTGACTTTGAATCGAGGACTACTTTTGACTGATTTTGTCTGAGCCCACTGAACTGAGTGAAATGGATCGAAAAATACAACAAAAATTGATCATGCACAGTCATGCTCACATGTCAGATTCGCCCATTTCATGTCAATTTTTACAAAATGTCACTGGTTCGAATCGGTAACGCAGTCTCTCCTTAAATGTTAGCTGGTTCTAACTACCTGGTTGGAAAACCCCACACGTCCGATTCCCAGGGCAGCTGTTTCTCTCAAAAACTCTTGGGAAGTCTTCTGCTAACAGCAGTTCAAAGGCTGGTTGAGAGGCCTTTTGGTCTCTCAGCATCAAAAGCTCCACTGCTGGAAGCTCCCACAGTAGCTTCCTTTGTGCCCGTGTGAGCAGCTCGCTCTGTATTCCACTCTCGCTCAACTCCACACATATAATCATCAGTCCCTGCTGCGGAGACAGACTAACTGTTCATGTTCGCTCTCTAAAACCCGTTCGTATCTAAACAACCCATCCAAGGAGACTTATACAAGTTAACTAGCTTTTATCAAAATCATTTATGATTTCTTTATGAAAGCAAATCCACTAAAAGTACAGCGGCACTAGAGTGTATACCTCTGCTAAGTACCCACATTGTACAAATGATCTGATTAAAAATGCTGTCAAGCGTTTCTGTACTTTTTATTTAACCTTTATTTAACCAGGAAAGTCCCATTGAGATGAAAAACCTCTTTTGAAAGAGAGCAAAAGTTACACAACAATTACAATTAAATTCACACAATTAAAATAATATACGAGGTCTGTCCATAAAGTATCGTACTTTTTTTTTTTTTTTAACTATATGGATTTGAGTCATATGTTTTCACGTCAGACAAGCTTGAACCCTTGTGCGCATGCGTGAGTTTTTCCACGCCTGTCGGTGACGTCATTCGCCTGTGAGCACGCCTTGTGGAAGGAGTGGTCCCGCCCTGTCGTCGGATTTTCATTGTCTGGAAATGGCGGAATGATTTGGGGTTTTTTCCATCAGAATTTTTTCAGAAGCTGTTAGAGACTGGCACCTGGAAACTATTCGAAAAATTTATCTGGCTTTCGGTGAAAATTTTACGGGCTTCACAGAGAATAAGGTCTGTTAGTACAGCTTTAAGGACCCCTTTAAGGACGCTCAGCGCGCCACGCTCCGACGACACGGCACAAGCCACCGAACCATTTCTGAGCTGATGGCTCTGTGGATACGAGACCGTCGTGTGCTCTTTCTCTGGTTATCACAAGAACTGGACATCAGCCATTTTCCAGCAGATTTCACTTTTAACAAGAGATTTTGTCATGGAAAGCCGCGCGGAGGCTTCGCGCATCACGACCGATTCGCTTTGGAAGCGAGACAAAGGAACACCTCCGTTTCGGCGTGTCAGAGGACAAGTTTGGACATGTCTATCTCGGCTTTCAATGCTTACCAGTCCAGTAAGTATCAGTGAAATTGTGGAGAGCTGGACATGTCCAAACTTGTCCTCTGACAAGCAAAAAAATAGCTACCCCATATTATGACCTTCAAAGAAATAATGCATTTAGTCCCATTTGTTTGTTTGAGAAAAAAATAAGTCCTATATACGCCTTAGGTCCCGCTGATGCTGATTGCTGCGCACTGCAAAGTCAAGTGGAGAAGGGTCAAGCACTACACCTGGATGGGATGCTTGTTCAAGGCAGGTTTCCCCAGCCAAGGCCAGTACCCATTTGGGTGGGCTAAGACAATGCAGATGAAGTGTTCTGACTCAGGAACTGGATATCTCAAGCAAGCATCAGTTGTTTCATTGTTAACCACATGCACAAAGTCATTTGTAACTGGTATTATGGTTCAAGAGTTACATTTAGTTCACAGTTTCTAAAAGTTTTCACACTGGTTTATTGAAGGAAACTAGAGCTGAAACGATTAGTCGAGTAATTCGATTACAAAAAATGTTCGAGGCAAATTCTATGCCTCGAAGCTTCGTTTAACGTTGGAGTACATATGCCACGCCTGTGTGTAGCGCTATAATGTCCCCAGAAAAACAAACAGAAGAAGACTAGAGCAAACGCTAATCAAATTAGCACAAAAGCTACAGCTTTCTAACACGACAAACAGAGTGAAATAAAGCCTTTTAAGAAAAAGACAATCCACGCTAATCATCTGAAATAACTTACTGTGCATTTAAAGCAAAGCAGTGTGTTTTTTAAAAACAACACAGTTTCGTCCGCTGGCCGCTCTACGCGCAACGGCCAGCTGCTGCCTCTCTCTGCCCGGTGTGAGCGGCTCAGCACTGCCCTCACACAGCTCTGTCCCGGCCGCAGACACTCTCTGGAAGAAGTCCACTCTTTCTTCTGTGTTTTGCTTAGACTCGCAAATGAGTGTTTCGCTTTTTAATTTTCGCTTTTTTGGGCAACACACAATGCTTCACAAACACGGGAACTCAAATAAAATAATAATAATATTAAAAAAAACAGTGACTGCGAGGCTACATGTTCAACCTCCAGCTGAAAATGAAATGCACTGGCTGAATCGTAGAGAGAGTGTTAAAAAGAAATTCATGCAGGGACCCAGTCCACCACCTTAATAAATAAATAAAAATGATTAAAGTTTACAAGTTGGGGAAAACAAAAAACAGAAAGCCACAACCCATCGCCATTTCAGCAAAATGTCAAGACTTTGGCCTGACTTTGGCTGAGCTCCTGACACCAGGAAAGATCCAAACCTTGTAAAGATGTGAAAAAATAAATAATTACCCAGGAAAACAGAAAGGGATACACTAAATTTGACATTCTCCGTGATGACGCAGTGACACTGTGCCATTACTTAGGGAGAGCCCTGGACTGTTGATGTTTTAAAATGATTACTCGATTAATCGCCAGAATAACCGATGGAATACTTGATTACTAAAATAATCGATAGCTGCAGCCCTAAAGGAAACCCTGTTCAAGTGCTTATTGCAGCAAAAAACACATGACTGTTTGAAGATACTGCAGAAACTTGAGGCACACACTAACTGAAGTGCTAAATACAGTGCGTTCAGAAAGTATTCACGGCGCTTCACTTTTTCCACTTTTTTTAAAGTTACAGCCTTATTTCAAAATGGATGAAATCCATTTTTTCCTCAAAATTCTACACACAATACCTCATTTTGACAATGTGGAAAAAAAAAACTTTTGTTAGATTTTTGCAAATTTATTAAAAATAAAAAACTAAGAAATCACATGTACATGAGTATTCACAGCCTTTGCCATGATGCTCAAAACTGATCTCAGGTGCATCCTGTTTCCACTGATCATCCTTGAGATGTTTCTCCAGCTTAATGGGAGTCCATCTGTAGTAAATTCAGTTGAATCGACATGATTTGAAAAGGCACACACTTGTGTACATATAAGGTCCCACTGTTGACAGTGTATGTCAGAGCACAAACCAACCATGAAGTCAAAGGAATTGTCTGTGGACCCCAAGACAGGATTGTCTCGAGGCACAAATCTGGGGAAGGGCACAGAAATCTTTCTGCTGCTTTGAAGGCCCCAATGAGCACAGTGGCCTCCATCATCTGTAAATGGAAGAAGTTTGGATCCACCAGGACTCTTCCTAGTGCTGGCTGTCCATCTAAACTGAGCGATGGGGAGAGAAGGGCCTTAGTCAGAGAGATGATGAAAATCCTGATAGTCACTCTTTCAGAGCTGCAGCATTCCACTGCGGAGAAAGGAGAGCCTTCCACAAGGACAGCCATCTCTGCAGCAATCCACCAATCAGGCCTGTATGGTAGAGTGGCCAGACAAAAGCCACTCCTTCATAAAAGGCATGTGGCATCATATTCAAGAAGACTTGGGGCTTTAATTGCTACCAAAGGTGCATCAACAAAGTATTGAGCAAAGGGTGTGAATACTTAGATTTCTTAGTTTTTTTAATAACTTTGCAAAATTAAAAAAAAAAATTCATGTTGTCATTATGGGGTGTTGGGAGTAGAATTTTGAGGGACAAAATTAATTTACTTAATTTTGGAATAAGATTGTAACATTAAACAATGTGGACAAAGTGCACTTTTTTCCACTTTTTCCACTATTTGCATACTGGTGATTGTTTTACGGAAGTAGTTCACTAACACTATGAACATAGACTTGTCTTGTTATTTTCCCCCATTTGTGCAGGTTTGTGGTTGTCTGAAAAAACATCTGAGGAAATTTGTATGGTATTTTCTATGTCAAGACATGACTTTCTACAGTATCTTCTCACAGCAAAACAAACTATATATTGTGTGGAATTCATATTTGGTTCCAGATGTGGTGTGTTGGTTCTGTTTCCTTTTTCACTTCAGCTGATCTGCACCACCATCTCCTTGGAATCAAGTCTCACCATTTCAAATGAGTCATGATAAACGTGAATTTTTTTTTTTTATATTTCTGTATACCAGTATACTACTAGTATACTACTACTGAGACACTGATTTCCAGGGATACCATGCATTGCTAACTATTATAACAAAAAAATAACACAGGTGACTGTTACACCTTGGCAGAGTTATTCACTCAGTAGCATCTCTCATACATGACTTAACTAGGCACCACATTTTCCTAAGTGGCTCAGCGTGCTGTTGGGTATGCCTTGGCATAAATTGAGAACAGCCAGTTAACTACATTTTGAACATGTTCAAAATTTTCATAAACTCTGTCCAACTTCTTGCTGCCTTGGCTTGACTTGTACTTGGCTCGAGTGGCGCTGCACACCTTGATGTACAATTTTCAAGCCAAACATGGAAATAGTTAGCATGTGATATCCCGAGTTGAGTGCACTGAGCAGAGTTGTGCCAGGCCTGTCCCAGATAAGACAACTGAGGCAACTGGGAATCCAACCAGCTCCAGAAAAGGAAAAATACTTAATCTGAGTGATATGCTCAGAAACATTCTGGGCCAAATACAACCAGGCAAGAGTTGGGGGGGGGGGGGGGGGGGGGTACACAAAAATGTACACAATTGCTGATTTGAACTTCAAAAGCTCAAAACCTTCTTCATATTTGACATAGAACAACACCATTTTGAAGGTCTCTTTAAGCTCCTTCCACGTCATTCTGTTAAAATTCCTTTAACTTAATTATTTTTTTGTCACATATCTACCTCAAGTCCACATCCATCGTTTTCACAAAAATGATGCCTGGACTGAAAACAAGGGCCTGAGAATTCTGTTTTGCCCTCAAACAATTTTTGAGTAGTTCCCATTTAATTGAAGCAACCTATCAGTTAGAGCTGAAGCTCCAATTTGGGTTCAATTTGGGTTATAGCAGACGCAATCAAAATTAACAGTGGTCACCTGCCGATCCTGACCTATGACCTCACTGTGCAGAGGGTGCAACGTGTCCCTCAGATATCAATAAAGGCAATGCAATTAAATTAAAGGTATTTGTCAGTTAATACTGTCAGCTAATAGTTTTTTTTTGGGGGGGGGGGGCTGGGGGTCGGTTTAGGGTTGTCTCTGACAAAGGGGACACACCAGCTCAGACGTGCAGACATACAGCCTGGTTAAGTGACATAAAGAAGAAAGTATTAGAACAGTGCAGTTGGCAAAGAATGTAGGTTAACAGAGTAATCCTTTAGGCCAGAGGCAATATGTCAGTAGGCTAAGAAAACCTACTCACACTCTAAAAGAGGCTGGCCAATACTCATGTGGCAACAAGCTCAGCCTGTTGTAAGGATTTAATCAGGGCGTGTTGACGAATATTCACAAATTAACACAAGAATAACACAGCAAAGAGATTGGAATTCTTTAACACCTACAAACTGAGGTGTGCAGTCCTGTGAAATGTGTCTTGGCTGTACACGTGTATAACCATTAAGAAAAACTAAGTATGCTGAATGTCCTAAAGCAGAAAATGAAGCCAAGGTGAAGCTACCAGACTCACCAAACGTCACGCACAGCTAAGAGTTAGCAAAAGCGTTTATTTGCCAACCTGGCAACATTCTATTTCAAGCCATTCATCTGAATCGCCGTCTGTGATTACGGTCTTAAATGTGCGTGAGAAGAAAGATGTAACAACAACAACAACAAAAAAGGTTACGTGTCCGGACAACGCGACTTCCTCTCACCCCGCTTGATATCTCTGGATCCACAGACAGACGGTCGGTCAGTAGGAGCTTGTATTTCCAAACACGGACGGTAATATTCCTCAAAGTGCCGAGGCTCAGTTTCACTTTTGTCCTTCCCTTCGCAGATAAACCTCTCCCTCACAGCTGAGACGTAGTTTTCGTGTAGAAGCCATGGAACAAATGTGGGAAAGCGTCTGCGGGAACAATGAAGAGCAGCGCACCGCCTGCAGCGCTGACGCTCAGGCGCAACGCCTGACACAGTGCGACGAAATAGCGACACCCAGTGGCAATGTGCGGAAAGACGTGCTGTATGGGCGGCTCCAGAGGGGTTCCACCAGCGCCACCAACATCTCCTCCCTGACGGCCTGCAGTGCCGCTGATCGCATCGTGCTGATGTTTGGATGAAGACTGAACTGAACGCTCGACTGCCGCAAACCTTCATCCCAAATGGTTTCATTCATATTCCTCAATTTATAAAGAATATATAAAGAATGTTTTTTCTGTAACAGCAGTAGAAATTCCTTTTAAAAAGTACAATAAAATGATTAAGTCACATTTGCTTTTTGCTCTACAAACATTTTTTTAAACAGAACTGTTTAAAGTAAAATGTGAACTTTGTATAGCAACTATAGTGTCTGTGATTTATATGCTGCAGACGTGTAAATAGTCATTGTGACTGAATGACAGTTTTAAAATGTCTGAATGAGTGAAGGTTTCATAGACAATTTCAATTTAATTTCACTTTATTATCATTTATATAGTGCCTAATCACAATAAATTTGCCTCAAGGCGCTTCACACAAGTAAGGTCTATCTTTACCTACCCCTAGAGTAAGCACACAGGTGACACTGGTAAGGATAACTCCCTCTGATGATCTGCGGAAGAAACCTCAAGCAGACCAGACTCAAAGGGGTGACCCTCTGCTTGGGCCATGCTACCGCCACAATTTACGAAACAATTTACAAAACAAATATACAGGAAATTTTGATGTGCACAGCACAGGCGGGTTGCAGAAGCAGACAACAGTCCCATCTCTGAATGGAGCTGCACCTCAAACAGAGAGAAAAAACAATCAGGCATCAGAAAGACAGCAAATACATTACAATTTGTCAGCAATAAGCAACAAGAAGTCACCAGGCCTAAGCTTCACTAAAAAACCCAGAATTTAGATAAAGTTGAGGCCGCGGCATGCTCTCTTTACTAATAAAATTAATTTAAAACAGTAAAAAGCATAGTAACATACTATCCCAGTATCCTAGCCATACAAAAGGGAAAATAAGTGTGCCTTCTTAAGTCTGGGCTTGAAAGTCTCTACAGAATCTGACTGTTTTATTGATGCAGGGAGATCATTCCACACAACAGGGGCATGATAAGAGAAAGCTCTGTGACACCCCCCCCCCCCCCCAAACTTTTTATTCACCCTAGGGACACAAAGTAGTCCTTGAGAATGCAAAGCCCGGGCTGGTACGTAGGGTTTAATTAGGTCAGCTAAGTAGGGAGGTGCCAGTCCATGAACAATTTTACAGGTTAGTAGCAGAACCTTAAAATCTGATCTCACAGGGACTGGAAGCCAGTGAATGGTCTATTTGAAGAGTTTCAGTCAGGTTTTAGAATTCATCATAGTACAGAAACAGCATTAGTGAAGGTTACAAATGATCTTCTTATGGCTTCGGACAGTGGACTTATCTCTGTGCTTGTTCTGTTGGACCTCAGTGCTGCTTTTGATACTGTTGACCATAAAATTTTATTACAGAGATTAGAGCATGTCATAGGTATTAAAGGCACTGTGCTGCGGTGGTTTGAATCATATTTGTCTAATAGATTACAGTTTGTTCATGTAAATGGGGAATCTTCTTCACAGACTAAAGTTAATTATGGAGTTCCACAAGGTTCTGTGCTAGGACCAATTTTATTCACTTTATACATGCTTCCCTTGGGCAGTATTATTAGACGGTATTGCTTAAATTTTCATTGTTACGCAGATGATACCCAGCTTTATCTATCCATGAAGCCAGAGGATACACACCAATTAGCTAAACTGCAGGATTGTCTTACAGACATAAAGACATGGATGACCTCTAATTTCCTGCTTTTAAACTCAGATAAAACTGAAGTTATTGTACTTGGCCCCACAAATCTTAGAAGCATGGTGTCTAACCAGATCGTTACTCTGGATGGCATTTCCCTGATCTCTAGTAATACTGTGAGAAATCTTGGAGTTATTTTTGATCAGGATATGTCATTCAAAGCGCATATTAAACAAATATGTAGGACTGCCTTTTTGCATTTACGCAATATCTCTAAAATCAGAAAGGTCTTGTCTCAGAGTGATGCTGAAAAACTAATTCATGCATTTATTTCCTCTAGGCTGGACTATTGTAATTCATTATTATCAGGTTGTCCTAAAAGTTCCCTAAAAAGCCTTCAGTTGGTTCAGAATGCTGCAGCTAGAGTACTGACGGGGACTAGCAGGAGAGAGCATATCTCACCCGTGTTGGCCTCTCTTCATTGGCTTCCTGTTAATTCTAGAATAGAATTTAAAATTCTTCTTCTTACTTATAAGGTTTTGAATAATCAGGTCCCATCCTATCTTAGGGACCACGTAGTACCATATTACCCCATTAGAGCGCTTCGCTCTCAGACTGCGGGCTTACTTGTAGTTCCTAGGGTTTGTAAGAGTAGAATGGGAGGCAGAGCCTTCAGCTTTCAGGCTCCTCTCCTGTGGAACCAACTCCCAATTCAGATCAGGGAGACAGATACCCTCTCTACTTTTAAGATTAGGCTTAAAACTTTCCTTTTCGCTAAGGCTTATAGTTAGGGCTGGATCGGGTGACCCTGGACCATCCCTTGGTTATGTTGCTTTAGACGTAGACTGTGGGGGGGTTCCCATGATGCACTGTTTCTTTCTTTTTTTGCTCCGTATGCATCACTCTGCATTTAATCATTAGTGATCGATCTCTGCCCCCCTTCTCGGCATGTCTTTTTCCTGGTTCTTTCCCTCAGCCCCAACCAGTCTCAGCAGAAGACTGCCCCTCCCTGAGCCTGGTTCTGCTGGAGGTTTCTTCCTGTTAAAAGGGAGTTTTTCCTTCCCACTGTGGCCAAGTGCTTGCTCATAGGGGGTCGTTTTGACCGTTGGGGTTTTTCATGGTTTTTGTATGGCCTTGCCTTGCAATATGGAGCGCCTTGGGGCAACTGTTTGTTGTGATTTGGCGCTATATAAGAAAAAAGTTGATTGATTGATTGAATGGATGCCAAAATGGGTGTAATGTGGCAAACTTTCTGCTTCCTGTCAAAAGTCTGGCAGTAGCATTTTGAACCAATCGGAGACCCCAATGATGGACTGTGGTAAACCAGAAAATAGAACATTCCAGTAGTCCAATCTAGAAGAGACAAACGCATGAATCAGGGTCTCAATATCAGCCATAGACAGGATGGGACGAATCTTCACTCTATTTCGCAGGTGGAAGAAAGCAGTCCTCATGATATCTCTGATGTGGAGGTCAAAGGGCAACGTAGGATCAAAAATTACCCCAAGGTTCCTCACTTTGTCAGTATGATGTATGACACACAAACCTAGGCTAAGCGTTAGCTGGTGAAATTGATGCCAATGTCTCACTGGACCAAGAACCATCATTTTAGTTTTATCAGAATTCAAATGTAGAAAATTGCTAGACATCCAGCTTTTCACTGATGCAAGGCAATCTCCTAAGGATTTTATGCGATGAGATGAGCAGTTATCGGCATGTATAACTGAGTATCATCAGCATAGCAATGAAAGGTAATCCCCAAATGCCGCAATCTGTGCCCAAGGGGTGCTATATAAAAGGAGAAAAGCAGGGGGCTTAAGACAGGCCCCTGTGGAACCCCAAATTTGATGTCACTAAGGTTAGAGGTAGTGTTGTTATTGTACAAAACACAGTGAGAATGACTAGGCAGGTATGAGTCAACCATACAAGGGCATTCCCAGTAATCCCAAAATGATTCTCCAACTTATCGAGTAGAATATGATGATCCACGGTATCAAACGCAGCACTAAGATCTAACAGCACCAGAACTATAGTGGTGTCTGAATCCATTGCAAGTACAATAGAAGATCATTTACCACTTTAGGGAGAGCTGTCTCTGTGGAATGATATTTTCTAAAAGCAGACTGCAGTGGCTCAAAAATATTATTCTCAGTAAGGTGGTCAACAAGCTGCCATGAAACCACCTTTTCCAGAATTTTATAGCAAAATGATAGATTTAATATCGGCCTATAGTTTTTCAATACACTAGGGCAGGGGTAGGCAACCTGCTCCAGAAAGAGCCATGAGGGTGCAGGTTTTCTTT
The DNA here is from genome assembly GCF_902500255.1 of Thalassophryne amazonica. Lineage (NCBI taxonomy): Eukaryota > Metazoa > Chordata > Actinopteri > Batrachoidiformes > Batrachoididae > Thalassophryne > Thalassophryne amazonica. The sequence goes on along the minus strand of NC_047103.1, from coordinate 155,590,300 downwards.
GCAGCCACTGACTCCACCAGGTGATTTCACTGATCAACTGATTCCATCTGCTCAAAGTGATATTAATCAGTAAAATCACCTGGTGGAGTCAGTGGCTGCAAAGAAAACCTGCACCCTCATGGCTCTATCTGGAACAGGTTGCCTACCCCTGCACTAGGGTCAAGATTAGATTTCTTAAGTAATGGTTTAATCACTGCAGATTTGAAACATTTAGGAACAGATCCAGAGGTTAATGAGAGATTAATAATTTCCAGCACAGTTGGCTCAAGAATGCGCCACAGGTCCTTAAACAGTTTTGTTGGTATGGGATCAAATAAGCAGGTTGTGCTTTTTGTAGATGTTACAAGTTTTGTCAGCACGCCTAGTGAGATACTATCAAATTCTGTTAATGTAGATAATACCTCAGTATCACGGTGTGGCACAAACCGGGTGGACACAAATGCAAACTCGCACAGCAGAAGCAGCTAGAATAATTAGTCATTAAGATCATTAATCAGCAATGATTTTGAGGTCAGTGATCTTATGTTAATGAGACCCAGGCTACGGAGCTCAGTGGGGTGGACAGTTGGGCTGTTTGGATTTAGGGGTGGTTCCAGAGCAGCATATATTAGATGCCTGGAAGTAGGTTTAGGTTTGAGACATTCCATGTGGGTTGTAGGTAGCAGGCACAAAATATTTGATATTGCTGGAACAGCCAATGGGTCATCCTCAGTTTGAACATCATTCAATGTAGTAATGGGTATTAAGTTTGCAAAGCATATCCCTCTATGATTTTTATGGACACATCTGCGAAAACAGGCCACAGTCTCAACTTGAGGAATTTCCCTCCCTGCCACATAAATCCTTGGGGTGACAACAAATATCTAAAAAAAAAATCCATTGTTGTTTACTACCTGAGACGGGCACCCAGCGATTGGGGTTACTCTTCCACCTATAATGGCTGGGCAGACCAGGTATCTTGAGTGGGAATTGAACCTGCACCTCCAACATGACAGGACAGTGTTATCCCACTAAGCCAATAACTAGTAATGAAATGGGATATTTATCATAGATGTTTACGTCAGGTATAAACTATGTTATTTATCCATTCAGAACATGAAAGGATACTTATTTTACAACACATACTGTGCGTCACTTTTTTTTTCTGTTTATACACAATCTTACACACTTTCTCTGATCTCAAATTACTTGGAATTATGTATGGGCATGATGATTCTGTCATATATTAAGCTTTTGCTTCTGCTTCTGCCCTCACCCTTTCACTCACACAGGTTCACTGTTAAATTTTCCTATTTATGAGTTTTTGTTATTGTTGAGTTTGTGTGCCGAATAAATTCATTCATTCCTATATAAGGTTTTTCTGTTCACTAAAAATAATCAAAACAAAAGTAGATTTAATTTTCATTTTTGAAAATATTTAATTTTTTTTGTTGGTGGTAAAACAACAACACATAAGACAGGTGGTAAAGATGACTCAGCAATAAAATGATTATAAGAACCATAATAAACAATTATCAAAAAACACACACACATCAGATGACTGCCCTTCATAAAGATTTGTTTTTAAAGCACTTTAAGGATCAGAGGTCATAAAGTGTATGAGAAATAAAGACAATGAGAACAGAGCGGTTAAGATGAGTGAGTGAGAAAAGAAACATAAAAACAGTAAAAGTTGGTTGGTTATTGTCTGTCTGAGTACGCTTCTAGCTTTTAGACTGTCATGAATTTTCTGAATAAATTATTAAACCTTCGTGTTCCTTTCATAAATCAAATAGAACTAAAGGCATTTGTGTTTTGATAGGTTTTCTCTTTATTTCATCAAGTATTACAATCATACAACTTGAACAGTTTTGTCTTGGGTTTTTTTTTTTTTATTTATTTATTTAAACTGATTCTCATGTTAATTTACATTTATTGTGTCAGAAATGATCATTTATGACAGATTTTTTTCTGACACCAGCTGCCTCTGAGTGGGCGGGGCAAACAGTGGACAGGGCTTAAGGCTCCAACGTCATCACTTTAACGTCTTATTAACTGAAGCACTCATTCTGGAATCATTGCTGCCACAAGTGTTGAAGAGAGAAGTCAGAAACACAAACAGCAGAAACTTTAAACTGTTAACACACCATTTTGCATTTAACAATGTTTTCAAATAAAACATACAGATCAAATATTACTGTTATCAGCGTATATGTGCAAATTGTGGGTTTATTTTCTAAAAACTGAAGGTATTCTGCTGTTTTTGTGATAAAATATATGAAAATATAAATAATTCATAGTATACAGATTATTTGGAGGGACTGAGATGTGAATTAAACATTAAGAATATTTGAAAAAGCAAATGAATCACCCCCAAGTGGATCTGACCCTGAACGCAGTAAATTTAAATGTTTCACCCACAGCAAAGATAAGATTTTATTCAGCTGAACTACTTACTGAAACTTGATACAGCTCGGGTTTTTAGAAAAAGAACCGATTTTAGCAAATAACAGATTTTAGCTAGCGTCTTCTCAGTGTTGTTAGACACCGTCTCATCGAAGAATGACGCTGTGATTTTCACAGTAAAAGTTAGTTACCTACATTTTGCAGTCGACCTTTTATTGTGAAAAGTTGGAAACATGAACAATCAGAGATCTTATTTAACTTTGCTAACAGAAACCAGTGACAGCTTCGTGCTGTTAAATTTACAAAAATCAAACATGGAAACTACACGAACTGACTGCTGTTCTCAAAACTCACTCTCATAGTTTTAATTTTATTTATATATATATATATATATATATATAGCCCCAAAGCATATTAATTTCACTTCATCTCAGCTCAAACCTGTTATTAAGTTACTGTACACAGGGAGGTGATGGTCTGACCAGGAAATCACTAAGGGCCCGTGGGAAAGGTCCTTAATCCCCTATACTGCACATTTGCTAAGGTTTGTGGGGGAGTCAAGGCCTTAATTTATTTCGCAGGGCTGAAGGCGTACTCTGAACATACAGTGAGGTTCGGCTCTGCTGGTTGATCGTTTTTATGTCAGAGAATTTACTTGTCAGGTGGATCTGAGTATGTTTCATCTTATAACATCTGAATTTTGCACAGTGATGTACATGGAACCTCAAGGCTCTGTTCTAGGTCCAATGTTGTTCTGTTTGGTGTAGCTCTTGGTCAGATTGTCTCACTGTGATCCCGAAGACCTGCAGATGTTCGTGTCTATGTCACTGATGTTTGGAGGTTTATCTCGCTGCAGTTGTCTGCTCCTTTTTTAATAATCTGACGGTAGATTTTAGGAAGTCCGCTTCTGTTGAATCACTTCAGGCCGACCTTAAAACACATTTGTTTTGTAGTTTACATTGATCACATGCTTTTAAATCACTTTTGATCTTTTTCAATGAATATGATGTGTGTGTAATTCCTCGTTTTGGTTTCTAATTTTTCTGTTCGATGCTTTTATTGTGTAAAGCACTTTGTAATTTTCTATAAATTAAATGATTATTTAATGTTGTTAATGTTAATGTTGTGTTCATGTTCCAGCAGACATGATGGACTACTTTTTCTCTGGATTGATTCAAATTGAAGAAGAGATCGATTTAAGCTCAGAGCAGACAGCGGCCTTAGAGGACTCTTATGTGGACACTTAATTGGATGACTGGTTCCTGAGACATCAGGATCAGGAAGCTTCTCTTGCTGCATCTCCTGAGCAGGTACAGGTGAGGCCGGACACAACGCACCATCAGCAGGAGTGTTACATCATCACATCATTCATGACTGTTTATTCTTTCAAATAAAGAAAGACATATACACACACGAATACACAAAGAAAACACTTTAAAGTGTCATAAAGTTTTGTGCAGCAAAGCAGAAAGTTTGTCTTCAGTTTCACCAAAAGCAGATAATAAAAACATTAATTTTGGTGTCATATACGAGGGCTGTCCGTAAAGTATAGGTCCTTTTTATTTTTTTCAAAAACTATATGGATTTCATTCATATGTTTTTACGTCAGACATGCTTGAACCCTCGAGCGCATGTGTGAGTTTTTCCACGCCTGTCGGTGACGTCATTCGCCTGTGAGCACTCCTTGTGGGAGGAGTCGTCCAGCCCCTCGTCGGAATTCCTTTGTCTGAGAAGCTGCTGAGAGACTGGCGCTTTGTTTGATCAAAATTTTTTCTAAACCTGTGAGACACATCGAAGTGGACATGGTTCGAAAAATTAAGCTGGTTTTCAGTGAAAATTTTAACAGCTGATGAGAGATTTTGAGGTGATTCTGTCGCTTTAAGGACTTTTCACGGTGCGAGACGTCGCGCAGCGCTCTCAGGCAGCGTCATCAGCCTGTTTCAAGCTTAAAACCTCCACATTTCAGGCTCTGTTGATCCAGGACGTCGTGAGAGAACAGAGAAGTTTCAGAAGAAGTCGGTTTCAGCATTTTATCTGGATATTCCACTGTTAAAGGAGATTTTTTTAATGAAAGACTTGCGGGCGGATTGCAGTGTCGGCTCGCAGCCGCCGCGACGCTCCGTCACAGGAAAAACACCTCTGCTGGAAGCCTTAAGGACAAGTTGGAACATCTTCAGCTGATAAACAATTTCTCATATACTCACTCCACTGAAAGCCATCAAAAGCCAACTGGATTTTAACAAATGGTTATCAACACGGAGGTGTTTTTCCTGTGCCGCCGCGCCGCATCGGCTGCGTCCCGACGCGTGGACCCGTCCGCACGTCTTTCATTAAAAAAATCTCCTTTAACAGTGGAATATCCGGATAAAATGCTGAAACCGACTTCTTCTGAAACGTCTCTGTTCTCTCACGACGTCCTGGATCAATAGAGCCTGAAATGTGGAGGTTTTAAGCTTGAAACAGGCTGATGACGCCGCCTGAGAGTGCTGCGCGACGTCTCGCACCGTGAAAAGTCCTTAAAGTGACAGAATCACCTCAAAATCTCTCATCAGCTGTTAAAATTTTCACTGAAAACCAGCTTAATTTTTCGAACCATGTCCACTTCGATGTGTCTCACAGGTTTAGAAAAAATTTTGATCAAACAAAGCGCCAGTCTCTCAGCAACTTCTCAAAGGAATTCCGACGAGGGGCTGGACGACTCCTCCCACAAGGAGTGCTCACAGGCGAATGACGTCACCGACAGGCGTGGAAAAACTCACACATGCGCTCGAGGGTTCAAGCATGTCTGACGTAAAAACATATGAATGAAATCCATATAGTTTTTGAAAAAAATAAAAAGGACCTATACTTTACGGACAGCCCTCGTAAAAGATGAATGTAGGTTTGACAGATGATCAGCCACAGGCGAAAAAACTATGAGTACTAATATTTCTCAGTACTCCGAATGATACTTTATTTTGTTAAATGAAAGAAGCAGCTGTTGTGATGAACACATTTCATTGACGGAGAGACGGATTGAGGACAAACATGGAGAGAGGACTTTGTAATAACTGGTTGTGTTTGCTTGTTTCTCCAGGATTGGGATGATGACCTGATCAGGGACTTTGTCTCTGTCCTGAGGACACTGCTGGGCCTCTGGATGTCCCTCCAGACTCTCCTGTCCTGCCCACAGAGAGCGTCCCTCCCTGCACACATGCTCCTCCCACGGTCCCTCCATGCACGCATGCTCCTCCCACCTGCACAGCCCCTCCCCCCAATCCTGCCCTGCAACCATACGTCGTCCCCGCCATCACTGTGGCTCCTCCCATCACTCCCTCTCCATCAGTCAGCAGCGTCCATCCCCGCACTCCTTCACCACCCAAACTTCATATTAAAAAAACCCCAAACTCTTTTATGTTGTTTCGTCAGGAGCAGCACCCCCTTGTGGTGGCACAGCACATCACAGACAGTGCTGCCGTCAACAAGATTCTGGGACAGATGGTGAGTGTTGTGTGCACACGCTCCTGCACGTGCACGCTCTTGTGGCTGTGTCAGTGAGCGTGTTGACTGACGGCGTGTTTTCGTCTGTTTGCAGTGGAAATCGCTCTCTGAAACACAGAAAGAAAAATATCAGACTGCAGAGAGAGGAGAGCGACCGACACTACGCGCTGCACCCAGAGTGGACGCCCACCAAGACTGTGAGCAAACACATCCAACACGTTGTGTGTTAAAAACAGTCAGTGATAAATATCAGACGTGTTTTTACGATTTCATCCATGTTGAAAGTGTCAAGTATGTTTTGTCGTTTTTTGCAGGTCAGAAAGAGAAAGTCTGACAGCCAGACCGAGACAAAGTGAGACTTTTGATGATTATTTCCCCCAAAAGACTTTAAAGAAACACAGCAGCTTTTTCAAATTAAAATCCATTCATATTAAAATTAATGAATGCAATTTTAATACAACAGTGAAATGAAGTGAGTTTGTTTATGTTCTTGTTGTTTGTGTTGCAGAACCAAAGAAAAGACGAAAAAAAAGGAAGCAGTCAGAAGAACCCCAAAAGCGCAAAGATGAGGATGACGACAGCCACATGGTTAGAATCTTGGTCATGATCCCAACTAAAAGTTTCTGTTCATTTTGGGAGGAGCAGAGAAGCCATTTGGTGAAAGAAGACACCTTTCAGTTGGACGACCTCCCCAAAAAGGCTGTGGAGCAGATGGTGAGTGTGCACACTCCTGCACATGCGCGAGCTTGTGGTTGTGTCAGTGAGCGTGTTAACTGATGGCGTGCTATTGTCTGTCTGCAGTGGGATTCTCTGACGGTGCAGGAGAAAGATGTGTTTTACCGTCTGGGTCACGGGTTGGCTGTCAGAAAGGTGAGAAACACTCAGATCATACATGTTGTATGCTGATGTCACTCACACATGTGACTCTTTTTAGCAGCTGACATGTAGAAAGTCTGAATGTGTTTTTTCTTCCTTTTTTGTGTGCAGGATGAAAATGACAGAAGGTCCTGACACCTGCACTTTACTGCGTGCTCCGGCCCTCTGTTTAGATCTCCATGCGCACGTTGGTGGATCCACCTGCTTTGGTTGCTCCTCCAGAACAAAATGGTCGTTCTGCCATTTCCTTGCAAAGAAAAAATGCCGAGAGACTCCACCCATCCTCACACAAAGGCTGCTTACAAGCAAATGACGCAACCGACAGGCGTGACAAAAAAAATCACGCATGCGCACGAAGGTTCAAGGTTGGCTCATGCAAGCACACGATTCAAATCCATCATGTTTTTGAAAAAAATAAAAAGGTCGGATACTTTTCTAGCAGACCTCGTATGTAAATAATGCAGATTGGCTTCTATTTACACATCTTAGAGACATAGAAGTAAAGTTAGACAGTGTTCAAACAGCGCCTGGAGCTACACAACGCATCAGGCTTACTCCTAAATTCCAGCAGGTGCTGCAGCTGCCAGAGCTGCTTGTGTCTATTGTGGACCGTGCTTAGTGATTCTACCAGCAGTGCTGCAGAACATTTCAGTTGTGTCTCTAATCTCTGATCTGGAGACGATAGATGCTAATCTACTTCCGATGGAACATGCATCGATCGGCACAGATTAAGCCAGACAGGAAATGAAAACTCAAAAGGTGTCCTGCTGAATCCTAACCTTTAGTGGGCCTTCAGCCTCTGTGTTCTCATAGCTGCAGTACAAGCAGTGTTTAGCTGACTTTGCAGCAAAGGAAGAGTTTAGATGCAAAACACACTGTCCATAATCACAGTTTTTAGTGGAGGGCAGCCAACTTGCACTTCACGGTCACTATCAGTGTGAAAATGTAAATCTGTGCTTTCTCTAAAGTGTTTCGATGGGAATTCACATTTTCAGTTGCATTTTTCTTCCTTTGATAAAAATGGATTTACAACATTGTGCATCTCACACTCACTCATCTTCAACCGCTTACTCCAATTAACCCTATTCCAGCAATCATAGGGCAAGAGGCAGGGTACACCAGTCTATCTCAAGACCACATATACAACCCCCTGCAATAATTATAGAATCACCAGTCTCGGAGGATGTTCATTCAGTTGTTTAATTTTGTAGAAAAAAAAGCAGATCACAGACATGACACAAAACTAAAGTCATTTCAAATGGCAACTTTCTGGCTTTAAGAAACACTATAAGAAATCAGGAAAAAAAAAATTGTGGCAGTCAGTAACAGTTACTTTTTTAGACCAAGCAGAGGGAAAAAAATATGGACTCACTCAATTCTGAGGAATAAATTATGGAATCACCCTGTAAATTTTCATCCCCAAAACTAACACCTGCATCAAATCAGATCTGCTCGTTAGTCTGCATCTAAAAAGGAGTGATCACACCTTGGAGAGCTGTTGCACCAAGTGGACTGACATGAATCATGGCTCCAACACGAGAGAGGTCAATTGAAACAAAGAAGAGGATTATCAAACTCTAAAAGAGGGTAAATCATCACGCAATGTTGCAAAAGATGTTGGTTGTTCACAGTCAGCTGTGTCTAAACTCTGGACCAAATACAAACAACATGGGAAGGTTGTTAAAGGCAAACATACTGGTAGACCAAGGAAGACATCAAAGCGTCAAGACAGAAAACTTAAAGCAATATGTCTCAAAAATCGAAAATGCACAACAAAACAAATGATGAACGAATGGGAGGAAACTGGAGTCAACGTCTGTGACCGAACTGTAAGAAACCGCCTAAAGGAAATGGGATTTACATACAGAAAAGCTAAACAAAAGCCATCATTAACACCTAAACAGAAAAAAACAAGGTTACAATGGGCTAAGGAAAAGCAATCGTGGACTGTGGATGACTGGATGAAAGTCATATTCAGTGATGAATCTCAAATCTGCATTGGGCAAGGTCATGATGCTGGAACCTTTGTTTGGTGCCGTTCCAGTGAGATTTATAAAGATGACTGCCTGAAGAGAACATGTAAATTTCCACAGTCATTGATGATATGGGGCTGCATGTCAGGTAAAGGCTGGGGAGATGGCTGTCATTACATCATCAATAAATGCACAAGTTTACGTTGATATTTTGGACACTTTTCTTATCCCATCAATTGAAAGGATGTTTGGGGATGATGAAATCATTTTTCAAGATGATAATGCATCTTGCCATGGAGCAAAAACTATGAAAACATTCCTTGCAAAAAGACACATAGGGTCAATGTCATGGCCTGCAAATAGTCAAAATCTTTGGTGGAAGTTGAAGAAAATGGTCCATGACAAGGCTCCAACCTGCAAAGCTGATCTGGCAACAGCAATCAGAGAAAGTTGGAGCCAGATTGATGAAGAGTACTGTTTGTCCCTCATTAAGTCCATGCCTCAGAGACTGCAAGCTGTAGGTGGTGCACCGGAGGTGGTGCAACAAAATACTAGTGATGTGTTGGAGCGTTCTTTTGTTTTTCATGATTCCATAATTTTTTCCTCAGAATTGAGTGATTCCATATTTTTTCCCTCTGCTTGGTCTAAAAAAGTAACCGTTACTGACTGCCACAATTTTTTTTCCTGATTTCTTATAGTGTTTCTTAAAGCCAGAAAGTTGCCATTTGAAATTACTTTAGTTTTGTGTCATGTCTGTGATCTGCTTTTTTTCTACAAAATTAAACAACTGAATGAACATTCTCCGAGGCCGGTGATTCCATAAATTTGCCAGGGGTTGTAGACAAACAAACACATTCACACCTACAGTTAATTAATATTCACCAATCCTACATGTCTTTTTAAGTGCAGGCACGTGAACATGGGAAGAATGTGCAAACTCCACGGAGAAAAGACCAAGCAGGAAGTGAACACATGACCTTCTTGCTGTGAGATAGCCATGCAAACTGCAACTCCACAGTGCTGCAGGTGTAATATTTCTTGTAATTTTATCTTACGGCATTAAAAAAAAAATTAAATGTACACTTCATTTTGCATTTTGAAAATAGAATTACAATGTGAATAGAGAATAAAATTGAAATGCCAAGAATAAAATTAATTTTTGAGATTAAATCAAAGTGTTTAGTGACAAGAAATGGTTACATCATTATAATATTACTTTATGATGAATTATTATATACATCAATCTAATACATACAAGGAATGTGAAGAGACTGGTTAAAATGGTTGTGTAGTGTATCAGTTATAATAAGGGAGAAAATTTAGAGGAGGAAGTTTTATTTTTATATTTTTTTCTGAATTTATTCCACAATTTATTTTTATTGATTGATATAGTTTAATAGCATTTTTCTATGTTTGTTATGAAAATACACTCAAAATGTCAAGGAACAATGGTGACGTGTTAAGATGAAGGTTGAACTTTGAAGATGTAGCTCTAAACTAAAAAGGAGGGCTTAAAATATCCTCTTCAGTTACACTGAAACTTATTTCAGCCGTTTTCATAAAACCACATGAACTGATGATCCATTAATCCAGCAGAAATTTGCCATGCTTCCAAAATTTTCTTTCATATGAAGTTGGGCTTGTTTCTGGATTTTTGGCCAGCAGATGGCGCTGGATAACGCTTCACAGCCTCCCACTGTTTTTCTGCAACTAACCATTTGAACATAGTTCCAGAGAAAAACCAGTCACGCTTAACTAGTATGAAGTGATACATTGTAATAGAGCGATGTGCGGCTAACGTGTGCTGGTTGTGAATTGCTCGTCAACTGAGACTTCCTCGGTCAGAAGGAACAGGCCAACTCCAAAGGTGTAGTTCGGAGGGTTTATTGATAGAAATGGAGATGCAGGTACATGGGCATAAGTAGTTTGAGTTTGGGGTATTTGAGTGTGTGATTGTGTGTGTTTATGTGTGGTTATCTGAAACAGAAAACAATAAACACATGCATTAATAATCATGTAACTGAATCCCACGTAAATAGAGTATAATTGCCTGCAGTACAGAGAAAATCCCATAGAGGGCACTCTAACGCAAGAAATAAGTGGGGAAACAGCGCTACAATGAATATAAAAGCTGAAGAAACACAGTAACGATAAAATATACATGAACTGTGGTGTATAAAGATAAATAGATAAACACTGATAACTTAGATTGAAGTTTAAGTCTAGGACCATGGCTATTCTTAAAGCGCATATTCAGCGCGGCCATTATGGCCCCTGCAGTAGCAGTGAAAAAACACGAGGTAAACTTAACACACTCAGGCTAACAACAATGAAATGCCCAAATTTTCATGTTAATAACTATACTTACATCATATGGGCGCACACGGCACTTATACACACAAGATTATGATTTGATTAATCTGGGATGCCAACATCACTCTGAGGATGCTGCTCTCACATCGACAGCCAGACAGGAGTGAAGTGATAAGCAACGGGAGTGAGAGGAACTACAAAGAACAGGTGCATTCTGGGTAACGTAGTTCTAACATTGGGCACAGACTTTTAACAGCAGCCCCTGTATTTGTGAAACAAATACACACATACAGAAGTCCATTAGTCTGCGTGCCAGGTCATCATAAAGCTCCCACATACACGGAGCTCATCTGGCAGTATGCAGTGTAATGTCCCAGACCACCTTTGGTCAAGCTTCCACTGAATGCAATGACTCCTCTCAAAGTGAATGTCTTTCTTTGGAGAACCACAATGAAGGGAAATTCACTCAAAGGATATTGAGTTGTGTTTGCCATGTCAGTGTCAATCCAGGCCATTTCTCCAATCCTGGAGCTGTGAGTAATAGTTCCTACACAGAGCACTTTTCCTGAGGTGCTGGCTCCTGTTTTGAATTCAGCTGGACATTCTGATTCATTCTGGAGTGGGCGAAGGCAGGGAGAGTCTCGGAGGATGAGTCCGTTTTCCACTGCTGTGTCCAGCTGAGCCATGCCAGAGTCCATCAGGACAGAAAGGTCAGGAGAAAGAAACGGTACTTCCCTTATTGTTCCTTTGTTGAGCTGGCAGTACTGTGAAGAGCAGTGTTTTGAGAGGTAAATGCTTGATATATTTCTCATGGTTTTTCCCAGGATGGTGGAGATGTTGCACTGGGCATCGATTTGTTGGGCACCAGACCTCAACTGGATTTTTTCAAACATTGCACTAAGCAGCTCTGCCATCTGTGAATATATTTTTGGGGTCACACCATCTGTAGTAATGGCTTTCACCAGCTGCAAGACTGGGTTGTCACTGTCATCCCTGACATTTTGAAATGCTGAGCTGTCACAGAAAGCACAGCATAAACACTGACAAAAAGCATCAAATGCACACGTGTTCAGGACAGAGACTGTTGATTTCCCAACTCTAACAGGTTGATGCAGGTTTCCATTTTTTTAATAGTCCCACTTTCACTCTTTTTGCCCTAAAAGATGGATCTGCATGGGCCCATTCAGTGCAGGAAGTGAGATAAGTCATCTTCCTTTTTTTGGGTGGAATAATTAGTCCTCTCCAGTTTTCAACCACATCTTCATCTGTTGGAGGAATGTTTGTGGTTTCATCATCAGATTCCACCAAATAGTGAGAATCCATTTTTCTCTCGGCTTCAGCACTGTGGGCAGCCATGGATGCAGAGTTGGTTTCTGTAACTCTTGGTGATCCAAACGTTTCCTCATCGTTTTTTGCTGAACAAATCCTCATTTTTCTGTTTTGTGGGCCGCTGAAGAGGAGGTACTGCTGGCCCACCACCACAAGATGGCGCCCTGCTTGAAGTGCGGGTTTCAAGCACGAGAGGGCGTCGGAGCGACCGGGAGTGACAGCTGTCACCCATCATCGGTACCAGCTGTCACTCATCCACTACTCATCACCACCACCATAAAGGCCGGACTGCAACTCCACTTCCCCGCCGAGAAATCAGCTACCATTCAGGTAATTTCTCTGCTACACTTAACACTGACTAATAGTCTGAACTTCTTTGCAGCCGTTTTCCTGTGGTGTTTGCCTTATCTGTGGGATTGGCATTTGGTGTGATCAGCGACGGCTTCGCTTCACACCCCAACCAGATAAGTGGTTAGACAGGAGCTGCACGAGTGTGTGATTGGAGGTGGAGGTGCTCCCTCCTAACTAAACACTGACTGTGGGATTACTGAGTGTGCGAACTCACACTCATCAGTACTGTTTCTGTTCTCTGCCAGCAGTACCAGGTCTGACTGCTGAAGACAGTGGCCACCTGGGGCGCAGGGCTTGGCGGCTCCGGTGTTCTTCAGATCCGTTGGTGGTGGAAGCTGTGTGGGATCCGGCTCTTCTCTCGCCAGACGTCTTCTATCTTCGAGCCTGCCCACACGTCACCTTGTGTAATTGACATTCCACCATATTGTTGTTGTCTGTACTTCGTTGTGCGATTCACAACATTAAATTGTTACTTTTTGGCTTATCCATTGTCCGTTCATTAACGCCCCCTGTTGTGGGTCTGTGTCACGACACTTTCACAACATTTTCCTTCAATAAAGGAAAGATGATGAGAAATAAAGCGATCAACTCGAATGGGTAAGTTATGTCTCAAAAGGCCATGTTGTACGTTTTTGAATTCTGCTTCAACAGTGGCTGAGCTTGCTGTGAGGCTGGTGCTTTTGAAGAGGGGGACCATTACTCCTGTCCAAAGTGGTAAGTAACTTGCAAGTCTTATGTGTGGAACAATATCAGGGAGAAAATGGATGTTATCCCTATCCCCATTGGCTGCAGCGAGTGACCTGCTTTCCTCGCATAAGTCTGATACCCAATCAAGTATCTCAGTCTGGATCTCATCAAAAGGATCCACTTGATGCACTTCCTTTGTGTCTTCAGCTGTAATGGTGATGGAGTCTTCTGTGATCTGGGTTTTTTGTATCCTCAGTTATACAGCTTCATGAAGTGGTATAGAGGAGGGTATTCTTTCACTAAAACATCAAATCTAGGCTTGCATCTCAGATGTACCTTCTGGCAAATTGTAGCTGAACTTTCAGGTCTTGTTTCAAAGAAAATCCTCCTCTGCTCCACTTCATCATGAAGCTGTATAACTGGGGATACAAAATCCAATACTTGCACTCTGCATAATTTCTCCAATCACAGCCACAGAAGCCTGTAACTTTTTCTGGGTTGTTAAGGAGTCTAGGTGTCTTTCCTCACTCTTCTTGTACAGTCACTTAGTTTTTCAGAACTGTCTACTCCACACAGATTTACCACAGTGTCATACTGTGTATTTCTTCATAACTGATGTAAATAAGGTCCAAGACATTCAGTGACTTGGAAATGTTCATGGATCCATCCCCTGACTTGTCTGAAGAAAACTGGCAATTAAACTGATTATTTACAGGTATTATACCAAAGGGGCTGATTACTTATGCAACCCATCATCTTGGCTTTTATATTTTTATTTAATTTATGTCAGGTTGTAGAGATTTACTTTCAGTTTGAGTTTAAGGAAGATAATTTTAGAATTTTTTTTGAGAAGCCTGGTTTACTTTTTGTATTTGAAATGCTATAAACAAATTAAAATATGTGAAATACCAAGGGGCTGACTACTTTCTGGATGCACTGTTCAACTTTAAAAATGTGTCTTAACCCTGTGGAATCAGCTGACGTGCTGAAGCATCCATGATTGAATATGAAGGTAAAAGCTGCAGGAAGAAGCCTTGAAGAATCTTTGTTTCAACTTGTTTAAAAAGTCTGGACTTCAAATAGAAGTTGTGGATTTACAGAAATATTTATGTCACGGGATACGACCATGCTAATGGCTCTGCTAAACTGGGGCTGGATTGTAGTGGCAGCAGGGAGTGTTTAATCTAAAACCTCAGGATTATTAGTTTACTTACCTTGTACAAAAGTCACATAGAGGGTTAGAAAATGCTAAGGATATATACTCAACAAAAATATAAACGCAACGCTTTTGGTTTTGCTCCCATTTTGTATGAGATGAACTCAAAGATCTAAAACTTTTTCCACATACACAATATCACCATTTCCGTCAAATATTGTTCACAAACCAGTCTAAATCTGTGATAGTGAGCACTTCTCCTTTGCTGAGATAATCCATCCCACCTCACAGGTGTGCCATACCAAGATGCTGATTAGACACCATGAGTAGTGCACAGGTGTGCCTTAGACTGCCCACAATAAAAGGCCACTCTGAAAGGTGCAGTTTTGTTTTATTGGGGGGGGGATACCAGTCAGTATCTGGTGTGACCACCATTTGCCTCATGCAGTGCAACACATCTCCTTCGCATCATCCGTGAAGAGAACACCTCTCCAACATGCCAAACGCCAGCGAATGTGAGCATTTGCCCACTCAAGTCGGTTACGATGACAAACTGGAGTCAGGTCGAGACCCCGATGAGGACGACGAGCATGCAGATGAGCTTCCCTGAGATGGTTTCTGACAGTTTGTGCAGAAATTCTTTGGTTATGCAAACCGATTGTTTCAGCAGCTGTCCGAGTGGCTGGTCTCAGACGATCTTGGAGGTGAACATGCTGGATGTGGAGGTCCTGGGCTGGTGTGGTTACACGTGGTCTGCGGTTGTGAGGCTGGTTGGATGTACTGCCAAATTCTCTGAAACGACTTTGGAGACGGCTTATGGTAGAGACATGAACATTCAATACATGAGCAACAGCTCTGGTTGACATTCCTGCTGTCAGCATGCCAACTGCACGCTCCATCAAATCTTGCGACATCTGTGGCATTGTGCTGTGTGATAAAACTGCACCTTTCAGAGTGGCCTTTTATTGTGGGCAGTCTAAGGCACACCTGTGCACTAATCATGGTGTCTAATCAGCATCTTGATATGGCACACCTGTGAGGTGGGATGGATTATCTTAGCAAAGGAGAAGTGCTCACTATCACAGATTTAGACTGGTTTGTGAACAATATTTGAGAGAAATGGTGATATTGTGTATGTGGAAAAAGATTTAGATCTTTGAGTTCATCTCATACAAAATGGGAGCAAAACCAAAAGTGTTGCATTTATATTTTTGTTGAGTGTATATATATATATATATATCATCAAAACACGTTTAAAAGCTGCTCTTCAGTGAAAAATTTTGAATGGTTTACTCCTGTGAATATATTAGTGACGTAGTTGACATTGCCATCTGAAGCACATTTCTTTAAATGAGAAAACATTCTTTTTCACATCTTTATTAAGATATAAAGTGAAAAAACAATACAAGAGGCACACATTTTACAACAGCGGCAATACCAGAATTTAACTTGCATGATGAAAGAAAAATACAAAATTAATAATTGCTTGCTTTGTGATGTCCAGCGCAGACCACAGACGTCAATTTAGCTCATCAGTGATGGCCCGAAAGCAAATTATATATATCATAAATAAAACCAGCACAAACGACAGTTTTAATGGCACAAATCAGCACAAACAGAGCACTAAAAAAGTAGACCACCCTGGCTTGTTTTGGAGAAAGATGGGGGGATGGTGACCTTTGGATGACCTAAAAAATAATTTTTAATATCTCAGAAATGAAAGCCGCACAAACTGTTGTGAAAGTGTAGGAACACGGACCCACAACAGGGGGCGCAAATGAACGGACAATGGAGTAAGTCAAATAACAAAGCTTTACTGTTGTGAAACTCGCACAACAAACAACAGATTACAATTTCGGGAACAAGCCGAATTCCAATGGTGTCGTGTGGGCAGGCTCGAAGGTAGGAGACGTCCGTCCAAGTCGAACCGGAACCACTCGATTTCCACCGCCACTGAACCCCGGGAATACTGGAGCCGCCAAGTCCCGAACTCCCAGGTGACCACTGCCTCCGCTTGTTGGATCTGGTACTGCTGGCGAGGAACAAAAACAGTCAGAGGTGGGTGCGCTGCACCCAGCAACACGGACGGTGGTAACACCACCTCCTCCTCTCGTCAAGTAAACACTGAAGTGCAGGAGTGTGAGTACTTATCCAACACTGTCGCCTGCTGCTCTTCTCTCTCTCTCTGTATAAAGGCAAAAAGTATTGATATAGTCGGCTGGATACGTTACCTCCTCGGTAGAAACGATATCTCGGCAATGAGGTGGAGATGCCGTCCTACTGATATACCCCTCTGATGATTGCTGTCAGCTTTCTCAGGTGATGGGTGACAGCTGTCACCCTGGCTGCTCCTGTGAGGCGGCAGCGCCCTCTGGTGCCTGGAGCCCGCACTCCAGGCAGGGCGCCCTCTGGTGGTGGTGGGCCAGCAGTACCTCCTCTTCAGCGGCCCACACAACACAAACGACAGTTTTAACGGCACAAACCAGCAGGAACGGAGCACTAAAAAAGTAGACCACCCTGGTTTGTTTTGGAGGAGGATGGGGGGATGGTGACGTCATCGGTCGAAATTATAATTCATAATATCTCAGAAACGAAAGCAGCACAAACGACAGTTTTAAACGGCACAAACCAGCACAAACGGAGCACTAACGATTTAATCTATTTGCTGGAATTTTTCATGTGGGTGGGGTGTCAGCTTCACTCAGCTAAAAAAGCTCCGCTCCCGCTGCTGCAAGTAGGGCTGCTGCTCGCTCCAAAAACTGCCATAATTGTGTTTAGAAACCAGTCACCATTTGCTTTATTATACAGCTGTGTAGTTAAGTAAAATAATCTCCAGGATGATTCGCGCGCGCACGTAAAAGAAAAAGAAACTCCACTCCCCGCTGCTGTGGTGCTGCTGTTCGCTCCAAAAACTCTGTCATGATTGTGAAATAAAGGACAAAAGAGACATAAGTCCTGCTCACAGGCTGCTACCAGATACAGGACATGTTCACATCTTCAGTCAAACTCAAGACATCTCCACGTCACTACATATTCAGTCCCTGATTTGTTATCGCGGCATGACGAGACATAAAAGTTCAGATTTTTGAACTTGGGGAGGAGGGCAACGCGACGTGATGCAATATCGCGCCACAAACGCGCAAAACGCTCAAAATCGTTTCACTCGCATCGCTTCACTTGCGTCCATCGCATCGCACTGCGCGGTTTGGCGCCAAAACGCGTCCTTACATAGGGATTACATGGCAACCTGTGGCTGCAGTCACTCGCATTGCGCCGGTGTGAACGCGGCATTAGGAGCTGCTAGCATTTTCCCTTAGCTATTGCTGACCCTTAATTTTTTCCATTTCATTTTTTACACTCCTTTTAGTTAATTAACTGTTTACTGTATTTTATAGCTGCTGCTTTTTTGTTTTTTTTGTTTTTTACCTGTTTAATACTTCTGTTAGTTTTTCATTGTAACTGCTGTGAATTTTAATTCATTTATCTGCGTTTGTGTGAGCCTTAGGAGTGGTTAGCTGATCCATTATTGGTTAGCTCGTGTTTGCTTGGATACATTTTTGAATTTCTTAGTGCACAAAGTACACTACTCATTATACTTTACACCCTCCGTAAATCCTGTGTGATGTTGGAAGATATAGGGTGGCTCGCTTAGAGAGCCGTGTCCGTAAGTTAGAGCAGCTTCTTAGCGCAGTGGAGTTGGATGTTACGGGCACTCCAGATGAGGTTAGTGTTGAGCCGGCTAGCGAGCCCATTAGCATTAGCTTAGAAACGCCGGCTGTGGAGGACGGCTTTCGGACTGTGGCTAGGCGGAGGAAGCCCCGTAGGGCTTGGTGCCCGGTTGCGGCACCCCAATCACACTCGTGTGAACTGTGAATCGGTTCTCCCCCTTGGATTTGCCAGATGTGAATTCTCTGAGCCCACGAGTGACTTCCATTCCTGTCTTCAGGCCAAAACACCGGACTTTAGTGATAGGGGATTCTATCACATGCAAAGTCAGGTTACAGATGCCGGCTGACGTTAAATGTATTCCTGGGGCCAGAGCTCCTGACATTGCATCTCATCTTAGGGTGTTGATGCTGCAGAAGGGAAGACAGACGAAGGAACATGACATGAGATATAGTCACATAGTTATTCACGTTGGCACCAATGATATCAAGATGAAGCACTCAGAGGTCACAAAAATGGACATATAGAGGACTTGTGACTTTGCCAGAAAGATATGTCAGCATCGATTAATACTCTCTGGTCCCCTCCCCTCCCGGGATACTAATGAGGCGTTTAGCAGGCTGACATTAAATAGGTGGCTGGTGCAGTTTTGTAGACAGCAAGGCTTTAGCTTTATTGATAACTGGCCTTCGTTCTGGGGCCACCGTGGCTTGCTGATGCCGGACGGCCTCCACCCTCCTGGGGAAGGTGCCACCATCTTGTCTGCGAACATAGAGCTCTACAGGGAGGTAACATTAGGAATCTACAGCAGGCCACGGAGCAGGTGATTAAAGACCCTGCAAGGCTTATGACAAATGTGGCTGTGGAATCCATTAGCTTAGTGGGAAATTTAGTGCAGAAAATCCACTATGGTGATAGTGCAGTTTATTTGCCAGGGAGGGAATTTCAACAAGTTGAGAATGTGGCCTGCTTCCGTAGTCGTGTCCATAAAAATCAGAGGGATATGCTTTCCAAACTTAATACCCATTACTATATTGGATGATGTTGAAATTGAGGATGGCCCAGTGGTTGTTCCAGCAATAGCAAAGATTTTGTGTCTGCTACCTACAACGCGCGTGGAATGTCTTAAACCCAAACCTACTTCTAGGCATCTTATATATGCTACTCTGGAACCACCCCTAAACCCAAACAGTTCAACTGTCAACCCCACTGAGGTCCTTAGACTGGGTCTCATTAACATAAGATCACTGTCCTCAAAATCATTGTTGATCAATAATCTAATTATTGATGATCACTTAGATATGATTGGGCTATGTGAAACCTGGCTTAAACCTACAGCTGTCCTCCCCTTAAATGAGGCCTGCCCAAAAGCATATACATTTAGTCACATCCCTCCTGATGCAAAGAAAGGCAGGGGTGTTGCTCTTATTTATAAATCTAGGTTTAGCTTATTAGCTGTTGGGGGTCACAAATATCACTCATTTGAGCATCTGATTCTCCGCTCTGCTCAGGATATTACACATTGCCAAGGTCAGAAGAATAAAAATCAGTTGTATTACTTTGTCACTGTATATAGGCCTCCTGGCCCATATTCTGAATTCTTAGATGAATTTGGTGCGTTCATCTCTAACTTGTCAATTAGTGTAGATAACATTCTGATCATTGGTGACTTTAACATTCATATAAATAAGCCTTCTGATCCCCTCTGCAAATCATTTATGGAAATTGTGAATGCATTAGGATTTCGGCAGTGCATTCGGGATTCGATGCACATGAGTGGAAATACCCTGGATCTGGTTCTTGCACGTGGTATTGCTGTCACGAATATTGACATCATGCCTCTTACATCAGTGGTGTCTTATCACTCACTTAAGTTTACAGTTTTGCTGCCGTGTTTAGTGGAACAACCTTATATACAAGGTCTATTAGAAAAATATCCGACTTTTTTCAAAAACCATATGGATTTGAATCATGTGATTGCGTCAGACAAGCTTGAACCCTCGTGCGCATGCGTGAGTTTTTTTCACCCCTGTCGGTTGCGTCATTCGCCTGTGGGCAGGCTTTGAGTGAGCACTGGTCCACCCCTCCCGTTGGAATTCCTTTGTCTGACTTCTTCCTGAGAGACTGGAGCTTTGCTTGATCAAAATTTTTTCAGAAACTGTAAGGCACATCCAAGTGGACATAATTCGAGAAATTCAGACGGTTTTCAGTGAAAGTTTTAACGGCTGATGAGAGATTAAGGAGTGTTACTATCGCTTTAAGGACAGCCCGCCGCACCCCGAGCCGCCGCCGTCAGCCTGTTTCGACCTGAAAACTTCCAAATTTAAGCCTCTGTTGACCCAGGACGTCGTGAGAGAACAGAAGTTTCAGAAGAGGTCGGGATCAGCAGTTTATCCGGACATTCCACTGTTAAAGGAGATTTTGTAATGAAAGACGTGCTGTTGGGAAAGTGTAAGTACACGGACCCACAACAGGGGGCGCAAATGAACGGACAATGGAATAGGTCAAATAACACACTTTACTGTTGTGAATATGCACAACAAGTACAACAGATTACAATAATGGACAAAGTCAAATTCACACAGGTGTCGTGTGGGCAGGCTCGAAGATAGGAGACGCCTCTCCAAAGTAGAACCGGAACCACACGGTTTCCTCCGCCACCAGACCCCGGGAATACTGGAGCCGCCAAGTCCCGAATTCCCAGGTGGCCACTGCCTCCGCGTGTCGGACCTGGTACTGCTGGCGAGGAATAAAGAACAATTAAAGGAGGGCGCGTTCGCACCCAGGAATCCGAACGGCAGGTAAGCTGCCTCCACCTCTCGTTGGAAAGTTCTCTCAGAGTAATGCACAAAGTCACAAAGATCACTGTCAAACAGTTAGCTGAGTACGTTACCTTCTCGGTAGAAACGACATCTCGGCAAAGAGGTGGAGACGTCGTCCTGCTGATATACTCCTGCCGATCAGATGATTGGTAACAGCTGTTGCAGGTGATGCGTGACAGCTGTCACCCTGGCTGCTCCTGTGAGGCGGCTGTGCCCTCTGGTGCCTGGAGCCCGCACTCCAGACAGGGCGCCCTCTGGTGGTGGGCCAGCAGTACCTCCTCTTCTGGCGGCCCACACAACAGGACCCCCCCCTCAACGGGCGCCTCCTGGCGCCTGACCAGGTTTGTCCGGGTGGCGGCGGTAGAAATCGGCCAGGAGGGCCGGGTCCAGGATGAAGCTCCTCTTCACCCAGGAGCGTTCTTCAGGTCCGTACCCCTCCCAGTCCACCAAATACTGGAAGCCCCAGCCCATCCTACGGACATCCAAGAGCCGGCGCACAGTCCAAGCTGGCTCGCCATCGATGATCCGGGCAGGAGGTGGTGCCGGACCAGGAGTACAGAGGGGTGAGGTGTGATGGGGCTTAATCCGGGACACGTGGAAAACGGGATGGATCTGCAGTGAGGCCGGAAGCTGAAGCCTCACTGCGGCTGGACTGAGTACCTTGATGATCTTGAACGGACCGATGTACCGGTCCTGCAGTTTGGGGGAGTCCACTTGAAGGAGTATGTCCTTTGTAGACAACCACACTGCCTGCCCTGGCTGGTACGTAGGGGCCGGGGTCCGCCGACGGTCTGCATGGGCCTTCGTCCTCATCCGGGCCTTCAGCAAGGCAGGACGGGCGGCACGCCACACCCGACGGCACTTCTGTAGGTGGGCCTGGACCGAGGGCACACTGACCTCTACCTCAACCACCGGAAACAAAGGAGGTTGGTACCCCAGACACACCTTGAAAGGGGAGAGGCCGGTGGCTGCCGACACCTGGCTGTTATGGGCGTACTCGATCCAGGCCAGATGGGTACTCCAGGCCGCCAGGTGCACGGCTGTCACGCAACGCAGGGCCTGCTCCACCTCCTGATTGGCCCGTTCTGCTTGCCCGTTGGTCTGGGGATGATACCCGGATGAGACTCACTGTGGCCCCCAGTTCCCGGCAGAAGCTCCTCCAGACTTGCGAGGAGAACTGGGGACCACGATCCGAAACGATGTCTGATGGTATCCCATGCAGCCGGATGACGTGGTGGACCAGGAGGTCCGCTGTCTCCTGGGCCGTCGGGAGCTTCGGGAGGGCCACGAAGTGGGCCGCCTTGGAGAATCGGTCCACTATCGTGAGGATGGTGGTGTTGCCCTGGGACGGCGGGAGGCCCGTGACAAAATCCAGGCCGATGTGGGACCAGGGGCAATGGGGCACGGGCAGCGGCTGGAGCAGTCCCGAAGCCCTGCGATGGTCAGCCTTGCCCCTGGCGCAGGTGGTGCAGGCCTGGATATAATCCCGGACGTCGGCCTCTAGGGATGCCCACCAGAAGCGCTGCCGGACAACTGCCACAGTTCTTCGCACCCCTGGATGACAGGAGAGCTTAGAGCCGTGACAGAAGTCCAGGACTATAGCCCTAGCTTCTGGTGGGACGTAGAGTTTGTTCTTCGGCTCAGGCCTGGGGTCCGGGCTTCGTGCCAGGGCCTCCCGGATGGTTCTCTCTACGTCCCAGGTGAGGGTGGCCACGATAGTGGACTCCGGGATGATGGGTTCCGGTGGATCCGACAACTCCGTTTTGACTTCATCTTCATGTACCCGGGACAAGGCATCCGATTTCTGGTTCTTGGTCCCGGAACGGTAGGTGATCCGGAAGTCAAAACGGCCGAAGAACAGTGACCAGCGGGCTTGCCTGGGGTTCAGCCACTTGGCGGTCCTGATATACTCCAGGTTCCGGTGGTCAGTGAAAACCGTGAATGGCACGGACGTTCCCTCCAACAGATGTCTCCACTCTTCAAGAGCCTCTTTCACCGCAAGGAGTTCTCGATTGCCGACGTCATAGTTCCATTCGGCCGGGGTCAACCTGCGGGAAAAATAGGCACACGGGTGAAGGACCTTATCGGTCCTCCCGCTCTGGGAAAGCACAGCTCCTATCCCTGAGTCCGAGGCGTCCACTTCAACCACTAACTGGCGACTAGGATCGGGCTGCACCAGAACGGGTGCAGACGAGAAGCGCCGTTTCAACTCCTTGAACGCGGCATCGCAACGATCCGACCAGGTGAAGGGGACTTTTGGTGAGGTCAGGGCTGTCAGGGGGCTAACTACCTGACTGTAGCCCTTAATGAACCTCCTGTAAAAATTTGCAAAGCCGAGGAACTGTTGCAGCTTCCTACGGCTAGTGGGTTGGGGCCAGTCTCTCACCGCCGCAACCTTGGCCGGATCAGGAGCGACGGAGTTGGGGGAGATGATGAACCCCAGGAAGGACAAAGAAGTGCGGTGAAACTCGCACTTCTCGCCCTTCACAAACAGCCGGTTCTCCAACAACCGCTGCAGGACCTGACGTACATGCCGGACATGAGTCTCAGGATCCGGAGAAAAGATGAGGATATCGTCTAGATATACGAAGACGAATCGGTGCAGGAAATCCTGCAAGACATCATTAACCAATGCTTGGAATGTCGCGGGGGCGTTTGTGAGGCCGAACGGCATGACCAGGTACTCAAAGTGACCTAACGGGGTGTTAAATGCCGTCTTCCATTCGTCTCCCTTCCGGATCCGAACCAGGTGATACGCATTTCTAATATCCAGCTTAGTAAAGATTTTGGCTCCATGCAGGGGGGTGAACACAGAATCTAATAATGGCAACGGGTATCGGCTGCGAACCGTAATCTCATTCAGCCCTCTGTAATCAATACATGGACGAAGTCCGCCATCTTTCTTGCCCACAAAAAAGAAACCTGCCCCCATCGGGGAGGTGGAGTTCCGGATCAGCCCGGCAGCTAGTGAGTCCCGGATGTAGGGACCAACGACAGTCCGTTTACGAAGGCGGCGTGGAGGGCAGTGTTATTCCAGCCGGACCTCGCAGCCGCGATGCGGAAGTCGACTGCATAAACAGCTGCGCTCCGGCGCCCCTGTCTCATTGACAGCAGCACGGCTGAAGCGGTCTCTCCTCTATTTGGATGATCGAACACTGTTCTGAACTCCCTCACAAACCCATCATATGTCAGAAGGAGCCGTGAATTTTGCTCCCCAAGCGCTGTAGCCCAAGCGCGTGCCTTGCCGCGAAGCAGATTAATTACATAAGCTATCTTACTAGCATCAGTCGCGTACATGACGGGACGTTGTGCGAAGACGAGCGAACACTGCATAAGGAAGTCCGCGCACGTCTCCACACAACCTCCGTACGGCTCTGGAGGGCTTATGTATGCTTCCGGGGAAGGTGGGAGGGGGCGTTGAACGACCTATGGAACGTCACTGTTACGCACAGGGTCGACAGGAGGGAGAGCCGCAGCAGCGCCCTGAGGGCACGCTTCCACCTGCGCGGCAAGAGCCTCCACCCTGCGGTTAAGGAGGATGTTCTGCTCGGTCATTAAATCCAACCGAGCCGTGAAAGCGGTGAGGATCCGCTGCAACTCACCGATCATTCCTCCTGCGGACGCCTGTGCGCCCTGTTCTTCCATTGGCCGTTCAACAGCCGGTTGACACCCCTCGGGATCCATGACGTTGGCCGAGATATCCTGTTGGGAAAGTGTAAGTACACGGACCCACAACAGGGGGCGCAAATGAACGGACAATGGAATAGGTCAAATAACACACTTTACTGTTGTGAATATGCACAACAAGTACAACAGATTACAATAATGGACAAAGTCAAATTCACACAGGTGTCATGTGGGCAGGCTCGAAGATAGGAGACGCCTCTCCAAAGTAGAACCGGAACCACACGGTTTCCTCCGCCACCAGACCCCGGGAATACTGGAGCCGCCAAGTCCCGAATTCCCAGGTGGCCACTGCCTCCGCGTGTCGGACATGGTACTGCTGGCGAGGAATAAAGAACAATTAAAGGAGGGCGCGTTTGCACCCAGGAATCCGAACGGCAGGTAAGCTGCCTCCACCTCTCGTTGGAAAGTTCTCTCAGAGTAATGCACAAAGTCACAAAGATCACTGTCAAACAGTTAGCTGAGTACGTTACCTTCTCGGTAGAAACAATATCTCGGCAAAGAGGTGGAGACGTCGTCCTGCTGATATACTCCTGCCGATCAGATGATTGGTAACAGCTGTTGCAGGTGATGCGTGACAGCTGTCACCCTGGCTGCTCCTGTGAGGCGGCTGCGCCCTCTGGTGCCTGGAGCCCGCACTCCAGACAGGGCGCCCTCTGGTGGTGGGCCAGCAGTACCTCCTCTTCTGGCGGCCCACACAACACGTGCGGACGGATTCGCGTGGCGCCACAACAAAACACCTCCGTTGGAAGCATTACAGGACAAGTTTGAACATGCCCAGCTGTTAAACAATTTCTCGGATATTCACTTGACTGACAGCCATCGAAAACCGCCTGAATCTTATGAATGGTTATCAACACGGAGGTGTTTGTGCATATCTCACCCATATTGGCATCTCTTCATTGGCTTCCTGTTAATTCTAGAATAGAATTTAAAATTCTTCTTCTTACTTAAGGTTTTGAATAATCAGGTCCCATCTTATCTTAGGGACCTCATAGTACCATATCACTCCAATAGAGTGCTTCACTTTCAGACTGCAGGCTTACTTATAGTTCCTAGGGTTTTTAAGAGTAGAATGGGAGGCAGAGCCTTCAGCTTTCAGGCTCCTCTCCTGTGGAACCAGCTCCCAATTCGGATCAGGGAGCCAGACACCCTCTCTACTTTTAAGATTAGGCTTAAAACTTTCCTTTTTGCTAAAGCTTATCGTTAGGGCTGGATCAGGTGACCCTGAACCATCCCTTAGTTATGCTGCTATAGACTTAGACTGCTGGGGGTTTCCCATGATGCACTGAGTGTTTCTTTCTCTTTTTGCTCTGTATGCACCACTCTGCATTTAATCATTAGTGATTGATCTCTGCTCCCTTCCACAGCATGTCTTTTTCCTGATTCTCTCCCTCAGCCCCAACCAGTCCCAGCAGAAGACTGCCCCTCCCTGAGCCTGGTTCTGCTGGAGGTTTCTTCCTGTTAAAAGGGAGTTTTTCCTTCCCACTGTCGCCAAGTGCTTGCTCACAGGGGCTCGTTTTGACCATTGGGGTTTTTCCGTAATTATTGTATGACTTTGCCTTACAATATAAAGCGCCTTGGGGCAACTGTTGTGATTTGGTGCTATATAAATAAAATTGATTTGATTTTGCTGTGGCGCGGCGCCATGAGCGGCTGGGTGCCGACGCGCAAATCTGTCTGCACATCTTTCATTACAAAATCTCCTTTAACAGTGGAATGTCCGGATAAACTGCTGATCCCAACCTCTTCTGAAACTTCTCTGCTCTCTCACGACGTCCTGGGTCAACAGAGGCTTAAATTTGGAAGTTTTCAGCTGGAAACAGGCTGACGACGGCAGCTCTGGGCGCGGCACGCCGTCTGGCGCCATGGGCTGTCCTTAAAGAGATAGTAACACTCCTTAATCTCTCATCAGCCGTTAAAATTTTCACTGAAAACAGTCTGAATTTCTCGAATGATGTCCACTTGGATGTGCCTTACAGTTTCTGAAAAAATTTGATCAAGCAAAGCGCCAGTCTCTCAGGAAGAAGTCAGACAAAGGAATTCCGATGGGACGTGCTCACTCAAAGCCTGCCCACAGGTGAATGACGCAACCGACAGGTGTGAAAAAACTCACGCATGTGCACGAGGGTTCCGACTGTGCTGGAAATTAATCTCTTTAACTTCTGGATCTGTTCCTAAATGTTTCAAATCTGCAGTGATTAAACCATTACTTACTATCTTACTGAGAATAATCTTTGAGCCACTGTAGTCTGCTTTTAGAAAATATCATTCCACAGAGACGGCTCTCACTAAAGTGGTGAATGATCTTCTAACAATGGATTTGGACACCACTACGGTTCTGTTGCTGTTAGATCTCAGTGCTGCATTTGATACACTGGATCATCATATTCTACTTGATAGGCTGGAAAATCATTTTGGGATTAATGGGAGTGCCCTTACAAGGCTGACATCATACTTGACCAGTCGTTCTGTGTTTTGTACAGTAACACTACCTCTAACCTTACTGACATGAAATCTAGGGTTCCACAGGGGTCTGTCTCAGGCCCCCTGCTTTTCTCCCTTTATATAGCACCCCTTGGGCACATATTGCAGCGTTATGGGATTACCTTTCACTGCTATGCAGATGGTAGTTATACATGCCAATAACTGCTGGTAATCTCGTTCACATAAAATCCTTTAATAGATTGCCTTGCAGCAGTGACAAGTTGGATGTCTAGAAACTTCCTACTTTTAAACTCTGATAAGACTGAAATGATGGTTCTTGGTCCAGTGAGACATCGGCATCAATTTGACCAGTTAACGCTCAGCCTCGGCTCGTGTGTCATACATCACACTGACAAAGTGAGGAACCTTGGGGTAATTTTTGATCCTTCGTTGTCCTTTGGCCTCCAGATTAGAAATATTACTAGGACTGCTTTCTTCCACCTGCGAAATATAGTGAAGATTCGTCCCATCCTGTCTATGGCTGATGCTGAGACCCTGATCCATAAATTTATCTTTTCTAGATTGGACTACTGCAATGTTCTATTTTCTGGTTTTCCGCAGTGTAGCATTAGGGGTCTCCAATTGGTTCAAAGTGATGCAGCCAGACTTTTGACACGAAGCAGAAAGTTCGACCACATTACACCCATTTTAGCATCCCTTCACTGGCTTCCTGTCCCAGTGAGATCAAATTTTAAGGTTCTGCTACTAACCTATAAAATTATTCATGGACTGGCACCCTCCTACCTAGCTGACCTAATTAAACCTTACGTGCCGGCCCGGGCTTTACGTTCTCAGGGTGCAGGACTACTTTGTGTCCCTAAGGTGAATAAGAAGTCTGCGGGTCACAGAGCTCTCTTATCATGCCCCTGTTCTGTGGAATGATCTCCCTGCGTCAATATAACAGTCAGATTCTGTGGAGACTTTCAAGTCCAGACTTAAGGCGCACTTATTTTCCCTTTCATATGGCTAGCATACTGGTACAGTTTTGTTTTACGCTTTTTACTCTGTTTTATTAGTAACTGGAGCGGGCCGTGGCCTCAACTTTACCTAAATTCTGTGTCTTTTAGTGAAGTTTAGGGCTAGCGGCCAGCGATCACCTTAGTATTTCTGTTTTTCTTGTTTAATGCTGACAAATTGTACAGTATTTTTTGTCTTTCTGATGCCTGATTCTGCTTTTTCTCTCTGTTTAAGGTGCAGCTCCATCCAGAGATGGGAGTTGTGTTCGTGTTGGCGATCCTCCTGTCCTGTGTGCCAATTGCATTTCTTGTATATTCGTCTGAATTGTTCTGTAATTTATGTTTTGTAGCGTGTCCCAAGCAGAGGGTCACCCCTTTGAGTCTAGTCTGCTTGAGGTTTCTTCCTCAGAGGGAGTTTTTCCTTACCACTGTTGCTCTGGGGGTTGGTAAGGTTAGACCTTACCTGTGTGAAGCGCTTTGAAGCAACTCTTGTGATTTGGCGCTATATAAATGAAAATAAATTGAAATTATCTCTGTGCACTATCCGCCAGGATGTTATCCAGATAAAAGGGGGCTATGTCTCATTTCAGGTGTCCCCAAAAGCCAGGCCAAAGTCACGCTACAAGATTGTATGTGCCTTCACCGCCCAACAGCTCAGCCTAGCTGAACAGTCGTGTCCAGTGGAGCTCTTAAAGGAGAAATACCACCACCTGCAACAAGTCCAGCTTGAGGGATTCCATCAGATACAGCCCTTAGTGTTAACTGGCTCTGATAATGCTCACCTCCTAACTCCCATCTGTCCTGTTCTGCATGGCCCAGCCCAGGGGCCTGTTGGTGTCTGCACCAAGCTGGGATGGGCCATCCAGGGTCCAAGCAGCAGTATGTCTACACAGCAGGGGGTGGAGCAGTGTCTGAACATATGCCTCTCTCCAGTGGAGGCCCTGCACCAGGATGTACGCCATCTGTGGCAATTAGATACGCCCCTGTACAGACCTGTGAAGGAGGTCACACGATCTAAGGAGGACAAAGAGACCATAGCCATGTTGGACGCTAAAACTATCAGAGTTCTTGTGGTTGGTGTGAAGAGATATGCCACTCCCCTACTGAGAAGAGGGACTTTCCTCAGATGCATGTCTCACCTGAGGTAGTTAAAGGCCTTCTGCAATCCACAGAGTGCAAGTTAATGAAGAATCCTGACCTGGCTCTAACATACAACCAGGAGATTAAGAGGTTGGAGGACTCTGGTTATGTGGTGAAGCTGACTCCAGAAGAGGTTCACAGCTCTACTGAATCTTGGTATGTACCACACCACATTGTACATCACAACAACAAAGCTCGAGTAGTCTTTAACTGCTCCTTTGAGTTCCAGGGAACCGTCCTCAACCACTACCTCCTGCCAGGACCTCCACTGGGACCTACGCTGCTGGGCGTATTACTCCGCTTCCGACAGTATCCAGTGGCTGTGAGCGGAGACATAAAAGCCATGTTTCACCAGGTCTGCCTGCTCCGTGATGACTGTCCCCTGTTACCGTTCCTGTGGAGGAATGGTGAAACAGAGAGACCCCCAGATGTCTGAGTGGAGAGTCCTGCCCTTTGTGACCACATGTAGCCCCTGCTGTGGTACATTCGTGCTTCAGAGCCACGTGAAGGAGCACAGAGACACCCACCAGGACATCTACAACTCTGTCCACACCGCCTTCTACGTGTACAATTGCCTGCAGTCCCTGTGCGACCCACAAGATGCCAGGTCACTCAGACCAGATGAGAGATCTTCTCCTACAAGGTGGATTTGAGATACGCCAGTGGGCAAGCAACCTTCCTGACGTGGTTTCTCATCTGCCCAGCACTGCCAGGTCAGACAGCTGTGAACTGTGGCTTAACTTTAAGAGCCTTGATCCACAGGAGTCGACATTGGGTCTCAGCTGGCACTGCCCTACTGACGTCCTGGGATACAAGCGCCTGTAGCCTACAAAACTGTCACACTGCGTAATGTCGACAGAGTACTGGCCAGTCAGTATGACCCATTGGGTTATATCTGCCCCTACACCACGAGAGCAAAGCTTATTATGCAGGCCTTATGGAACACAGAGAGAGGATGGGACGAGCCCACTGAGGTAAATCTTCAGTCATGGCTGGAATGGAAGGAAGAGCTGTCCAATCTCCAGCACATTACCTTCCCCCGCTGCTATGCTTCTCCTCATGACGTCAGTAGTGCTGCATACGAGGCTCACATCTTTTGCGACGCCTCTGAGAGGGCCTATGGAGCTGTGTCATACCTCAGAGTCACAGACCAGAAGGCTCACATCTCCACCTCCTCCATCATGGCACGCGCCAGAGTAGCACCCCGCAAACAACTGTCAATGCCCCGATTAGAACTGTGTGCGGCAGTGGCTGGTGCTCAACTGGCCAATGTTCTCCAAACTGAACTTTCACTACCTCTGCACGCTGTCTACCTGTGGACCAATTCCACTATAGTGCTACAGTAGATGCAGTCCAGCTCCTGCAGGTACAAAGTTTTTGTGGGGACTCGGATTTGTGAGATACAGGAGCTGACCTCTCCAGAACAATGGAGGTATGTAACCTCAGGAGAATCCAGTGGATGACATCACCAGAGAGAAACAGCTGTCAGAGCTCACTGTCTCCAGCCGCTGGTCACAGGGCCCACATTTCCTATCACAGACTCCTGAATCCTGGCCTAAGCCCCCAACAGAGTTTCCAGACAGTGGCAGCGACGAACTCAGAAAGACCATTCTGTAGCTTCACATCTGTATCTCAAAGCTTGCCAGATCCAGCGCAGTACACGTCTTTAGAGGACTCGACCCTGGCAACTCACAAATCCCTGCATGGGGTGGCTGCCACATCTTTCTCAGCTACTGAGCGTATAGAAGCAGAGACCCAGCTGCTTCGCTCTGCACAGAATGACAGCTTCCCAGAGGAGGTCCAAGCCCTCCAAGCAGGTAACTCTATATGCTCGAGTAGTCGGCTCAGCTCCCTTTCTCCTGAGTATGACAACCACATGGATGCTCCAACAGGATGTGATATTTATACTCTGTGTCCGAGCAGGCTGTCTAATCCCTTCTTCAGTAATGCAAAGTCACTCTCTCTGCCTGACTTGAATGTCACCAACCTGGGTTTGGGGATGCCATAAGAGGAAGCCACAATCATCTCCATGAGGTTTGGCTGGGTTGTAGGAATCATGAGCACTGGTGCATGGTATGTGGCAGGCAGTGATCTGTAGGTAGCAGAATGATGGCTGGCAGAATCAGGAGGTGGAGCGGCATATGGCTGGGCTGCTGCTCCCTCTGGTGGCTGATACTGCGATGTAACATATGCTGCAGAGAGATCTTGAGGTTGTGCAGAGTACATCTGGTTGGAGCTGTTTGGAGGCTGCGGCCATTGGTACCTCTGATTGTGTAGAAACCCAGCCTGGTGTGGGTCAGGGCTCCCATATTGCACTGATTGTAGAGCAGGTTGAATCACATGACTCACTCTCAGGGGAGGAGCTGGTAGCGGCGCTGGCTGAGGCGCTGAATGACCTACAGGCTGGAAGGCAGTACTCATTCTGGGTGGCGATAAAGGCGGAGGTGTAGGAGCTGCATCTGGCTGTAGCAATGACAGAGCTGGCTGACTATGAGGTGGATGCTGGGTTACAAATGTTACTCTGGTTAAAGGGCCAGGCTGTATAGGTGAGAGTGAAGGAGCTGGCCGTGGTGCTGACTGGACCATGGGGCTTACACTATGTGGCGATAAGGATGCAGCAGGTTCTACTGGCCTATGAATGAGATGAATGTCACTATGAAGGAGACTATCCTTCATAGAGTATCCGAGAAATTGTTTAACAGCTGGGCATGTTCAAACTTGTCCTGTGAGACTTCCAACGCAGGTGTTTTGCTGTGGCGCCGCGCTATGAGTGGCTGGGTGCCGACGCGCAAATCCGTCTGCACGTCTTTCATTACAAAATCTCCTTTAACAGTGGAATGTCCGGATAAACTGCTGATCCCGACCTCTTCTGAAACTTCTCTGCTCTCTCACGACGTCCTGGGTCAACAGAGGCTTAAATTTGGACGTTTTCAGCTCGAAACAGGCTGATGACGGCGGCTCGGGGTGCGGCGTCCGGCGCCGTGGGCTGTCCTTAAAGCGATAGTAACACTCCTTAATCTCTCATCAGCCGTTAAAATTTTCACCGAAAACCGTCTGAATTTCTCAAATGGTGTCCACTTGGACGTGCCTTACAGTTTCTGAAAAAATTTTGATTAAGCAAAGCGCCAGTCTCTCAGGAAGTTCTCAGACAAAGGAACTCCGACGGGAGGGGTGGACCAGTGCTCACTCAAAGCCTGCCCACAGATGAATGACGCAACCGACAGGCGTGAAAAAACTCACGCATGCGCACGAGGGTTCAAGCTTGTCTGACGTAATCGCGAGATCGCGTGATTCAAATCCATATAGTTTTTGAAAAAAATAATAAGGTCGGATACTTTTCTAACATACCTCGTATCTTTATGTTTGGCTGCCTTCAGTAATGCTGGTATTTGGCTAGACTCTTTCTCTCCGATTGTTCTGTCAGTTATCTTCATTAGTTACTTCCTCCAAACCATCAACATGTCTATTAGACCCCATTCCTACCAGGCTGCTCAAGGAAGCCCTACCATTTCGATACTGTTGACCATAAAATTTTATTAGAGATTAGAGCATGCCATAGGTATTAAAGGCACTGCGCTGCAGTGGTTTCAATCATATTTATTAGGGGTGTCGGGGGGGAAAAAAAAAAAAAAAACGATTCATGTCCAAATCGCGATTCTTAATCGATCCAAAATGTCCAAGAAACATTTTTTTAAACATTTTTTTGCTTACTCGTTGCGCGTACTGTTTGTCAGGCAACGGCTTCTGTACTGCAGTGTCCCCGCGAGGGGAGGGAGACGTGCTTCAAACATTCGTGAGCTGCAGCTTAGCATGGCGGACAAAGAGCTAATTCAACCAGCACCGTCTTTGCTGAAGGCAAATGTTTGGGCGCATTTTGGATTTTATTATTTGCTGCATAAGAAGGAGCTTGACATGACTTATGCATTGTGCAAAATCTGCAGAATGAAAGTCAAGTACTTCGGAAACACTTCAAATCCGCAAGCCCACATGCTACGCTATCACCCAGAGCTAAAAGAGGGGAGCAGCGGTCTCTGCCGACTACTGACCAGCGCTTCGCTAAACTGCCAGCCATCTCTGAACGAGCAAAGCAGATAAGTAAATTTACATCTAGAATCACTTGATTAACCTTGTAAAGCTGCATTTTCTTAAACATTTTTTAAGTAATATAACTATTTCTCAGAGGTCTTTGAATCGAAAATCGATTCTGAATCGAATCGTGAGTTGTTGTACGATTCACATCCCTAATATTTATCTAAGATTACAATTTGTTCATGTAAATGGGGAGTCTTCTTCACAGACTAAGTTTAATTATGGAGTTCCACAAGGTTCTGTGCTAGGACCAATTTTATTCACTTTATACATGCTTCCCTTAGGCAGTGTTATTAGAAAGCATTGCTTAAATTTTCATTGTACGCAGATGATACCCAGCTTTATCTATCCATGAAGCCAGAGGACACACACCAATTAGTTAAACTGCAGGAATGTCTTTCAGACATAAAGACATGGATGACCTCTAATTTCCTGCTTTTAAATTCAGATAAAACATATATACATACATATACACACACACATATATAAACTAGTTATTGTACTTGGCCCCACAAAATCTTAGAAACATGGTGTCTAACCAGAATCGTACTCTGGATGGCATTACCCTGACCTCCAGTAATACTGAGAAATCTTGGAGTCATTTTTGATCAGGATATGTCCAATGCGCATATTAAGCAAATATGTAGGACTGCTTTTTTGCATTTGCGCAATATCTCTAAAATTAGAAAGGTCTTGTCTCAGTGATGCTGAAAAGCTAATTCATGCATTTATTTCTTTTGGGCTGGACTACTGTAATTCATTATTATCAGGTTGTCCTTAAAGTTCCCTGAAAAGCCTTCAGTTATTTCAAAATGCTGCAGCTAGAGTGTTGACAGGGACTAGAAGGAGAGAGAGCATATTTCACCCATATTGGCCTCTTCATTGGCTCCCTGTTAATTCCAGAATAGAATTTAAAATTCTTAGGTTTTGAATAATCA
Organism: Thalassophryne amazonica; assembly: GCF_902500255.1. Taxonomy (NCBI): domain Eukaryota; kingdom Metazoa; phylum Chordata; class Actinopteri; order Batrachoidiformes; family Batrachoididae; genus Thalassophryne; species Thalassophryne amazonica. Next base: position 155,555,968 of record NC_047103.1, on the reverse strand, counting down.
GGTCCCATCTTATCTTAGGGACCTCTTAGTACCATATCACCCCAATAGAGCACTTCTCAGACTGCAGGCAGACTTGTAGTTCCTAGGGTTTGTAAGAGTAGAATGGGAGGCAGAGCCTTCAGCTTTCAGGCTCCTCTCCTGTGGAACCAGCTCCCAATTCGGATTAGGGAGACAGACACCCTCTCTACTTTTAAGATTAAGCTTAAAACTTTCCTTTTTGAAAAAGCTTATAGTTAGGGCTGGATCAGGTGACCCTGAACCATCCCTTAGTTATGCTGGTATAGACTTAGACTACTGGAGATTGATCTCTGCTCTCTTCCACAGCATGTCTTTTTCCTGGTTCTCTCCCTCAGCCCCAACCAGTCCCAGCAGAAGACTGCCCCTCCCTGAGCCTGGTTCTGCTGGAGGTTTCTTCTACTTGCTCTGAGTAAGCAAAACAAAGACCTCAGATATCATGTATCTGAACATTGCATATGAAAAACAGACACTTTGCATTAATCACGTCATGGGTTACTTGTACTTCAAATTAAAGAAAACAATTCCTTTAGACATTTAAGTGAAAACAAAATAAGGCATATTTACAATTTTTCCAACAGGCCATAATAATAAACAGCACAATTATAATAAGGTCCTTGTAGGACAAAGTCCTACTCGGGCCCTAATAATAACAACAACAACTGGGTCCTCATAGGACTTTGTCCTAGTCGGGCCCTAATAATAAACACCACAATTACAATAGTGCTAATGATTAATAAGGAAGTTATCATAATTAGTTTGAGTCAAATTTTAATATGTTCTTATTTCCCATAATGACAATTTTACCTTAATTTTGTAAATGGCCAATTACAACAGAACAATTTAAATTTACAAATAACCAAGGAAATATAATGCAGAATGTGACAAAGTTAAAAAATAAAAGATATGTAAAGCATGTACAGCAGAACAAAATAAGAAAAAAGAAATAATTGAGTAGACAGTAAATCATAAGTAATCACATAAAACTGCAGGGGTACATAGATCCAGCAAATTGTGACTTCCAGGTTATGAGGGGGAAAAAAAAAAAAAATTCCAAAAAGTACTGTTTTATTTGAGGAAGCTGTTTTAGAAAATAATCAAAGGCCTGGAAAATGATGATTTCTGGAATATGATGAACAGCTGTACACTGAAAAAAGTGAAACAGTTGTAACAAGCCTGGCTCAACGGCAAGTCACAACCCAAACAAACTAGCTGGGAGGGGGAAATAACTCAAAAGGTTCAGGCCAATTAAAATAGTTTATTTAACAAACAATAATAAAATGCAACATGAATACAAGGCATGCAAATGTAAGTAAGAATCAATGGTGTATGCACTGCATGAAGGCACATGAATATGTAGGTGCAAATGTGTTGGCGTGTGAAAACCAAAAGTAACTAAAACAAAAAATGAACTGAAGACAAACCAAATGGGTTACCTGGTGGAGAGAGAGCAAAGAGAGTGAATGAGCATAGCACAAACAATTTAACAGCACAGCACAGGTGTCACCACTCAAGGAGCCCCACCCCTGCCTGCCTTGGGGAGCCTCCCACAACAGGCAGGGAGGGCCGTGACACCCCCCTCCTTAAAATGAGGGTACTACTCTCATCCAAACAGGGCTACATACATAAGACCCAACCAAAATAATACCTGTGCATAGAGTACTTTCTGCAGCCTTCCACCAGCTGTCCATACCTTCACCCAGCAGCCCTGGTACCTGGGGAGCAGTTTAAGAGCAGGAAGACAAATAGTGAGGCAAAAAGGAGCAGAGAAACACATTAGGTTAAAGGAGCATCAGCAATAATGTTATCTTTACCACTGATGTGTCTTATGTCAAGAGTGTACGGTTGTAAAAACAAAGCCCAAGGCATAAGGAGCTGGTTGGGATTCTGCAGAGACTTCAAAAAAGTCAGTGGATTATGATCAGTGAATACAGTCAACGGAGCTGACCCGGAACCTACATAGACCTCGAGTTGCTGTAAAGCCCAAATGAGACCCAAAGCCTCTTTTTCAATTACAGAATACACTGTAAAACCGAACAGTACATTACTAAATTAATAAAGTTAACTCAAACTTTGAAAAAGTTAGTCACTCATTTCTATTAATTAAACAAACTCAAATGAAATATTCTTGTAACAACTCAAATGTTTTGAGTGCATTTAAAGTTTTGGAAGTAATTAAGTCTTGGTTATGTATTTCCAGTTCATGCCATTAACTCATTTAAATAGAGTTTATACCAATTTTAAAAACTGAGTCTTGTTCATGGGCTGCAAATTAGCATTTTTTTTTATTCTATTGTTGTCATTTGTTTAATTATATTTGTCATATTTTTAATATAGTAGTTTGAACCTCTGACATGAATTGTAAGTCCTTTGCATGGGCTGCCATTTAACATTTTTATTCTTTTGTTGTAATTTTAGTCTTTTGTTGCCCTTTTTAATCACGACATAGGTCACCCAGAGCGCTTAACAGGGAAAGGATTGCTGCTGCTGCCCTTAGTAGTTTGACAAAAGCACTGTTGCACACTTGAGCCAGCGGACCCTCCAAACACCACAGGCTCCCGGTATTCGCTCATCGTCTCCCATCCAGGTACTGACCAGGCCCTTCTCCACTTAGTGTCCAAGATCTGACAAGATCAGGTATTCACAAGACAGTACGGCCTGTTTAAAAATGTGAGGTGAAGAGAAATGGCATCTGCTTTTGAGATATATGCTGGTATGATGTATATAGCAGTTGTATTAAAAGGTCAAAAAGTACTTTTTGCAATTTGAATACATTTGATTTCTGAAATGTATTTTATGTAATAAGATAATTAGATTTATCAACATGTCCTTTTATTATTAAGAGTAATTATCTCTATTTTAATTCAGGTAATTGATTTTTTTATACACTTGTTAAAACAAAAAAATGCATGTAACTTTAAAGTTTGTAGTTTTCTATAATGTACCTTGTATGGTAAACTCATGAAAATGTATAAATTAGTTTACAATTTGAGATCGATTGTACAGTATATTTACGTCATAGGCCACGTAATATAAATAAGACCTGATGAGAATTTAAACGTTGACACATCCGGTACAGTAGGTGGCAGTATGGACTTACGTTGATGGTTGCCACCTGCCATTCAAAGGAGGGAAGAAGAAGAAGATAATTAAAACGTATACGATTAGTTGGTTATATCGAAAACAGTTGCGTCGTAGTCTTTGGTCGTGCGGAGGATAGATTTGACTCACCGTTGCTCGCAGTTTGCCAGACGGTTCTGTGGTCTACACCTGTCCAACAACTTGGATTTGTCAGTCGACACAGGCCATGCGAAGGCGGAGCTTTCGTCGAGCGCCAAATTCAACTGTTAACCAACTTCAACCTGAGCAGACTTTACGGCACGACCATCAGTGATTCTAGAGGACTACGTTGCTCACTCCCGCCTGCATTCCTGACAGGTAACTTAAATGTGTTGCTGTCTAACAAGTTTTTTTTTGTTTGAAAGAGCAGAATGAGCGTGTTGGGGTTGGGGTGAGGATAAAGCGGGAGCTGACTCCATTTAGCATGTTCCACACGTTGTCCTGCTGCTGATATATAAGTGTTCATTTTGTTAGTGAGGAAAAAAAATGGAGGTAAATTTTACTGTGGACAAAACAAGTTTATCAAGCAGACTTGTAGCAAGACCTAACGTTAATTGCTTGACAAAAATGTGGAAATGAAAGTTATGTGAGTTTTCCTAGTTGCTTGAAAATACAGTTGAGACATTCTACAGTTTCATGTTTGCCATGCCTGTGCACATTCAGTACAGTCACTTGCCCAGTTCCACATCATTGCCAGTTCCGGATCACTGCTGTAGTATTTGTGCCGCCGTTTCTTGTAATCAGCACGAATAAGCTAATACTTGGTACCAATGGAAAGACTGATATTTTGTCTACAAACGACCACAAGCTTGAGCGGATCCAGCCATCTTTGTGATCAGCAGAGGAATCAAAACATCCGGTCTCCGTGGTGTGCGCGTGTTTTCTGACTCACTCATTCCTGCAAGTTTGTTATGTCTTGCTGTTTAATTGCTGCGCGCATTTATCTCTGCCATAAAAATTTACCGGCTGTGGATCACTGAAGCAGCAGCCTCATGTCAGTATTTGAGAGTCATGTGTACTTTAGGGGTCATCTCAACATCACAAATGGGCATGAATGTGGGAGCCTTTACTTTAAGTCGAGAGAAATCTCACCTCCACACTTCATTTTTTGCTTGTAAAAACATGTAATAGTGCCTTTCGAAACTAAGTAAATTCTCATTTAATAAGTATAATTTATATCATTTTGTGTTCAAAACATTCTCAGGGACAGTGTGTATCATTCTGCATTAGAAGGGCTCCAGCCACATGGCAGGAATGACCCCAAAGTGACAGTGTCGTGATCCAGAACCGGGCAAAGTGATCCATTTCCGGCAAATTTGCACCACACATAATGTGGCTTCACACTTTAAGTAGAAGCACTACTCCATTCAGACTTTCAGCTAAATAACCAATACAACAATACAGGATATTCAGTTGCATTATGGCTCTGTATAGTGGGACTTTAAAAAGGGTGATCCGGAACTGGGCAACTGTCTGTACATTTAATTCACTAAAGGCTCATTTGTCCAGAAATCATTCAGCAAGAAGTGTGGTAGGTAGTGACCGTCATTATTTGACATTTAATTGGACTTTTCATTGCCCTGTTTGTGAATACAAGCAGCCATTTTTTGAGAGGGAAATGTACAGTCATCTAAGAGCACATTTAAGAAGGAAGGAAATGGTGCCATGTCCATTTACAGCTTGTAAACTCAAAACCAATGTTTACTCAAATACAATACACATAAATGTTGAGAACACCAGAATGCATCAGACTATGATGTAGCAGTTGTAGTGCAAAACCCTCCAGATGTTTCCCAAGATACTGAGATTGAATGATTCTGTGGAGCAATTGCAGGATGATGGTGATGACGATGAAACTGTCCCAATAGCAGCATCCAGGGCCAGCATCAAATGACCTTGAAGGGAAGTTAACTTCCGTTCCAACTATCCCCAAGGAGAAACAAAGCAGATACTTGAGACCCAGAGGCTTGCAATGGTCGAGCAATTCAAGAGGACATCGTTGGAAAGAGACATGATTTCCATCAATCAACATATGCAATGCACCTTTGCATTCAGACATGATGAAATTGTGGCTTTAGCTCCTCCATTTGCCGAACTGAAGGACAGATGGCCTGCACTTTTTGTAAAGCCCAAGTGAGTAAAAAGTTACACATAGTACCGAAAGCTATGCATGTGTATCAGTCATTTTTTGTTTTTCATGCAGCTCTACATTGAATTCCACAGATCACAAATGTAAACTTTCCATCGACATTCTATGCTGCTCTTGACAATTACACACCTCAACTGCTACAGCTCTACAAAAAGATGAAGACTGGCACTTTTGGACAGAGGATGGAAGCAATTATGATGGCATTTAAACAGGTAAATATTTTTTCATCTTTCATGCATTAACTTGTTGAATGTGAACTGTGAACACTAACATCTGCTTGTATATGGGTGATTCTTAGACTACGGGCACTTGTCCTTTGATCATATTGTATGAAACAAAAAAGGGGAAGTCTCACACTTTTATAGTTATCTTTACAGTGAAAGTGTTAAGAAATTTGTTCTACTAGTCTATGATGACTTTTTCACCTTTTTTCAGCATCATTATATGCAAATATTGCCGTTTTGTACTTGTCCCACACCCAGACTTTTGATCTTCAATGATAAAAATGAATGGTAAAGAAACGTTTTTTCGAACGTTTTTTCTTGCCTCTACTGGTGGTTGGCTCTCACTGCAGTATTGTATCACTTCCTGTTCCGGAGCACAGCGGTGTTTTGCTGTATCTGTTAGCTGTTTAATCTGCGCAGTTAGATTGATCTAGTTATCTAGATAACGATTTGTTTCCCAGTGTAATCTTCACGTGCCTTAACTAAAGCACTGCTTCTGCTGAATCACCTCTACATTATTCACTTTGCGTGTTTTTAGGAATCCGCTAGCTTAGCGCAGCTACTAGCTCTTAGCCGGTTTAGCATGGCGGCTTCTCCCGTCTCTCCCGCACTTTTCTGCTCTGGGTGTGAAATGTTTAGTTATTCCTCGGCCTCCTTTAGCAGTAACGGTACTTGTAATAAGTGTAGCTTATTCATAGCTTTGGAGGCCAGGCTGGGCGAATTGGAGACTCGGCTCCGCACCGTGGAAAATTCTACAGCTAGCCAGGCCCCTGTAGTTGGTGCAGACCAAGGTAGCTTAGCCGCCGTTAGTTCCCCTCTGGCAGATCCCGAGCAGCCGGGAAAGCAGGCCGACTGGGTGACTGTGAGGAGGAAGCGTAGTTCTAAACAGAAGCCCCGTGTACACCGCCAACCAGGTTACATCTCTAACCGTTTTTCCCCACTCGGCGACACACCCGCCGAGGATCAAACTCTGGTTATTGGCGACTCTGTTTTGAGAAATGTGAAGTTAGCGACACCAGCAACCATAGTCAGTTGTCTTCCGGGGGCGACATTGAAGGAAATTTGAAACTGCTGGCTAAGGCAAAGCGTAAATTTGGTAAGATTGTAATTCACGTCGGCAGTAATGACACCCGGTTACGCCAATCAGAGGTCACTAAAATTAACATTGAATCGGTGTGTAACTTTGCAAAAACAATGTCGGACTCTGTAGTTTTCTCTGGGCCCCTCCCCAATCGGACCGGGAGTGACATGTTTAGCCGCATGTTCTCCTTGAATTGCTGGCTGTCTGAGTGGTGTCCAAAAAATGAGGTGGGCTTCATAGATAATTGGCAAAGCTTCTGGGGAAAACCTGGTCTTGTTAGGAGAGACGGCATCCATCCCACTTTGGATGGAGCAGCTCTCATTTCTAGAAATCTGGCCAATTTTCTTAAATCCTCCAAACCGTGACTATCCAGGGTTGGGACCAGGAAGCAGAGTTGTAGTCTTACACACCTCTCTGCAGCTTCTCTCCCCCTGCCATCCCCTCATTACCCCATCCCCGTAGAGACGGTGCCTGCTCCCAGACCACCAAAAACCTATTTAAGCATAAAAATTCACAAAGAAAAAATATAGCACCTTCAACTGCACCAGACTAAAACAGTTAAATGTGGTCTATTAAACATTAGGTCTCTCTCTTCTGAGTCCCTGTTAGTAAATGATATAATAATTGATCAACATATTGATTTATTCTGCCTTACAGAAACCTGGTTACAGCAGGATGAATGTTAGTTTAAATGAGTCAACACCCCCGAGTCACACTAACTGTCAGAATGCTCGTAGCACGGGCCGAGGCGGAGGATTAGCAGCAATCTTCCATTCCAGCTTATTAATTAATCAAAAACCCAGACAGAGCTTTAATTCATTTGAAAGCTTGACTTAGTCTTGTCCATCCAAATTGGAAGTCCCAAAAACCTGTTTTATTTGTTATTATCTATCGTCCACCTGGTCGTTACTGTGAGTTTCTCTGAATTTTCAGACCTTTTGTCTGACTTAGTGCTTAGCTCAGATAAGATAATTATAGTGGGCGATTTTAACATCCACACAGATACTGAGAATGACAGCCTCAACACTGCATTTAATCTATTATTAGACTCTATTGGCTTTGCTCAAAATGTAAATGAGTCTACCCACCACTTTAATCATATCTTAGATCTTGTTCTGACTTATGGTATGGAAATAGAAGACTTAACAGTATTCCCTGAAAACTCCCTTCTGTCTGATCATTTCTTAATAACATTTACATTTACTCTGATGGACTACCCAGCAGTGGGGAATAAGTTTCATTACACTAGAAGTCTTTCAGAAAGCGCTGTAACTAGGTTTAAGGATATGATTCCTTCTTTATGTTCTCTAATGCCATATACCAACACAGTGCAGAGTAGCTACCTAAACTCTGAGATAGAGTATCTCGTCAGTAGTTTTACATCCTCATTGAAGACAACTTTGGATGCTGTAGCTCCTCTGAAAAAGAGAGCTTTAAATCAAAAGTGCCTGACTCCGTGGTATAACTCAAACTCGTAGCTTAAAGCAGATAACCCGTAAGTTGGAGAGGAAATGGCGTCTCACTAATTTAGAAGATCTTCACTTAGCCTGGAAAAAGAGTCTGTTGCTCTATAAAAAAGCCCTCCGTAAAGCTAGGACATCTTTCTACTCATCACTAATTGAAGAAAATAAGAACAACCCCAGGTTTCTTTTCAGCACTGTAGCCAGGCTGACAGAGTCAGAGCTCTATTGAGCTGAGTATTCCATTAACTTTAACTAGTAATGACTTCATGACTTTCTTTGCTAACAAAATTTTAACTATTAGAGAAAAAATTACTCATAACCATCCCAAAGACGTATCGTTATCTTTGGCTGCTTTCAGTGATGCCGGTATTTGGTTAGACTTTCTCTCCGATTGTTCTGTTGGAGTTATTTTCATTAGTTACTTCATCCAAACCATCAACATGTCTATTAGACCCCATTCCTACCAGGCTGCTCAAGGAAGCCCTACCATTATTTAATGCTTCGATCTTAAATATGATCAATCTTTATTAGTTGGCTATGTACCACAGGCTTTTAAGGTGGCAGTAATTAAACCATTACTTAAAAAGCCATCACTTGACCCAGCTATCTTAGCTAATTATAGGCCAATCTCCAACCTTCCTTTTCTCTGAAAAATTCTTGAAAGGGTAGTTGTAAAACAACTAACTGATCATCTGCAGAGGAATGGTCTATTTGAAGAGTTTCAGTCAGGTTTTAGAATTCATCATAGTACAGAAACAGCATTAGTGAAGGTTACAAATGATCTTATGGCCTCAGACAGTGGACTCATCTCTGTGCTTGTTCTGTTAGACCTCAGTGCTGCTTTTGATACTGTTGACCATAAAATTTTATTACAGAGATTAGAGCATGCCATAGGTATTAAAGGCACTGCGCTGTGGTGGTTTGAATCATATTTGTCTAATAGATTACAATTTGTTCATGTAAATGGGGAATCTTCTTCACAGACTAAAGTTAATTATGGAGTTCCACAAGGTTCTGTGCTAGGACCAATTTTATTCACTTTATACATGCTTCCCTTAGGCAGTATTATTAGACGGTATTGCTTAAATTTTCATTGTTACGCAGATGATACCCAGCTTTATCTATCCATGAAGCCAGAGGACACACACCAATTAGCTAAACTGCAGGACTGTCTTACAGACAAAGACATGGATGACCTCTAATTTCCTGCTTTTAAACTCATAAAACTGAAGTTATTGTACTTGGCCCCACAAATCTTAGAAACATGGTGTCTAACCAGATCCTTACTCTGGATGGCATTACCCTGACCTCTAGTAATACTGTGAGAAATCTTGGAGTCATTTTTGATCAGGATGTCATTCAAAGCGCATATTAAACAAATATGTAGGACTGCTTTTTTGCATTTAAGCAATATCTCTAAAATTAGAAAGGTCTTGTCTCTGCTGAAAAACTAATTCATGCATTTATTTCCTCTAGGCTGGACTATTGTAATTCATTATCAGGTTGTCCTAAAAGTTCTGTAAAAAGCCTTCAGTTAATTCAAAATGCTGCAGCTAGAGTACTAACGGGGACTAGAAGGAGAGAGCATATCTCACCCATATTGGCCTCTCTTCATTGGCTTCCTGTTAATTCTAGAATAGAATTTAAAATTCTTCTTATAAGGTTTTGAATAATCAGGTCCCATCTTAGGGACCTCGTAGTACCATATCACCCCAATAGAGCGCTTCGCTCTCAGACTGCAGGCTTACTTGTAGTTCCTAGGGTTTGTAAGAGTAGAATGGGAGGCAGAGCCTTCAGCTTTCAGGCTCCTCTTCTGTGGAACCAGCTCCCAATTCAGATCAGGGAGACAGACACCCTCTCTACTTTTAAGATTAGGCTTAAAACTCTCCTTTTTGCTAAAGCTTATAGTTAGGGCTGGATCAGGTGACCCTGAACCATCCCTTAGTTATGCTGCTATAGACGTAGACTGCTGGGGGGTTCCCATGATGCACTGTTTCTTTCTCTTTTTGCTCTGTATGCACCACTCTGCATTTAATCATTAGTGATCGATCTCTGCTCCCCTCCACAGCATGTCTTTTTCCTGGTTCTCTCCCTCAGCCCCAACCAGTCCCAGCAGAAGACTGCCCCTCCCTGAGCCTGGTTCTGCTGGAGGTTTCTTCCTGTTAAAAGGGAGTTTTTCCTTCCCACTGTAGCCAAGTGCTTGCTCACAGGGGGTCGTTTTGACCGTTGGGGTTTTACATAATTATTGTATGGCCTTGCCTTACAATATAAAGCGCCTTGGGGCAACTGTTTGTTGTGATTTGGCGCTATATAAAAAAAAATTGATTGAATGTTATAAAATATCAGTAAAATAATCAAAACATAATTGGGGTATTCAATGTCATACAGCTGTTGTGATTTTTTTTTTTTTTTTTTTACAAAATGTAGTTGTCCCACACTATTGCTGTAATTTCCACCACAACACTGTAATGTCCCTAAACAGTTTGCATGAAAGATTGTTAGGGTAGTTTCTATGGAGATAAACAGTGACATCAGTGCACATGTATATAGCGCCAAATCACAACAAACAGTTGCCCCAAGGCACTTTATATTGTAAGGCAATGGTGTGGTGGCAATTCCATTTACAAGGCCAATAATGCCCGTAGTTAAAGAATCACCCATATATGGTGTCTTTCTGTAACAAGACAAAAATGATATCTGCACAGCTCGTACAGCAGCCCTGGCCGGCTTGCCACTCTACTTGAAGGATTCATCAGAAATCTTAACATGCAAGGTAGTCATGTGTTCAGCTGTAGCTCTTCTGCATTGTTTAGGAGTGGAATTGTTGATACAGAAATTTGAATTATTGCTGTCGTCCGAGTCTGGCTGGCTGACTAAAAGTTGCCTCTGCCTGCTTCATAACGACTTGCTATGGGCATTCACTATAGCTGGGGTATGTTCATGCTGACCATGTGGTTATTCTATGCCCAGTCCTTTGATAGTGTAGGAGCATTGACTAAAAAAAAAAAAAAAAATCTTATTTCCAATTAATGTGAGCCTACAGATATGAAGTATTTGACAAAGGCCCAATCTCAATTCCACCCCTCAGCCTTTGCTCTTGCCCCTTCACCTTGGGGGGGGAAAAAAAAAAAAAAAAAAAGAGGGCTAAGGGCTGAAAGACTGCCCTAAGAAATGATACAGCTCTGATCTTTCTGCATTCTTTGCACAAGCACAAATATAGGGGTGATAATCTTCATATGTTCGAGACAATTATTCATTTGTGAAAGATGTTACAAATTAAGCCTTTGAAGGATGTCTATAGCCTACTACATCAGTAATTTGACAGACTGATGTTGTGACCTGTTGCATCTATTTAATGTCAAAACTAAAGACCCTGGAGCTCACAGTGTCAGCCCAAATACTCCACAACTATCTAAGCTTTTCTGTTCTTTTACAGCTACTCATCTACAGGCAGCTCTGAGGAGGTCTACTCTCTGGCTGTCCCCACCCTCTGGCCGTCTCCATTCTGAGTGCACTGTGGGCGGGAGTGTAGCGCTAAGCTCCGCTCTTCCAGCGTGATGCACTGAACCTGGAAATCCAGACACTAGCAACATAGAGCTTTTAAATGAAATGTAACCTGCAAATGTCATTTATAATCGCATGGGGAAGTGTGTAAACTCAGAAATCAGCCTAGATACATGTTCACATTATATTTGGGAGTTTATTCCGCCAGAATGTGTCAGTGTTTAGCGAAGCTCCTCCTATCCCTTCGCTGTTAGGGGGTATGTGAATTTGCTCCATTTGGAGGGGTAGAAACCCCTTTGCCTTCGCCCTTAGCCTCCTAGAAGAGAGGATTGAGAAAGCCCTTAATTTCTAAGGCCCAATCTCAATTCTCCCCCTTACCCCTTTGCCTCAGCCCCTTACCTCAGTTTTGCACGTTCACGAGAAACCAAGGGGCATACCATTCCTCTCTTCGAGAGGGTAAGGATGAAGGCAAGCAAAACGCATCAAATTCTCATGCCACCTTACAGCAAAGGGGTAGGAGGAGCTTCACTGAACACTGACACATTCTGGTGAAAAACTCACAAATATAACATGAACATGTATCTGGACTGATTTCTGAGTTTACACAATTTCCCACGTGAATATAAACAAAACATTTGTGGGTCACATTTCATTCAAAAGCTCTATGTCACTAGTGGATTTCCAGGTTCTGTGCATCACACTGGGAGAGCGGAGCTCAGCGCTACACTCCCGCCCACACTGCAGTCGAGAGTAGACCCCCTCAGAGCTGCCTCTGGATGAGTAGCTGTAAAAGAACAGAAAAGCTTAGATCGTTGTGGAGTATTTGGGCTGGCACTGTGAGCTCCAGGGTCTCTCATTTCGACATTATATAAATGCACTGGGTCACAGTATCAGTCTGTCAAATTACTGATGTAGTAGGCTATAGACATCCTTGAAAGGCTTAATTTGTAACATGTCTCTCAAATGAATCTTTCAAAATTGTCCCAAACCTGTGAAGACTATAATTCCCCTATATTTGTGTTTGTGCAAAGAATGCAGAAAGATCAGCGCCGTCTCACCTCTTAGGGCAGTCTTTCAGCCCTTAGCCCTCATGCCTTTTTTTTTTCCAAGACGTAGGCAAAGGGCTGATGGGTGGAATTGAGATTGAGCCAAAGGTTTGAACCCGTTATCATGTTTCAGTCAGCGGTGGAAAGTAACTATTAGTTCAACTTTTATGTAACTGGTTTAATTCTAATTTATATCTGGTTAGATTTGGTTTAGTCTTTTCTGGTTTAGTCTTGCACATTTACTGTATTAATTTAAGTAAATTTGTTGCTCCTTTATCTGTACTACAGGGAAAAATTTGTACTTCCACCACTGGTTTCAAGACACGTCAAGTTACTGGATTGCCATTTTACGCCTTTAGGTGCCTTTTTACTTTTTGATTGGCCCTGCGGGCCGTCCAGAAAAAACAACAAAAAAAAACAACTAATGGTACGCTGGATGTTCAGTAGTAGCCCATGCCTAAGCAGCATGGTCCCCCGACATGCACCATGCATTTTCTTTTTCCCCCCAACAGCACCCCAGTCATTTGCTGTGAAGTGTGTATGGAGGTGGCGGGACAGGCCTTTCCCTTGTCCTTTAACAGTTGAAAAAAATGCATAGGGCATTGTGGTGACATGGTGCTTACACTTGGCCTACTATTGAACATTTAGCTATCCAATATTTTTACTTTTTTCCCCCCCAAGGGCCCTGCCAATTAGAAAAATTGGCACCTAAAGGGTTAAAAGACAGTTAAAGGCCTGGCCTGCTACCTCTACACACACATCACAGCAAATGACTGGGGTGCTGTTTGGCATTTGATTTGTAAAATTTATCATTGGACTTTTTTTTTGGCCCTTTAGGATGACTTGGAAGGTCCCCAGGAGGAAGCAGTAGCTCTGATGGCAGTGATTAATGACGAGGAGGATGAGATGCTGCAAGTTCCCTTTTCAAACCCAGCATATATCCATTGTTCTTGAACATATTGTCGTCATGTCACACACATCATGGCCTGATGCACTGATGAATTTGTTTGCATTGGTGTATGCACTGCATTTGAAGAACCCGGAGAAGGTTAGTGGCTTCTTTGAGTTCATTCAGGTAATTCTCCTTGACCTGCGTAGGAAGCAGCTCAAGCCTAAACTATTGGCCTTAAAAATGAGCTGGAGTAAAGTTTTATGGTAAAATTGCATTGTAAAGCAGTTGTCTGCAGTTTCTAAATATCTGTTTATTGTAGTTCTGGTTAACAATTTTTCTGTGCACATGTATCACCAGTTTTAATTTAGCACCAGAGAGGCAAGTCTGTTCTGACTTAAAATTATTAATCATTAAAGTTTTGTTATGCTTGTAAGGCATTACCAGTTTTGATACTGATTGATCTGAGTCCAAGAGCAGCGAGACTGTTCTGATTTCAGATGCTAACTTGACATTTTGTCAAATCTTTAACACTGTTAAACTTTCATATGCATGAAATGTGTTACAGGTTTTGTCATTGATTAATTTGAGCCCTAGAGAGGCATGTCTGTTTTATTGTATTTTGGATGTTGAGCATTCAATTAAATAAAACTGTCAAGTTATGACACACACTAAGTTTGTGCTTTTTTAGAAGTCATAGTTTAAGGCAGTGTTTTTACTCAAACTCAGTGTCAGAACTAGAATGTAATAATTTATGAGATGATAGTAAACTGAGTAGATACAACTCAAGGAGTAACAATTATGTACAAAAGAATTTAAGTTACTGGTATTTAATTCTCCTCAGTTCATGTAAACATTTTGAATAAGTCTGTGGAACTGTAAAAACAAGTACACTATACTTATTAGGTTTAAGTTAATTGAAATGAATGAAATAGTACTTTAAACTTAATTTAACCAAGTTTAATTAACAAGAAATTGAGTAAGAGTAACTTGAACAATTCAACTGTAGAAAATTAATTGTTTTAAGTTAATAAACTTAAGTGGTTTAAGGTAATCGGTTACATCAAATGGTTTGAGTTCAACTAACTCATCAGGTTTTACAGTGTAATTAAACTGATACTTATTAAATTTCCGGGAGAAGAAACTTACAGGGCACTCATTGTCCTGTAGAAGTACAGCACCTGCCCCAATCTGACTGGCATCCACCTGTAATTTAAAAGGTTTACTAAAATTTGGTGCTGCCAACACCGGAGTGGAACACAGCAATGCCTTAACTAAATCAAAGGCCTCCTGACATTGTGGGGACCAGAAAAACTCAACCTTGGCTTTCAACAGGTTGGTCTGAGGGGCAACTACCATAGAAAAGTTTTTACAGAAGGAACGGTAGTACCCGGCCATCCCAAGGAAGCGCATAAGCTCCTTTTTAGTAGTTGGAGGAGGAAACTGCTTTACAGCCTGTAGTTTAGCCTCCACAGGACAGACAAAACCTTGACCCACCACTTTACCAAGGTAGGTGACTGTAGCTCTAGCATACTCACACTTTGGCACGTTTACAGTCAATCTGGCCCACACCAGCCGCTCAAACAAGGCTTGCACTCTCCGGACATGCTCCTCCCAGGAAGCCGAATAGACAACCACATCGTCAAGATACACTGCACACCCTTCTAGACCAGAGACTACACGATTCATCAGCCTCTGAAAGGTGGCAGTACCATTCTTGAGTCCAAAAGGCATCACTTTGTACGAAAATAAACCAGACGGTGTTATAAAAGCAGCAATCTCACGTGCCCGCTGAGAAAGTGGAACCTGCCAATATCCTTTCAAAAGCTCAAACTTGCATACTTTGCAGACCCAACCTGATCAATACAGTCCTCCATCCTAGGCAAGGGATAGAGATCTGCTTTTGTAATGCCATTTACTTTTCGGTAATCTGTACATGGTCGAAAAGTAGAGTGGCTTTTCAACAAGCAAACAAGGTGAAGCCCAATCAAAATGGGATGGTTCTGCAATACCATTAACATATACTGTACCTCAGAATCCAACTGCCACCTCTTCTCCGAAACCCTATAAAATTTGTTTAATAGGCTTAGCATCTCTGATGTCTGTCATGTTCAATTAAATGAGTTTGAGTTGGAGTATCAGAAAATAAAGCTGGATACTTTTTAATTAGCCCAACTAACTGAGTACGCTTCTCAACATCCAAGTGGTCAACTAAAGTACCAAGATTTTCCAAAGTTTGCGAATTCTTTAACTGTCCTCTCAAAATCTCATCTGCAGCCAAAGCTACCTCTTCTCCCCCTCCTCACGATCAAGACCACCAGGGGCAGTAAGAGGCACAACAGCCAACGCTGCCCTCTCCACATGACTAGTATCCCTCTGATCAGAATCTCGAGAGTGGTAAGATCAATAGATTCACGTGATACAATTTAGAAGTTTTCCTATGTCCAGGAGTTTCAATGAGATAGTTTAGATCAGACACTTTTCGCAGAACTGTATAAGGACCAGAATACTGTGCCTGAAACGGAGAATTAACCAGCGGCAAAAGAGCAAGTATTCTGTCCCCAGGACAAAACTCACGCAATTCACATTCCCTATCATACTTTTTGCTTCATTTTCTTTTGAGAACACTCAAATTTTTGTTTTGCAAGTTCACCTGCTCGGTACAACTTAAACCTAAACCCATTGACAAAAGCAATCAAGTTCTGTGGTGGCTCCTCAGGTAAACAACCCTCCTGGAGAACAGGTAGAGGACCCCTAACCTTATGCCAAAACACTAAGTCATTAGGGCTAAACCCTGTACTTTCCTGCACTACCTCACAAGCAGCCAACAAAAGCCAAGGTAAATCCTCTTCCCAATCAGCAGATAGTTCAGTGCAATATGCACGGAGCAACGACTTCACAAAGTTTGATGAAAACGCTCTAATGCTCCTTGACTCTGAGCATGATACGCTGTTGACTTGTTATGCTTAACTTTTAACTGCTTCAGAATCTGAGCAAACATTTTGGAAGTAAAATTTGAACCTTGATCTGACTGAATGATCCTCGGAATACCAAATGTAGAAATAAACTGAGTCAAAGCTTTAGCTACAGACTTGGTAGTGATAGTATGCAAAGGAAAGGCAGCAGGATATCTAGTTGCTTGACACATTACCGTCAGCAAGTAGCGATGACCTGATTTCGAACGTGGTAAAGGCCCAACAATCGATGAGATGCTCAAATAGCTGACCAATTGCCGGTATCGGATACAAGAGTGCTGGCTTAACAACTTGATTAGGTTTACTAGTAAGTTGACAAGTATGACATGTTTTAATAAACCTTGATACGTCCCTCTAAGTGTGGCCAGAAAAAAATGACGCAAAATTCTGTCAAGTTTTCTGCACACCTAGATGACCGGCCACAACACCATGCGATGTCTGAAGGACTTTACCACACAAGGAGGTCGGTACAACTATTTGAAAAACTGCTTCTCCCAAACCTTGATCATTATGTGGAACATATTTTCTAACCAACAATCCATTAAGAAGAAAACATTGAGCACTGTCCCTCACTGCTACTTCAGGAACAACTTTATCAAAAATTTCAACCAAAGATTTGTCACCCTTTTGCTCTGCTATCAAGGAATCTCTAGAATTTGTCAAGCTTCCAATTTGAAGATCAGTTGGCAACTCAAGTTTATCAGGCTGGCTCTCTGTCTCCTTATGCCGAGAACCAGCACAAGTAGTAACGCAACTTGGGAAAACATCTAGACTGAAATCTGGGAACCCACCAGCAGAGGGCACGGTTAACTCCTTAAAAATGTTATGCTTGCCATCCGACCACACTTTGCCCCCTGCCACATGATTCATTACCCAGAATCATGTGGACACCATCCACCGGCAACCTGGGTCTGACACCAACATCACCCTCGACCAAACCACACACAAGATTGACTTTATGTAAAGGGGATGAAAGGAACCAAACCCATTCCACGGATTAGAACACAACATCCTGTATCTGACAGTTGTAAAAATGGCAACAC
This sequence comes from Thalassophryne amazonica, assembly GCF_902500255.1. Classification (NCBI taxonomy): domain Eukaryota; kingdom Metazoa; phylum Chordata; class Actinopteri; order Batrachoidiformes; family Batrachoididae; genus Thalassophryne; species Thalassophryne amazonica. Next base: position 155,538,459 of record NC_047103.1, on the reverse strand, counting down.
ACTCTAAAATAAAAGAATCCAAAGCTCCTGTGTCCCTAAAAATTTTAATTTGAACTTGTTGATTCGCATCTAACAGACAATACCATCGGAAATGAAAGCTGAAAACTCACCCTGGGTAGATTCAGAACCAACCTTAACCTGTTGGTGGTAGAGCTCACCCTGGGGAACAGGTGTGGCAACAGGACTTGTAACCGGAGCTGCCATCACAGCCGGCTTGTTCTGACCGTGTGGAGCTAAGCAAAGGACAATCTTTTTTCCAGTGTCCCTCACCCAAACAGTATCTACAGGTATTTGCATTAACTGGTCCTTTTGATCCCACATTAGCAAACTTTCGCTGAGGTTTTTGGAAAGAAACCCCAGGCAGTGGTGCCTTATGTTTTAACAGACTCACTTTTATTACGACCTTCCCTATCCGAGTCAAAACGAGTTTTATGGGTCAACACATTCATCTGCCAGAATAGCTGCTTCCCCAGGAGACTTGACTTTCCGTTCGTTAACATATGTGGCAACAGAATCCAGTACAGAATTTTTGAATTGCTCCAACACAATTAAATTAGACAAATCCTGTAAAGTACCACTTCAGCAGCTGTAGACCATCGACTAAAGGCATTTGACAAGTCGCTTACAAACTCAAAATAAGTGTGAATCCTGCTTCTTCCTGTACCGAAAACATTGACAATACGCTTCCGGTACCAGCTCGTAGACTTTAAGGACTGCTGCTTTAACAGTAGCATAAACCTTACTATCTGCAACATTTAATGCTGAAAAAGCCTCCAATGCTTTCCCTGTAAGCACACACTGTAACAAAGTAGTTATATCCACATCTGACCAGGCCCTAGCATCAACGTGTTCAAACAAAATAAAATGCGTATCTGGATCTGATTCATCAGATTTAGGTAATAAATGATGATTCTGTGAAACATCAAACTGAGGCTCCCCTTCAACCCCTGGTCTATTGCCACTTCTCAGCCTTTCCAGTTCTAGCTGCATCTGCAACAACTCCCTCTGCTGCTCAAAAGTTAATATGACTGGACTAGGCTGAACTGCTGCCCCTTGACTGGCACCCGACTGAAAGAGAACACCAGCGTCCAAAAGACCTTGTTTTAATGGATCCCTAACTGTTTCCTTTAACTTTATCCACTATACCAATTTTGTAATGCTCTGCAATCGCCAATAACTGTTCTTTTGTGCACAATTCTAAAGCCAACTCTGAAGGTGACTGAACAAAACTAGCCAACATGGAGAAGATCATGTCAAAGACAAACCAAATTAACCAAACAAATTTAGAAGACTCACCCGCTGCCCCGACTGGGTTATTGGTAAAGAGCCCCACCCCACTAAACTCAAGAAAAAGCTAACTAGCTGCCCCCTAGTCTTCATGCTGTCTGGCGGGAGGTTTTAATTACCAGTGTGACCCTAAAGGCCACTGTACCAATGGGGCTGTGAGCTCCTGCACATGCAGCCACCCACAGGATCCCACGGACGTGAACCCGAGCCGATTAAAGGGGAGAGGGGATAGGGAAGCTCTAACCACCTCGCTGCCACCTACAAAAAAAAAAAAACACCACAAGCCACCTAATGTGACCCGCTGATAAACCTAACAGGGGAGGACTCCCACCAGACTAAACCCAGTACTATGCCCAGATGTGAGCTTCTAACCAAAGTAGCACAAAAGAAAAATGCTAACTACTCTCAACCCCAACTGGCCCAAACCAAATTTCCCCATACAAAACTGGCTATCAAAGTAACCTACTGAAACTACAGCAAACAAAGTTAATTACAAAATAGGTCAAACAAGGCCAAACTACAAATGCAAAACCACAAAATAAACAAACTAACCAAAATTTAACCCAAATATTAAGTTAATTAACTTTAAATTAGACGAGCCCCCACGTGTAACAAGCCTGGCTCGATGGCAAGTCACAACCCAAACAAACTAGCTGGGAGGGGGAAATAACTCAAAAGGTTCAGGCCAATTAAAATAGTTTATTTAACAAACAATAATAATAAAATGCAACATGAATACAAGGCATGCAAATGTAAGTAAGAATCAGTGGTGTATGCACTGCATGAAGGCGCATGAATATGTAGGTGCAAATGTGTTGGCGTGTGAAAACCAAAAGTAACTAAAACAAAAAATGAACTGAAGACAAACCAAATGGGTTACCTGGTGGGGAGAGAGCAAAGAGAGTGAATGAGCATAGCACAAACAATTTAACAGCACAGCACAGGTGTCACCACTCAAGGAGCCCCACCCCTGCCTGCCGTGGGGAGCCTCCCACAACAGGCAGGGAGGGCCGTGACACAGTGCACTTCATTCAAAGTACTTATTTACATTGGTCTAATGGAAAATTGTGGTTTCCAGTTTAAATCTGCTGGAATCACTTTACAAAATCCTAAATATACATTGTGAGCAACTAAAAAAAATTGCTGGAACAAATTACATTTTTTTAAGTTGATCCAAAGCAGCATTTTTTTCAGTGTAGAATTTGTACCATTAAGTTAGAATTTGACTACAGATGTTTAACCTTTAAACTAAACTATAAACTTCAGTGATTTAAGACTAAAGTACACAAGTGTAAAGCAAAATAATTTGACTATACAGAGCATCGCCCTAAAGACTGTGGCATTGCCCCACAAATAAAACAAAACAGGTTGATCAACAGGAGCTCAGCATGGCTGACAAAACCAGGATGATGAAGCCTTCAAAGCGGATTCTTATTGCATCAAGGGCTGAGCTGGAAACAATGAAAATGAAACCAAAAGTCCTTCTGGAAAAGGAGCAGAAACAGATTGCAGAACAACGAGAAGCATTTGCTAAAAGGGCTAAAGAAGTTAAAGAAGCCATGATTAAAATGGATAGAAAACGAAACGCAAAGGATGTTTTATTGGAGCAACGAGCACAAAGCGACATTGAAGCTGATGCAGGAATTGCACAAAAAAAGGCAGATATGGAAGAGTTCAGAAAGAAGTGTCTGGAAGAACTGGAAGAGCGCCGGTTTCATCAAACAGAGCAAGCTGCAAAATTCAATAGAGGAATCCTGTCGTCACACATGGCGCAGGTGAATAAAACCCTCATCGAAATTAAAAAAACTAAAGAGAAAGAGGCCAAAGAAGAAGAGAAAAAGTTCTGGAGAAAGAAAGAGGCTGAAAACAAAGAAGCCCTTCAACAAGAGCAGGAGAAAGCTCTTCAGAGAAGACTTAAAGCCCAGGCTCTCGCTGAAGAACACAGACAGAAAATCAAGGAGAAAGAACTGCTTAAAGAACAAGAAAAAATGGCCCAAAAGAAACAGGAAGCTGTTTCTTTTGGGCCGATGGCGATGAGTGAACAGGAGAAAAAACAGTTTGTAGAACAACAAAGGAAAACCCTTTTGAAAGAAAGAGAAGATCAACTGTCCATGAAAAAGGAAATAAGAGAAAAAGAGGAGGAAAGACAGAAGCTGGAGGACAGTAAAATCAAAATTGTTCAGAAAGAGCACGCAGAGAAAGCTGCCCAAAATAAATCTGAACAAGCTGAGAAGTTTGCAAAACTGCAAGTCCCGAAGCACATGGCCAGGGAGAAACTGGCAGACATGAAGAAGAAGCAGAGCGCTGACGAGGCCCTGAAAGAGGAGAGGCATCTGAAAGCCGTGGCAGAGAAAACTGCCAAAGACCAACAGGAGATCAAAATGAAGGAGATAAAGAAGGCAGCAGAGCTTCAGTCCATCGCCAATCACAGAGAAACTGTAAGAAAAGAACAGCAGCTGAAGAAAACGGTGGCCAAAGAGGAAAGCCTGGTCCATCTGAAAGAACTGAAGGAAGCTGACAGGTTGTTTCAGGAGAAGGAACAACTGGAGGCAAAGAGCAGAAGAGAAAAGTGCGTCAAGGTCAAAGAGGAAAATAAAACTCTCATAGATGAGAAACGTGCCCAAAAGCAGAAGCTGGAGCAGGAGGACAAGGCATTTGAGAAGAAGCAAGCAGAAACCTTCGCTGAGAAGGAGCAAAAGTTCCAACGATACGTCAAGGAGGAATTAGACAAAGCTTTAGGGGGAGGACAGACTTCTCGTCCTCTTCTTTTAGCTTTGCGGGCAGGGGATGTGAAGAGAACGAGCTTCTTTTCAGTTCAAGGCAATGTGTTGCCCAGCTATTCCACTGCTGAAACCCAGGAGATGAGGGAACAGCAGTATCACAAGAAGCTACAGCTTGGGACTGAAGTTCTTCCTCAGGTGACCAATGAGGTCAATCAGCAGGAGACCGGGCGGCTGCTGACAAAGAGAGACTGCCTGGCTCCCACTATGCTGAAGACCCCAAAGACGAGCAGCACTGAGGTTCTACCGCAGGTGACCAATGAGGTCAATCAGCAGGAGACCGGGCGGCTGCTGACAAAGAGAGACTGCCTGGCTCCCACTATGCTGAAGACCCCAAAGACGAGCAGCACTGAGGTTCTACCGCAGGTGACCAATGAGGTCAATCAGCAGGAGACCGGGCAGCTGCTGACAAAGAGAGACCCCAATGAGGTCAATCAGCAGGAGACCGGGCGGCTGCTGACAAAGAGAGTCCGCCTGGCTCCCACTATGCTGAAGACCCCAAAGATGAGCAGCACTGAGGTTCTACCGCAGGTGACCAATGAGGTCAATCAGCAGGCGAGCGGGCGGCTGCTGACAAAGAGAGTCCGCCTGCCACCCATCATGCTCAAGACCCCAAAGACGAGCGGGATGAGCAGGACCTCAAAAGACACAGGGGCAAGCGTTGACCTCCCACCACTCCCGTCTCGTGCTATGAGGCGCTGACCTGATATAATAAATATTAAAGAAGTAACTATTAAAATAACTGTATGTGTGTCTGTGTTGTTTGAATCTTCCCCAAACTCTCCATGTCTCAGTGTTTGTACTGGGTTGCGGAAAGTGCACAATATTAATATAATACAATTAATATATGAATATAATATGATTTTAATATTATGTAATGTATGAATATAATATATATTATTATAATATTATGTAATATATGATATTATAACTTTGCCCCAAATAGAGGATTTTACTTATCTCAGGGTCTTTTTCACACATGGGGGTAAGTTGGAGCATGAGATCGACAGACAGCTTGGGGTGGGATCTGATATACACTCAACAAAAATATAAACGCAACACTTTTGGTTTTGCTCCCATTTTGTATGAGATTAACTCAAAGATCTAAAACTTTTTCCACATACACAATATCACCATTTCCCTCAAAGATTGTTCACAAACCAGTCTAAATCTGTGATAGTGAGCACTTCTCCTTTGCTGAGATAATCCATCCCACCTCACAGGTGTTTGCCATATCAAGATGCTGATTAGACACCATGATTAGTGCACAGGTGTGCCTTAGACTGTCCACAATAAAAGGCCACTCTGAAAGGTGCAGTTTTGTTTTATTGGGGGGGATACCAGTCAGTATCTGGTGTGACCACCATTTGCCTCATGCAGTGCAACACATCTCCTTCGCATAGAGTTGATCAGGTTGTCAATTGTGGCCTGTGGAATGTTGGTCCACTCCTCTTCAATGGCTGTGCGAAGTTGCTGGATATTGGCAGGAACTGGTACACGCTGTAGTATACGCCAGTCCAGAGCATCCCAAACACGCTCAATGGGTGACATGTCCGGTGAGTATGCCGGCCATGCAAGAACTGGGACATTTTCAGCTTCCAAGAATTGTGTACAGATCCTTGCAACATGGGGCCGTGCATTATCCTGCTGCAACATGAGGTGATGTTCTTGGATGTATGGCACAACAATGGGCCTCAGGATCTCGTCACGGTATCTCTGTGCATTCAAAATGCCATCAATAAAATGCACCTGTGTTCTTCGTCCATAACAGACGCCTGCCCATACCATAACCCCACCACCACCATGGGCCACGTGCCACGTGCGAATGTGTGGCAGCAGCTTGCATTTTTCTACTTGCTCTGAGTAAGCAAAAGAAAGACCTCAGATATCTCATGTATCTGAACACTGCATATGAAAAACAGACATTGCATTAATTACGCCATGAGAGACTTCTACTTGTTCTGAGTAAGCAAAACAAGACCTCACATATCTCATGTATCTGAACACTGCGTATTGAAAACAGACACTTTGCATTAATCACGTCATGGGTTACTTGTACTTCAAACTAAAGAAAACAATTCCTTTAGACATTTAAGTGAAAACAAAATAAGGCAAATTTACAATTTTTCCAACAGGCCATAATAATAAACAGAGAGATTACAATAGGGTCCTCGTAGCACTTTGTTCTACTCAGGCCCTAATAATAATAATAATTACAATTGGGTCCTCATAGGACTTTGTCCTACTCAGGCCCTAATAATAATAATAATAGTAAACAGCACAGTTACAATAGGGTCCTCGTAGGACTTTGTCCTACTTGGGCCCTAATAATAATAAACAACATAATTACAATAGAATCCTCTTAGAACATTGTCCAACTCAGGCCCTAATAATAAACAGCACAATTACAATACAGTCCCTGTAGAACTTTGTCCTACTCAGCCCCTAATAAACAGCACGATTATGATAGGGTCCTCATAGGACTTTGTCCTATTCGGGCCCTAATAATAAACACAATTACAATAGTGCTAATGATTAATAAGGAAGTTGTTAACATCATAATTAGTTTCATGATTCACATTTTAATATGTTCTTATTTCCCATAATGACAATTTTACCTTAATTTTGTAAATGGCCAATTACAACATTATAACAGAACAATTTAAATTTACAAATAACCAAGGAAATATAATGCACAATGTGACAAAGTTAAAAAATAAAAGATATGTAAAACATGTACAGCAGAACAAAATAAGAAAAAAAAAAATAATGGAGTAGACAGTAAATCATAAGAAATAATCACATAAAACTGCAGGGGTACATAGATCCAGCATATTGTGACTTCCAGGTTATGAGGGAAAATATTATCATACATTTCCAAAAAGTACTTTTTTTATTTGAGGAAGCTGTTTTAGAAAATAATCAAAGGCCTGGAAAATGATGATTTCTGGAATATGATGAACAGCTGTACACTGAAAAAAGTGAAACACAGTGTACTTCATTCAAAGTACTTATTTACATTGGTCTAAAGGAAAATTGTGGTTTCCAGTTTAAATCTGCTGGAATCACTTTACAAAATCCTAAATATACATTGTGAGCAACTAAAAAAATTTGCTGGAACAAATTACATCAATTTTTTTAAGTTGATCCAAAGCAGCATTTTTTTCAGTGTAGAATTTGTACCATTAAGTTAGAATTTGACTACAGATGTTTAACCTTTAAAGTAAACTATAAACTTCAGTAATTTAAGACTAAAGTACACAAGTGTAAAGCAAAATAATTTGACTACACAGAGCATCGCCCTAAAGACTGTGGTATTGTCCCACAAATAAAACAAAACAGGTTGATCAACAGGAGCTCAGCATGGCTGGCAAAACCAGGATGATGAAGCCTTCAAAGCGGATTCTTATTGCATCAAGGGCTGAGCTGGAAACAATGAAAATGAAACCAAAAGTCCTTATGGAAAAGGCGCAGAAACAGATTGCAGAACAACGAGAAGCATTTGCTAAAAGGGCTAAAGAAGTTAAAGAAGCCATGATTAAAATGGATAGAAAACGAAACGCAAGGGATGTTTTACTGGAGCAACGAGCACAAAGCGACATTGAAGCTGATGCAGGAATTGCACAAAAAAAGGCAGATATGGAAGAGTTCAGAAAGAAGTGTCTGGAAGAACTGGAAGAGCACCGGTTTCATCAAACAGAGCAAGCTGCAAAATTCAATAGAGGAATCCTGTCATCACACATGGCGCAGGTGAATAAAACCCTCATCGAAATTAAAAAAACTAAAGAGAAAGAGGCCAAAGAAGAAGAGAAAAAGTTCTGGAGAAAGAAAGAGGCTGAAAACAAAGAAGCCCTTCAACAAGAGCAGGAGAAAGCTCTTCAGAGAAGACTTAAAGCCCAGGCTCTCGCTGAAGAACACAGACAGAAAATCAAGGAGAAAGAACTGCTTAAAGAACAAGAAAAAATGGCCCAAAAGAAACAGGAAGCTGTTTCTTTTGGGCCGATGGCGATGAGTGAACAGGAGAAAAAACAGTTTGTAGAACAACAAAGGAAAACCCTTTTGAAAGAAAGAGAAGATCAACTGTCCATGAAAAAGGAAATAAGAGAAAAAGAGGAGGAAAGACAGAAGCTGGAGGACAGTAAAATCCAAATTGTTCAGATAGAGCACGCAGAGAAAGCTGCCCAAAATAAATCTGAACAAGCTGAGAAGTTTGCAAAACTGCAAGTCCCGAAGCACATGGCCAGGGAGAAACTGGCAGACATGAAGAAGAAGCAGAGCGCTGACGAGGCCCTGAAAGAGGAGAGGCATCTGAAAGCCGTGGCAGAGAAAACTGCCAAAGACCAACAGGAGATCAAAATGAAGGAGATAAAGAAGGCAGCAGAGCTTCAGTCCATCGCCAATCACAGAGAAACTGTAAGAAAAGAACAGCAGCTGAAGAAAACGGTGGCCAAAGAGGAAAGCCTGGTCCATCTGAAAGAACTGAAGGAAGCTGACAGGTTGTTTCAGGAGAAGGAACAACTGGAGGCAAAGAGCAGAAGAGAAAAGTGCGTCAAGGTCAAAGAGGAAAATAAAACTCTCATAGATGAGAAACGTGCCCAAAAGCAGAAGCTGGAGCAGGAGGACAAGGCATTTGAGAAGAAGCAAGCAGAAACCTTCGCTGAGAAGGAGCAAAAGTTCCAATGATACGTCAAGGAGGAATTAGACAAAGCTTTAGGGGGAGGACAGACTACTCGTCCTCTTCTTTCAGCTTTGCGGGCAGGGGATGTGAAGAGAACGAGCTTCTTTTCAGTTCAAGGCAATGTGTTGCCCAGCTATTCCACTGCTGAAACCCAGGAGATGAGGGAACAGCAGTATCACAAGAAGCTACAGCTTGGCACTGAAGTTCTTCCTCAGGTGACCAATGAGGTCAATCAGCAGGAGACCGGGCAGCTGCTGACAAAGAGAGACTGCCTGGCTCCCACTATGCTGAAGACCCCAAAGAAGAGCAGCACTGAGGTTCTACCGCAGGTGACCAATGAGGTCAATCAGCAGGAGACTGGGCAACTGCTGACAAAGAGAGACCCCAATGAGGTCAATCAGCAGGAGACCGGGCGGCTGCTGACAAAGAGAGACCGCCTGGCTCCCACTATGCTGAAGACCCCAAAGATGAGCAGCACTGAGGTTCTACCGCAGGTGACCAATGAGGTCAATCAGCAGGCGAGCGGGCGGCTGCTGACAAAGAGAGTCCGCCTGCCACCCATCATGCTCAAGACCCCAAAGACGAGCGGGATGAGCAGGACTTCAAAAGACACAGGGGCAAGCGTCCACCTCCCACCACTCCCGTCTCGTGCTATGAGGCGCTGACCTGATATAATTAATATTAAAGAAGTTGTTGTGTGTTGGGGGGGCGTGGCTGGTTGTGTTGGTGTTCTTTTCTTTTCTTTGCTCTCCAGGTGGCATGAGGGCTGATTTGTCTGTGGAGAAAGTGCTGGCTGAAGAGTCCTCACCCTTATTAGTGTCATGTGGAACACCTGTGGCAGGGGCTCACGTGCGGCCTTGAAGACTTGCAGCTGGAGCAGATAATTGGATGGCGTTCTGCATATAAGTCATGTGTGATTTGAGCAGAACTGCCGGGAACTCGACCTTGTGACGTTCGTTTGTGAGACGCTGAGGACCGTGCCTGGTTTGACATATCGAGCCCGTGAAGCAGGGAAGGGTAAGGACACATGCTGTCAGCACACGCTAAAGGTAATTAAGTGATTAAGTAATTGTTGATAGTATCTTGGTGTTTTGTTACACAGTAAACTGAGACTGTGAAGAGAATTGTGCAGCTTGCTTCTCACTGCGGTGGCGTGCAGGATAAGTGATCCTCCACTGGTTGTGAGAGGCTGCTCACGTGCATAAAGTTAAAAAGAAACATTGACCTGTGTGTTGCTGATAGCGTGTGTTATGCGAAAGATAGAGTTGTATCTGCTGACTCACCTCACCTTCTCTTTACTCCACAGAGAATCGGTTCGTCGTGTCCACCTGGGGGGTGTTTGGCGGTGGTAGTGAGTCCAAGAGCGCCGGGTTTAATCCTTACGGGCACTGGAGAACGTGCCACTTATCACTCCACCACAGGGACGTTTTTTTATGTTTTACATTTGTAAGCACAGGTGAAAAATAAATTGTTTCTGTTGGGAACCGCCTTCTGGTTATTTGTACCGCTGGGTTCTGTCAGACGCAGGTCCGCTCCTCAACCCGCGTCGACACATAACAGTAGTTCCCGGCCATTTTATAATGGACCCAGCGGCAGAGGCGGTTCCTTTTGCCGAAAAGGTGCAAGAACACTTGGAGAAAATATGGGAGCAATTACAGCATCTCGCAAATCGACTTGAACAAACAGACGCCCGTGTTACGGAGCTTGCAGCGCAAGCCGTTCCGCTTCCTGCAGCTCCAGCTGTGGCATCATCGATACCGGGGCAGATAACTCCGTCACCCAGGGATACGGTGTTTGAACCGGTTATTTGTCACCCGGAGCCTTATGCGGGAGACGCCGAAGCTTGTGCTTCGTTTCTGATGCAATGTTCTTTGGTTTTTACTCAGCGACCGGCTTCCTTCTCTTCCGATGGAAGTCGTGTTTCCTATGTAACAAATCTGCTCCGAGGCGACGCCTTAGCTTGGGTCACTGCGTTGTGAACAACTCGCCATTGTTAGGGTCCTTTAAGGATTTTTCCCGGGAGTTCCGATTGGTTTTTGACCATCCGGTGAAAACGAATACCGGTGCTCAATGGTTGCTGAATCTCAGGCAGGGGAGGCGGAGTGCGGCGGAGTATTCCGTGGACTTTCGGATTTTTTCTGCTCAATCTGGTTGGAATGCCGTAGCTTTACGGGGCGTGTTTATAGACGGGTTAAATGAGGCACTAAAAGACGAGCTGGCGGTCCGTGATGAGCCAAACGATTTAGATGAGCTAATATCGTTGGTGATTCGTTTGGATGATCGGATGAGGGAGCGTGGACGCGAGAGAGGACGCCCATCAGAGCGTTTTTTTTTTGTCTCGGGGCTTTCCCCGACACAGGTCTGGGCCGCCTCTTCTTCGCCCCACTGAGGCTCCTCCGACAGGACCTCCAGCTCCTCCTGTTGACGAGCCCATGCAGCTCGGACGAGTAGAGATGTCTGTATTGCCCCGACACGTAAACGTCAAGAGAAATAACGGCGACGTAACTCCAAGTGTTCTGGGACAGGCAATATAACACAATAACAAAAAAAAAAAAAAAAAAAAAATTTCCAGCACAAGTAAATGTTTTGTTTTCTTTAATTAGGGGTTATGCGTGTTTGGGGAGTTAGGGGCGTATCTGGTGGAGTGATCGATGGGCTCACTTAATTGTCAAGTTTGTATGTGGTTTAGGTATTTTTTGTTTTGGGTTGTTGGGTCGTTTTATTTTGTTGTTTTTATTTCTCTACATCCCTAACCCCGACCTCACTTGCCCCAAGACTGTTCGTCTTGTGGGTTGTGGGGTGGTGCAGGTTGGTCGCTGAGCATTCTCAGAAGACCTCTGCACCTAGGGGGGGTGTTGGAGGCGTTTTTTTTGGTTTGGTTAGGGCCCGGTTCCACTCCAGCCTCGGTGAGCCTTTGTACCGTTCGTCATTGGTGTTGCCGGGGTGTGGTGCAGCGGAGACTTACCTCAGTCGGAGGGGTGGGCCGATCTGTTGCCATTCGCCATTTCGGTAGTTCCACCCCTCCCGTGTGGCTGGGGTATGGTCGAGTTGTGGCACTGGATGCATTTCCAGTTCTCTGCTGCGCCTTGGGGTTGAGCTGGGTTAGTTTTTTCCTTGTTCCCTTCTCCGGCTTACTATTTTGGGCCGTTTGCCAAAGGTGTGCCGCCGGGGGGCTCTGGAAGGGACCTAGGGTCTTTCGGGGTGCTGGGGAGGGTAACGGGATTTATGGTCATTTCTATCCCCCCGGGGTTGTTTTTGGTTGTCCTCCGGGGGTTGGTTTTTGATTTTGTTTTGTTTTCCTTCCGGGTTCCACCTCCGGGGTTGATGGGACGGTCCCCTGGGGGGGAGTTGGCTTGGGACCGACCAGCCATGTGTGACCAAGTCTGGGGTTCCGGGGTTGTGGGGTGGGTACCTCCTGGGGTTGATGGTACGGTCCCCTGGGGGGGGGCGCCGTGTTGCTCCATGTGCACCTGGGGACCTTTGTTGGGCTTATGGTTTTGGCAGTTCCTCCTGGAACTGGCAATGAAGGCCTTCTGGGGGGGGTTGGGCTCTGCAGGTCATTCTGGGGGGGTTGTTTGTTATTTTTCTTTTATGCATTTACGTTTGTATTGTGTTTGTGGGACTGTGTTGGGGGTTTTGACATTTGGGAATTTTTCTTTTCTTCCCGGGGTTGATGGGACGGTCCCCTGGGGAGGTTGTTGGGTGGGTTTTTGTGTTTTTTTTTTCTGTGTGAGTGATTTTGTTTTTTGGGGGAATGTTTTGGGGGTTTTTGTTGATTCCAGCCGGCCTTCCTGCTGCGGTGCCTGTCCTGCTTCCTGACGTGGACCCTGGAGGGGGATGCTGTTCTCGGGCCTGGTTGCTTCGGTTGCCGGGAGGCTTCCCGTTGATGGGGGGGTACTGTTGTGTGTTGGGGGCGTGGCTGGTTGTGTTGGTGTTCTTTTCTTTTCTTTGCTCTCCAGGTGGCATGAGGGCTGATTTGTCTGTGGAGAAAGTGCTGGCTGAAGAGTCCTCACCCTTATTAGTGTCATGTGGAACACCTGTGGCAGGGGCTCACGTGCGGCCTTGAAGACTTGCAGCTGGAGCAGATAATTGGATGGCGTTCTGCATATAAGTCATGTGTGATTTGAGCAGAACTGCCGGGAACTCGACCTTGTGACGTTCGTTTGAGAGACACTGAGGACCGTGCCTGGTTTGACATATCGAGCCCGTGAAGCAGGGAAGGGTGAGGACACATGCTGTCAGCACACGCTAAAGGTAATTAAGTGATTAAGTAATTGTTGATAGTATCTTGGTGTTTTGTTACACAGTAAACTGAGACTGTGAAGAGAATTGTGCAGCTTGCTTCTCACTGCGGTGGCGTGCAGGATAAGTGATCCTCCACTGGTTGTGAGAGGCTGTTCACGTGCATAAAGTTAAAAAGAAACATTGACCTAAGTATGTTGCTGATAGCGTGTGTTATGCGAAAGATAGAGTTGTATCTGCTGACTCACCTCACCTTCTCTTTACTCCACAGAGAATCGGTTCGTCGTGTCCACCTGGGGGGTGTTTGGCGGTGGTAGTGAGTCCAGGAGCGCCGGGTTTAATCCTTACGGGCACTGGAGAACGTGCCACTTATCACTCCACCAGAGGGACATTTTTTTATGTTTTACATTTGTAAGCACAGGTGAAAAATAAATTGTTTCTGTTGGGAACCGCCTTCTGGTTATTTGTACCGCTGGGTTCTGTCAGACGCAGGTCCGCTCCTCAACCCGCGTCGACACATAACAGAAGTAACTATTAAAATAACTGTCTGTGTGTCTGTGTTGTTTGAATCTTCCCCAAACTCTCCATGTCTCAATGTTTGTACTTGGTTGCGGAAAGTGCACAATATTAATATAATACATTTAATATATAAATGTAATGTAATATATTATTATAATATTATGTAATATATGATATTATGGTGGTTATGGTTAGGGTGGGGGGACAGAGTAAGATTAGGTTATGGTTAAGGTTTGGCTCGGGGGTAGGCGTAAGGTTAGGAATAGTGAGTTAAAAAACCCTGTCACGAAAATTTGACTCATTTCGTCACGGGGGCACTAAGTGCAGCTTCTTGTTCTGACTTGAACACGAAGATAACACCAAAGTCTTTTATCGCCAACTGTAAATGGCCATTGAAACATTCCAATTGTATGTTTCTGAACTCTTCAGCAACAAACTGCATCATGTCAATGTTTACAATGTCAGGGCTATGAAATGAAAATTGTGAAATCCGAGGAAAATTTGCAGGGGGTCGAGTTGGGGTTTAGGGCCCGCGGGGCCCCAGAAACCAAATAAATTTTGTATCTATGTGCTTGAGCAATAACAGGTGAAATTGCTCATAAACTTTAAGTTTCTTAAATATTTATTACGGCCACTCTTAAAACTTCAGTTATCTTTATAATTTTATTACTGTGAAATTTTTAGAATTAATTTAGATGAGATATACTCATTATCTCACAGGAACTACTTTTTGCGCAGGAATTCATCAAGCACATTGGCTGTGAGCGTGTACTAACACAGATTACCCAAAAACTGTCTAGAAGTTCGGCCAAAACAAGAGTGTCCACTTTTAGCTTGCCATAAGCTAAGCTAGTGGTACAGGGTGGTGGCCAAGTGGTTAATACGCTTGGTTTCAGTGCAGAAGGTTCCGGGTTCAAATCCCACACCTGCCACATTTCTCCATGTAATGTGGAGTTGCATCAGGAAGGGCATCCGGTGTAAAACCTGTGCCAATTCAACATGCAGATCCACATTAGATTTGCTGTGGCAAAACAAGGGAGCAGCCGAAAGGACTTACTATAAGCTAAGCTAGTGGTGCTCGTGAGAGTGTGGAGTTTGCATGTTCTCCGTGTGTTTCCGTGGGTTTCCTCTGGATGCTCCACCAATTTTGTTGGAGGAAAAAACTCAAAAAAATAACCTTTTCTTAAAACAGAAAATCTCAGGTTTCCCCTCGTGAGTCCATGGGCAGTGCAAATAGAATACACGTCGCAGCGTCGGCTCGCAGCCGCTGCGACGCTCCGCCACAGGAAAAACACCTCTGTTGGAAGCCTTAAGGACAAGTTGGAACATGTCCAGCTGTTAAACAATTTCTCATATACTCACTCCACTTTCATTAAAAAAATCTCCTTTAACAGTGGAATATCCGGATAAAATGCTGAAACTGACTTCTTCTGAAACTTCTGTTCTCTCACAACGTCCTGGATCAATAGAGCCTGAAATGTGGAGGTTTTCAGCTTGAAACAGGTAAAATGAGGGTATATATATGTAAAACAGGGATAAAGTACATCAAGTACGCATTCATCTGTGTGCATCTGTATCAATAAATAGATGCTTTACCTCCACAGTGCAGTACTGCACTTTGTACACATGCATGTCTACCCACCAAATGAAGGTCAGCTCAGATACCAAAGATACCTGCAGTTTTACCTGCCTTCACCTGTTTCTTCGCCTTTGCAATCTCACTGAGATTCATTCGTTCACACCTGACTGGAAAATCAACCACAAGAACCCAGACACTGGACACACTCATCCATAACAGAGTGCAGGAGACATCTATATTTATTCACACAATTACACACCACAATCACAAACAGAGAGAGAGAATAATCACCTGAGTGCTTTCCTCGCTTCCAAGGTGACACAGCCAGGGAATACGGAGTATTACAGCCAGGTTTGATCATCAGGGAGGGTGAACCACTCACAACAGACAGGTCTGTCATCACCTGTGCACACATACATATGTGAAATCCCCATGTATTTAACCTGAAAACTCCTAGTTCTCAAGGCTAGGCAGCTACAGTAAGTGGCTCTACCTGTGTTAAGTTAGAGGTGTGTGAGTATGCAAGGTACAAGATACCCATAGGTTAGAGATTGGTTGTGAATATAAACCTTCTGATTTTTCATGTACCTACTTAAATTCCAGCTCTATGCTTGTGTTTGGGTGCTTGGCTATGACTCTTTTTTTTTTCATGTCAGTCAGTCTTCTAAAACCTCTCCTTAAGCTTATGCTGTTGTTGAGAAGACACCTTGGGAGGTTCAGGTAGAATGACAGGTTGGGCCTTAACCATTACTAACAGAAGGGGTCAGGATGGGTTGGATATTTTTGACTGAACTTTAGTTATTAATTAGAGAGAACAGCTGAACCTTCCATTTGGATTTAAACAAACAAACCACCATCAAACCCTTTGTGAACCAGATGGTCTTGTCTGACATGCTATCACATCAAAAGGATAAAATAAAGAATTACCTGACTTTTTTTAAACCTTCGGAACACAAAATATAGCAGGCCACGGCAAGGTACATAAGGCTTGGAACCTTGAACACAAGACAGTTAATGGCACTCTGGTGAAACAAGAATTTCAGTTCAATTTATTTTCATTTATATAGCACCAAATAACAACAAAGCTGCTTCAAGGCACTTTACATAAGTAAGGTGTAACCTTACCAACCCTCTTGAGCAAGCAGGTGGCAAAACTCCCTCTGATGATATTAAGAAAGAAACCTCAAGCAGACCTCAATGGCGGATCAGGCAGAGGAGGCTATGGCTTGAAACCCAATGGCTGTGAAGGTGGATGAAGGCTGGAGAAGGTCCTCAGACACGAGTCATCTGGGATTTGCCAGCCATCAGACCAGGAGAAGGATTTATCAATGGTCGCGTGTTTGTCAGTGTGCAACATCATTCACATGTTAAACAAACCCCACACACAGGCATGGCTAGATCAACCCTGGATGTAGATTTTCTCCGTGTCCACCATCCGGTCCAGGAATCAATAAAGAGATCCGCCACAGAGGGATTGCCATGATGACGAAAACAACTAGTAAAATAAACACTTATTTTCCATCTCTGCCTCTGTGTGTTTGTGTTCAGTCTGAAGAGAAAACAGTATAATCCAGCACAACTCAAAGCAGCTTTGAACATGAACCACTCCCATATCATGTCCCCGGCATCCTTCAAGACACAACAGAAGTTTCTTCAGAAGTGTGAGCTGAAGGGCCCTGGACAAGTTCTCCCACCAAACATTCCCAGAGAACCCTCATATTTCCTTTGGGCTTTCCAGGTTGGTTCAGTGGTTTACCCCACCATCTGAATCACCAAGAATTTCAAGGAAAATTGTGTAGGTTGCATGTGTATACCTGAAGGGCCAGTTTATTCTGGGTAAAGTTGGGGACAATGAGCTGTGTGGTTGTTGTCTGCCCGACAGTGCAGTGTAATACCACGTGGTCCACAGGCAGGCGGTGCTCTCCTATTCCTCTGAGGGTCAACATGGGCTTGGTTCCTTCATGGTCATTATATATGGAGAGCTTGCCCTGTAAGAAAAAAGGCGCAACATTTCTTGCTCTGTCACATTAACTGCACAGTTTGCATAAGTGTGTATACAAATAACATCAGGACCAATCCATCAATTTTATGTGAACAAATCTGGAAAACTCAGATAATGCTGACAAATACAGCATGCTCCGATAATGGAATCTACTCGTGCCCTGCCCCAAGAAAGGAATACATGCTCTATCTGTGTTCTAATCATAAGTGGAGTGACTACTCTGTACCTTTTCAAAGATTGCTTGGGAAATGGCTGATGTTCACAGCCTTATTTCCCCCCAAAATGAAGGATACATCAAGTGGATCCTTTGCAGGTCAAACAATCCTATGAATCATTGTGCAAATTTTTTTATGACAAAACAGTTTCTCACTCACTCATCTTCAACAGCTTTTCCAGGTTCGGGTTGCGAGGACAAAACAGTAAATTTTTTTTAAAACGACACTTTTTAGTCTCTGTATGTACAGAAGCGTATTGCACGAATACGTATTGCATTCACTGGATAAAAAAAATTAATTAGACCCATGATCTCATAATTACGAGATCAGGAGACACCTGATCTCATAATTATGAGAACTTTTATATACAATGCTTATTACATGGAAATCAATGCAAAAACTTTGGGACTTTTTTTGTCTGGTGACTGCGAATATCTGGTTATTACGACATTGGTTTAGTTGAGTTTTGCTGTTCATAGGACTGAACAATAAATTTACCTCTCAAAGCTTTGACGATGATGTCGGCTTCCATCCTACACAGCTGACTTTATTTTCCCAAATTTTTCTTCTGTTTGGATCTAAAAGGAATCTGTACATCTTGAAGCCCTTGCTGTGCCTATTTGTGCATCCAAATGCACATCAGTCCGTCATTTTCAGCAAATAAATAAATAAAATAGCTGGATTTACATGCAGACAGATTATCAGTGAATGTTATTTTGAACCCAAGATGGTACCATGAGTCACGTGACCGATTTTTTCGACTCGTGTCACCACTCTCTCTAATAAAGGCACTCTACTGAAAACGTCCTCCCATACCAAAGGCTGCCTCAGACTTAATGCTTGTGGTTATGTGAGAGTGAGGTGAGGATTTGAGCATGGGTTATGGTCACTGCTAGTGAAACGTTCAGAGAAAATGTATGAGATTAAAGCATGCCAGAAAGAACAGGGGTTCTTTCTGGCAATTGCTCAAGCATCACCAACATGCTGTCCTCGTCTTGAACTGTTGGATAGAAGTATTCAGACTTGACCGTGTTGTCACCTCAGCTATTCTCTACCTGTGGAGTCGCCAGCACCACCAGCAGGTACACCCAAGTATCCCACCAAGACCTCAAGCTCAGCTGACACGTAAATTGTCCTGCAGAGTCCGCTTTGAATTGAAATGGGATTTCCAAACATTCATTTTCTACCGAGTTGAGAGAGGAAGAGACACAAGCAGGAGAGGAAGAACAATTGAAGGAGAAATATAAACATTCTGAAGTTATAGTGATGTGATACAGCTCTTACAGCAGCGTACACAAAAATGTCACATTTACACTCCAATAAAATAAACAAATATGCACCAATGTCAAACCTCTGATGTGTGTACGTACTGTCACTATTGGTAGTACAACTGGGAAAAAAAATAAAAATCACACACAAAAACATTTTTCACCCACACTTTGGGAGTCACCTGGATGGGTATATGACTCTTGGCCTGACTTATCTTCCCAGTCCGACCCTGGGGAGGACGGAGGAATAGTGCGGTTGCAAATATGGTAAAGGAGGTGAAAGTAGATGAATTTAAATGCTTGGGGCTAACTGTCCAAAGTAATGGAGCGTGTGGTAGAGAGGTGAAGAAGAGAGTGCAGGTAGGGTGCCGTGACCAATGAATATCTGCAAGAGTGAAGCGGGAAAGTTTGCAAGACAGATGTGAGACCAGCTATGTTGTATAGCTTAGAGGTGTTGATACTAACGACCCCCCCCCCCCCCCCCCAAAAAAAAAGAACAGCAGGCAACTGGGCAGAAAGAGACCATGTCTGACATAGTTTAACTGGAATGAGTATGTACCTGCAGGATTATCTTCCAGTTGTATCTTAGAGTCTTTTCTTATAGGCATTGTAACAGATGTAGGTAATTTAAAGTGCGCTGGCAAAGAAACTGCCACACTGTACTCGACTCCATCACTGACACCAACACTTCTCAACAGATGGACCTAATGGATGGCAGCAAAAGCAAAAGTTAGTTGACTGAAACACCAACTGTAACATCAGTGCATGTTTTTCTTTTTTTTAAATTTCCTCTGTTAATGCTGCTTTTCATTGGATGTGTGTATGTTCACCTGTTGTTTGGTGAGCTTGCGTGCTAAAATGGCTGCCCTCAAGGTGCTGCTGTGCATAGTTTGTGTCAGCATCCTTCTTCTATGCTCCTCGGCACTCATGCTGAGCTGACCCCATATAGCCAGTGCTTGCTCCCGGGCCATGTTGACTAGTGGCACACGCAGCACCTCATCACACACCTGTCCCACCACGCAGTGAAGGCTTAGCACTGGTTCACACACACTCGAGCCTCCTATGAAAATAACAGGATTTTGAGGTCATTTTACATCATTTCTGATTCCAAAATAAAGAACTTATCCAACAACACAGCTATTGTACTTCTTCAGAGGTCTGTGAATATTTGTTTTCTTCATAATTTCTGCAACCACAAAAGATGAAAACATAAACATCGCTAACAGTCCTGTGCTAAAGTTTTAAGCACACAAAACCACTGTGTGAGGTTCTTTCTTCCTTCATCAGTGGTCCAACAGAAAATTGAAGCTGAAATGTTCAAACATTGTTCATCCACCTAAATGGAAATGTGATTTTTTTTATATATTAAAGAAATAAAATACATTATATTGCTATAAACCCTATTTTCCATTTATTTACTTTTCCATTTATGGGTGATTCTTTAACTACGGGCACTATTGGCCTTGTAAATGTAATTTCCACCACACCATTGCCTTACAATATAAAGCGCCTTGGGGCAACTGTTTGTTGTGATTTGGCACTATATACATGTGCGCTGATGTCACTGTTTATCTCCATAGAAACTACTCAAACAATCTTTCATACAAACTGTTTAAAGGGACATTACAGTGTTGTGGTGGAAATTACGGCAATAGTGTGGGACAACTACATTTTGTTTAAAAAAATTACAACAGTTGTATGACATTGAATACCCCAATTATGTTTTGATTATTTTACTGATATTTTATTCAGAGATATTTTAAAACATTAGAAAAAACGTTTCTTTACCATTCATTTTTATCATTGAAGATCAAAAGTCTGGGTGTGGGACAAGCACAAAACGGCAATATTTGCATATAATGATGCTGAAAAAAGGTGAAAAAGTCATCATAGACTACTAGAACAAATTTCTTAACACACTTTCATTGTAAAGATAACTATAAAAGTGTGAAATTTCCCCTTTTTTCTGTTTTTCATACAATATGATCAAAGGACATAAGTGCCCGTAGTCTAAGAATCACCCACACAGAGGTACATGCACTAACCTGTGGACAGACAAGTAGTACTAAGCAGCACTTGTTGCCTGGACAGAATGGCAGGTAGTGGATGTTCAGAGTGTGAGCTTCTCCAGCATTCAGACAAACACTCTTCACTGTACTCAAGAAATCACTGGCTTCAACATCTGGACACAAAGATGTTCACGCAACACAGAAGACAATTGAGCAGACAGGCAAAAAAACACTCAGGAAATTTTGCTCCACAGCAAGAATTCAGTTCTGGCCTTTCTGGATTTATAGAGCAGGAAAACTGGACAGACAGAGTATTTTTTTTTTTTTAACTGGAGGTACAGTGCATCTGGAAAGTATTCAAACCACTTCACTTTTTCCACATTTTGTTATGTTACAGCTTTTTTCCAAAATGGATGAAATTTTTTCCTCAAAATTCTACACATAATACCCCAAAATGACAATGTAAAAACCTTTTTTTTTTTTTTTTTTTTTTTAGATTTTGCAAATTTATTAAAAATTAAAAAAAAATATATGAAATTGCATATACATAACTAGTCATAGCCTTTGCCATGAAGCTCAAAATTGAGCTCAGGTGCATTCTGTTTAAACTGATCATCCTTGAGATGTATCTACAGCTTAACTGGAGTCCACCTGGGGTAAATTCAGTTGATTGGACATGATTTACTGAAAGGCAAACACCTGTCCAACAGTTGACAGTGCATGTCAGAGCACAAACCAAGCATGAAGTCAAAGGAACTGTCTGTAGACCTCTGAGACAGGATTCTCTCCAGACACAAATCTGGGGAACAGAAACAGTTCTGCTGCTTTGAAGGTCCCAGTGAGTACCACATGAATGCCAGGTGTCATGTTTGGAGGAAACCAGGCAGCTTCCCTACAGTGAAGCATGGTGGTGGCAGCATCATGCTGTGGGGATGTTTTTCAGTGGCAAGAATTGGGAGACTAGTCAGGATTGAGGGAAAGATGAATGCAGCAATGTACAGAGACATGCTGGCTGAAACCTGCTCCAGAGTGCTCTTGACCTGAGATTGGGGCGACAGTTCATCTTTCAGCAGAACAATAACCCTAAGCACACAGCCAAGATATCAAAGGAGTGTCTTCAGGACAACTCTATGAATGTCCTTGAGGGGCCCATCAAGAGCCCAGAACGGAATCTCTGGAGAGATCTGAAAATGACTGTGCACGATGCTCCCTATCCAACCTGATGTAGCTTAAGAGGTGCTGCAAAGAGGAATGGGCAAAACTGTCCAAAGATACATGCCCCAAGCTTGTGGCATCATATTCTAGAAGACTTGAAGCTATAATTGCTGCCAAAGGTGCATCAACAAAGTATTGAGCAAAGGGTGTGAATACTTTTGTACAAGTTATTTCTTAGTTTTTACTTTTAATAAATCTGCAAACATTTCATAAAGAATATTAAGTGTTGGGAAAGTGTAGTGACACGGACCCACAACAGGGGGCGTAAATGAACGGACAATGGAAGGAGTCAAATTATAACACTTTACTGTTGTGAATGACAACCAAACACAGCAGATTCAGAATGTGCAACAGTCAATTAATAAAGGTGTCGTGTGGGCAGGCTCGACGATAGGAGACGCCCGTCTGGAAACGAACCGGAACCACACGATTTCCACCACCACCGAACCCGAGGAATACTGGAGCCGCCAAGTCCCGGAGTCCCCAGGTGGCCACCTTCCCGGCGTGTCGGATCTGGTACTGCTGGCAGAAAGCAAAAGACAGTCAAAGGGTGGGTGTGTGAACACCCAGTAACAATCCTGGTGGGAATTCCACCTCCACCTCTCACTCAACACTCTCACTCAGCGGTCCCTCAGAAGAAAAAGAGCGCCGTCTTGCACAGCCTCCACTAAACGGACCGGTACTCCTGCAAACACTCACAATAACAGATTTACAAATATCACAAAAGGCTGAGGATATTACTTCCAGATGAAGATGATATCTCGGCAGTTTGGTGGAGGTGTCTTCCTGCTTTTATACCAGATGTGATGATTGGTGACAGCTGTCACCACGGCTTGTTCCTGAGGCGGCAGCGCCCTCTCGTGCCTGAAGCCCGCACTTCAGGCAGGGCGCCCTCTGGGTGTGGGCCAGCAGTACCTCCTCTTCAGCGGCCCACACAACAGGACCCCCCCCTCAACGGGCGCCTCCTGGCGCCCGACCAGGCTTGTCCGGGTGGCGACGATAGAAATCGGCCAGGAGTGCCGGGTCCAGGATGAAGCTCCTCTTCACCCAGGAGCGTTCTTCGGGTCCATACCCCTCCCAGTCCACCAAATACTGAAAGCCCCGGCCCATTCGACGGACGTCCAAGAGCCGGCGAACTGTCCAAGCCGGCTCCCTGTTGATAATACGGGCAGGAGGCGGCGCTGGACCGGGTGCACAGAGGGGCGAGGTGTGATGCGGTTTTATCCTGGAGACATGAAAGACCGGATGGATCCGCAGTGAGGCCGGGAGTTGGAGCCTCACTGCGGTAGGACTGAGGATCTTGAGGATGGGGAAGTGTCCAATGAATCGGTCTTTTAGTTTGGGGGACTCGACCTGGAGTGGAATGTCCTTGGTGGAAAGCCACACCTCCTGCCCGGGCTGGTATGTGGGGGCCGGGGACCGTCGACGGTCTGCATGGGCTTTAGCCCTCGTCCGGGCCCTCAACAAGGCCGAACGGGCGGTGCGCCACACCCGACGGCATCTCCGCAGGTGGGCCTGGACCGAGGGCACACCGACCTCTCCCTCCACCAAAGGAAACAAAGGGGGTTGGTACCCCAGACACACCTCGAACGGGGAGAGGCCGGTGGCAGAGGAGACCTGGCTGTTATGAGCGTACTCGATCCAGGCCAGATGTTCACTCCAAGCCGTCGGGTGTGCGGAGGTCGTGCACCTGAGGGCCTGCTCCAACTCCTGGTTGGCCCGTTCGACCTGTCCGTTAGTCTGCGGATGATACCCAGACGAGAGGCTTACAGTGGCCCCCAGTTCCCGGCAGAAACTTCTCCACACCTGCGAGAAGAACTGGGGACCGCGATCCGAAACGATGTCTGTTGGTATCCCATGCAGCCGGACGACATGGTGGACAAGGAGATCCGCCGTCTCCTGGGCCGACGGGAGCTTCGGGAGGGCCACGAAGTGGGCCGCCTTGGAGAAACGGTCCACTATCGTGAGTATGGTGGTGTGTCCCCGGGACGGCGGGAGGCCCGTGACAAAATCCAGACCGATGTGGGACCAGGGGCGGTGAGGCACAGGAAGTGGCTGTAGAAGTCCCTGTGCCTTCTGGTGGTCCGCCTTGCCCCTGGCGCAGGTGGTGCAGGCCTGGATGTAAGCCCGGACATCAGTCTCCAGGGACGCCCACCAGAAGCGCTGCCGGACTACTGCCACGGTCCTACGCACCCCTGGGTGGCAGGAGAGCTTGGACCCGTGACAGAAGTCCAGAATGGCAGCTCTGGCTTCTGGTGGGACGTATAGTCTGTTCTTCGGCCCTGTTCCGGGATCCGGGCTCCGTGCCAGGGCCTCCTGGACGGTCTTTCCACGTCCCAGGTCAGAGCAGCCACGATAGTGGACTCCGGGAGAATGGGTTCCGGTGGATCCGACAGCTCGGTCTTGACTTCCTGTTCATGCACCCGGGACAGGGCATCCGATCTTTGGTTTTTGGTCCCGGGGCGGTAGGTGATCCGGAAGTCAAAACGGCTGAAAAACAGTGACCAGCGGGCTTGCCTGGGGTTCAGTCGCTTGGCGGTCCTGATATACTCCAGGTTCCGGTGGTCAGTGAAAACCGTGAAAGGCACTGACGCTCCCTCCAGCAGGTGTCTCCACTCCTCAAGAGCCTCTTTCACCGCAAGGAGCTCTCGATTGCCCACGTCATAGTTCCGCTCTGCTGGGGTCAACCTGCGGGAAATATAGGCACACGGGTGAAGAACCTTATCGGTTTCTCCGCTCTGGGATAGCACGGCTCCTATCCCTGAGTCAGAGGCGTCCACTTCAACCACAAACTGGCGACCAGGATCGGGCTGCACCAAGACCGGTGCAGTCGAGAACCGGCGTTTCAACTCCCTAAACGCGGCTTCGCACCGATCCGACCAGGTGAAGGGAACTTCTGGTGAGGTCACGGCCGTCAGGGGGCTAACTACCTGACTATACCCCTTAATGAACATCCTGTAGAAATTTGCGAAGCCGAGGAACTGTTGCAGCTTCCTACGGCTTGTAGGTTGGGGCCAGTCTCTCACCGCTGCGACCTTGGCCGGATCCGGGGCGACGGAGTTGGAGGAGATGATAAACCCCAGGAAGGACAAAGAAGTGCGGTGAAACTCACACTTCTCGCCCTTCACAAACAACCGGTTCTCCAACAACCGCTGCAGGACCTGACGTACATGGGTCTCAGGGTCCGGAGAAAAGATGAGTATATCATCCAGATATACGAAGACGAATCGGTGCAGGAAGTCCCGCAAGACGTCATTAACCAAAGCTTGGAACGTCGCGGGGGCGTTAGTGAGGCCGAACGGCATGACCAGGTACTCAAAATGACCTAACGGGGTGTTAAATGCCATCTTCCATTCGTCTCCCTTCCGGATCCAAACTAGGTGGTATGCGTTCCTAAGATCCAACTTTGTGAAAATTTTGGCTCCATGCAGGGGGGTGAACACTGAATCCAACAAAGGCAACGGGTATCGGTTGCGAACCGTGATCTCGTTCAGCCCCCGATAATCAATGCATGGACGAAGACCGCCATCTTTTTTGCCCACAAAAAAGAAACCTGCTCCCATCGGAGAGGTGGAGTTACGGATCAGCCCGGCAGCTAAGGAGTCCCGGATGTAGGTCTCCATTGATTCGCGCTCAGGTCGGGAGAGGTTGTACAGCCTGCTGGACGGGAACTACACGCCTGGCAACAAATCGATGTCGCACCTGCAATGGTGTAGGTAGCGCCACCAGAGGGAGCCCTACCTCCCTGGCCCATCTGCTAACAGATTCCCTTCTGACCCTGTGTCTACCAGTGCTGGGGCCTGAAGGGTTAAATCCCCACTAAGGATTGTAACTGGGAGTCGTGCGGCAATATGTGTGTGTCCCACGTGAATTTCTTGGCCCACCCTAAGCCCAGTCTCTAGGGGCGGGCGTTGGTGTTTAACCGTTTGGGGCAATTGCTCAATTGATGCTCCATTGAGCCACAAACAAAACACGCCCCGCGTGGAAACCTCCTCTGTCTATTAGGTGGTCTAAATGTGGCCCTGCTCGTGTCCATAGCTTCGTCAGCAGGGGGAGCTGTCGCCCCACGGGACGTAGAGGCCAGGGAGCGTGGGAAGGGCGGACCTTTCTCGGACCCGGAAGGAAGAGGGACGGCGCGCGCCCGGCCACGTCCTTCGTCTCGTTCTCGACGGCGTTCCTCCAACCGATTGTCTAACCGTATAACGAGATCAATAAGCCCATCTAATTCCCGCGATTCATCCTCACAAACCCAGTGTATGTGTGAAGGAGCCGTGAATTTTGCTCCCAAAGCGCTGTAGCCCAAGCGCGTGCCTCTCCCCGAAGCAGAGTAATCACATAAGCTATTTTGCTTGCGTCTGACGCGTACATGACGGGACGTTGTGCGAAGATGAGCGAACACTGCATAAGAAAGTCCGCGCACGTCTCCACACAACCTCCATACGGCTCAGGAGGGCTTATGTATGCTTCAGGGGATGGTGGGAGGGGTTGTTGAACCACCACTGGAACATTAACATCTAGCACAGGATCGACAGGAGGAGGAGCTGCAGCAGCGCCCTGAGCGCTTGCCGCCACTTGCGCGGAGAGAGCCTCCACCCTGTGGTTCAGGAAGATGTTTTGCTCGGCTATTTGATCCATTCGAGCCGTAAAGGCGGTGAGAATATGCTGTAGCTCACCAATCACGCCTCCTGCAGATGCCTGCGCTCCCTGCTCTCCCATTGGTTGTTCAACAGCCTGGTGACGCCCCTCGGAGTCCATGACGCTGGCCGAGATATCCTGTTGGGAAAGTGTAGTGACACGGACCCACAACAGGGGGCGTAAATGAACGGACAATGGAAGGAGTCAAATTATAACACTTTACTGTTGTGTATGACACAACCAAACACAGCAGATTCAGAATGTGCAACAGTCAATTAATAAAGGTGTCGTGTGGGCAGGCTCGACGATAGGAGACGCCCGTCTGGAAACGAACCGGAACCACACGATTTCCACCACCACCGAACCCGAGGAATACTGGAGCTGCCAAGTCCCGGAATCCCCAGGTGGCCACCTTCCCGGCGTGTCGGATCTGGTACTGCTGGCAGAAAGCAAAAGACAGTCAAAGGGTGGGTGTGTGAACACCCAGTAACAATCCTGGTGGGAATTCCACCTCCACCTCTCACTCAACACTTTGCAGCGGTCCCTCAGAAGAAAAAGAGCGCCGTCTTGCACAGCCTCCACTAAACGGACCGGTATTCCTGCAAACACTCACAATAACAGATTTACAAATATCACAAAAGGCTGAGGATATTACTTCCAGATGAAGATGATATCTCGGCAGTTTGGTGGAGGTGTCTTCCTGCTTTTATACCAGATGTGATGATTAGTGACAGCTGTCACGGATGATGGGTGACAGCTGTCACCACGGCTTGTTCCTGAGGCGGCAGCGCCCTCTCGTGCCTGAAGCTGCACTTCAGGCAGGGCGCCCTCTGGTGGTGGGCCAGCAGTACCTCCTCTTCAGCGGCCCACACAACAATTAAGAATATATTGTAGAGCTACACTTTAAGAGTATGTACTTATAGTACTTACTGAGATCTAAAACATCTTACAATCTTTTTATGCTTGGCACTATTGCAGCATATGATAGAATTTTGGTGCCATTGCTTTTTGGACCTCCAAGTCAACATGTTGTGAGGTCACTCCTCCTACATTTTGTGACTTGGTTTGAGAAGCTCTGCAGTAAGACAATGAAGGTTTTCAATTTATGTTCTTCATTTATGCTGTACAAATACAATATTCAGAATTAAGTTCTAATTTGTTGTTATTAGAAGACCTGACAAATGAAAAATGAACTCATTAAAATTCTACATGCAGTAAATTTCTACGGTTATAATTTCATCACTGTAAATTAACATGGCTGCGGTAAAATTTCCTTTGCAGTTTACAGAGTGGAAGGTTCCTGTTTTAAGGCCACCTGGTCCTTATTCTGAATTCACTTATTTTATTTCTTAGTTGGTGTCAGGGCGTAGCACAAATCGAGTGGATACAAATGCGAACTCTCACAGCAAATGTAGTTACAATAAGGTTTAATGATAGTAACAGGCAGATTCGGTACACAGATGGTCCAGCAGTGAAGCAAAGGTCAATCAATCAATAAATTTTATTTATATAGTGCCAAATCACAACAAACAGTTGCCCCAAGGCGCTTTATATTGTAAGGCAAGGCCATACAATAATTACGGAAAAACCCCAACGGTCAAAACGACGCCCTGTGAGCAAGCACTTGGTGACAGTGGGAAGGAAAAACTCCCTTTTAACAGGAAGAAACCTCCAGCAGAACCAGGCTCAGGGAGGCTCAGGGTACAGACAGACGTAAGGCTGAGGCTTGGTCGAATAAACAGGCTGAGGTCAAAATACATGGCGTGTTGGCAATCAGAGGCAGAGACAAAAAAACGTGGTCAAAGGCAAAATAAGGTCAAATACCGGCAGGCAGATCAACAAGCAAAACAAGGCAGGACGTGAGAGCTGGAAAGTGAAATACTTACGACAATCAAGCGAGGGACTGTGCGATTGTGAGGGCTTATATAACTGGTGATGTAATTAGTGCAACAAGACACAGGTGTAGTGAAGGTTCTGGAAGGGGGCGTGACCAGGGAGGACAAAGGCAAGTGCAAGAGAGTGAAGGCAGGAAGACAGAGTGAAGTGATGAAAGAGACAAAGACACGTGAGCAAGTGCAAGAGTAGGAGTGAACAAAAATACAGACGTGTAAGTTCTACTTACTGTCAGGTATTAAGAGCTGATTTTTGTGTATTTTGACAAAAGTGACAAAGTGACAAAGTTTTTTATTCGGCACACAAAATATTCGAATAGAAAAAAATGAACAATTCCACAAACGCATAAATGAACATATTTGGGATTTGTCTTTCAGCTTTGTCATCACCAGCAGTAGTGGGAGAGGTGCAGCAGCCAACAGGTTCAGAGACATGTTCCTACCCTTGAGGACCGTTTTGGCACGTTCTATTCCGTTGCATGAGTTCAATCATTCTTGACCATGTTCCAGTCACTTTTGTCTTTGTTTCTTTCATGTGTGTTCTGCCTCAAGTCCACGTGACTATGAACTGATACCATCTGCAATGAGGGTTAGTGACACTTTTGTTATGCATGGTTGTGAATATGAGTGTAGTGACATTTAACCTTTAAAGTGCTTCTCCTGCTCAAATCATTGTTATTCCTGATAGTGTGGAATAAACAAAACGAGCGGAAGAAGTCACACTCGAGTGCTGTGTGTGCCTTTTACTAACATCTCAATTAAACTGTGATTTAACAAAAATAAAAACTAATTGTAATTTTTTTTCTACAGCATCTCAGTCCGTGCCCACAGTCCCAGAGGATTCAGGAGATGGTACACCCAAAGCACTTTATCAGAACTAAATGCACATTTTACATTTTAATTGAATTAAATTTACAAGTGAGTCTGTATGGTTAACATATTCATATATTAATTTATCAGTCCACATATACAATATGAAAAGAGCATTTTCTAACTAATGTATTAGTTAATACATTAGTTAGAATATGCTCTTCTCATATTGTATATGTATGGGCTTATTTATTGGGTGGAGAAA
Organism: Thalassophryne amazonica; assembly: GCF_902500255.1. NCBI lineage: Eukaryota > Metazoa > Chordata > Actinopteri > Batrachoidiformes > Batrachoididae > Thalassophryne > Thalassophryne amazonica. Next base: position 155,509,063 of record NC_047103.1, on the reverse strand, counting down.
TGTTTTAAGTGCTCAGAAAAATATAAATGGTATTGTAATATTTGTTTTTTTTTAATCATTTAGCTCCTGCTCCAGTCCAGCCCACAGCTGCAGCCAACAGACCACAACCTCCACTGCTTCTCACTGAGCAGGAGCTCAGCCAGTGGAACTGCTCCCATCAGCAGAAGATGTGGATGAAGGTGGAGCTGGAGACTATGGGTCTGTGGCCAGGCTCCCGTCCTGTCAGCAATCCTATGAAGACCTTCTCCTTGTGGCGCTTACCTCCCCAGCCTGAACTGATTGACAGTGTCCACAATATGCCCTCTCCCAAATACTATCAGTTCCACCCCTTTTTTGTTTGGAAGCCGGAGAGTGACTACCTGATGGCACGGCTGAAAAATAATGACTCCTTGCCATGCTCTGGAGACTGTGCTCAGCCTTGTGTCGTGTCTGCAGGTGTGGGAAGACCACGTTTGATCGTGGGCCTAACGGGACAGTACTACTTACTGTCATCCAGGCTCTGCTGTAAGAGATGCCGGAGGAGGTGGTATGCTGACAACCCTCTCTGGTTGGAAAAACTCCCCCAGAGATTCACCAACCAGTTACCAGCTGTACTGACCTACAAGGCCATTCGTAAGTCAGTCCTGGATGAGCTGAGAAGGACTGGAATATCCCCCACTGACATGGCCAACCAGATCAGAGATACTGCACCTCAAATATGAGCGTGCCAACCTGGCATATTTCCTCTGCTGCCAGAACGTGATGGATGGTGAGGCAGGAGCTTATGGGCAGAACACCATTTCCCAGTTCTTGCGGCAGGAGTCCACGCCAGAGCCTTTTGGGGATTACAGTGACTCTGACGGCTGGAATGGGGTCTCTGTGTCCTCTCACTACCTCACAGACTGCTTGCTGCATGAGTTCAAGCACCAAAAGGACATCATTCAGCGGCTGCTGCAGGGAACACTTGGACAGGCTTTGTGGTCGGACCATACCCGTAAAGTCGCCAGGAAAGTCACGTTCTCCTCTGGCGCTATGTCATCCTACGCCATGATGAATGAGAACTGCATGATCTTGTCCTGGGTCATGGTGCAGCCTGAGACGGACAAAAGCCTGACACACATGTACGAGGGCCTCTCAAACCACTACGGCAGGGTTGGCATTGAGAAGGCCCAGTATCAATGGGTGGACAGGTGAGACACCAGTTTTTTTTTATTATTTTTATTGTCTATTATGCTTTGCTGCTCAGTATTCCATACATTTTAACATCAGTAATAGAGCCTATTCAGTGATATGAATTAATTCATTTTGTAATAACTTTCAATTTACAATCTTGATGCATAATTATTCAACTTGTGAATAATTAAGTAAAGAATAAATTAGTTGTGTTGACTGCATCTCCTTTGCATGTCTGTACCTATTACATGTGGTGTGGCGATAGTGTTTTTGTCTTTGTCTTTAGGGATTGCTGTGCATCGTTCAGGGTGGCGGAGTCTCTGGCAGGGGAACATTTGACCTGGGACTTGTGGACAACAGATGCCATTGTTACTGAGGCCACTTCAGGGAACATGTTAAGTTCAAGTCCATCAAGAATACACTACAACAGTGGCATTACCATCAAGCTGGACTTGTTTCACTGTATGAGACGGTTCTTCCGTGAGTGTATCTCTGAACATCACCCTCTGTACAGCTCATTTGCACAGTTCCTGTCAGCTGCCTTCTCTGTGGTGGACCAGGATGACCTGCAGAGGCTTAAAGATGCATATGACTTCTGTGGCATCCAGCCTGCAAATCCCACCAAGCAGCACATCTGTGAGCACTGCAGGGTGAAGATTCCTCAGCCCAGGGAGCTGATCCAGAGAGTAGAGGGGGTGTTCAAACACTTCCACATGGCCACAGACCCAAACGGTGTCTATCTTTTCAAACCCTCAATGCTGAAAACCTGGAGGATACAGAGGGTTCACATACTCCGCAGGTGCCTCAGTGATCCAGAGGTGGAGGGAGGCATTCTTTACCGCCATGGAGGAACGATCCAACTCAACCATGTGCCAGGTGAGCCCGCCAAAGTCCCTGTCTGGATCCCAATCCGAGGCACCTCTCAGCACGAGGGCTACCACTTCCACCAAGCTCAATGGGTGACAGGAACACAAGTGTCACCAGAGTTGTTCCAGGCTCAAGGTCTGACAGGAGTGTGCCGCTGGAATTATCAGCGCCTGGTTGACCTGAAGCAGCCCGGTGTGCGCCTCCCACCTGTGTTTGACCCTGCTCTTATTCACTCATTAAACATTGTGTCCAAACGTGTCACTGGAGAGGAGAAGTACCCAGCGCTGCATCTCTCTACTGAAGACACAGGGGAGAGGTTTGGCCTGGAATACACAGAACCAGACTGTCACCCTGTCCCTTTAGACTGGGACAAATACAAGAGCAGGAAGGACACAGCCCACAGTGCCGCCGCAACACCCTCTCACTCTGCTCTATCTGCTGCAGCATTAGAGCCTGACCCGCCATCCTCCTCAGCTCCCACCAGGCTCTTCAGGCTTTCGGCAGCAATTAAAACATCTGCTACCACCACTGCTTCATCTACTGTTACTGCTCCTACTGCTTCCACTGCTCCCACCAGGCACTTCAGCTTCTCATCTCTCAATCCTGTGTTCCATACTCCTTCTACTTCATCAACAGCTACCACCACCACTACTGCTGTTGCTCTGGCTTCCTCTGCAGCTTCTTCTGTCAACTCTGATGCAGTTTCAGGTTCTGCATTTTTGATGACTGTGCCTGAGACTAAGTCAGGTAACCACCCACTAGCCAAATTGTCATAATTTGATTTAAACAAAAATGCAAGTGTTAAATAAAATATAAAATAGCTGACACCTGTGTTTATTTCTCTTTCTGCCCAGAGCTCACACTTTTGCCACTGCCCATCAAGCCTTCTCCATCCGCAGCCCGTACTGGACCAGTGAAGACAGGAGGGAGGGTCTTTGTGTCGGACCACAAGCACTGGCCTGCTCCCATGAAGGCTGCTATTGATGGTCTTCTAAACAAGCACCGTGAACAGAAGGACATGCTCAAACTTGTGCATCAGGAGTATTCTAAACTTGTCCACAAGGCCAGCTCAGATCCCAACAGCCTACTGCATCCAACCACCAAAGTACACATTTCACAGTACATCAAACACACCTGCAAACTGTTAAACACATCTTCATCACTTAACACCAGTCCCGAAAAGCTAGAGGAAACACAGAGACTGTGGCAGTCCCTCACGACAGGCAGCACGACCACCGCTGTGCCTTTAGTGACCATGCCTGCTGCCACTGTGAACCCCCCTCCTGCCTGCTCTCTCTGTCACCTCATCTGTCTCTCACCACACCATAGAGAAGATCATTCTGGATATCATGGAGAAGCAGCAGAAATAGCAGCAGCCAGCTCCAGAGCTGAAAAAGCCCTATACAAAAAAATGTCTGTCTTGTGGCCAGCCAAAATCCAAATATGAGGGTGATGGGAGCTCTATCCACAAATTCTATCAAAAAGGTCCTGTGAGGTATTTCTACTGCTCCAAAAAGTATTTGATACATATGGAGCAGAGGGCCTGACAGATCCCAGAATGCCTTTAAAGAACTTTGTGGACACAGAGTTCTTCCAGAGGGAGAGAGTGAAGGAAAAACAGCAACAGAAGAGGAAGAGAGAGGAGTCACCTGCACAGGGAAGAAGTGCAGATTCTGCAAGCAGGAGCTGAAACAGGGTCCAAACAGCCCCCACATCCACACAGGTTTCCCTGGGGTACCGGGAAAATATGTTTACTGCCCTGCCAAAGTGTTGTCCCTCTACAGGGAGCAGGGAATGAGAGAGAGATGAGCTGGGAGGAGTTTAAACAATCTCCTTTCTATGAAAAGGAGAAGCAAAGATGGAGAACTAAATAATTATTGTATTATTCTGTACTATTTCTAAACATATTTATTATTGTGTGTCCTATACTATATAAATCATACCTCTTTAGAAAATGTCTTTATTGTATATAAATCTGAAAATGTATTCATCATATTGTGTGAAATTATGACTGTGCCGTGTTTTTTTTTTAGATATGTTTGTGTACATGTAAATAGCTTATATTTGACAAAATAAATATCATAATATTGACTTTTAATAATTTCTCGTGTTTTTATGACTTAACCACTGATATTTTGGTTATCTTTACAATAAGCCAATTACCCGTCACAGGGTAAAAATAAATATTTGTATATAAAAATGCTTTTATTGCTGTTTAATTACTGTGCTGCATATAGTGGTGGTGTTTAAAGCAGATATTTAGTGTAAATATACAAATAAACACTCCCTTTCCTATAAACAGGTGATGAAGATGTCTATTTATAGCAATCTATTTTACTGTATAAACATATCTCAGTTGGTCAGTTCATCCCACTAGTAACACAGTGATGAAAGGCTACAAACTGTTTAAAATTAGAACAAGCTTGGATTTTATGATTATACACTATTACAATTCAACAACATTTTTTTCAAAATGAAGGTTAAATCAGTAAAATGCTGATGTGACGTCTGTGTGCACTGCTGTGTGCATCCTGTAAGATGTAAGCCCTATAAAGGCATTAAACCTGTTGGTACCAATGCTGATCCCTGATTTTATTAGCATGGGGTGGATGAGAGTCTGTGACCTCTCTTGGATGGGACACCAGTCCAATATAGGTTACTTCTCCAGCCAAGAACAGTACCCATTTACAGCTGGGTGGACAAAGACAATGCAGATGAATGGGGCATGACACACATGAAACAAACTCAGGTCTACATATTGGTAGATCTGACTGAGCTACATGCTCTGTATCTAAAACATCAATCAAACACAGAAAGTTCAGTTATCTCCCCTTGAAGACATTGGACCAAAATTATTTTAATTTATGCACGTCTTCATTTGGTGTGCTAACAATCTGCAGTTCACCTAGACTACTACAACACATGGACAGACAGAAGGGTTGGACAAAGTGTTTCCTATATTAAAAGTTTGTAAAGATTAACCAATGGTAACTTCCCCCTAAAGATATTTTTATGGTAAACTAAAATGTCTCATGGGCTACAACTAAAATGGCTGGTTTTCGTTTTGTGCTTATTTGAAGTACTGAGGAGTGAGACTATGTTGGAACCAGGCCTGGCTGTGAGGCGGGAAGGGAGTGGTAGCTTTGCTGTCACCGTCACCAGGTACACCATATCGCCCACCTAAATAAACACAGACAAGTACGTAAAGTAAAAACATGATTTTTTTCTTAAACACTTAAACAAACAAACAAACAAAACAACTCAGATTTGAAGACCAAAATACCAGTATTCAAATTACCAACAAGGATTTTGGCGCTGGCTTAAAAATTCACTTTCAATTGTATACCCAAATGCAGCTCAAACACACTGCTTATTTCTAGTATTCTTCTTTTCAGTAAGCATTCCTAGCTGTCCCAACGTTGGGACTGACATACACAGAGGTACATGCACTAACCTGTGGACAGACAAGTAGTACTAAGCAGCACTTGTTGCCTGGACAGAATGGCAGGTAGTGGATGTTCAGAGTGTGAGCTTCTCCAGCATTCAGACAAACACTCTTCACTGTACTCAAGAAATCACTGGCTTCAACATCTGGACACAAAGATGTTCACGCAACACAGAAGACAATTGAGCAGACAGGCAAAAAAACACTCAGGAAATTTTGCTCCACAGCAAGAATTCAGTTCTGGCTTTTCTGGATTTATAGAGCAGGAAAACTGGACAGACAGAGTTTTTTTTTTTTTTCAACTGGAGGTACAGTGCATCTGGAAAGTATTCAAACCACTTCACTTTTTCCACATTTTGTTATGTTACAGCTTTTTTCCAAAATGGATGAAATTAATTTTTTTCCTCAAAATTTTACACATAATACCCCAAAATGACAATGTAAAAACCTTTTTTTTTAGATTTTGCAAATTTATTAAAAATTAAAACAAAAACTATGAAACTGCATATATGTAACTAGTCATAGCCTTTGCCATGAAGCTCAAAATTGAGCTCAGGTGCATTCTGTTTCCACTGATCATCCTTGATATGTATCTACATCTTAACTGGAGTCCACCTGGGGTAAATTCAGTTGACTGGACATGATTTGGAAAGGCACACACCTGTCCACACATAAGGTCCAACAGTTTACAGTGCATGTGTTTGCAGTGCTTGCACAAACCAAGCATGAAGTCAAAGGAATTGTCTGTAGACCTCTGAGACAGGATTGTCTCCAGACACAAATCTGGGGAAGGGAACAGAAACAGTTCTGCTGCTTTGAAGGTCCCAGTGAGTACCGCATGAATGCCAGGTGTCATGTTTGGAGGAAACCAGGCAGCTTCCCTACAGTGAAGCATGGTGGTGGCAGCATCATGCTGTGGGGATGTTTTTCAGCGTCAAGAATTGGGAGACTAGTCAGGATTGAGGGAAAGATGAATGCAGCAATGTACAGAGACATGCTGGCTGAAACCTGCTCCAGAGTGCTCTTGACCTGAGATTGGGGCGACAGTTCATCTTTCAGCAGAACAATAACCCTAAGCACACAGCCAAGATATCAAAGGAGTGTGTTCAGGACAACTCTATGAATGTCCTTGAGGGGCCCAGCAAGAGCCCAGACCTGAATCTGTGGAGAGATCTGAAAATGACTGTGCACGATGCTCCCTATCCAACCTGATGTAGCTTAAGAGGTGATGCAAAGAGGAATGGGCAAAACTGTCCAAAGATACATGCCCCAAGCTTGTGGCATCATATTCTAGAAGACTTGAGGCTGTAATTGCTGCCAAAGGTGCATCAACAAAATATTGAGCAAAGGGTGTGAATACTTTTGTACAAGTTATTTCTTAGTTTTTACTTTTAATAAATCTGCAAACATTTCATTATGAATATTAAGAATATATTGTAGAGCTACACTTTAAGAGTATGTACTTATAGTACTTACTGAGATCTATGCACTTCCCATCCAACTCTTCACAGTTGTGCTCTGTGGTCATCTTCTCTGCAGAAGAACTAGAAACAGAAAAAAATGTCATAATTACACATGCTTAAATAATGGACTACACACTCTGAAATGAACAAGCCACACATTACATCATTCCTACTGACAATTCCAGTGTTAACACCAAGATGAGCTGGAAAATTTGGGTCTGAAAACATCTTACAATCTTTTTATGCTTGGCACTGTTGCAGCATGATAGAATTTTGGTGCCATTACTTTTTGGACCTCCAAGTCAACATGTTGTGAGGTCACTCCTCCTACATTTTGTGACTTGGTTTGAGAAGCTCTGTAGTAAGACAATGAAGGTTTTCAGTTTATGTTCTTCATTTATACTGTACAAATACAATATTCAGAATTAAGTTCTAATTTGTTGTTATTAGAAGACCTGACAAATGAAAAAGAAACTCATTAAAATTCTACATGCAGTAAATTTCTACGGTTATAATTTCATCACTGTAAATTAACATGGCTATGGCAAAATTTCCTATGCAGTTTACAGAGTGGAAGGTCCCTGTTTTAAGGCCACCTGGTCCTTATTCTGAATTCACTTATTTTATTTCTTAGTTGGTGTCAGGGCGTGGCACAAATCGAGTGGACACAAATGCGAACTCTCACAGCAAATGCAGTTAGAATAAGGTTTAATGATAGTAACAGGCAGAGATTCGGTACACAGATGGTCCAGCAGTGAAGCAAAGGTACAGACAGACGTAAGGCTGAGGCTTGGTCGAATAAACAGGCTGAGGTCAAAATACACAGCGTGTTGGCAATCAGAGGCAGAGACAAAAAAACGTGGTCAAATACCGGCAGGCAGATCAACAAGCAAAACAAGGCAGGACGTGAGAGCTGGAAAGTGAAATAGTTTTGACAATCAAGCGAGGGACTGTGAGACTGTGAGGGCTTATATAACTGGTGATGTAATTAGTGCAACAAGACACAGGTGTCGTGAAGGTTCTGGAAGGGGGCGTGACCAGGGAGGACAAAGGCAAGTGCAAGAGAGTGAAGGCAGGAAGACAGAGTGAAGTGATGAAAGAGACAAAGACATGTGAGCAAGTGCAAGAGTGGGAGTGAACGAAAATACAAAGCAGACAGAAAAAGTGTGAGACAAAGACAATGGTTGGTGTAATGAGTGAACACAAAGAAATGAGGACGACGTGAGAACAGAGCTAAAACAGAATATGATACTAGGGGGCCAGGACAGAGCAAGCATCATGGGAACTAAAAGCAAACCAAGATATAATAAGTACAAAACAAAAACAACATGAGAACTGCAGATAAAACTGCTGACTACAGAATAGTGCAATAAATAAAAGAACTAACTGATGAGCAATAAGTGACAAACAGAACATAATCGGAAGAAACACTAGAAGATAAACAATAACCAAAACCTGTGACTAAAGCATAATACAAAAATGTGATAAACAGAACTAAGCTAAGAATACAAGTTGTTCAAAAGAAAACTGAACCAGTGACCAAAGCATAACACAAGAAATGAAGTAAACAGAATCAAACTAAGACTGGAGGAACTAAGTGACCAAGAGTGAATTAATACAAGGTTAACTGACAAAAACAAAACCAATGACAACATGAAAACCTGACAAGAACAAGAAACAAGACCAGCTGAAGCATGACTATGATACATGGCATGATTAAAAAAAAATACAAAAGGCTCAGAGTACAAACGTGGAAAAAAAGACTTCAAAATAATAACAGCCGGGCCCAACAGGGCTGGATCATGACAGTGGGTGACTGATGCTGATAAGATCCTTATTGTTGGCAACTTTAATATTCATGTTAATAAGCCTTCAGATCCACTCAGTAATGTATTTATGGATGCTGTAGAAATGCTCAGATTTCTTCAACTAATCCAGGGATCGACTAATTGCATTGATAATAATCTGGAGTTGGTTCTGTGTTATGGTATTGCCATTTTGGACATTGACACAGCCTTTCTTATGTTGCCAGTTTTTGGATCTTTCATTCATTCATTAAGTCTGAAATATCATCATCTTGTCCAGTGAGAAATGGATGCCTGTACACTGAAAAAGAGAATAGCTGAACCAACTTAAAAAAAGGTTGCAATTGGTAAAACTTGAATGAATCAAGTTTGTAAGTTAAATCAACTCTAGATCAACTCAAACTTACAAACCTAAGTTCAAACAACTTAATTCATTCAGGTTTTACCAATTGTAATGCTTTTTAAAGTTGGTTCTTTTGTCAGTGTACATCATCATCGAAGCAATACATTAGTTTGTCACGCCTAACTGAAAGTAGACAGTTTGAATTTCTGACATGATCCTGTGTTTTTGGAGTTTCATTGTTTTTCTATAGTTGGTGGGGGCGAGGGGGGCGAGGAGGGTGAGGCTGCTCTTGCCTGCTCATTAACTAATTTGTTTGATATGTATCTCATTATGACGCACCTTCTTCCCCACTCTCAAATAAGTGTTTGTATATCTGAGACTCCGCCTGTGTTAAACTTTGAATTCTTGGATGTTTATCAGCAAGCTTTTAAACTTGTGGATCCTTGTTCTCTTGCTTGTTTTTTCATCACAGTATGTTTACATTCAGCATAGCTAAATTAACCTTTTTGATCATTTTTCATAATGACAAAGATTCATACTGATGAAAAGATTCTGCTCTGTATATAATGTAAACTTTTTTTTTTGTACTGTGAATGTGTACTACTCACTCTTGTGCACAGTGCATGAGTTAGTCTACCTTATTTTGGAGAAAGCCTGTTGAATGAGACTTGCAGGTTTTTCAGGTTCCAGTGGATTGAATATTGATTCCAGCAGAATCACCCTAAGACACACAAACACCCAGAACAAGGTTTGAATGCAGTTACATCATTCAACAAAAAAGACATACATATGTAAATCCAACAACACTCAAAATGAACTAAAGCCAAATAAGAGTTCTTACAAATGTGCTTTTTCATGGGCAAGGCATCTGACAAGCCAAATGCTGAATTTGAGCATGCTCTACCCGCTTCACTTTGAGTGGATGAGAGCTAATTATTAAATAATTTACTATTTTTTGTCACAACAGCATCAAGAAGCAAAAATTCAAATAAATAAATAATGAACAATTGTGTGTAGCATAGCATAATGGTAGCTTTCCTTTGATTTCATGTTTATTACGTAACATTTTTAATACTTACTAAAGTTTTTTTTTGTAGATTTAGACATGTCTGCCCACCCAGTATGCCAGACATCCCATTATAGCAGTTACTTACGATTTACATTTCTGGGCTTCCCAAGATCACCCCATGTTTAACATAACAATGTGTTCAACTGTGGGGAATTCCATTTTGTAAAGTCAGACATGCCAGCTTATGGAAAGTGGGTATAACGGGTTCAAACTGTCTGTCTGAGAGCACTCGTGCACCAGACAATTTGGCAGCAGGACAGCCCTAAACTCTTAAGTAAGTCAGGGTGAATGTGCTTCAAAGTCTGCGTCCCTAAGGATGGACAGTGGGACTGGACCACTTACCTGAAGCTAGCTTTCTTGTTGAAATGGTTCATTACTGGGAGCTGGATCAGTTTCAGCTGATAGCACGGACACTTGCACTCTACAGTTTTCTGAAGAGAGAATCATTACAAATTTATACCTTTAATCACGGCTCTGTCACAACCAGCCTGCGGGAAGACTGTTTGCTCCAAACACTGTGATATGTGAGACACATCTTTCAAGTGAGTACTACTCACATCACACAGGTATCAAGCCAAGATAGCTCTAATACCTTTTTCAGAGACACGGGATTGACATATCTGCTGATATGCTCCTCTGTGTCTGCACTCATCTAGTTTATTTGATGATTGTTGTTGTGCACTCTTGGTTGCTTCCGTCTTGTTTGCGTACTTGCATCTCATTGTTAATTCATGTCCCTTCTCATGTTTTCTTTCATCACTCCCACCATTTCAGTCCTTCATTCTCAGTCAGTGTTTATGAGTTCAGCAACAGTATTTGTTTGTGATCACAGTCTGTATCCTGTTGTCCTGTGGAACAAGGAGGTCTGTGTGCTGTTGACTGAGGTGAAGCACAATGTGTAAACATGATTTATGAAATGTGAAGCCAAATGGGAGACGCCGTGTACAAAATGTGATCACTCACCTTTATACCTCTGGCACACTCAGCCCTTTTTCCACAACAGTCACAAAATATAACGCAATGCTAAAATACCCTCGGCCGTATGAGCATAAAAATAGGAAACAGAATGTGACTGTTCGACCTCTTAAAATAGGTCAAGGTTAGCCATCTTTGAACTTGTCCAAGGTCTATGTCCCAAGAATGCTCCATGTGAATTTGAAGACCCTGGCAGTAATAGGAATGCTGAGCACAGATGGACAGACAGACAGATGGACAGATGGGCGGACTTCGCAATACCCGATGGCCATATTTTGGCCTTGGGTAAAAACCGTGAGGATCAAGCTAGAATCTGCACAACTTAACAAGCCTCAGCAGTAGGTAGAAATTAACCAATGAGGTCCTGTTGTCATGACTCATTTTAAGCCGCATCCCATTCATGCAAAACTTAATACTAGACAGACCATGGTCTGACCCAGATTGTGAGGAGGTCTGTGAAGACAGATCACCTCAGCAGTGTTAATCCTTTCAAATAAGGCAGGTTTAAACCACATCACCATGTGTGGCTGCTATCAAACAATATGCTAGCTTTAATATCTTAATACCAGTAAGAAAAGTGCACTCCTAGTGTACGATAGCCAAACAGCCACCCACTTAATCAGAAAGCTGGATGTTTAGCTTTGAATGAGGTGTGGTCCACCCCTCTCATCTATTTTTTATTGCGAATAAATGTCTGAACGATTTGGAGCTTTGCTGCATCAATTTTTTTTCAGAAACTGTGAGAGACGTCCAGGTGGACACTGTTCGAAAAAGTAATATGGCTTTCAGGGATGATTTTATGGAGATTAAACAGATTACGGGGTGTTACTGCTGCTTTAAGGACGGCCCACAACTGCTGAGAGCGCGGCACGCTCCCAGCCCCCATCGACAGGCTCACACCCCGCTGGAACAACCAGATCATTTCCAACGTGAAAGCTTTGTTGATCCGGGACCTCGTCTGACTTTCACAAAAGGCAGAAGATGTGGACATCAGCACTTTTTCCAGCACATTCCACCGTTACAGGAGTTTTTTTCATGGAAAGAAAAGCGGAGGGACGCGCCACGGCTCCGTTCATTACGCGGCACAAAACAACCTCGGTGTTGGTCTCTCAGGACAGCTTTCAGGTGGATTTCAGATGGATTCCGGTTGCTTTCCAGTCGTGTGACTATCCGATTGTGATTGTGCATGAGCTGGACATGCCAGAACATGTCCCGTGAGGCTTCATCACGGCGTTGCTTTGCGCTGAGCGGCTGCACCGCAACGCATGAAAAAACTCACCCATGCGCACGAGGGTTCAAGCTTGTCTGACGCAGTCACACGTGATTCAAATCCATATGGTTTTTTAAAAAAATAATAAGGTCGGATATTTTTCTAAGACCTCGTATATGACTTTGTTGGCAACCAACCAACCATTTTATCAACCAACAAAACAATTCACCTGTCACAGATCTAATGTACTTACTGTGGGTATGATGTCACTGATGTGGGTCTTTAGATTGAAGGTGAGAGTGGTCCCACACAGGCCAAAAACAGAGCTGGAGACAAGCAGAAGTACTGCTTCCATGGGCTGCAGGAAGGAGCGGCTATATTGGATGGTCAGTTCAATGCTTGTACTGGGGAGGGGGAAACCATGCACAATTGGTAACATTTAGTAACAGCAACAGTTGACTGATAAAAAGTGTATAGATCCTGTAATCACCCGTGTGATTAACTGTGCAAAATATGTAAAAAGTGACAGATTTCAATTTAATTTTGGGGACAGATGGTCCTGTGATTAGGAAACAGTCAGTTAAAATGTGAGCCAGATCCAAATGTCCTTCAAAAGCAGCAGACAGCCAACTGGATGTGCCAGTTACATGCTTTGAGATTATTGGCCTTGGGTGAGGAAAAAAACAGCAACATACAGGCAGCTTTAAGGCCAATAAGGATCGGTGCTGAGAAACACAGGTGTAATCAGTGTGACTTCCAGGAGAATGTACACATACTTTGGGGGAATAGTAACAGCAGATCCATCAGGGAGGGAGAAGAGCTGGGGGTCCTCTCCTAAAATGAAGGCCTGATATTTTACAGCTTTAAGGGATGGGTTTTTCAGCAGCACCTGCCATGTGCACACACAAACACACAGAAATGTTGCTGTTCTAGAAAATACAACAGTGAACGGGAAAAATAATATCAGTTTCAATTTGCGTCAGGTTTCACCTCTTGCCCGTGTCTGTTTTATGTTTAAATCAGGGCTGGATCCAGAGTGAAAATCTGACATATGCATTTTTGCCCAGTGATAAAATAAAAATCGTACACGTCTTGTTATTCAATAAACATCATTCTTTTATTTGTGTGCAACATACACTGTCACACTTTTTAAAATATATTTATTATACTTCGTGGACCATAGTGAACACCTATTTGTATAAATATGATGTCCTAAAAAACACTATAACAAAAATCGACTGTAAACAGGATCAAATTTATTGCCAAAATCTTTCAATTATACCTAAATCTATATATCAGGGGTGGGCAATCATGTGCCATGAAGGGCCAAAACACTGCAGGTTTTCCTTTCTACCAATCACCTCAGCATGTGATTTCATTAAAGATCAGGTGTCTCAGCAGGTCATTTCATTGACTATCAGGTGTTTATGTTCAGAGGAGAAGCTCATCAGCACCCACCTGCTGAGGTGACTGGTTGCAAGGAAAACCTGCACTGTCTCGGCCCTCGTTGCCCACCCCTGCTATATATGTTTTGTTTTTTTTCCAGTTGATAAAATCAATAAAAATATGACTGCATATATTCTTAATAATAATATAATGAGATACAGACAGTTCACAGAAGACATTTTCCATTAATACCAATCAAAATTAGAAACAGTCCAGCAGGTAACAATATTCATCATGTCCACGACTAAATATACTAAAACAAATACATCACAATTGTACACATATCACAGTTTCACAACTGTGATATGTGTACAATTGTGATGTATTTGTGATATGTGTACAATTGTGATGTATTTGTTTTAGTATATTTAGATTTTGTTGTGATTTGGCACTTTATAAGCCGATTAAATTGAAACTGAATTGAAATTGAACATTTTATTGAGTCTTAAAGTAAATAAATGTGAAAATGGTCACTGGATCCTTAAACGTTGGACATAATAAACTCTACATGGTGGATCCTTGATCTATGGACATAAACAGGAATAAACAAAATCTATCATTTTTGTCAAAAGCATTTCCTTTCAGACATTATTGGCATGAATGTCTTTTCATATATCTGAGCTGAGTTCTTGCTTCACTTCAGGATGTAATTTGTAAAGAAATACAGCGCGTTTCATTTTGGGAGAAAAAAAACGTTTTAGTCGATTGTAGTTTCCTGTCTGTATTACAACGTTTGGAAAGAGGTGTCATTTTATTTAAAGCGGCAATTCATTTTGAAGTTATTAAGTCCAACCGGACTCTGTCTCGGCAGAGCCGCGCAGCGTTTCGAGCTATGTGAACGGAACGGAGGACGATTCTCGTTTGTTGACTGCAACAAGACAAGAGTCCCAGTTAGTGACTTTAATACACACAAAAGTGACTCATGATATTTTAATGGCTTTGAGAGGGGTTAAGAAGCGGACTTACCGCTTCTGTAGAGCAGCGAATCAAAGAGCCACGAGCCATTGAATCGAAGTATTGCTTCAATGGTTCACGGCTTCAAAGTGGAGTCACGCTGCAGAAATGGTTATAGACCCACTGCAGACCAAACCCTGAATATCCGACTTTATTTGTACGTCCGTATAACTCTGAAACTCGGCAAAATCCGTATAACTACAGGTTGACATGGAAACCAAAGCTGTGTTCACCGTGGGGCCACGTTCGGCACTATTCGGGATTATTTAAGTTTTTTTTTTTTTTTTTTTTTTAACCCATGACGAAAAATGCGTAAAAAATTTGGACCGATGTAACTGCATGGGTCCAAACCGGTCTGGATCCGGGCATGTAAATGGCATTTTAGTTTTCTCCTTGTGTCACACAACCATCTTGTCTCCCTTTGTTTCAGTGTTGTGGTTTCTCTTTTGTGGCCATGCACCTGTGTCTTGCTTGTTAATTCACATACTTGTCTTGTTTTTTCTGTTATCAGCCACCATTAACTAGCTCCTGGTTCTTCAGCATGTTTGCCCCCCCTGCAGTGGCTTAACTTGATAATGTGTCATTAACTCAATGTACAGTCGACTGTAATCCTGTTAGTGTACAGTATTGTTCAGAATAATAGCAGTGCTATGTGACTTAAAAGATTAATCCAGGTTTTGAGTATATTTCTTATTGTTACATCGGAAACAAGGTACCAGTAGATCCAGTAGATTCTCACAAATCCAACAAGACCAAGCATTCATGATATGTACACTCTTAAGGCTATGAAATTGGGCTATTAGTAAAAAAAAAAGTAGAAAAGGGGGTGTTCACAATAATAGTAGCATCTGCTGTTGACACTACAAACTCAAAACTATTATGTTCAAACTGCTTTTTTAGCAATCCTGTGAATCACTGAACTAGTATTTAGTTGTATAATCACAGTTTTTCATGATTTCTTCACATCTGCGAGGCATTCATTTTGTTGGTTTGGAACCAAGATTTTGCTGGTTTACTAGTGTGCTTGGGGTCATTGTCTTGTTGAAACACCCATTTCAAGGGCATGTCCTCTTCAGCATAAGGCAACATGACCTCAAGTATTTTGACATATCCAAACTGACCCATAATACCTGGTATGCGATATATAGGCCCAACACCATAGTAGGAGAAACATGCCCATATCATGATGCTTGCACCACCATGCTTCACTGTCTTCACTGTGAACTGTGGCTTGAATTCAGAGTTTGGGGGTCATCTCACAAACTGTCTGCGGCCCTTGGACCCAAAAAGAACAATTTTACTCTCTTCAGTCCACAAAATGTTCCTCCATTTCTCTTTAGGCCAGTTGATGTGTTCTTTGGCAAATTGTGACCTCTTCTGCACATGTCTTTTATTTAACAGAGGGACTTTGCAGGGGATTCTTGCAAATAAATTAGCTTCACACAGGCATCTAACTGTCACAGCACTTACAGGTAACTCCAGACTGTCTTTGATCGTCCTGGAGCTGATCAATGGGTGAGCCTTTGCCATTCTGGTTTTTCTTCTGTCCATTTTGATGGTTGTTTTCTGTTTTCTTCCATGCGTCCCTGTTTTTTTTTTTTTTTGTCCATTTTAAAGCATTGGAGATCATTGTAGATGAACAGCCTATAATTTCTTGCACCTGCGTTTAAGTTTTCCCCTCTCCAATCAACTTTTTAATCAAACTCTGCTGTTCTTCTGAACAATGTCTTGAACGTCCCATTTTCCTCAGGTTTTCAAAGAGAAAAGCATGTTCAACAGGTGCTGGCTTCATCCTTAAATAGGGGACACCTGATTCACACCTGTTTGTTCCACAAAATTGACAAACTCACTGACTGAATGCCACACTACTATTATTGTGAACACCCCCTTTTCTACTTTTTTTTTTTTACTAATAGCCCAGTTTCATAGCCTTAAGAGTGTGCATATCATGAATGCTTGGTCTTGTTGGATTTGTGAGAATCTACTGGTACCTTGTTTCCCATGTAACAATAAGAAATATACTCAAAACCTGGATTAATCTTTTTAGTCACATAGCACTACTATTATTCTGAACACTACTGTATATCTGTGTGTGCGTGCCTCATATCCTGTTAATGTGCTTTCACTGTATGATCCTGCTAAAGTTTGTATTATTTTTGATACAGTGTGAGCCAGAATTCATTACTTTGATTTATGATGCTGTGCATGTTACCTTCTTGATAAAGGTGCTGTGCAAGCCTCCTGACAAAGTGATGGTGCGCACTGGCAGGTACTGAGGCAACCTCCCGTACAGGTGGACACAAATGAGAAATGAAATGAGAATTGGCTGCTCATTTCTGTCAAGTTCCAGTGACAATGGATTATTTCCACCTGTGATGGCTTATGGACTTCTATATAAACAATACAGGATTTGGAAATTGTGTCTGTTTGTCAGTCTGTGCTAAGGGAAAGCTCAGTTACAGGGTTTTTGTTGTGTCTTGTCACTGTATAGGAGGTTATCACGAGCATTTATTTCGGGACGCACCTGGCGCGTTGCGGCGGCACAGGAAAAACACCTCCGTGTTGATAACCATTTGTAAAATCCAGGCCGCTTTTGATGGCTTTCAGTGGAGTGAGTATATGAAAAATTGTTTAACAGCTGGACATGTTCCAACTTGTCCTTAAGGCTTCCAACAGAGGTGTTTTTCCTGTGGCGGAGCGTCGCGGCGGCTGCGAGCCGACGCTGCAATCCGTCCGCACGTCTTTCATTAAAAAAATCTCCTTTAACAGTGGAATATCCAGATAAAATGCTGAAACCGACTTCTTCTGAAACTTCTCTGTTCTCTCACGACGTCCTGGATCAACAGAGCCTGAAATGTGGAGGTTTTCAGCTTTAAACAGGCTGACGACGGCGCCTGAGAGCGCTGCGCGACGTCTCGCACCGTGGGAAGTCCTTAAAGCGACAGTATCACCTCAAAATCTTTCATCAGCCGTTAAAATTTTCACTGAAAACCAGCTTAATTTTTCGAACCGTGTCCACTTCGATGTGTCTCACAGGTTTAGAAAAAATTTTGATCAAACAAAGCGCCAGTCTCTCAGCAACTTCTCAGACAAAGGAATTCCGACGAGGGGCTGGACGACTCCTCCCACAAGGAGTGCTCACAGGCGAATGACGTCACCGACAGGCGTGGAAAAACTCACGCATGCGCACGAGGGTCGGTGACGTCATTCGCCTGTGAGCACGCCTTGTGGAAGGAGTGGTCCCGCCCCCTCGTTGGATTTTCATTGTCTGGAAATGGCGGAATGAAAAGGACTTTTTTTCCATCAGAATTTTTTCAGAAGCTGTTAGAGACTGGCACCTGGAAACCATTTGAAAAAGTTATCTGGCTTTTGGTGAAAATTTTACGGGCTTCACAGAGAATAAGGACTTTAACTACAGCTTTAAGGACCCCTTTAAGGACGGTCGGTGCGCTGCGCTCCGAGCTGCGACGTCGCGGCACAAACCACTGGATCGATTCGCTGATGAAGCGAGACAAAGGAACACCTCCGTTTCGGAGTGTTAGAGGACAAGTTTGGACATGTCCAGCTCTCCACAAGTTCTCTTATACTCACTCGACTGGTAAGCACTTAAAGCCGAGATAGGCATGTCCAAACTTGTCCTCTAACACTCCGAAACGGAGGTGTTCCTTCGCTTCATCAGCGAATCGATCCAGTGGTTTGTGCCGCGACGTCACAGCTCAGAGCGCGGCGCACCGACCGTCCTTAAAGGGGTCCTTAAAGCTGTAGTTAAAGTCCTTATTCTCTGTGAAGCCCGTAAAATTTTCACCAAAAGCCAGATAACTTTTCGAATGGTTTCCAGGTGCCAGTCTCTAACAGGTTCTGAAAAAATTGTGATGGGAAAAAAAGTCCTTTTCATTCCACCATTTCCAGACAATGAAAATACGACGAGGGGGCGGGACCACTCCTTCCACAAGGCGTGCTCACAGGTGAATGACGTCACCGACAGGCATGGAAAAACTCACGCATGCGCACGAGGGTTCAAGCATGTCTGACGTAAAAACATATGAATGAAATCCATATAGTTTTTAAAAAAATAAAAAGGACCGTTACTTTATGGACACACCACGTATTTCATTACAAGCACCTGGAATAATATGGAATAACACATCAGATCTTCTAAGATATCTCTGCTACAATATTCACACTTAATGAAATTCTCATCAGATTTAATATTGTATGCTAATGGCATAAGCACTTTTAGCAGCTGTCAGTACCCTGATCCGTTAAGCCCTGTCAATGAATGATTACTGAGAAAATAAGGATCATCATTTTTAATGTCCACACCAAAGCAAACTGTTTGAAGAACCACTGTGCAGAACCCAAAAATATGATTTAATTAACAAGTATTTGAACACCCTGCGGTTTTGCAAGTTCTCCCACTTAGAAATCATGGAGGGGTATGAAATTCTCGTCTTAGGTGCATGTCCACTGTGAGAGACATAATCTAAAAAAAAAATAAAAAATCCGGAAATCACAGTGTATGATTTTTTAATAATTTATTTGTATGTTACTACTGCAAGTATTTGAACACCTACCAACCAGCAAGAATTCTGGCTCACACAGACCTGTTAATTTTTCTTTAAGAAGCCCTCTTATTCTGCACTCTTTAACTGTATTAATTGCACCTGTTTGACCTTGTTACCTGTATAAAAGACACCTGTTCACACACTCAATCAATCACACTCCAACCTGTCCACCATAGCCAAGACCAAAGAGCTGTCTAAGGACACCAGGGACAAAACTGTAGACCTGCACAAGGCTGGGATGGACTACAGGACAACAGGCAAGCAGCTTGGTAGAAGACAACAACTGTTATGATTATTTATTAGAAAGTGGAAGAAACACAAGATGACTGTCACTCTCCCTCGGTCTGGGATTCCATGCAAGATCTCACTTTGTGGGGTAAGGATGATTCTGAGAAAGCTCAGAACTACACAGGAGGACCTGGTCAATGACCTGAAGAGAGCTGGGACCACAGTCACAAAGATTATATTAGTAACACATGATGCTGTCATGGTTTAAAATCCTGCAGGGCAGCTAGGTCCCCCTGCTCAAGCCAGCACATGTCCAGGCCCGTTTGAAGTTCACCAGTGACCATCTGGATGATCCAGAGGAGGCATGGGAGAAGGTCATGTGATCAGATGAGACCAAAATAGAGCTTTTTGGAATCAACTCCACTTACCATGTTTAGAGGATGAGAACAACCCCAAGAAAACCATCCCAGCTGTGAAGCATGGGGGTGGAAATATTATACTCTGGGGGTGCTCTTCTGCAAAGGGGACAGGACGACTGCACCGTATTGAAGGGAGGATGTATGGGGTCATGTATTGCGAGATTTTGGCAAACAACCTCCTTCCCTCAGTAAGAGCATTGAAGGTGGGTCATGGCTGGGTCTTCCAGCATGACAATGACCCCAAACACACAGCCAGGGCAACTAAGGAGGGGCTCCGTAAGAAGCATTTCAAGGTCCTGGAGTGGCCTGGCCAGTCTCCAGACCTGAACTCAATAGAAAATCTTTGGAGGGAGCTGAAACTCCAAACCTGAAAGATTTGGAGATGATCTGTATGGAGGAGTGGACCAAAATCCCTGCTGCAGTGTGTGAAAACCTGGTGAAAAACTACAGGAAACGTTTGACCTCTGTAATTGCAAACAAAGGCTACTGTACCAAATATTAACATTGATTTTCACAGGTGATCAAATACTTATT
The DNA here is from genome assembly GCF_902500255.1 of Thalassophryne amazonica. Classification (NCBI taxonomy): domain Eukaryota; kingdom Metazoa; phylum Chordata; class Actinopteri; order Batrachoidiformes; family Batrachoididae; genus Thalassophryne; species Thalassophryne amazonica. Next base: position 155,488,588 of record NC_047103.1, on the reverse strand, counting down.
TGCAGCAGTAACATACAAGTAAATTATTTAAAAAATCATGCATTGTGATTTCTGTTTTTTTTGTTTTTTTTTTTAGATTATGTCTCTCACAGTGGACATGCACCTAAGATGAAAATTTCAGACCCCTCCATGATTTCTAAGTGGGAGAACTTGCAAAACCGCAGGGTGTTCAAATCCTTATTTTGCTCACTGTATATATACGAGGTCTGTTAGAAAAGTATCCGACCTTATTATTTTTTTAAAAAACCATATGGATTTGAATCACGTGTGATTACATCAGCCAAGCTTGAACCCTCGTGGGCATGCAAGAATTTTTTCACGCCTGTCAGTGACGTCATTCGCCTGTGAGCACACCTTGTGGAAGGAGTGGTCCAGCCCCCTCGTCGGAATTCCTTTGTCTGAGAAGTTGCTGAAAGACTGGCGCTGTGCTTGATCAAATTTTTTTCAAAAACTGTGAGGCACATCTGAGTGGACACCATTCGAGAAATTCAGCTTGTTTTCTGTAAAAATTTTAACGGCTGATGAGAGATTTTGGATTGTTTCTATCGCTGTAAGGACTTCCCACGGAGCGGGACGTCGCGCAGCGCTCCGAGGCGACGTCGTCATCCTGTTTCAAGCTGAAAACCTCCAAATTTAAGCCTCTGTTGACCCAGGACGTCGTGAGAGAACAGAGAACTTTCAGAAGAGGTCGGAATCAACATTTATCCGGACATTCCACTGTTAAAGGAGATTTTTTTAATGAAAGACGTGCGGTCGGATTGGCGCGTCGGCTCGCAGCCAGCGCGGCGCGCCCGCCACAGGAAAAACACCTCCGTTGGAAGCCTCAAGGACAAGTTGGAACATGCCCTGCTGTTAAACAATTTCTCAGATACTCACTCAACTGAAAGCCACCAAAAGCCGCCTGGATTTTACAAATGGTTATTAACACGGCTGAATTTCTCGAATGGCATCCACTCGGATGTGACTCACAGTTTCTGAAAAAATTTTGATCAAGCACAGCGCCAGTCTCTCAGCAACTTCTCAGACAATGAAAATCCGACGAGGGGGCTGGACCACTCCTTCCACAAGGCGTGCTCACAGGCGAATGACGTCACCGACAGGCGTGAAAAAACTCACACATGCGCACGAGGGTTCAAGCTTGGCTGATATATATATATATTACCTGGAGGGAGCACCAGTGATAGAACTCTTCTCTGTCCAGTAAATACGCTGGTTTGATGTGACACAGACAGCCTCCCTGTATGCTAAACACAGAAATATTATGGAGAACATGTTTCCGTGGCTCATGGGAGAAGTTATAAATGGTCATCAAGAGGAAAGAAATCAATGCATCGGCATGTGTGGACTAACCTCAGAAAAGCAAGCATTGCTTCAAACTGCTGTTGCAGCTGATTAGTACGCTGGTCTATATCTCTGGAAAAGGTACAGCTGTGAGGAATATCAGGAATCTGTTTTCCAGTCAGGTGATGAAGCATATCAAATACAGACCTAGACACAGCAAAATGTGGTTTGTGTTGAACTGGGTTCAAATCGGTCCCACTGGAATAGTACAAAATCACACCAGAGCTGTTGCATTCACACATTACCAAATGTGTTCCTTGACCCATTTCCACTCTATGGCCATGTTCAGACTGCCAGTAAAAAGCTATGTGCATATTTGATTTGAATCTGATCTCATGCTGCTAGTCTGAACAGTCAAAAGTCGCATGAAATCCATTTCAAGCCTCATTCGTAGGAATTGTGAAAAGTGATTTGAATGGCATCTTTGCTGAGATTGGACTCCAGGTGTGCCTTGTTCCAACTGAATTTTCACGCCATGCAAAGCTCATGGGTTCATCATCTCCTCCAACTCCGTCGCCCCTGATCCGGCTAAGGTTGCGGCGGTGAGAGAGTGGCCCCAACCAACAAGCCGCAGGAAACTACAGCAGTTCCTCGGCTTTGCAAATTTTTACAGGAGGTTCATTAAAGGTTACTGTCAGGTAGTTAGCCCCCTGACTGCCCTGACCTCCACCAAGGTCCCCTTCGCCTGGTCGGATCGGTGCGAAGCCGCGTTCCAGGAGTTGAAACGCCGGTTCTCGACTGCACCAGTTCTGGTGCAGCCTGATCCTGATCGCCAGTACATAGTAGAAGTGGACGCCTCTGACTCAGGGATAGGAGCCGTGCTGTCCCAGAGCGTGGAGGCTGATAAAGTTCTCCATCCTTGTGCCTTTTATTCCCGCAGGTTGACCCCAGCTGAACGGAACTATGACGTCGGCAATCGGGAACTTCTTGCGGTGAAGGAGGCTCTTGAAGAGTGGAGACACCTGCTGGAGGGGGCATCGTTGCCCTTCACGGTTTTCACGGACCATCGGAACCTGGAGTACATCCGGACCGCCAAGCGGCTGAACCCCAGGCAAGCCCGCTGGTCTCTGTTCTTCGGGCGCTTTGACTTCCGGATCACGTATCGCCCCGGGACCAAGAACCAAAAATCAGATGCATTGTCCCGGGTGCACGAAGAAGAAGCCAAAGCGGGGCTGTCGAACTCCACCGAGACCATCATCCCCGAGTCCACTGTCGTGGCCGCCCTTACCTGGGACGTGGAGAAGACCGTCCGGGAGGCCCTGACCAGGAGCCCGGACCCGGGGACTGGCCCCAAGAACAGACTATACGTCCCACCAGAGGCAAGAGCTGCCGTATTGGACTTCTGTCACGGGTCCAAGCTCTCCTGTCATCCCGGAGTGCGTAGGACCGTGGCGGTAGTCCAGCAGCGTTTCTGGTGGGCGTCCCTGGAAACCGACGTCCGGGACTACATCCAGGCCTGTACCATCTGCGCCAGGGGCAAGGCAGACCATCGGAGGACGACGGGCCTCCTCCAACCCCTGCCAGTGCCTCATCGCCCCTGGTCTCACATCGGCCTGGATTTCATCACGGGCCTCCCGCCGTCCCAGGGCAACACCGTAATCCTCACGATAGTGGACCGGTTCTCCAAGGCGGCCCACTTCGTGGCCCTCCCGAAGCTCCCGACGGCCCAGGAGACAGCAGACCTCCTGGTCCATCACGTCATGCGGCTGCATGGGATACCATCGGACATTGTATCAGATCGTGGTCCCCAGTTCTCTTCACAGGTGTGGAAGAGTTTCTGCAAGGAGCTGGGGGCCACCGTGAGTCTCTCGTCCGGGTACCACCCCCAGACCAATGGCCAGGCAGAGCGGGCCAACCAGGAGTTGGAGCAGGCCCTTCGGTGTGTCACCTCCGCACATCCGGCGGCCTGGAGTCACCATCTGGCCTGGATCGAGTATGCCCACAACAGCCAAGTTTCGTCTGCTACCGGCCTCTCCCCTTTTGAGGTGTGTTTGGGGTACCAGCCCCCATTGTTCCCGCTGGTGGAGGGAGAGGTCGGTGTGCCCTCGGTCTAGGCCCACCTCAGGAGATGCCGCCGGGTGTGGCGGACCGCCCGCTCTGCCCTGTTAAAGGCCCGGATGAGGGCCAAGTCCCATGCGGACCGCCGACGTTCCCCGGCCCCCACGTACCAGCCCGGGCAGGGGGTGTGGCTGTCAACGAAGGACATCCCCCTCTGTGTGGACTCACCCAAGTTAAAGGACAGATACATCGGACCATTCGTTATCCTCAAGATCATCAACTCGGCCGCAGTGAAGCTCCGACTCCCGGCTTCACTGCGGATCCACCCTGTCTTCCACGTGTCCCGTATTAAGCCGCACCACACCTCGCCCCTCTGTGCACCTGGACCCACACCGCCTCCTGCCCGACTCATCGACGGGGAACCTGCTTGGACGGTACGCAGGCTCCTGGACGTCCGTCGTAAGGGCCGGGGGTTCCAATATCTGGTGGACTGGGAGGGGTATGGACCTGAGGAACGCTCCTGGGTGAAGAGGAGCTTCATCCTGGACCCGGCCCTCCTGGCCGATTTCTACAGCAGACACCCGGACAAGCCGGGTCGGGCGCCAGGAGGCGCCCGTTGAGGGGGGGGTCCTGTTGTGTGGGCCGCTGAAGAGGAGGTACTGCTGGCCCACTACCATCAGAGGGCGCCCTGCTTGGAGTGCGGGCTCCAAGCACGAGAGGGCGCCAGACCCAGAGGAAGTGACAGCTGTCACTCATCACACCAGCTGTCACTCATCTACACCATTACTTAAGCCGGACTGCAACTCCACCTCCCCGCCGAGAAATCGACTACCGAGAGGTATTTTCTCTGCTAACTGACACTTTGTGTGTACTAAGCCAGATCTCATTTGCAGCCTTATTCTTGTGGACGTTGCCTTATCCGAGACTTCGGCGTGTGGCGTGACGACGACGACTGCGCCTCACTCTCTGAACAGATAAGTGGTTAGACAAGAGCTGCACGAGTGTGTGATTGGAGGTGGAGGTTCCCCTCCTGACTGTGTACAGACTGTGGACCACTGAGTGTAAGGACTTACACTCATTCATCTTGTCTCTGCTTTTTGCCAGCAGTACCAGGGTCGACAGCCGAAGACAGAGGTCACCTGGGGACTGGGGACTTGGCGGCTCCGGTGTTCTTCAGACCGTTGGTGGTGGAAGCCGTGTGGGACGCGGCCTCTCTCTCGTCGGGGTCTCCTATCTTCGAGCCTGCCCACACGTCACCTGGCGTTAATTGACTTTACAAATTCTGTGTGTTACGTTGTGTGTTGTCACAACATTAAATTGTTACCTTTTGGCTTATTCATTGTCCGTTCATTTGCGCCCCCTGTGGTGGGTCCGTGCTACGACACCTTCCCAACAGAAAACTTACTGTATTGAGAGAAAAAATATTTTTGGAAGTGTTGGATATCAAACCCCAGTTAGTTCAAGTTATTGCTGAATAACAGTTCATTTCTTGTTACACTGTTGTCTAAATAAAGCCATCGTAAACCTAATCTAGTGGTATTCATTTGAGTACCAGGTAGATGTGTTCTTTGTATGTTAGCAATGCAGTACCAGTGTGAAGAACTATTTGTTGGTGGGAGTGGAGGAGGGCCATGAATGGCCAGACTGTTAGCAAACAGTTGTCAGCTACAGCATACACCTTCATCTGGAACCTGGAGAGAGAAAAGCAGATTAGAATTAGAAAAAAAAAAGCAAATTAATTAAACTTTGAACTCATGTTACCAACTATTTGAAACATACAATAAAGAACATCATGAGGTTTGCTTGCAAGATGAACTTTTGTTTCTAGAAACAATTGGGGACTATGGAAGATAGACTGTTCCACTTTCCTGTGGAGCTGATGTCATGACATGTGATGATCAAGGGAATAAAGGGACAGAAAGGTAGAGCCTGATCTAGAATAACAGGTTACCTGTTGTGAAGGTGGTCAGTGAAGGTGATGTATGTGCACATGGACAGAGGTACAGCAGAGGAGAAGGTCACACTGCACATTAAAGAGGTCTCATTGGTTTCCTGGTCCTGGAAGCCTGCTGAGTGTTTCTAAAGTTAGATAAAAGGGCAAAGTGGGGCAGCTTTACAGAAAATACAAGCAGTTCTGTACAAGTATATGAATGATTGTTTGTGTTATCTTCTTTCGGCTGCTCCTGTTAGGGGTCGTCACACCAGATCAAACCATCTCACCCTGTCCTCTGCATCTTCCTCTGTCACACCAACCACCTGCATGTCCTCCCTCAGCACATCCATAAACCTCCTCTTTGGCCTCCCTCTTCTCATCCTGCCTAGTGGCTCCATCCTCAACATCCTTCTCCCTATATACCCTGGTTCCCACCTCTGCACATTTCCAAACCATCTCAATCTTGCCTCTCTGACTTTGTCTCCAAGCCATCCTACCCGTGCTGTCTCTGATATGTTCATTCCTAACCCTGTCCATTTTCATCACTCCCAAAGAAAATCATAATATATTCAGCTCTGCCACCTCCATCTCTGTCTACAGTCTTTTTGTTAGTGCCATCGTCTCTAAGCCTTTCAACATAGCTGGTCTCACTACTGTCTTATAAACTTTCCCCTTCACTCTTGCAGATTTTCAGTCACAAATCACTCCTGCCACCTTTCTCCACCCGCTCCATCCTGCCTGCACTGTTTTCTTCGCTGCTGTACCACACTCTCCATTACTTTGGAGAGAGTGTACCTTTCAATGCTGAAAGGTATATCCAGGTTTTGGAGCAACACATGCTGCCATCCAAGCAACGTCTTTTTCAGGGACATCCCTGCTTATTTCAGCAAGACAATACCAAGCCACATTCTGCACGTGTTACAACAGTGTGGCTTCGTAGTAAAAGAGTGCGGGTACTAGACTGGCCTGCCTGCAGTCCAGACCTGTCGCCCATTGAAAATGTGTGGTGCATTATGAAGCGCAAAATACGACAACGGAGACCCCGGACTGTTGAACAACTGAAGTTGTACATCAAGTACATCAAGCAAGAATGGGAAAGAATTCCACCTACAAAGCTTCAAAAATTAGTGTCCTCAGTTCCCAAATGCGTATTGAGTGTTGTTAGAAGGAAAGGTGATGTAACACAGTGGTAAACATACCACTGTCCCAGCTTTTTTGAAATGTGTTGCAGGCATTCATTTCAAAATGAGCAAATATTTGCACAAAAACAATAAAGTTTATCAGTTTGAACATTAATTATCTTGTCTTTGTGGTGTATTCAATTGAATATAGGTTGAAGAAGATTTGCGAATCATTCTATTCTGTTTTTATTTACATTTTACACTTTACACAACATCCCAACTTCTTTGGAATTGGGGTTGTAGTACAATTTTGTTATCTACACAGTAATATCACCAGTGTAAAACTAACCCTGAGAGTGTTAAATTGACAATGCCAGTGTACATATGGTCCTACTCTGGTCAAGAGTGGGACCATATGTTCACTGCCAGTGTTAATTTAACACTGGTGATTTTACTGTGTACCCATTGCGTGAAACTGAGCTATTCTCAGATCCCTCTGGTGGGTTCAAATGGAGGTTTAAAAAAAATGCTACCATGACACTGAGAGCTTTGCTTAGGGTCTCTGAAAATGGAGGCAGCAATATTTTTGTTAAAGCCCCTGATTGGAAGCTGACAGTCTCCACTACAAGCACATCTGCTTGTTTCATTTCAGCTCCACTGTGGTGGTGAAATAAAGGCGAAGTTCCAGACCTGACTGCCTCTTGTAAACAAACACAGACACATTCTTCCAGAGAGTATTCTGACCAAAAGACAACAGCTTTACAGTCATTTTGTAGATGAGGAGCAATCCTCATCTTTTTGACCTGCTTCCCTCTGGCAGAAGGTATTGTGCCATTAAAAGCACAACATCCCACCATAGCAGGAATGTTTTCCCACAGGCTGTGAAAATTTTAAACAATGCACTATAGTAAAGCACTTTGGATCTGCACGGGCACTTAAGTTTTTGATATTTTTAAACTACTATTTATTGACTTTGAATACCTTCTTTTGAGATTTTTATGTGGCTTGGGGGTTTTAATCATGCTGTACATGTTGAATGAATGGCTTGTGTTTGTGTGTTTGATGTGCACTGAGATCTGCTTGTAATTTTTTAATTCCAATGTGGTTTTTCTACTGCAAATGGCATTAAACTGAAACTGAAACTCCACTGCATTTAATTCCTTTAATAGGAAGTGACCTCAATAAATACTGTACCTGTGCCGGGATGGTGTTGCCTTGCAGAAAGATGACAGATACAAGCTCTGCCTTTGACCCATCCTTTAGATCCACTTCTGCTGATACTGTGGTTCCACTGCAAAAGGTAGAGACAGAAAAAGTCATAAAGTTAAAAGGTGTCCTCTATGTGTCGGCACAGTTGAGACTACCTGAACTACACCAAAATATTGGTATTGTTGTCCAATAAAATCCAAACAGCACTGTGTCACCTTGCATTGTGTGTTATCTCATACAATGACAATGCAAACCTGCCTGAGTGTTTTCTGTGCGTTAAACTGTCTCTTGCTTGCAATACGATTGCCTGTATGGCACAACATAAACGTGCGCAATCAGAGATTTCTGACATCCGCCAATCAGGATCAGGATCCCCTCCAAAATGCATTGGAGTCTTTCATGCCCTAATATCTATCTGTGGTGCAAATTTGGTGAGAATCCGTGAAGTAGTTTTGGAGTAATCCTTCAAAACCTATATAAAGGGAAATCTTGATCCAGAATCCGAATCACCTCCAAAATTCAGTGGAGTCTTCCATGCCCTAATATTTATCTGTGGTGCAAATTTGGTGAGACTCCGTGAAGAGTTTTGACATAATCGGTCAAAACCTGTGTAAAGTGAAATTTAATGGGTTCTTCCATGGCCTAATAAACAGTAATTTTTCAAAGCCTATGTAAAGTGAAACTTGATCCAGAATCTGGATCCGGCTCCAGATCACATCTAAATTTTAATGGGTTCTTCCATGGCCTAATAGCTCTCTGTGGTGAAAATTTTTATCAAAATCTGTGCAGTAGTTTTGACGTAATCCTGCTAACAGTCAGACAGACAAATAAATGAATAAATAAATAAACTAGAAGCACTCAGAGAGTGCAAACCTCCGCCAAGGCCATGGGGTCATTGACGCCATAATATCTACACACCGTGGAATCACTGAACCTAAAAAAGTCTAACAATGATGTTTGCTCAGTAGTAAAAAAAGTTTCATCTGCTGTGACTGGATAGCATGTATCCTTAGCGCTTGGCATCACAGTTTATTGCAACTTGCACCTTTCCCAGAAGCTACTGTCATCTGAGCACTGATATTGCATGTGCTTATAGACAAAAACAAATAAGACACAAAATTTAATTTATTATTCAACTAAACTGCAAATATATGAATTTTTTTAACATTTATGAAACACTTCTCTAAACAAGGCCATAGGGTCACTGACCCTAAAGAGATTCCCTCCTTGGCACAGTGATCTATTTCTTTTTGTCTCTTTCTCTAAAATTGTATATAATAATCATTAGATTATTAATATATAAACAAAAATAAATTTAAGAAATATTACAATTTGAAAACAAATGCACCCGAACGTGATGACAGCTGCAACTGCTTAATGCTAACTTTTAACATCGAAAATGCCATAGACATGCTAACGCGTTAGCATCGGGATCCGGATCGTGATCCAGATCACCACTACAATTTAATCACTTGTTCCTCTTGTCATTTCCAACCACTCCACAAAATTTCATCAAAATCCATTAAAATCTTTTTGAGCTATCCTGCTGACAGACAGACAGACAAACAAACAAACGCGACCGAAAACATAACCTCCTTGGCAGAGGTAATAAACGCCAATGATTTTATTACGTTCTTGGCAGATGTAATAATCAGAAGCAAGACACTCATAAAATGTAACTTTGATGAAGTGATCTGTAAATGGGCTTCAAAGCTACAGATGCAGACACATAAATATACATGCAAACAAACCCAGGATATCCCACAGCGAGTAAGGTCACTGTGGCTGTTGTTTCAGTCACCAGAGGTACTGGTGTGAGGATGAGATCAGGAGGGTGGAAGGTGATACTTGGGCGCAGAACGGTGACAGAAACTGACAGCTCTCGATATGGCTCATGTCCTTCCTCTGCTCCTATTTGCTGCTGTTCTTTGTTGCCCAGGTAAAGTGGGAGTGACAGTTTGGTCACTCTGGCAGACACTAAGAAAAAAAAAAAAAGCAAATCCCATTGAAAGCAGAGCTTGCACTTAATAATGCTGACAGCTGCTGTATGCTAGACCCCCGTTATGCTTTCACTGAAATGTTAAACATCTTAAAGGGGAACTCTGGGATTTTTCAACCTGGGCTGTTTTTAGATCTGATTAGTTTCAACATTTCATTTGGGACAAAAACAATGACAATCAGTCTACTATTCAGCCAGAATGCTAAATGCTAAAACCGTCATGGGCTAAACAGCCAAACACTGTAAATGTACAGGAAAGCTAAAAACATCAGTAATGTTGGAAAGGCAGTAAGTTCATTGAGTGAGAGAATCTAGTTATAGCAAGGTGTAGTGAGACCTCTAGTGGCGAGTACTGGTAAGTGCGGTCTTTAGCTCAGTCTTGCACAACACTGTAATTAGTTCGACATGTGGCCGGGGCATGGGCAGCCACATTGACAGCTCAAATTATGTGCGTAGCTGACAAATGTAAGTTTAATATCATGAGACCTGCATGAATAATTGATATGTGTTTGTCACTGTATGAGCAGTGTGTAGTTTGGGTTTCATAATATTTGTTCTTAGTTCTGTTGTATTTGAGACCATTTAGCAGTAGGAGCTACATGCTAATGCTAGTACCAGTGCAGTGCTAGCCGTATAGTCTTTGGATAAGTGTTAACAGTAGTTTAATTCAGTTCTCCTATGTGAATGTTGTAGCTGTAGATATAAGCCACTGTAACAGCACTTAATAGAGTGCACTTCTAATTGTATTTTATTTCCCTTTTTATAGACCACATTTACACTGACAGTGCAAAGTTAGTGAGCTGCTGTATGACAATGATTAAAGGAGCCTAGAGTTATTCCAGCATCCTGTTTGTGTTCCTTACCGACACCCCGGCGGCGGATATCAATACCAGAGCTAGAACCTATACAGTCCTTGAGCCCAAGTCCTTGCTATTGAACAATTGCTTCTTGTTATCATTGATAATGGGAAAAAGGTCAATACAAGTATCTAGTGTAATGGAAAGGGTCCCTACAGAGGTACACATGTACAAATTTACCGCAGCGAATGTAAAGAAACCTTTTAAAATGACTTATAAATACATCCTTATCTCCGCTGAGTCCATACAAGTCCAATGTCAATGAGGGACTCGTTCTTGTGCTTACAGCATGAACAAGCTCCCTGCTGACACTCCACTTTGATGGCCTACACATCAGCACATGCTCCCAGGTCTAACCTGACCTGACCTGGTGGATTGCTAAAGATTAGAAAAAAATCAATAACTCAACAGTGTATGATGTGTGAGAACTCAACATTATAACATTACTTTAAATTTTCATTCATTCATTTTCTACACCCACTGACTCCAAACAAGGGTCATGGTGGGACTGGAGCCTATCACAGCAGTCACAGGGGAGAGGCAGGGTACAGCCTGAACAGGACGTCAGTCTATCGCAGTACCTTAACTTTTTGTTCCATGAAATGTAATCGACCACAAAGTTGAAATTGACACCATCCTGATTTTATCCTTGCATTTATATGTGCGTGCATTTGTGTGTGTGTGTTACATCTGGCTTGAAGACAAATCACTTGAATAATGTTTGATGGCTGTGACAGTTTGGGACAAAGTGATCAAATTATACAAAAGGTGATGGTGTGACTATGTTAGACAGGAAACCAAAGAAAGATGAAGTATTATACTGTACCTCTGTGCTTCTCCAGTCACCTCTCACCTGTACTACAAGCCTGAGTCCTGATGCTGACAGCCAAACAAACACACTGACCAGGTGCCAGAACCCCAGATGATGGGAACACAGTGAGTAAATTTCCTTCAGTGTCACATCCTTGTGGATCGCAATCAAACCACCAACCCACACTCTCTTCACACACCGATTTCAGCTCAACCATCTGGAATTCAGAGGGGAGAAAAATACACTGGAGCACAAGACAAACTGAACAAAAAATAATAATTACTTGCATTCAGAAAACAGCTTTGCTGAAGATTGGAAAGGAAACAGTTTGGTGGGCAATTGCAAAAATACAGTAGAAATGTCTGCAAAACAAAGTAACAGTTTGTGAAACTGTGATTATTGCATTGATTAATGCACCTTAAAATAAAAAAGGAGGAAAGCTGTAGAAAGAAGCAGGTAAGAAAGGTGATGGAAAGTTTTGGAAAAAGGAAGAAAATAAGGAAAGAAAATAGGAGAACTTGGGGGAGACAAAAGAAAAAATAAAACTCTAAAAGATATACTGTACTCTCTGATACCTCAGAGTAAACATCAGACAGTGATACCAAAGGTGTTATGTGTCGACGCGGGTTGAGGAGCGGACCTGCGTCTGACGGAACCCAGCGCTAAAATAACCAGAAAGCGGTTCCAATAACAAAACAATTTATTCTTTCCACCCTCTGGTGCATAACAAAGTGAATGAACAAAAGATGCATCAGTCTGGTGGAGTGAAGGCTGGCACGCTCTCCAGCGCCTAAAAGGATCGAAGCCCGGCGCTTCTGGACTCACTTTTACCGCCAAACACCCCCCAGGTGGACACGACAAACCGACTCTCTGCGAAGGATAGAAGAGGTGAGGTAAGTCAGCAGTTACAAGCAATATCCTTCAAAAGGCACACACTATCAGCAACACATTCAGGTCTGTATTTAAGCTTTATGTAAATGAGCAGCTTCTCACAACAGGTGGAGGATCAGTTGTCCGCACACCACAGCAGTGAGAAGCGAGCTGCACAATTCTCATCACAATTCAAATATACTGCGTAACAAAATACCAAGTTACTATCAACAAGTAGTCAAACAATTAATCACCTCTGATGTGTGCTGACAGCATGTGTCCCTCACCCTTCTTCCTTCACAGGCACGATGTGTCAAACCCAGGCGCGGTCCTCAGCGTCTCACAAACGAACATCACAAGGTCGAGTTCCCGGCAATGCTGCTTGAATCACACATGGCTTAAATGCAGAATGCCATCTAATTATCTGCTTCAGCTGAAAGTCTTTAAGGTTGCACGTGAGCACCATCCACAGGTGCTGCACATAACATTGATGAGGGTGAAGGACTCTTCAGCCAGCACCTTCTCCACAGACAAATCAGTTTTCATACCACCTGGAGAGCAAAGAAAAGAAAAGAACACCAAAATGTCCAGCCACACCCCCCCAACACACAACAAAAGGTTCCACATGGAACTGCAGGCTAGATGGGGACATCTCAAGTGGGGCAAACAGCACTAAAAATAAATAAATAAAAAAAATTTAAAACACCTTTCACACAAACTTAGACAAAGTATCAAATGTATCAACATTTTTAATAACAAATTGACAAAAATTTCAAGTCTAAGAGAAGATAGCTGTGACTGGAGACACACACACACAACACCACATCAACTTTACATGCCAGTGGCCGCACCTGTAGCGTGTATGTGTCGTAGACCAGTGACCAGATTAACAGACTTGGGAAACGGTCTGATGATGAGGTTCCTGCTTTTAGATGGCAGTGAGCAAGAGGCGGAGGTGAGACTCGGGGATGGAAAAGGTATGCCACATCTCACACCGCTGACTGACAGTGGTAGCTCAAACTCATAACTAGCCACCTGCAAAATCACATTTCCTTGAGTAAAAACCAGACATGCGAAGAGATGAGATGAGCGCAGGCATTTTGCAAGGTTTGGACAGACTGAAGTTGAACAACATAATTTTTTTTTTTATTCTAACCAGCTGGTAAATTGCATTCAGGAGCCTCACAAAACAAAAGAGCACTTAGTGTTGACATTGCTAATAAAATGAAATGCTGATGAATTACTGAATATTTTGGACTGAAATTCTAACTTCTTTGATATTCTCAGTGTTCTCTATAATCCTTTCTCAGTTTCTTCAAACAACACATATTGTGAATGTGTTTTATGTATTTATTTTACCAAAGAGATTATATAGCTTCAAGTATTTAGTATGTGGGAAACCTTGTATAGTTCTAGTACATATATGTTTTTTCGTGGTATTGTAAATGATTTGTAGCTTAAGATGAAATACTAGCTTATGCACAGATACTCTGAGTGCTGTGAAAAGTGGCAACAGATTCTGTGACTTCTTTCCAATGAATTCGTATGGAATGTGTTCTGGCTTCTACACTGTATCATGCTTGGAGACACAGATGAGGTGTATCACTTGCATCATGAGCAAGTGTCAGGTATGACGTTTAGGCCATATGGTGAATCATCCCCAGGCACCATCCCTACAGTGAAGCATGGTGGTGACAGCATCATGTTGTGGGGTTTGTTTTTCAGCAGTAGGAACTGGGAGACTAGTCAGGATTGAGGGAAAGATGAATGCAGCAATGTACAGAGACATCCTGGATGAAAACCTGCTCCAGAGCGCTCTTGACCTCAGACTGGGGTGTCAGTTCATCTTTCAGCAGGACAATGACCCTAAGCACACAGCCAAGATATCAAAGAAGTGACTTCAGGACATGCGAATGTCCTTGAGTGGCCCAGCCAGAGCCCAGACCTGAATCTGATTGAACATCTCTGGAGAGATTTGAAAATGGGTGTGCACTGACATTCAACCTCATGGAGCTTGAGAGGTGCTGCAAAGAGGAATGAGCAAAGCTGCCCAAAGGTGTGCCAAGCTTGTGGCATTATATTCAAGAAGACTTGAGGCTGTAATTGCTGGCAATGGTGCTGAATAATGCTGTAATTTTTCATGTGTAAAAAGTGAAGCGCTGTGAAGAGTTTCTGGATGCACTGTATATAATGTATCTATTAAACACAAAAGTCCAATTATGTCCCACTGAAGACATCAGACCAGAATTCTATTTCATTCATGCACATGGTGTGCTACAACTGTGGAAAGCTTCACTGAAATCCACCTGTGGATTTTGGAAGAGTTGCTCTTACAACATAGAGACTGACAGACAGGATGTTTCTTATATACCCCATATCTACTTGTCTATATTCAACATGCATAATAGGTATCTTTTATAATCAATTTCAACAAATTTTTGGTCAAACTCTCACCTGGGATGTGGTGACCCTGGACCTCCACAAGAGCCACTCCCTGTATCTGCTGCTCTGTTTCTTAAAATATACAAACAGTCAGCAACAAAAGCATAAACCCATTCAGTAAGCGGTGATATTGGTTACTTTAGTCATAAAGTCTTAAAATTAAATAAAGTGTTTTTCCAGTTCTGGCTCTCTACAACAACGTGTGACAAAATAATGCAATATTAATTACTCTGACACTAAAAACTGAACAATATTTTTTTGTGTCTGATGAGGGCATATTTTTGCCAGTATGAAGCATGTGCGCGTGCGTGTGTGTGTGTGTACATACCTGCTGAGGCCTGTGGATGCTGAAGTGCAAAGTCTGGATACTGTGAAAGATCAAAGGTCAGTTGGGCTGCTGCTGATGCTCGGTTTGTCAAAGAGAACGGTATCGCTCGCCGAGAACCAACATGTACCCCAGAGAAGTGGAAGTGGGACTATAAAAGTGATAGGACAATGACAAGAACAGGTGAGATTAAACATGACTAAATAAGTAAAGTTAAGCTGAAATGGCATTTGATGACGATAACAGAAAAATTAACGAACAAAAACATATCCAAAGGACAATGCAGGTAGGACAGTTTAGAGACAAAGTCAGAGAAGCAACATTGAAATGGTTTGGGAATGTGCAGAGGAGTAATGTGGGGTATATCAGGAAAAGGATGCTGAGGATGGAGTCACCAGGGAGGAGGAGAAGGAGGGGGGTGGGGCCAGACAGGATGTTTATGGATCTGGTGAATGAGGAGATGCAGGTACACAGTAAATTTTGCTGAGTAAAATGTACTCTGTGGTGATAACATTTGGTCTAAATAGAGTAAAATACACTCTATCATAGAGTGAAATCAGCTTTACCGTCTTGTCAAATTAAGTGTTTCTACTCCAATAAGAGTTGATTTTACACTGTGATAGAGCTGATTTTGCACTGTGATAGAGTATATTTAACTCTATTTGGACTGGGACCAAATATTATCCCAGCAGAGTAAATTTTACTCTGCAAAATTTACTGTGTAGCAGTTGTGACTAAGGAAGAGGCAGAGGATCGGGTGAAATGGAGAGAGATGATCTGGTGGGTGACCATCCTCTTATGGGAGCAATCAAGAGAAGAAGAAGCACATTCATTCAGAGCTTGACATTTAATTATTGACTGGTATCTGCATCTGTACTATATGTTATCACATACCAGCAAACACACCCACAAAGAATGAAATATATCATTATATATTTAATGAAGTTTACAACTTGATATATGATTAGTTACCATTTCTGCTGACACCTGATGAAGAAAACAAAATAATTTACACATTCTTTGCCCATGTACCTATATGTGTAGAAACTCACAGCATTAATGTGTAGATTCAGAGGCTCCACAGATCCGCCCACTCGAAGCTCAATGGACTTCATGTTCTTCAGAGCAATCTGCCATTAAACACATAAAGTGGATTAATTCCACTCAACTCTAAACAAACAGAAATCATCACAATATTTAATTAATCTTTCTCTCTAACTTTCTCTCTCGCCTCAATTTTGGTGTCAAACTTGATGGCAGAGTCCGGGCTGAAGTGGATTTGGAGTTCAGCCTGTCCACCACAGGGCACCACGCCTGTAGGTGAACTTACCGTCATGCCAGGCATTGGGCACACGTCAAGAACCTTCCAAAGTCACTAGTTATTTTGCTTTCTTGTGAAATGATCCATTTCCTCAAAATTCATACAAGTACCTGATAGTAAGAGTGGTTCTGTCCTGTGTTCTGTAAGATTGCAGTCCTGACAGAAGGCATACTGACAGGCACAGATCCAAATATCAATCTTTCCTCTGCTAAGTGAACACTAGTGGGTTTAACCTGTCAGGAAAAAAATATGTTAAAAACATTAAATGCTAATATAAAATTGTCTCAACCGAGACAATTTTATTTATGTTGTGTTCATGTCTGTATAGATACAGCATTTTTCAAACTGTCATTAAAAGAGTGGATGTGCTCTGTGCTGCTTGATATTGTCTGCATGAAGTAGTGTAACCTGCATCTCAAAAGTCCCTCTGCACCCAGTTATAATTGTGAAATATAAATTATACTGCATTTACAGTCTGGCAGTAATCTGTTTTGCCTAAGAAAAACAAACCTGTCGCCTTAAGGTGCCTACTGGTGTCATGTTTTAGCCCTGGACCTGCCCAGAATCTTCTTTTGTCCCCCAGTCTCCATCTGTTTCCCTCTCTTTGTCCTTCTGTCTGATTCTAAGTGTTTATTTTCTGTTTCTTCCACTTTGGTCTTGGTTTTATGATCTGTTACACTTCAGCCACTTATTGAGTTCTGTTCTAGTTTAGTCTTCATCCTTTACTTTCTGGTTATTTAGTCACTCTGTCTTAAGCACATTAGTCCCTCAGGTTTTTCTGTACACTCTGGCCACATGTTGAGTTCTCATCTAGTTTAGATCAAGCCTTTAATTTTCTGTTGTTCTGTTTCTTCCTTTTCATTTTGTTTATTCTGTTTCTCACCTTTGGATTCTAGGTATCATTATTTCCTAATTGTTTAACATTTGTTCTGTCACTGTCACATTCCTCTTTTTGCTGCTTTTGTCTGACATGCCCACCTGTCACTCCACTCGTCTCACTGAGCCACCCCTTCTTTCCTGCACCTGTATTGTTATGTGTCGGACGCAGCCCGGAGAACCGACCAGCGTTTGAAGGACCCAGTATGAAATAAGCAGAGCACGGTACAAAGGCTAACTGAATTTAATACATAACAGTGATAATATAATAACAAAAAGGTGCGGCCTGGCGTGGTGCGCTCCCAGCAGCGCTAACGGTCCGGAGCCAGAAGCTGTTTCGGACCCAAGGACCCCGCCGACACCCCCCAGGTGGCCGCAACAACCGAGTCTCAGGAAGTGTGCTGACGAGCGTGAGACCTCACCCCCTCCTCTTTCACAGACTGTGCATCAAACCTGGACGTTCTCAGCATCCGCTGCTGATGAGATGGCTCCCAGGACGACGATCTCACCCGTCTGGTCACAAGGTCGAGTCTCTGGCAAATACACACTGTGCACTCCAGTCTTAAATGCCAACATGTTCCAATCCATCCAGATGCACCACAGCTGTGAGTCCTGACGAGTCGCAGGTGATCAGGGTGAGGTCCTGACAGCCTCAGCAACACAGCCACTCAGTCCCAAACGCACGCCACCTGGGAGGAAAACCAAAAAACAGAAACAAACCGGCAGCCAGGCCCCCCCAGCCATATAACATGTATCTCATCACGCCCTGATTATCCTGCTTTTAAACCCCTTGTTCTCCACTACTCACTGCTAGTTTGTTGTGCATTCTGCCTCGTTCCAAGCCACCTGTATCCTGCCTTAGTCTATGTTTTTGCCGTTCTCGACCTCTGCTTGTCCTTGACCACGTTTTTGTCTGAGCCAGTTAACCTGCTTCTCTGTGCCTGAACGCTGCTTGTTTTTTGACTCCATTTTTGCATCCTCTGATACACCTGTTTGCCCGTGCTGGAACTTTGCTTGTTACTGATCACGCCGCCGCCTCACAACTGTCTGTACCGCCGCCTGCCTGCTTGTCACCCTGTGTATCGACCTGAGCCTGTTTGTGAATAAACCTTTTTCTAAATCCCACCTCTGAGTGGTGAGTCTGCATTTGTGTCCACCTGCCAGTCGTGCCATGTCCTCACAGTTCCTGACAACTGGCTTGGTTGGTGGGGAATTCCCCTTTGTCCTGGTAGAGTCTTGGTTTCAAGTACAAGTGATCTGGTGTTTGAATGTCACTGTGTCCGCAAAGACATGCCATCTGGTTGTGTGTGTGTGTGTGTGTGTGTGTGTGTGTGTGTGTGTGTGTGTGTGTGTGTGTGTGTGTGTGTGTGTGTGTGTGTGTGTGTGTGTGTGTGTGTGTGTGTGTGGTTACAAAGACAACCTGGCTGCGCCCTCTTGGTCCTTTTTGGAATCAGTTTAACACCTGTGAACTAAAGCAACAATACATCTGAAAGACCAGTTTTCCAAACCTAGAAACAGACCTTTGCAATACAGTGAAGACGCTGCGTGTTCCCCTCATGGACACAGAGGTCAAAGTCTCCTTCTGAAGTGAAGGAGAAAGAGGGGTACCACACCACCTCACAGTCCAGTTCACAGTATGCCTCCACTGTACCTGAGCAGGAGAGATGATTTGTTGTAAAACTTTGAACATTGTCATGAGTCAAAACAGAATGCATTTCATCTGCTTCGATTCTGTTGTTTTTACTTGTCCCTGTGTGCAGGGTTTCAACCAAGACTTAACTTAGCCTCATCTGGCATCTTTACCTGGATATCACATCTTTAATTATAAATTACCATAGTTAATCTGCTTAATCAAAAGCCTCTGACAACTTTGTGCACATTTATTGTACCCAAAACATTTAAAGTATTTAAGACATTCAATATCAAATGAATATGCACACATCTTCAACCGCTTAGTCCAATATCAAATGAATACTTAAGAGTAAATTTAAACAAGCAAAATATGCAACCATTTTTCACCCTTTAAAATACATAATATCTTTTAGGTGGCCTCCAGTAAATTAAAAGAAAATCAGGTAGTATTTACTGTAATTGAGTTTTTGTCTTGTCATGTACCCAGCAGTATAGCTAGAGAGAAACCAAGTGCAGTTGTTTTTAATGAAGTTTATAACTTCATTAAAACAATGAAGAATGAAAACATACTCTGCTGTAAGTATTTTGCTCACTACTCTTTGTTGTTATCACAGAAATTTGCAAAAAATAAAATGTTGTGCATGTAACACCTGCAACAGGTAGAACAGAGAACTGGATGTTTCCCTCAGTGACTGCTGGTCTCCATGTGAATTCAGCTGGGTGGTTACGCTTATTTCGAATAGTAACTGAGCTCCGGTATCCTGAATGGGCAAGCAATGTTTTGTTGGGACGGAGCACCAGCAAGTTGGTGCAAAGTTCCAGTGCCATGGGCACAACCTGAGCCTGGACCAGTATTTGACCAGTGTGCTGCTGGTTCACAGAGTAGGGGACAGGTCTGGGAGGAGCAAAATTATAGACATGTTCACAATCATTTGTACAACTTTTATGCAGCATAAATGGACCTCAATATTAACAACCAGTCTTTTAGAGCAATTTTATTGACCAACCTGTAGAAGTGTCCCAGCTTGTTGCTTTGAAATGTTAACAGTAGGGTGGACTGGGAGCAGGGTGGTAGGATGTGTGAGGGCGGTGAGGAGCCCTGCAGCTCAGGGCAGTCTATCTCCAGCTCGATCAGGACGTACGCTGACAGACGATTAATCAGCTCCAGCTTCTGGACACACACCGACTGCACACATACCTCACCAAAATCCACAAACAATAAGTGTTGTGAAAGTAACTTTGACAAGTTACTTTTTTAGTTACTTTATACAGTTGCTTTATGCAGTTACTTCATTAGCAGCATTATGCAATTACTTTATTAGAATCTGCCGAAAACTTGCAACTAATAAGTAATGTAACTAATAAGGTAACGAGTAATGTAACTTGGTTACTCGTAAGATTGAGCAATCAGCAAAGTAACTCATCAGCAAAGTAACTAATAGTTACTTTTCTGAGTACTAAATGTTAAAAATAACCAAATTAGATTATGAGTAACTTTATTAATTACATTCAGCAGCTGCCGACAAGGTGTCAGCAGCTGCTAATGAACTTAAAAAAAATGTGGAAAAGTGATTTGCTGTGAATACTTTCTGGATGCAGGGTATAAACCTGGAACGCGACCAGCATGACTATGTAATTAACACCATATCTGGCTCACATGCCTGTTATTTTCTCTGTCTTTGAGTATGGTTGTGGTTGTTATAAAATATATGAAATGTTTTTAAAAAGGGCTTTTTTTTTTCTTTTTTTTTTTCTTTCTGTATTTTTGAACACCAACTTATGATGACTTGGTAGAGTTCCAGAGGGGTCAGATTCCTATTGCAGTCTGCCATCTCCTGGCTGGAAGAGGGAATTGCATTCACAACCTCTGTCACCTAGAAAATACAAAAAACTTCATTCAATTTCAGTGTGTTTTCACACACAAAAATTTACACAACCAAGAGTAAAAAGTGTTATACATCCTTGACAGTTTTTATGTAATTATTTATTTATTTATTTAAAGACTGTTGACCTGTCGAGTGACAGATGTGATGTTGTGAAGATGACGAGTGCAGGTGGATGCTAATGAAGAGCTGTTGGAGTGACTCGGCTTTGTCTCTTCAGTCTTATGGATTTTAGGTCACTGATATTAAGTGCAGGAGGAACAAGTCCTTGAGAAGGAACTATTCCAATGTCCAGCTCATCCTCCACTTTTATTTCCTGTCTAAAATCCCACAATAAGAGAAGTCAAATAAAATCATTAATCATTAAATTAATTAGAATAAGGCAGCACGGTGGCTTAGTGGTTAGCACTGTTGCCTCACAGTGAGAAGGTCGTGGGTTCAATTCCCGTGGCCTTTCTGTGTGGAGTTTGCATGTTCTCCCCGTGTTTGCGTGCTCCGGTTTCCTCCCACATCCAAAGACATGCGGTGGATTGGACTTTTTAAATTGTCCATAGGTGTGTGTGTGGGTGGGTCTGTGTTTGTTTGTCTGTTTGTGGCCCTGCAACAGACTGGTGTCCTGTCCTGGGTGTACCCCGCCTCACGCCCTACGACTGCTGGGATAGGCTCCAGCCCCCCGCGACCCATAACTGGATTAAGCGGTAGAAAATGAATGAATGAATGAATAATTAGAATAAAACATCCAAGTGAACAACATGCAATTTTCCAATTTGCCAATGCACAGTACAGTTACCTTTATAATCTGATGATTACTCATTGCAGCACGTTGGTAACTGCTGTTAATCTACATTGTAATTTATTCTGATTTACTTATTACTTATAAAAGAAAACCCAACCAAACAAACAGTATGGAGTTATTTACACATTTTTCATGTTAATTTCAAATCATCATATCAGTCCAGTAAATACACCACCCTGCCACTAAGAGATATTTATGCACATACAAATAAATGGAACCAAGGTGTGGTTACTTACACAGCAAGTCAAGTCAAGTCTGACAGTATGCGCTGGTGCTTCCCTTTGCCACACCCGCCACACCACGGAATCGATGTGGGTCCTGGGAGGCAAACCACCCAGGCAGACAACCAGTCCGTTCCCACATCTCTAAAATAACCATCTATCTGCCACATCCAGTTGAAACGTGGATGTCCCCTTGGCCTTCTCCAGCCACAGCGGTCCTCAACACTGAGGTGCGTGCATGCCGGATCATGCACAGAGAAATGTGCCACATGACCAAAATGTCGTAGCTGACCCTCCCTCACAATACAAGTGACACTCCTCATCTTAGTCTCTCTCAGTAACCATTCATTTAATACAAAGTCATTCCAGCGGGACCTGAGGATTCTTCGAAGACACTTAGTACCAAAGACATCCAGTTGTCAGCTTAGATCACTGGTTACTTACACAGCACTATACACTTAAATCAGGTCCTACTGTGTTAATGTTCACCTGGATTTAACTTGGGGACAGGGTCTTTGGTTTCACTGTGGCAGACAGCAGATAGCTGTAGATTGATGGTGTGGAAGGTGCGAAGCTGGAGTGCAGCTGCTTCTTCAGACATATTGTCGCCCCTCTGGCAAACATGACCTAAGACATCCAACTTTTGACACACCTGGAAACTTCCTTGCTGTTGTGCATTGAAAGATAAAACTATGTCCTGGTTAAACACAGAAACAGACATGTACACAGAGGAAATAGTTTTTTGTTGTTGTTGTTGTTGTTATTATCCAGTATAATGGTCAACAGAATTATATTGTAATGTTCATTCATGTATTGAGTACATCTTTCAGTCACCATAGTTACCTGGCATTGGCCTGGGGCAATGTTGCCAGTAGAGGGCTCTGTGGAAAAATGTGCCAACTTGCGGAAGTGAAAGTTGACAGGAAGTTGAGGGCAGAGGTTCTGCAAAACACACAGCATGTCCACACGCTCGCCGATAACACAACTGTGGAAATCAAAGCTGTGTGATGGACTGGGCACCAGGGACACAGGAAGCCCAGAACCCATCACTGCCAGTTCCACACTGCTGTTACCTGAGGAGAAACAAAGAAGGATGTGTAATCAGATCTTATCTTTAACCACTATATTTGATGTAACTAAATTAGGTACATTTACTTTGGACATAAATATAGTTCTCCAGTAACAGGAGTGAGGTTGCCTCAAGATTTCCAACACTACATAGTGTAATTTTCAAAAGATATATGTGATTATTCTTGCTGGTGTCATCGAGCAATCGTGATGGTCATGTCAAGGTGAAGCCATATCCCGCTGTATGAAAGGGGCTGACACTGTTGCATGCCAGTCAGAATAAGCACATCTCACTTCATGCAAAGAGATTAATCTGATAAAACAAGAATAAGCACATCTCACTTCATGCAAAGAGATTAATCTGATAAAACACCTCAATCAGGTTAACAAAGAACAGGGTTTTCAGAATAAGTCACCTCTAATTGCCTTTCAAACATTATTTTTGGTGTCTTACTATGAAGATATCCATGTTCCCCCAATGCCATGTACTGTAAGGTGACCCCATGAATAATGTTCAACTGTGAGGACCAGCACTCAGTGACAATCATAGACGGGCTACTTCGCTGTTACCATTTGAAGTAATGACACACTGAGGCATGTTCCCCATAATGAGAAAATGAAACAAATGTGTGTTCCATAATAGAAGTGTTTTGCAGTCAATGTAGCAGGAGTGTGTTGTTAATACCTCTTTGGTGAGTGAAACCATGTTTGCTTCTCAATGACTCAAACAGTAGGAACAGACAGTAGTCATGCCGGCTGGACGAATTATCCTTTGCATTTTGATGTGTCTGCTGCTTTCGTGACCTTCAAAAGAGAAAACTTCCTATGTTACTGCTGTTCCTCATCACTATTAGCAGCAATGTGAAGAGTCACTCTGGAATTAAACCCACTAGGTTTTTTCTGAGATTCCTCCAATGGGTTCAAATGGAGTGGATCCAGGACAGACCTGCATTGGGATCTGGTACATGTTCTATGCCAGATGACCTTCCTGACACAACTCCAGTTTTACACACGGCCGCTGCCCTTTGTCACCGGTTCTGTTCATTATTTTTATGGACAGAATTTCTAGGCGCAGCCAAGGTGTAGAGGGGGTCTGGTTTGGGAGCCACAGAATCTCGTCTCTGCTGTTTGTGGTCAATGTGGTTCTGTTGGCTTTGTCAAATCAGGACCTTCAGCGTGCACTGGGGCGATTTGCAGCCGAGTGTGAAGCGTCTGGGATGAAAATCGGCACCTCCAAATCCGAGGCCATGGTTCTCGACCGGAAAAAGGTGCTTTGCCCTCTTCAAGTCAGTGGAGTGTCCTTGCCTCAAGTGGAGGAGTTTAAGTATCTCGGGCTCTTGTTCACGAGTGAGGTACGGATGGAGCGTGAGATCGATAAACGGATCGGTGCAGCATCTGCAGTGATGCGGTCGCTGTATCGGACCGTCGTGGTGAAGACAGATCTGAGTAAGGGGGCAAAGCTCTCGATTTACCGACCGATCTACGTTCCGATCCTCACCCTATGGTCATGAGATTTGGCTCATGATTGAAAGAACGAGATCGCGAGTACAAGCAGCCGAGATGAGTTTCCTCTGCAGGGTGGCTGGGCGCTCCCTTAGAGATAGGGTGAGGAGCTCGGTCACTCGGGAGGAGCTCGGAATCGAGTCGCTGCTCCTCCACGTCGAAAGGAGTCAGTTGAGGTGGCTCGGGCATCTTTTCTGGATGCCCCCTGGACGTCTCGCTGGAGAGGTGTTCCGGGCACGTCCCATTGGGAGGAGGCCCCGGGGAAGACCCAGGACATGCTGGAGGGACTACATCTCTCGGCTGGCTTGGGAACGCCTTGGGGTTCCCCCGGAGGAGCTGGGGGAGGTGTGTGTGGATCGGGAGGTCTGGGCGGCTTTGCTTGAGCTGCTGCCCCCGCGACCCGACTCTGGATAAAGCGGAAGAAAATTGATGGATGTTTTATTACTATTAGATATGATGTAATATTTAAATTACACTGTATTCCTTTAAGTCTTGTAAGGGAAATATTTTTTTATTATGCATGGAAATACGTAAGGATCAAAAAGGAAGTACAGTCACTTGCCCAGTTCCAGATCACTGCTGTAGTTTTTGCGCCACCGTTTCTCGTAATCAGCACGAATAAGCTAATACTACCAGTACCAATGAAAAGATTGATGTTTTGTCTACAAACGACCACAAGCTCGACCGGATCCAGCCGTCCTTGTGATCAGCAGAGGAATCAAAACATCCCGGTGTCTGTGGTGTGCGCGCTTTTTCTGACTCACTCATTCCTGCAAGTTTTAAAGTAACGATCTCTAAAACGTAGCAAAGGTGAGTTAGCCGTTCGGTGTTTTAGGTTCTAGAGTGGTAAAGTACTTACTTACTTGGGTAGAAAATGTCAGTGTGTTATGTCTTGCTGTTTAATTGCTGCGCACATTTATCTCCGACGCGAAAATTTGCCGGTTGTGGATCACTGAAGCAGCAGCCTCGTGTCTGTAGTTGTGAGTCATGTGGACTTTGGGGGTCATCTCGACATCACGAATGGACATGAATGTGGGGGCTTTTACTTTTTAATTCGGGAGAAATCTCACCTCCACACTTCATTTTTTGCTCGTAAAAACGTATAACGTCGCTTTTCGAAACAAAGTGAATTCTCGTTTAATAAGTATAATTTATATCATTTTGTGTTCAAAACATATTCTCGGGCACAGTGTGTATCATTCTGCATTAGAAGGGCTCCAGCCAGATGCCAGGAATGAACCCAAAGTGACGCAGAGTGTCGTGATCCGGAACTGGCAAAAGTGATCCGTTTCTGGGAAATGTTTGCGCCACACATAATGTGGCTTCACACTTTAAGTAGAAGCGCTACACCACCCAGACGTTTTCAGCGAAATAACATCCAAATACCCAATACAACAATACACAATTAAAGGACATTCAGTTGCATTATGGCTCCGTATAGCGGGACTTTAAAAAAGGTGATCCGGAACTGGGCAACCGTCTGTACCTATGGAAAAATAAAAAAAAGAATCGTTGCATTGGCCGGGAATCGAACCCGGGCCTCCCGCGTGGCAGGCGAGAATTCTACCACTGAACCACCAATGCGTTTACATTCTTGTTTCTTGAGGTGGGGCTTAAGAAGAGTTTCTAGGCACGTAGTGTGGCTACTATTTCATTTGTCGTGTCGGCCGAAAAATAATGGATTGGTCCAAAATGCTATGATTGAGATTGTTTCTGTTCGTATTTCTACACAGTCCTCGCTCCGTAAAGTAGTCCACATCAAAACGCTAGCAAAACGATGAGTAGTGATGAGAAGCAGATTCAGACCAGCCCTCTCTACGAGACGCTCGCAGAGCTCTCCAAAGAGTAGCAATTTACATATCATCAACATAACATGTCCTTTACAATATAAAACAGAAAATTAATGAAAAATAAGAATCCATTTCTGCTCATGCGCATAACCTATATCAACTATAAAAGAAATACATTTCGAGAAGCTGCAACAACTCCTCGTTAGTATAGTGGTGAGTATCCCCGCCTGTCACGCGGGAGACCGGGGTTCGATTCCCCGACGGGGAGAGTTATTTCTTTAACCCGATTTTTTAATTGCATATGGATTATTTTAATCACCATTTGTGTTATATATTACCGTTGACTTGATAATGGTTATCGTATAATTATTCTATTAATGCATCTTTATTCACCAAAATGCAATACATAACAGTAGTAAAAATCAAAACAATGAATAAAATAAATTATAATAGAATAAAAATAAAATAAAATAGGTAAACCAAAAAATAGGCAGAAGAAGACACTACCCAGAGAAGATCCAGTAGATAAGCCACAAATACTCAAAAATGAACTTTATCCAAAAATGGCATAAATGATATTAATGCAGAAATACAAGAAATCTCAGGATACTTTCAATTCATGATTACCAAACAGATAAAAATGTACTTATATATAGTTTCTCTGAAATGTCACTAATACCATTCCCTTCATGCTGTCTTCTTGGACCAGATACTGAAATAGCCACTGGTACCAATGGATATCAGGTCCTCTATAGGACTTACTTCTTCCCATTGAAAAGAACAGCCATTAAAAATAGGAATATAGCAGATTGGTGGAGCTGCTTTTACACCATCGTCAACATTACTGAAGCACAAATTTAGTACCTTTGTAATCAAACATGTTCTACACTTATTTTCTGACATGTCTAACAACACCACTCCTCCTCATGATGAGTATGCATCACTCACTGCTTCAGTCCCAGCAGCAGTGTCCTGCAGCAAGCAGACCCAATCGCAGGCCTCAGGTGAACTGTTCTTCAGAACAACATTCTCTACACGGGATGTCCCAAAGTAGACCGGTCCAAACCATACACAGGATAGTGGAACTCCCTGTCACACATTGGAACATCATCACATTTTGTGGGACAAAGCTGAGAGACAAAATAAGACAAATACTTGGACTAGGGAGTTACCTGGGTGTCAAAGACTTCAAGGTGTTGGTCCACCATTTCAGCCTTGACACTGAGAGCTACACTGGAACCATTCTGGAGTTTCACCCTGGAACAAGGAAATCAAAACCATATAATCAGAAGTAATACCTCTGATTGACTGATTGTTGTCAGTGACAGGGCCCATGCTGTCTGATTTGTTAACATTAAGGTACTTGAAATTATTATTATTTTTTTTTTTTTACTTGAAATTAATTTACAAAAGAATGAAAGATCCCGCCTTCCTATTAGTTCTTACAAAGCCTTCTCGTGAATCTGCCTCGGTCTGTCTGTGCGCAGGTCAACTTTCAGCCACTGGGTGGCGCCAGGCGCTATGACTCCACTACAGGGCGAGAATGTGACTGCAGGATCTCCACTGTACTGCACCTGGAACATCCCTCCAGTCCACACAGAAAAACACAACTGCGCATGAAAGTAACTTACTTAATAACACATAGAAATACATATTTATACCAATAACAGAAGTGATTATTTATGAATTAACAAAGCAAACACAGAAATACTTCACTGTCGATTAATGCCAAAATCATCATGTCAGTGATAATGAATTTAGTAAAGAAATGCAGTTTATGAAATAAGGTGTGACAGCTTTAATTTTAGACAAAAAGAAATGTTATAAAATAATATTTATGAAAATTATTTAAAAAAATCAGGATTTTACTGCAAAAGATATTCAGATTTAATTCGGCTGCTTTTACAGACTGTTTAACAATAATTGCCTTACAACTGACTGCAAAGTTTGTCAAGATGGCTAAGATCATCAAATGTGACCTTGGCAACAAATGGTGCTAATTACTCAAGCAAATATATAAATGTGTCTTTACACAAGTATATAATGCAATTTTGATCCAAGCATATAGTAGAAGTCATACAATAGAGCTTGTAATGTCAAGTAGACATGAGAATGACTTGACAGTGGTAGGCACCACCTCTGATGTATAATGGGAAAAAAAAATTGTAGACATATAGGAAAATAATACATTTTTACATGGAGTGCATCTTTCAGGATTTTCTTGAATTTAAATGTATCTTGTCACATCTCACAAATCCATTACGGCCTCAAAGCCATTATGAGGATAGAAGCAAAATCCACCTTTAGTGACACTTAAACAGTTAAAATGAACTGGCACGGCCCTCCTTCTAAATGCTCTCAACATTGATAGAACTGTACTAACAAGAACTCAATTCACAAATGTCCTTCCAAGTTACAGGAACATTCTGAGTCCAAATCTCTATTATAAAACATTATAGAGAAACATTTATTGAAACAAAAATCACTTCCTCCTTAATACATAAATACTATTTTCATCAAGCAACACTGCCGTTGAACAAGGGAAAAAAAAATACATGGCAAACAACAAATGCCATATACAATATTCTCATGAGCAGGTTAAACAGAATAGAATAGTATAGAATAGAACTTTATTGTCATTGTGTACACAATGAAACTTAGTTTTAGCAGCATCTCTTCACCACATCATAAAAACAATATATCATAAAAAGAGCAACATATCAGATCCAATATGACAACACCAAGACACACATGCTTGGTTTACCTGGTGCTGATCCATGATTGGTCACAGGGTGATGTTTCCAGATCACCTGACTGCTGGTTGCAACACAGCCAAAGTCAATCATTGGGTCCATCGAGAAAGAACAGGTCCGACAGAACCTGGTAGACCAGTGAGTGAGAATAAGCAATAACTCAAAATATTTATGGGCATGTGTGAACAACATACAACTAATGGGTCCTATCAGTATGTGTTGGCTACTTACGCTTTTAACAGGATTTCTATGGTCTCCCTCTCTTCGATATCAAGCAGAAGGCAGTCACTGACATCTTCGTTTCTGTCTGGTGTGAACTCAACCAAGCCTTTCACAGAAAGACCGGGAGCCAAAGACACAGCTGGGCTGGATGACGTAAACTTGAACAACTTCAGGAACAATCAAAGATAATGAACAAAATCCATGATATCCATAAAGCAAATAGGAATTAGAGATACACAAACATTCGAAAGCCTGACAAGGATATACAGTATACTGTATACTTGACAAACAGTTGTGATCAGATGTTTACATGCACGATCAGATGTTTACATACACTGGCAATATTGGGCTTTCAATTATTTCTTTGATTTGGCCTTTGTCTGGTACAGAACGATTATACAACATCCATTTTTTAAACAAAAGTAAGTCCCTTCGGCTGCTCCCTTGTTTGCACTCAGGGTCGCCACAGCAAGTCCAAGGTGGATCTGCATGTTGAATAGACACAAGTTTTACACCGGACGCCTTTCCTGACGCAATTCCACATTACATGGAGAAATGTGGCAGGGGTGGGATTCAAACCAGGAATCTTCCACACTGAAACCAAGTGCACTAACCACTTGACTAAACCAAAAAAAAAAAAAAAAAAGACAAAAAATTATTTGTGAACAAGTTTTAATTTATTTTGGGTTTTATGAAATTAGTGAAGAGTCACCGCTCATCTGTTGAAAAGGTGCAAGATTCAGTAGAAACTTCCAAGTAAAAAGAAAAAAATCTGCACACTTCAGGTCTGTTCAAAATAGCTTTACTGAAGCTGCAAGCTTTCGGTCTGTAAGACCTTCATCAGGCAGAGTGCATGTTACAAACAGGCCTGGAGTTAATACTATTAATTAGTGGCACCTGTAATCAATGGTGAAGCACTGAGTCAGTAGAGCATCATGGGAAATGCAGTGAAAGACGAAACAAAAAAAAAAAAGAAAAAGAACAAGTCCATGCAATGTACACATCAAGCATCAGCCATCTTAAAACAAAGCACAAACAGTTCAAAATTAAATCAATACTTCAGAATTATATAAACACACTCATGTCAAAATCCTCGTTTAAACCTGATGGTTGTAGTGCATCCAATGTATATATCCAAAAGAGTTCTCGTTGGCATAATTTCCTGTCAACGTCACCCCCTCTATGTAGGGTTACTTGTTCTATACCCCGGAATCTAAGGGAAGAAAGAGGGTATGACAGATTATTAAAATGACAGGCAACAGGATATTTTTCATCTTTTCTCCTAATGGAGCTCTTATGTCCACTTATTCTTTGTTTCAAAGAGCGGGTGGTTTTACTAATGTAAATTTTATCACATGGACATGTTAACATATAGATAACATTTTTCGTATTGCCTGTGATTATTCCCCTGATTCCAAAACTTTTACCGGTTCTAGGATGCTTAAAGGTATTTGTTTTCACTGAATTATGACAATGAGCACAATTTCCACAGGGATAATTCCCTTCTTTGATAGGAGTTAACAGTGTTTGTTTTGGAGGGGGTACGATGTTAGCTCTAATTAATTTATTACGAAGGTTTGGTCCTCTTTTGTGAACAAAGAGAGGAGGGTCCTGAAAAAGTTCAGACAGGGCTGGATCTGTGGTTAGAATCAACCGAAAAATGTTATCTATATGTTAACATGTCCATGTGATAAAATTTACATTGGTAAAACCACCTGCTCTTTGAAACAAAGAATAAGTGAACATAAGAGCTCCATTAGGAGAAAAGATGAAAAATATCCTGTTGCCTGTCATTTTAATAATCGGTCACACCCTCTTTCTTCCCTTAGATTCTGGGGTATAGAACAAGTAACCCTACATAGAGGGGGTGACGTTGACAGGAAATTATGCCAACAAGAACTCTTTTGGATATATACATTGGATGCACTACAACCATCAGGTTTAAACGAGGATTTTGACATGAGTGTGTTTATATAATTCTGAAGTACGAGGTCTATTAGAAAAGTATCCGACCTTATTATTTTTTTCAAAAACGATATGGATTTGAATCACGTGTGATTGCGTCAGACAAGCTTGAACCCTCGTGCGCATGCGTGAGTTTTTCCACGCCTGTCGGTTGCGTCATTCGCCTGTGAGCAGGCTTTGAGTGAGGAGTGGTCCACCCCCTCGGCGGATTTTCTTTGTCAGGAAATGGCGGAATAATTTGGGCTTTTTTTCCATCAGAATTTTTTCAGAAACTGTTAGAGACTGGCAGCTGGAAACCATTAGAAAAATTTATCTGGCTTTCAGTGAAAATTTTACAGGCTTCACAGAGAATAAGGACTGTTACTACAGCTTTAAGGACGCTTGGCGTGCCGCACTCCGTGCCGCCATCGAGAGCCACAAACCACAGGATCATTTCTAAACGGATGGCTCTGTGGATCCGAGACCGTCATGTGCACTTTCTCTGGTTATTACAAGAGCTGGACATCAGCCATTTTCCGGCAGATTTCACTTTTAACAAGAGATTTTGTCATGGAAAGCCGAGCGGAGGCTTTGCGTGTCGCGACCGATTTGCTGATGGAGCGAGACAAAGGAACACCTCCATTTTGGTCTCACAGGACGGCTTTGAGATGGCGTTCAGACAGCTGTCGGTGGTTTTTCCATCGAGTGATTAACCGAGAAATTGTGGATGTGCCTGGACAGGCCAGAACATGTCCCGTGAGGCTTCATCAGGGCGTTGCTGTGCACCATGCGGCACCGCCACGACGCGCGAAGCCTCCGCTCCTCTTTCCATGACAAAAACGCCTGTAACAGTAGAATGTGCCGTTCATTTCCAAACTGGACGCTGTGTTTTATCAAGGACGTCGTCTGACTAGCACAGGAATTGTGAAAAGACGTGGACATCAGCACTTTTTCGGCACATTGAGACAGACGTGCGGAGGAATTCCGCACGTCGCGGTGCAGCCGCTCGACACAAAGCAACGCCGTGATGAAGCCTCACGGGACATGTTCTGGCATGTCCAGCTCATGCACAATCACAATCGGATATTCACACGACTGGAAAGCAACCGGAATCCGTCTGAAATCCACCTGAAAGCTGTCCTGAGAGACCAACACCGAAGTGGTTTTGTCCCGCGTAATGAACGGAGCCGTGACGCGTCCCTCCGCTTTTCTTTCCATGAAAAAAAACTCCTGTAACGGTGGAATGTGCCGGAAAAAGTGCTGATGTCCACATCTTCTGCCTTTTTGTGAAAGTCAGACGAGGTCCCGGATCAACAAAGCCTTCACGTTGGAAATGATCCGGTTGTTCCAGCGGGGTGTGAGCCTGTCGATGGGGGCTGGGAGCGCGCCGCGCTCTCAGCAGTTTTGGGCCGTCCTTAAAGCGGCAGTAACACCCCGTAATCTGTTTAATCCCCATAAAATCGTCCCTGAAAGCCATATTAATTTTTCGAACAGTGTCCACCTGGAGGTCTCTCACAGTTTCTGGAAAAAAACTGATGCAGCAAAGCTCCAAATCGTTCAGACATTTATTCGCAATAAAAAATAGACGAGAGGGGTGGATCACACCTCACTCCAAGCCTGCTCACAGGCGAATGACACAACTGACAGGCATGAAAAAACTCACGCATGCGCACGAGGGTTCAAGCTTGTCTGACGCAATCACACGTGATTCAAATCCATATGGTTTTTTTAAAAATAATAAGGTCAGATACTTTTCTAACAGACCTCGTAAAAAGGGTTTGCTTGACAGTATTCGAGGGATTAACTAACACAAAGTGCAACATGAGGATACTTTTCATCTTTTTCTTACATTTTTAGAGTAAATGGTAACTGTTACAGAGGACAATGTATCGGCAATGGAAGTAATCATATTTTAATGTTGTGAAAAAAATTCAAAGTTAACATTACCTTCGTAACGGGCTTTTTAAATTTTATTTTCTTCAGCGTTTTCCTCACATTCGTAACCGTGACTGTTGTCTTGTAAACGTTGCCGACTCTCACATTGTTGAATTCAACCAATGGTGGATCAACTCTAATACATTTAAGGTTTAAATTATTAAATTCAATTAAGTTTGAAGCACTCGTTGACAAAATCCTGCAAAATTTTGCTGTTCCAAATGACGTTTGAAGCTCGACCGCTGGAGTCGACAATGAACCGATTTCCGACACAATAGTTCAAAAGCTTCATTTGATTCAACACGCAGGTTTGTTCTTCCTGAAATACCGACACACAGTGTCTGTTGCTAACAACAGAGTTTCTAGGAGACCAGACGGCAACTTTTGTTTTATATAACCGTGTAAAACCCAAACACAACGCGTTGAATCAAGCAGCATAAGTCACAAGTGTGTAAAAAATCATTACTAAAATACAACTATTAAAAAAACGTGAGGTGCCGAAAAAAGTACGTCTCCCCGTCAGGGAATCGAACCCCGGTCTCCCGCGCGTCAGCTGGGGAATCTTTTGCTAAACGGCCCTAAACGGCTCCCCATTCATTTCCTATGGTAGTGCTAAACCACCGCTCCCCTGTAGTTCCACTTTCTGCCACCGGCTTCGCTGTTACGGCCGGCGTGTTTTTTCTGGTAAATTTCCACTTTCACTCATTGTCCGGACTTCAGAGTGACAACACATTTTAGTTGAGAAAAATACTCAAATTGATTGGCTTTCAGAGCTGATGTTTAATTAGTGTCTAACTGTAGTACTGTTTCATCGTAGCTGTTGTCAAAGTCTCATCGTAACACTAATATACAGTGTGAGTTTTGCTAACAAGGCATTGTGCCAGTTCTCTATATTGGTTCATTACTGTCTTATGTACTGTAACGTTATGAGTTCCAGAGGAGGCTTACAAATTACTAATTTAACTCATCACTAATTCAGTTTTTGTTCATGTCTTATTGTTATTAGTATCATTATTATATTACACTCAACAAAAATATAAACGCAACACTTTTGGTTTTGCTCCCATTTTGTATGAGATGAACTCAAAGATCTAAAACTTTTTCCACATACACAATATCACCATTTCCCTCAAATATTGTTCACAAACCAGTCTAAATCTGTGATAGTGAGCACTTCTCCTTTGCTGAGATAATCCATCCCACCTCACAGGTGTGCCATATCAAGATGCTGATTAGACACCAGGATTAGTGCACAGGTGTGCCTTAGACTGTCCACAATAAAAGGCCACTCTGAAAGGTGCAGTTTTGTTTTATTGGGGGGGATACCAGTCAGTATCTGGTGTGACCACCATTTGCCTCATGCAGTGCAACACATCTCCTTCGCATAGAGTTGATCAGGTTGTCAGTTGTGGCCTGCAGAATGTTGGTCCACTCCTCTTCAATGGCTGTGCGAAGTTGCTGGATATTGGCAGGAACTGGTACACGCTGTCGTATACGCCGGTCCAGAGCATCCCAAACATGCTCAATGGGTGACATGTCCGGTGAGTATGTCGGCCATGCAAGAACTGGGACATTTTCAGCTTCCAAGAATTGTGTACAGATCCTTGCAACATGGGGCCGTGCATTATCCTGCTGCAGCATGAGGTGATGTTCTTGGATGTATGGCACAACAATGGGCCTCAGGATCTCGTCACGGTATCTCTGTGCATTCAAAATGCCATCAATAAAATGCACCTGTGTTCTTCGTCCATAACAGACGCCTGCCCATACCATAACCCCACCGCCACCATGGGCCACTCGATCCACAACACTGACATCAGAAAACCGCTCACCCACACGACGCCACACACGTTGTCTGCCATCTGCCCTGAATAGTGTGAACCGGGATTCATCCGTGAAGAGAACACCTCTCCAACGTGCCAAACGCCAGCGAACGTGAGCATTTCCCCACTCAAGTCGGTTACGACGACGAACTGGAGTCAGGTCGAGACCCCGATGAGGACGACGAGCATGCAGATGAGCTTCCCTGAGACGGTTTCTGACAGTTTGTGGGTGATTCTTAGACTACGGGCACTTATTATGTCCTTTGATCATATTGTATGAAAAACAGAAAAAAAAAGGGGAAATTTCACACTTTTATAGTTATCTTTACAATGAAAGTGTGTTAAGAAATTTCTTCTAGTAGTTGTAGAAGAATTTTTAGGTCCTTATTTGAACTATGATGAACTATCAAGTGTCCTGATCTGAACTGTATGTCCTCTGGCTGAACTAGCAGGTGTTCAACCCAAAAAAGGGCTCTATTAGTCATTCAGTCTTCTCCCAAAACTTCAGACGCTGAGTAAATGCTGAGGAGCGCGGACTGACGTAATGGCACTGAAAACGGACGATGATCTTGGTTCTTGAGTTTGAATTGCGGACTGGTTTCAGAAATCTGAGTGTAAATAAAAAAAAAAAACAAAGAAGGATATATGTTAGTAACGAAGGTCGGGTAAATGTCTGTCCTTACCATCATCTGCGTAACACAGATAAAGCTAAATGCATACACATAGATATCACATTGCAAAGTTATAAAAAGGGGACCCTTACACGGCGTGTTTGGAGATTTAGTAGTAAAGATGCACCATAGGGGCCCCTTTTTCTTAAATTATAGCATGCCTCAAGAGACATGCATCGCCTAAATTTGGCATCTGGCCAAAAAGGGCATTAGAAAACAAGCTGAAAAAGAAGAAAAACAAAGTGGAAAATGTTGAGAAATGGCCTATAATGAAAACCATTATATGATTGATTAAGGCAAATGACTTAAGGACGGACATGAAGGGAAACCATTTATTGTGTTTATCATTTAACTAGATATAGCTGCGCTAACCTTAGAATAGTTTCTTGATTGGTTGACTAAATAGTGGTAACGTAGGGGTTATTTGATGCATTTAAGTAATAAATGTGTGACGCCTTAACAAAATAATATGTAGAACCAAGTATAATGGGTTGGAGCCTCTGGTTGAGCGAGACAATAGATGCCAGAAGATGATTGGTTGCACTGATGTCAATGTAATGCCTTTACTTTGCCATGATTAAGAGGTTGCTGTAACTTGTTTTATGTGGCCATTTTAAGTGCCTTGAATTACACCAAAATTCAATGTTTGAATGTCACCTTGCGTTGATATAATCCAGCTAATTGATCACCTTGTGCCTTAGTATGTAGGTTCACCTGCACTTAAATATATTTACCGTGTAAAGTATCACTTATATTCATATCCGCACCAGAGTTATCAGTAATTTGAGTGATGTGATTTTTTATTGCAATGCACAAATGAGGATGTCTTGTCAGTAAACAACCCAAGAGTATAGTTGATGTAATGGGACTCTTTCGAGTCCCAGAGGAGGGACTGTAGAAGAATTTGTAGGTCCTTATTTGAACTATGATGAACTATCAAGTGTCCTGATCTGAACTGTATGTCCTCTGGCTGAACTAGCAGGTGTTCAACCCAAAAAAGGGCTCTATTAGTCATTCGGTCTGTCAGGGGCTTTCCAAGGCCTCTTAGGTGCTTTCCCGCAGGCCAGGTGCAGGGGGCCTCAGGCCAGCTGCACCTGTGGCCGAAGGTCTTTTAAAAAAATCAGTTGTAAATCCTTCAAGTTTTAATGGGAGCATTTGTCACATTGAAATAATGGCCTAACACCTGCTTAGGGTTCACTAGAGGACGCTTCCAATAGAAAACCATGTCTTGGGAATAAAATAAATAAAAAAGTCGAAGGAGGAGCGATGCCCGCGGGTCTCCAATAAATAGATGAGCGCGGTCGTCACATATTCAGTCTCTCTAGGGGACTCAGTTTGTCTAAGCTCTGTGTTGAAGGCTTAAATAAACTTAAAAACTCTGTGCATTTTATCCTGCTTAAGGCTGAATTATTCCAAAGTGTTGTGTCCTTTTCTTGCAAACCACGACCAAAAAGAAGGACCACGACATAGTCTATGATGACTTTTTCACCTTTTTTCAGCATCATTATATGCAAATATTGCCGTTTTGTGCTTGTCCCACACCCAGACTTTTGATCTTCAATGAAAAAAATGAATGGTAAAGAAACATTTTTTCTAATATTTTAAAATATCTCAATAAAATATCAGTAAAATAATCAAAACATAATTGGGGTATTCAATATCATACAACTGTTGTGATTTTTTTAAACAAAATGTAGTTGTCCCACACTTGCCGTAATTTCCACCACAACACTGTAATGTCCCTAAACAGTTTGTATGAAAGATTGTTTGGGTAGTTTCTATGGAGATAAACAGTGACATCAGAGCACATGTATATAGCACCAAATCACAACAAACAGTTGCCCCAAGGCGCTTTATATTGTAAGGCAATGGTGTGGTGGAAATTACATTTACAAGGCCAATAGTAAAGAATCACCCATGTGCAGAAATTCTTTGGTTATGCAAACCGACTGTTTCAGCAGCTGTCCGAGTGGCTGGTCTCAGACGATCTTGGAGGTGAACATGGTGGATGTGCAGGTCCTGGGCTGGTGTGGTTACACGTGGTCTGCGGTTGTGAGGCTGGTTGGATGTACTGCCAAATTCCCTGAAACGCCTTTGGAGACGGCTTATGGTAGAGAAATGAACATTCAATACACGAGCAACAGCTCTGGTTGACATTCCTGCTGTCAGCATGCCAATTGCACGCTCCCTCAAATCTTGCGACATCTGTGGCATTGTGCTGTGTGATAAAATTGCACTTTTCAGAGTGGCCTTTTATTGTAGGCAGTCTAAGGCACACCTGTGCACTAATCATGGTGTCTAATCAGCATCTTGATATGGCACACCTGTGAGGTGGGATGGATTATCTCAGCAAAGGAGAAGTGCTCACTATCACAGATTTAGACTGGTTTATGAACAATATTTGAGGGAAATGGTGATATTGTGTATGTGGAAAAGTTTTAGATCTTTGAGTTCATCTCATACAAAATGGGAGCAAAACCAAAAGTGTTGCATTTATATTTTTGTTGAGTGATGTTATTTTGTTTAGTGTTAACATGAAACACTATAAAATCTTTAAAAACTTGCTTATACAATTATTTCAGCGTTATACAAGCCAGTTCATTTTAATTTATTTCTGTTTTTAATGTTTTCTTTTGTTCTCCAACATTATCAGATAACAATTCATGATTATAACATCATCATTATACGGTAGTATAATTTGGGAATGATTTCACACAATGTATATTGCGTTGAAGTGCTGTGTACTGCAAAGTTAGTCTAGTAATAAAAGTATACTAAATTTATATATTCATTTTTTTTTAGAGAGAGAAAATGAAGGAGACTATTTTTTACCCTGGCCGAGTCAGTGTGGTTTTCCGCAAGGGCCCACTGGGTTTCCTGCAGCAAGACCCTTCTGATGAGGCCAAAAAAAAAGTAAAAAGAAGAACAACCCGTCAATGAACGACTGAAGTGCCCCAGTGAAGGAGGAGACTGTGTGTTGTGTGGGCCGCTGAAGAGGAGGTACTGCTGGCCCACCACCACCAGAGGGCACCCTGCCTGGAGTGCGGGCTCCAGGCACCAGAGGGCGCAGCCGCCTCACAGGAGTAGCCGGGGTGACAGCTGACACTCATCACCTATGACAGCTGTCACCACTCATCTGATCAGCATCGGTATATCAGCAAGACGTCATCTCCACCTCTTTGCCGAGATATCGCTTTACCAGGAAGGTAACGTTCTCAGCTGGCTGTGAGATTTTTTCGACAGTAACCTTTTGTCACTTTTTGTGTATCGTATAGCAGACTCTTTTTCCAACAAGAGGTGGAGTTGGTTTTCCTGCCGTGTGGATTGCTAGGTGCATACGCGCCCACATTTAATTGTTTTTTTGTTCCTCGCCAGCAGTACCAGGTCCGACACGCGGAGGCAGTGGCCACCTGGGAGTTCGGGACTTGGCGGCTCCAGTATTCCCGGGGTCTGGTGGCGGAGGAGATCGTGTGGTTCCGGTTCTGCTTTGGACAGACGTCTTCTATCTTCGAGCCTGCCCACACGACACCTTTTGTGATTTGACCTTTTGTCTATTGTTGTAATCTGTTGTGTTTGTTGTGCCCTTTCACAACAGTAAAGTGTTGTTATTTGACTTCCTCCATTGTCCGTTCATTTGCGCCCCCTGTTGTGGGTCCGTGTACCTACACTTTCCCAACAGGATATCTCGGCCAACGTCATGGAGCCCGAGGGGCGTCAACCGGCTGTTGAACGGCCAATGGAAGAACAGGGCGCACAGGCGTCCGCAGAAGGAATGATCGGTGAGTTGCAGCGGATCCTCACCGCTTTCATGGCTCGGTTGGATTTAATGACCGAGCAGAACGTCCTCCTTAACCGCAGGGTGGAGGCTCTCGCCGCGCAGGTGGAAGCGCGCCCTCAGGGCGCTGCTGCGGCTCTCCCTCCTGTCGACCCTGTGCGTAACAGTGACGTTCCACAGGTCGTTCAAGGACCCCTCCCACCTTCCCCGAAAGCATACATAAGCCCTCCAGAGCCGTACGGAGGTTGTGTGGAGACGTGCGCGGACTTCCTTATGCAGTGTTCGCTCGTCTTCGCACAACGTCCTGTCATGTACGCGACTGATGCCAGCAAGATAGCTTATGTAATAAACCTGCTTCGCGGTGAGGCACGCGCTTGGGCTACAGCGCTCTGGGAGCAGAATTCACGGCTCCTTCAGACATATGATGGGTTTGTGAGGGAGTTCAGAACAGTGTTCGATCACCCAAATAGAGGAGAGACCGCTTCAGCCGTGCTGCTGTCAATGAGACAGGGGCGCCGGAGTGCAGCTGCCTATGCAGTCGACTTCCGCATCGCGGCTGCGAGGTCCGGCTGGAATAGCACTGCCCTCCGCGCCGCCTTTGTAAACGGACTGTCATTGGTTCTAAAGGAGCACCTGGTGGCTAAGGACGAACCGCGGGATTTAGATGGGCTTATTGATCTCGTAATACGATTAGACAATCGGTTAGAAGAATGCCGTCGGGAACGAGACGAAGGGCGTGGCCGGGCACGCGCCGTCCCTCTCCCTTCCGGTTCCGACCGCATTCCGCCCTCCCCACGCTCCACGGCCCCTGCGCTCCGTGTGGTTACAGCTCCCCCTGCTGACGAAGCTATGGACACGAGCAGGGCCACATTTAGGGCACCAGATAGACAGAGGAGGCTGGCCCGCAGAGCATGTTTTGTTTGTGGCTCGATAGAGCATCAGGTAAGAGACTGCACCGAGCGGTTAAACACCAACGCCCGCCCCTAGAAACTGGGCTAGGGGTGGGCCGAGACATTCACGTGGGACACACCCACATTGCCACACGACTCCCAGTTACAATCCTTTATGAGGATTTAACCCTGAAGGCCCCAGCACTGGTGGACATGGGCTCTGAAGGGAATATGTTAGACAGCAGATGGGCCAGGGAGATAGGGCTCCCTCTGGTGGCGCTTACCTCGCCTGTGCAGGTGCGGGCACTAGATGGCTCCCTACTCCCTCCAATCACACATAAGACACCACCAGTAACTCTGGTGGTGTCAGGAAATCACCGGGAGGAGATCGAGTTTTTTGTGACTCCTGCTACCTCCCGTGTGATTTTAGGGTTCCCCTGGATGTTAAAACACAATCCCCGGATCGATTGGCCATCTGGGGTAGTGGTTCAGTGGAGCGAGACCTGCCATCGGGTATGTTTAGGTTCCTCGGTTCCTCCCGGTTCCCAGGCTAAGGAGGAGGTCAGAGTCCCGCCCAATCTAGAGACGGTGCCGGTGGAGTACCACGACCTTGTAGATGTGTTCAGTAAGGATCTGGCGCTCACCCTTCCCCCCCACCGTCCGTACGATTGTGCCATTGATTTGGTTCCAGGCGTTGAGTTCCCGTCCAGCAGGCTGTACAACCTCTCACGACCTGAGCGCGAATCAATGGAGACCTACATCCGGGACTCTTTAGCCGCCGGGTTGATCCGGAATTCCACCTCCCCGATGGGTGCAGGTTTCTTTTTTGTGGGTAAAAAAGACGGCGGACTTCGTCCATGCATTGATTATAGGGGACTGAACGAAATCACGGTTCGTAATCGATACCCGTTGCCCCTG
Organism: Thalassophryne amazonica; assembly: GCF_902500255.1. Lineage (NCBI taxonomy): Eukaryota > Metazoa > Chordata > Actinopteri > Batrachoidiformes > Batrachoididae > Thalassophryne > Thalassophryne amazonica. The sequence continues at coordinate 155,447,661 of NC_047103.1, read as the reverse complement.
TTGGATTCAGTGTTCACGCCCCTGCATGGAGCCCAAATATTCACTAAGCTAGATCTTAGAAATGCGTATCACCTGGTTCGGATCCGGAAGGGAGACGAGTGGAAGACGGCATTTAACACCCCCTTAGGTCACTTTGAGTACCTGGTCATGCCGTTCGGCCTCACAAACACCCCGCGACGTTCCAAGCTTTAGTTAATAATGTCTTGCGGGATTTCCTGCACCGATTCGTCTTCGTATATCTAGACGATATACTCATCTTTTCTCCGGATCCTGAAACTCATGTCCGGCATGTATGTCAGGTCCTGCAGCGGTTGTTGGAGAACCGGCTGTTTGTGAAGGGCGAGAAGTGTGAGTTCCACCGCACATCTTTGTCCTTCCTGGGGTTTATCATCTGCCCCAACTCCGTCGCTCCTGATCCGGCCAAGGTTGCAGCGGTGAGAGACTGGCCCCAACCCACTAGCCGTAGGAAGCTGCAACAGTTCCTCGGCTTTGCAAATTTCTACAGGAGGTTCATTAAGGGCTACAGTCAGGTAGTTAGCTGTTGGGAAAGTGTAAGTACACGGACCGCAAATGAACGGACAATGGAATAGGTCAAATAACAACACTTTACTGTTGCGAACGTGCACAACAAACACAACAGATTACAACAATGGACAAAATTCAATGCACAAAGGTGTCGTGTGGGCAGGCTCGAAGATAGGAGACGCCTGTCCCAAAGCAGAACCGGAACCACACGATTTCCTCCGCCACCAGACCCCAGGAATACTGGAACCGCCAAGTCCCGAACTCCCAGGTGGCCACTGCCTCCGCGTGTCAGACCTGGTACTGCTGGCGAGGAACAAAAAGCAATTAAATGAAGGCGCGTTTGCACCCAGGAATCCGTATAGCAGGAATGCTACCTCCACCTCTCGTTGGAAAAGTAGTCCACACTAACAATGCACAAGTCACAAAAATACTGTCAAAACAGTCAGCTGAGGTATGTTACCTTCCAGGTAGAACGATATCTCGGCAAAGAGGTGGAGACGTCGTCCTGCTGATATACTCCCGCCAATCAGATGATTGGTAACAGCTGTTGCAGGTGATGCGTGACAGCTGTCACCCTGGCTGCTCCTGTGAGGCGGCTGCGCCCTCTGGTGCCTGGAGCCCGCACTCCAGACAGGGCGCCCTCTGGTGGTGGGCCAGCAGTACCTCCTCTTCTGGCGGCCCACACAACAGTTAGCCCCCTGACAGCCCTGACCTCACCAAAGTCCCCTTCACCTGGTCGGATCGTTGCGATGCCGCGTTCAAGGAGTTGAAACGGCGCTTCTCGTCTGCACCCGTTCTGGTGCAGCCCGATCCTAGTCGCCAGTTAGTGGTTGAAGTGGACGCCTCGGACTCAGGGATAGGAGCTGTGCTTTCCCAGAGCGGGAAGACCGATAAGGTCCTTCACCCGTGTGCCTATTTTTCCCGCAGGTTGACCCCGGCCGAACGGAACTATGACGTCGGCAATCGAGAACGGTGAAAGAGGCTCTTGAAGAGTGGAGACATCTGTTGGAGGGAACGTCCGTGCCATTCACGGTTTTCACTGACCACCGGAACCTGGAGTATATCAGGACCGCCAAGCGGCTGAACCCCAGGCAAGCCCGCTGGTCACTGTTCTTCGGCCGTTTTGACTTCCGGATCACCTACCGTCCCGGGACCAAAAACCAGAGATCGGATGCCTTGTCCCGGGTACATGAAGATGAAGTCAAAACCGAGTTGTCGGATCCACCGGAACCCATCATCCCGGAGTCCACTATCGTGGCCACCCTTACCTGGGACGTAGAGAGAACCGTCCGGGAGGCCCTGGCACGAAGCCCGGACCCCGGAACTCTACGTCCCACCAGAAGCTAGGGCTGCAGTTCTGGACTTCTGTCACGGCTCTAAGCTCTCCTGTCATCCAGGGGTGCAAAGAACCGTGGCAGTTGTCCGGCAGCGCTTCTGGTGGGCGTCCCTAGAGGCCGACGTCCGGGATTATATCCAGGCCTGCACCACCTGCGCCAGGGGCAAGGCTGACCATCGCAGGGCTTCGGGACTGCTCCAGCCGCTGCCCGTGCCCCATCGCCCCTGGTCCTACATCGGCCTGGATTTTGTCACGGGCCTCCCGCCGTCCCAGGGCAACACCACCATCCTCACGATAGTGGACCGATTCTCCAAGGCGGCCCACTTCGTGGCCCTCCCGAAGCTCCTGACGGCCCAGGAGACAGCGGACCTCCTGGTCCACCACGTCGTCCGGTTGCATGGGATCCCAACAGACATCGTCTCCGATCGCGGTCCCCAGTTCTCCTCGCACGTCTGGAGGAGCTTCTGCCGGGAACTGGGGGCCACGGTGAGTCTCTCATCCGGGTATCATCCCCAGACCAACGGGCAAGCAGAACGGGCCAATCAGGAGACGGAGCAGGCCCTGCGTTGCGTGACAGCCGCGCACCCGGTAGCCTGGAGTACCCATCTGGCCTGGATCGAGTATGCCCATAACAGCCAGGTGTCGTCAGCCACCGGCCTCTCCCCTTTCGAGGTATGTCTGGGGTACCAACCTCCTCTGTTTCCGGTGGTTGAGGGAGAGGTCGGTGTGCCCTCGGTCCAGGCCCACCTACGGAAGTGCCGTCGGGTGTGGCGTGCCGCCCGTTCTGCCTTGCTGAGGGCCCGGATGAGGACGAAGGCCCATGCAGACCGTCGGCGGACCCCGGCCCCTACGTACCGGCCAGGGCAGGCAGTGTGGTTGTCTACTAAGGACATTCCCCTTCAAGTGGACTCCCCTAAGCTGCAGGACCGGTATATCGGTCCGTTTAAAATCATCAAGGTACTCAGTCCAGCCGCAGTGAGGCCAGAAGCTGAAGCCTCACTGCGGATCCATCCCGTTTTCCACGTGTCCCGGATCAAGCCCCATCACACCTCACCCCTCTGTACTCCGGGTCCGGCACCACCTCCTGTCCGGATTATCGATGGCGAGCCGGCTTGGACTGTGCGCCGGCTCTTAGACGTCCGTAGGATGGGCCGGGGCTTCCAGTATTTGGTGGACTGGGAGGGGTACGGACCTGAAGAATGCTCCTGGGTGAAGAGGAGCTTCATCCTGGACCCGGCCCTCCTGGCCGATTTCTACCGCCGCCACCCGGACAAGCCTGGTCGGGCACCAGGAGGTGTCCGTTGAGGGGGGGGGTCCTGTTGTGTGGGCCGCTGAAGAGGAGGTACTGCTGGCCCACCACCACCAGAGGGCACCCTGCCTGGAGTGCGGGCTCCAGGCACCAGAGGGCGCTGCCGCCTCACAGGAGTAGCCGGGGTGACAGCTGACACTCATCACCTATGACAGCTGTCACCACTCATCTGATCAGCATCGGTATATCAGCAAGACGTCATCTCCACCTCTTTGCCGAGATATCGCTTTACCAGGAAGGTAACATTCTCAGCTGGCTGTGAGATTTTTTCGACAGTAACCTTTTGTCACTTTTTGTGTATCGTACAGCAGACTCTTTTTCCAACAAGAGGTGGAGTTGGTTTTCCTGCGGTGTGGATTGCTGGGTGCATACGCGCCCACATTTAATTGTTTTTTTGTTCCTCGCCAGCAGTACCAGGTCCGACACGCGGAGGCAGTGGCCACCTGGGAGTTCGGGACTTGGCGGCTCCAGTATTCCCGGGGTCTGGTGGCGGAGGAGATCGTGTGGTTCCGGTTCTGCTTTGGACAGACGTCTTCTATCTTCGAGCCTGCCCACACGACACCTTTTGTGATTTGACCTTTTGTCTATTGTTGTAATCTGTTGTGTTTGTTGTGCCCTTTCACAACAGTAAAGTGTTGTTATTTGACTTCCTCCATTGTCCGTTCATTTGCGCCCCCTGTTGTGGGTCCGTGTACCTACACTTTCCCAACACTGTGAGGCAGAACGCCCTCACTGTAGTACGGATAAGGGGAGGAGATGCCTCTGAACCAAAAAAACTGCTGGGAGAGAACATCCTACAGTTTGGGAGGTACAAGGGGAAGTCTTTCCGCTGGCTCCTTGAGAACGATGTGGGCTACACCTTGTATCTCATCCAAAGCCATCAGCGAGAGGAAGCTGCTGGCGCTCTGATGACTTCCCTGATGATGATACTTCTCTCCAGTGACACGTTTGGACACAATGTTTAATGAGTGAATAAGAGCAGGGTCAAACACAGGTGGGAGGCGCACACCAGGCTGCTTCAGGTCAACCAGGCGCTGATAATTCCAGTGGCACACTCCTGTCAGACCTTGAGCCTGGAACAACTCTGATGACACTTGTGTTCCTGTCACCCATTGAGCTTGGTGGAAGTGGTAGCCCTCCTGCTGAGAGGTGCCTCGGATTGGGATCCAGACAGGGACTTTGGCGGGCTCACCTGGCACATGGTTGAGTTGGATGGTTCCTCCATGACGGTAAAGAATGCCTCCCTCCACCTCTGGGTCACTGAGGCACCCGCGGAGTATGTGAACCCTCTGTATCCTCCAGGTTTTCAGCATTGAGGGTTTGAAAAGATAGACACCGTTTGGGTCTGTGGCCATGTGGAAGTGTTTGAACACCCCCTCTACTCTCTGGATCAGCTCCCTGGGCTGAGGAATCTTCACCCTGCAGTGCTCACGGATGTGCTGATTGGTGGGATTTGCAGGCTGGATGCCACAGAAGTCATATGCATCTTTAAGCCTCTGCAGGTCATCCTGGTCCACCACAGAGAAGGCAGCTGACAGGAACTGTGCAAATGAGCTGTACAGAGGGTGATGTTCAGAGATACACTCACGGAGGAACCTTCTCATACAGTGAAACAAGTCCAGCTTGATGGTAATGCCACTGTTGTAGTGTATTCTTGATGCACTTGAACTTAACATGTTCCCTGAAGTGGCCTCAGTAACAATGGCATCTGTTGTTGTCCACGAGTCCCAGGTCAAATGTTCCCCTGCCAGAGACTCCGCCACCCTGAACGATGCACAGCAATCCCTAAAGACAAAGACAAAAACACTATCACCACAGCACATGTAATAGGTACAGACATGCAAAGGAGACGCAGTCAACACAACTAATTTATTCTTTACTTAATTATTCACAGTTGAATAATTATGCATCAAGATTGTAAACTGAAAGTTATTACAAAATGAATTAATTCATATCACTGAATAGGTTCTATTACTGATGTATGGAATACTGAGCAGCAAAGCATAATAGACAATAAAAAATAATAAAAAACTGGTGTCTCACCTGTCCACCCATTGATACTGGGCCTTCTCAATGCCAACCCTGCCGTAGTGGTTTGAGAGGCCCTCGTACATGTGTGTCAGGCTTTTGTCCATCTCAGACTGCACCATGACACAGGACAAGATCATTCAGTTCTCATTCATCACAGCATAGGATGTCATAGCGCCAGAGGAGAACGTGACTTTCCTGGCGACTTTACGGGTATGGTCCAAGCACAAAGCCTGTCCAAATGTTCCCTGCAGCAGCCGCTGAATGATGTCCTTTTGGTGCTTGAACTCATGCCGCAAGCAGTCTGTGAGGTAGTGAGAGGACACAGAGACCCCATTCCAGCCGTCAGAGTCACTGTAATCCCCAAAAGGCTCTGGCGTGGACTCCTGCCGCAAGAACTGGGAAATGGTCTTCTGCCCATAAGCTCCTGCCTCACCATCCATCACGTTCTGGCAGCAGAGGAGATATGCCAGGTTGGCATGCTCATATTTGAGGTGCAGCATCTCTGATCTGGTTGGCCATGTCAGTGGGGGATATTCCAGTCCTTCTCAGCTCATCCAGGACTGACTTACAAATGGCCTTGTAGGTCAGTACAGCTGGTAACAGGTTGGTGAATCTCTGGGGGAGTTTTTCCAACCAGAGAGGGCTGTCAGCATACCACCTCCTCCGGCATCTCTTACAGCAGAGCCTGGATGACAGTAAGTAGTACTGTCCCGTTAGGCCCACTATCAAACGTGGTCTTCCCACACGAAACAAGGCTGAGCACAGTCTCCAGAGCATGGCAAGGAGTCATTTTTCAGCCGTGCATCAGGTAGTCACTCTCCGGCTTCCAAATAAAAAAGGGGTGGAGCTGAATGAATTTGGGAGAGGGCATATTGTGGACACTGTCAATCAGTTCAGGTTGGGGAGGTAAGCGCCACAAGGAGAAGGTCTTCATAGGATTGCTGACAGGACGGGAGCCTGGCCACAGACCCATAGTCTCCAGCTCCACCTTCATCTACATCTTCTGCTGATGGGAGCAGTTCCACTGGCTGAGCTCCTGCTCAGTGAGAAGCAGCGGAGGTTGTGGTCTGTTGGCTGCAGCTGTGGGTTGGACTGGAGCAGGAGCTAAATGATAACAAAAAAAAACAACAACAAAAAAACACAAATATTACAATACCATTTATATTTTTCTGAGCACTTAAAACATTTCTCCACTCAATAAATAAGCCCATACATATACAATATGAGAAGAGCATATTCTAACTAATGTATTAGTTAGAAAATGCTCTTCTCATATTGTATATGTGGACTGATAAATTAATATATGAATGTTAATATGGTGACCATACAGACTCACTTGTAAATTTAATTCAATTAAAATTTATTCTGGAATCAGGATCCAGATAAATAAGAACAGTAGTGACAAGATGCACTGTTCTTTTAATTGTTGTCTCCACAACACTTTGCTTATGCACTGCACAACTACTTACTGCGGGGTCTGTCTTCATTTGAAGATTCTGTTTTTGGCTGAATGGAGGCTGCAGGAGGACTACCACGAGGGAAAAGAGTTTCTAAATAAAAACAAAAATAAAAATGCATTGTGATGTGTAATAATAAATGTATTTCTAAACTGGACCTGGAGCTAAGGTTTCTCTGGCCTCAGGAAGGAGGAACTTGAGCTCCTTTGGAAGAGGGACAGGCTGTGGCACAGCAGTGGGAACAGCTGAAGAGCAGAGAGACGTGTACAAGTATTTAACTGTAAATGATGACTTGTGGTTTTAAAATGTGCATTGAGTTCTGATAAAGTGCTTTGGGTGTACCATCTCCTGAATCCTCTGGGACTGTGGGCACGGACTGAGATGCTGTAGAAAAAAAAAATTAGTTTTTATTTTTGTTAAATCACAGTTTAATTGAGATGTTAGTAAAATGCACACACAGCACTAGAGTGTGACTTTTTTTTCCAACAATGTTTTTTTTATTAGTTTTAACATATATACGTGAACACAAAGACAACATAAATAATAGCAATAGGAAATTAAGATATGGACATAAAAGAAAAACCAACAAATAACGAAAAATAAAAAAAATAAATAAGTTAATAAAAAAAAGTCACACTCAATATTCAATGTCACCTTTTCAACAAACCCACTTCAGCAGTTCTTTAGGTAGTCCATCAACGGCGCCCATACATTCTCGAACTCCTGTACTTTGCCTCTTATTATGTCAGTCTCTCCAGCGTGATGCATCATGCCATTTCTCCCAACCAAGATTGTTTTGAGCGTACCTCAGTCTCTCTCCAGGACAAAGCGATCAGCCTCCTGGCCTGCAGGAGGCCAAAGTCAATGAGAGTTCGATGTCCGGCACATATAGGAAGGTCATGTGGATGTAGTCCTAAAATACAGAGCTTTGCTACACAGTGTATATGTACACCAATAATTTTACTTAAATTGCTGACAATAATCTCCCAAAACGTTTTAACTTTAATACATTCCCACACACAATGAATTAAAGTACCTTTTTCAGTTAAGCATTTAGTGCATATATCTGGAAGGTCCGGGGACCGTTTGTTAAGTTTGTCAGGGGTCACATATGTTCTCATCAGCCATTTATGTTGTTAAAGTTTCATTCTTGAGTTGATTGTTTGAGTTGAGCTTTAAACATGCTGTTGCCCATTCAGCCTCATCAATATCTTCTTTAATATCCAAACTCCATGTTCTCATTTTATCATTACTGGATTCTTTATCAGATGCAACTAATGCTGCATATAATATTGAAATCTGACATTTTGCATGCCATGTTTATCATAATTCCCTCTAGGCAGACAGGTGAAGGTTCAGAAATAGCATCACTATGATGTGAATAAAATGTTTTATTTGCAGGTACTTAAAAAAAGTGTTTTTGAGGGATTGAATACTTTGTGCTAAGTTCATTAAATGTTAATGTACCTTGATTACACAGATCTACTTTTTGTATGCCTTTGTCTGACCAAACTTTAAAGCCACCATCTGCCCTGCCAGGAGCGAACAAAGTATTACCCCAAATGGGCGAAAACTGAGATAGTGGGTGTATCACCTATATGTTTATGAGCTTTGACTCAAATATCGATTGTATTAGAGTGTGACTTCTTCTGCTCATTTTGTTTATTCCACACTATCAGGAATAACAATGATTTGAGCAGGAGAAGCACTTTAAAGGTTAAATGTCACTACACTCATTCACAACCATGCATAACAAAAGTGTCACTTACCCTCATCACAGATGGTATCAATTCATAGTCACGTGGACTTTAGGCAGAACACACATGAAAAAAACAAAGACAAAAGTGACCGGAACATGGTCAAGAATGATTGAACTCATGCAACGGAATAGAACATGTCCCAAAACGGTCCTCAAGGGTAGGAACATGTCTCTGAACCTGTTTGCTGCTGCACGTCTCCCACTACTGCTGGTGATGACAAAGCTGAAAGACAAATCCCAAATATGTTCATTAAAAATACACAAAAATCAGCTCTAATACCTGACAGTAAGTAGAACTTACACATATCTGTATACTCGGGGGTTGTTGAAATGCTGAGCATTGCCCTTTCGAGTTCCTCATCTTCCATTTCTTAAAAAAATAAATACATAAAAATACACTTACTGAAATTGTTAATGCCTTCCCATGATTTAGTGCCTCTTCTACATGTGATGCTGATGAAATCCCTTCTGTCTATTAAGAAGTCTGCATACATTCTAGTGTATATAGTGTTTACTCATTACGCATTCTACCTATTTACTTTAATAATTATTTCAAAGACTAAATAAGTGCTCTGTAATGTGGAAAAATGCAGTTCAACAATTTGAAGCTTTTTACTCACCCATGGGTTCAGCAGATGAGACAGAGGTGGTGTGGACAGAGGGAGGGTGGATGGGAGTGGAGGACACAGGGGAAGAAGACACAGGTGTGAAGGACAGCTGCTGTCTCTTCTGGAGGTACTGCTGCAGTTTGTGCATCTTGGTCCCCAGAGCGCACTTCCTTTTTAGGATGAAGGCTGCATAGCCATCAGCCCTGCTCTCCCAGACCTCTCTCCAGGTGCTGTGGCACGGGCACCAAACCCGACCTGCTGGTCCTCCTCTGCTGCTGGAGTGGTGGGCACAGAATTTTCTGCGCCTCATGTCTAAGCAAAGCGGTGATCTCCTGGAAACTCAGGGCATAGCGGAGGAAGGACATCAGGCTGTCTTTGCTATGCCCCTCAATCATCAGCGCGCCAGCAGCTTCCTCTCGCTGATGCTTTGGATGAGATACAAGGTTGTAGCCCACATCGTTCTCAAGGAGCCAGCGGAAAGACTTCCCCCTTGTACCTCCCAAAACTGTAGGATGTACTCTCCCAGCAGCTCTTTTGGTTCAGAGGCATGTCCTCCCCTCATCCGTACTACAGTGAGGGCATTCTGCCTCACTGTCTCCTCCTTCACTGGGGCACATTCGGTCCTTCATTAGATGGGTTGTTCTTCATTTTTTTTGGCCTATCAGAAGGTGTCTATACCGCAGAAACCCAGTGGGCCCTTGCGGAAAAACCACCACTGGACTCGGCCAGGGTAAAAAAAAAAAAAAGTCATCCATTTCTCTCTAAAAAAAAAATATAGTATACTTTTATTTACTAGACCTAACATTTGCAGTACACAGGACACTTCAACCGCAATAGTAGACATTGTGTGAAAATCATTGCCCAAATTATAGTACCAATATAAATATTGATAAGGATGATGTTATAATCATGAATGTTATGCTGAGTATGTTGGAGAATAAAAGAAAACTATTAAAAAACAGAAATAAACTAAAATGAACATTATCGGGAGCGTCAGACAGGAAATGGTTGGACACAAATGCAGGAGTCGATACAAAAGCGCTGGTTGAGATAGGCGTTTACTGAGAAACCTCAGTGGGATTCGGTACACGATAGGCAGTCCAAAACAAGCAAAACAAAGCAGGATCATCAGGCAAAAGCGTGGTCAGTACAAACAGGCAGGTGGTCAGGTACACAACATGAAAACAGGACTTGGGAGATACACACTACTTCAGAGCCAGAAGCGAGGGCACAAGGCGCAACGATCGAGCAAATAACCAGTGGCAACCAGTGAGACTTATATACACACCTAGGTGATGAGCTGCTGATCGGAAACACCTGTGCAGAAAGAATCCAGAAGTGGGTGTGGTCAAGACAGTGCCACGCCCACCCCCCAGCACAAAGAGACAGGGAAGACACACAGGAGACAAAATCACCCAAATAAATACTAACATAAAACATGGCAGAAGAACCGTGGCAACCGCAGAGCATGACAGGACCCCCCCACCCTAACGTCCGGCACCTAACAGCCCAGGTGAACAGGATACAGAGCGTGGAAGTCCCTGATCAAGTCGGATCCAGGATGAAACGGTGAGGGAACCACAAACCCTCTTCCGGCCTGTAACCTCCCAGTCCACCAGGTACTGCACCCCCCCCTCCCACGCCGCCGAGACCCAAGAGGCGGCGCACCAAAAAGGCCGGCCCACCGCCCACAAACGGCTGCGGTCAGCAGGGGGAAACGGCCGGGAGGGCACAACGGACTGTTGGACAGGCTTCACCTGGCTGACGTGGAAGGTGGGGGTGAATCCTCAATGACCTGAGCAACCGAAGGCGGACTGACAACTGGGTTTATGACTTTGTGATGGGGAAACGGACCACAAACATGGGAGCGAGCTTCCTCGGCTGACCACGGAGGGCAGATGGCGTGTCGAAAGCCAGACTCGTTGTCCAGGGCAATATCTGGAGCTTGTGACCTCTTCCTGTCTCCGCTGCCACCTTGTAAGCGCTGATGCTCACAGCAAGGGCCCGACGGGCCTGCTCCCTGGTCCGTCAACAACGGAGTGATGAGCGACAAAGCCAAAGGCACCCGGGAAGTTAAGGCTGCAGAAGAAAACAGAGGAGGTTGAAAACCATGAGTCACGTGGAACGGGGAGTATGCCCGTGGATGTAGAAGGCAAACATTATGAGCAAGTTCATCCAAACTAGCTGGGAAGACCAGGAGGCTGGGTGCTGCGAGGCAAGGATCCGCAGACCCTTTTCCAACTCCTGATTGATTCTCTCTGTCCGTTTGCCTGTGGATGGTAACCGGTAAGTGAGACTGGAATAGACCCCCAACAGACGACAAAACTCCTTCCAAAAGTGAGAAATAAACTGTGGCTCTTGGTCAGAACAATGTCCTGAGGGAACCCGTGCAATCTAAAAACGTGGGCTAATAATGCTTCGGCAGTTTTTGGCAGATGGTAACTTTGGAAGCGGCACAAAATGTGCCATCTTGGAAAGTCGATCGACAACAATAAGTATGACTGTGTTACCCTGAGACGGCGGTAAGCTGCTGTAACAAATCCACTGAAATGTGTGACCATGGTTCGTGTCGGAATGGGTAATGGGTGGAGTTTACTGGAAGGTGGTTGGGAGGCTGATTTATTCATGGCACACGTCTGACATGCCCTGAGGTAATCCTTCACGTCAGGAGAGGCAGCCGAGGCCACCAAAACCGTTCCTGGATTATACGTGCGGTGTTCTTTATCCCTGGATGGCAAGCAAAATGACTTTCATGCCCCCAACGAATGACCTCCCCCCGTTAGTGAGTTCGGCACGAACATTTTCCCTGGTGGACAATCGCGAGGTGCGGGAACGTGATGCGTCACAGACCGTACCCTAGTCTCGATGTCCCAGGTGATTGCCGAGATGAAGCACGCTGCAGGCAGGATTGTACTGGGTGCTGTCTGTGCCTCTGACGGGTCCTTTGCGTTGAGAAAGAGCATCGGTTTGCCATTCTTCGAGCCGGGACGGCAAGACTTTGCGAAGTTAAAGCGACCTGAAAAAGATTGACCATCTGCTTGGTGAGAATTGAGTCGTTTGGCCAAACGCAAGTGTTCAAGGTTCTTATGATCGGTCCCACATATACGAATGGTACTTGTACCCCTTCCAGCCAATGGCGACACTCCTCCAAGGCCACCTTTCACCACTAACAGTTCGCGGTCACCAATGTGGTAATTCGTTCCTGGACAAATATGCACAAGGATGTAACTTTCCATCTGCCAGCTTAATCTTGGGACAGAACAGCACGGACACCAACATCGGAGGGGTCTACCTCGGACCACGAACTGTCGGGCGGGGTCAGGTAGGAGTAGAACTGGGGCCACAGTGGACGGCTTCTTTAGGACCTGAAATGCCTCCACCCTCGATGATGTGTGAACGGTTCTGGAGGGATGAGGTGACTCTATGCAATGGAGCAGCAATTGTGCTGAAATTTCGAATGAACTTGCGGTAAAAATTCGCCAAGCCTAAAAATCTTTGGACTTCCTTACGACGGGAGCAATTACGAACCCTAAAAACGAGATTGAGGATTTATGGAATTCACATTTTTCTGCTTTTACAAACAACTGGTTCCTCAACAGCGTCTCGAGAACCATGTGCACATGCTGTGTGTGTTTCTTCATTGGCAGAAAAGATCAAAATATCATCCAGATACACAAATATGAACTTATTTAGAAACTCATGTAGAACGTCATTAACCAGGTTTTGGAAAACGGCATGTGCATTAGTTAAACCGAAAGGCATGACTAAATACTCGTAGTGGCCAGTGGGAGTGTTGAATGCCGTTTTCCATTCATCTCCTTGTCTGATCCACACTAAATGGTAAGCATTACGGAGGTCGAGTTTTGTAAAGATTTTGGCGCCCTCTAGTAGTTCAAAAGCGGTGGCAATCAACGGCAGGGGATAACGATTCTTTACGGTGACGTCGTTAAGGCCGCGATAATCAATACAGGGCCGCAGCGACTTGTCCTTTTCAACAAAGAAAAACCCCCCGCCCTGGCGGGCGAGGGACGAATCAAGCCTGCCTCCAAAGATTCCTGAATGTATTCATTCATTGTGGTGCGTTCAGGGGCAGTCAGTGAAAACAGCTTTCCCCGCTGAGGACTGGCACCTGGGAGTAAATCAATGGCACAGTCATATGCACCATGTGCAGGTAGTGATTTAGCTTTGGATTTGCTGAAGACTTCTGCAAGATCATGGTAACAAGGAGGTACCCCCCCTTAAATCAGGATTAGTGAAGTCAACAATCTCGGTTGCCTTGGAAACAGCGCCCCGCACAGTCTGGTCCCCATGAACTGATCTGTCCCTCTGCCAGTTTAGTTGTGGACAATGTTCTTTTAACCAGGGATGCCCCAAAATCGGAGTGAGTCATCTTGTCAAACACGTGAAAGCTTATTGTTTCCGCATGAGTTCCTGCAATAATCATCTGTACAGACTGTGTGCGATGAGTTATGCGACCAAGCTCTTGGCTGTCCACGGCATACATGACCAACGGTCGTGTGATGCGGTATAAACGACAAGTGTAGAGACCGGGCGAGCAAGGATTGCATCAAATTCACATTTGAACCAGAATCAATGAACACCGGGACGGAGCATGAGGAATTTTGAGATAAGAACTTAGCGGTGATCACATTTTGCAGCGTAACCGAAGGAATAGAATTCTGACTCACCCGCAGTTCCGATCTTGGCCGCACGGGGGCACCCCTGGGTTGGCAATGAGTGACCACATGCCCTGCCTGCCCACAGTAGAAGCACAGGCACTGGTCTCTACGGTGCTGCCACTCCTCGGTGGTGAGCCATGCGTGACCCAGCTGCATGGGCTCCTCGGAGGGAGTGTGGGGAAGACCGGAAACGGGAGGAGAAGATCTGACTTGTCGAGCTGAAGACGTCTCCGTATGCTGGGCCGAAGGGTGCGTGTCGCGTCAAGGCCGGTCCGCCAGCCGACGGTCGGTGTGGATTGCAAGCGCTATGAGCTCATCCAGGTCTTCCGGAATATCGACGGCAATCAATTGTTCCTGGATGTGAGTTGAGAGGCCTGGAAAAACACATCTTGGAGGGCCACCAGGTTCCACTCACTCTTTGCTGCTAGGATGCGGAAGTCGATTGCATAGTCGGCGACACATCGATTTCCTTGCTGAAGCCGCATCAGGGAACGGGCTGCCTCTCGCCCCGGTGACGTGTGCTGAAAAACTTGAAGAACAGTTTGGAACGCCTGGAGAGATGTACATGCTGGTGATTGCCTGCTCCACTCTGCTGCCCGGCCGGTTAGGTGAGTTATTATCAATGCTATCTTTGTCCGATCGGACGGGAACATTGCTGACATTAACTCGAAATGTAATTCACATTGTGTGACAAATGGTATGACATCTCCCGATTCCCCGGAGAAACGCTCGGGTTGTGACAGTTGGTTGCAGAAAGTGGGAGCTGCAATGGTTGCCGGCGGGGCAGCACTTGGTCCCGGAAGTGGTAGGCCGATGGTGGCCGAGACAGATGAGGCCTGATGTGAGACAGCAGCGACTAGTTGATCAATCTGTGTGCACACCGAGGTCATGAATGCGTCCTGTCACTTGGCGAGGTCGCCAATACTGGAGGACATTGCGGTGAGACGGTCCTCCTGTTCCGCTAGCTGGCGGCTGTGGTATCGGACTGCTGACTGGAAGCTGTTTGAGTCCGCTGTGTCCGTAGTTGGTTCGATCGTTCAGGTACACAACATGGAAACAGGACTTGGAAGATGCACACTATTCAGAGCCAGAAGCGAGGGCACAAGGTGCAACAATCGCACGAATAACCACTGCAACCAGTGAGACTTATATACACCTAGGTGATGAGCTGCTAATCGGAAACACCTGTGCAGAAAGATCCAGAAGTGTGTGTGGTCAAGACAGTGCCACGCCCACCCCCCCAGCACCAAGAGACACAGAAGACACAGAAGACAAAAATCACCAAATAAATACTAACATAAAACATGGCAGAAGAACCGAGCAACCACAGAGCATGACAGAACTGGATTGTATAATGCTGATATAATTGTATAAGCAAGTTTTTAAAGATTTTATAGTGTTTCATGTTAACACTAAACAAAATAACATAATATAATAATGATACTAATAATAATAAGACATGAACAAAAACTGAATTAGTGATGAGTTAAATTAGTAATTTGTAAGCCTCCTCTGGAACTCATAACGTTACAGTACATAAGACAGTAATGAACCAATATAGAGAACTGGCACAATGCCTTGTTAGCAAAACTCACACTGTATATTAGTGTTACAATGAGACTTTGACAACAGCTACGATGAAACAGTATTACAGTTAGACATTAATTAAACATCAGCTCGGAAAGCCAATCAATTTTTCTCAACTAAAATGTGTTGTCACTCTGAAGTCCGGACAAACAATGAGTGAAAGTGGAAATTTACCAGAAAAAAACATGCTGGCCGTAACAGCGACGCCGGTGGCAGAAAGTGGAACTACAGGGGGCCAGTGGTTTAGCACTACCATAGGAAATGAATGGGGCCGTTTAGAGCTGTTTAGCAAAAGAATCCACGAACAGTAGTGACAATGCACTGTTCTTTTAATTGTTGTCTCCACAATACTTTGCTTATGCACTGTGCCACGTTACTTTGAAAAAGTAATCCAATTACTGATTACTCCTTGAAAAAGTAACTTAGTTACTTTACTGATTACTCAATTGGAAAAGTAACTAAGTTAGATTACTAGTTACTTTTTTAGTTACTTTTCCCAGCTGCCGACAACAACCCTCTGCCACCTCAACATGACAATGATACCTGTTTTGCCAAAACTCACTTTATAGTCACCCTTTCTTGACTTCAATGAAAATAAATACTTGTTTTATAAAAAGTAAAATAAAGACGTCTTTCTTGACCTCATATTTAACTGTGACAGCACTGTAACAGTAAAACTTGCCATTTCTAACCTACATTGTTTATAAATGTAACTACTGAATTCTTTCTAACATTTTTCTAACATTTAAATTCTCTCTAAACATTTTACTTGTCCAAATTATTATATAAGTAGTATTAGTAGTTGTAGTAAACAAAAAAGGCTTCAAAACTGGACCTTTAATCTAGGGGTGTTGTGGGGGGTACATCCTTGCCCCACTCCCCCATTCCATCTGGATTCGCCCCTGCTTTGGCGTCTGAGCACAAAGAATGGATAACATTTATTTATGCAGAAAACATGACCAGATTTACAGGTAAGAAAGTTTTATTGCGTTTTCACATCATGTGGTCCTCAGAAAGAGAGTTTAAGTGCATTTGAGTGGAAAATAGTGTTAGTTGTTGAAGTGTCGCGGAGGATCAGCTGTTTTTAGCAGCAGATACGGAGCGGCTCAGCTCAGAATTCTAAATAAAGGAGAAGAAAAAAAGCATAAAATGTCTTTGTAAATCTCAGTGCAGGTGTGCTGTTATCACTGCGCTTTAAGAGGTGAGGACGAGTTGTAGCCGCTGTAGAAAACCATGGATGAAAAGCTCACAGCTTGTTTAAAGTGGGCAGTTCAGTCGAACCCCGACCTCCTGCCCACGGACCAAGTTTAATGCTGCTATCGACCCACAATGCAAAAATAATAGTAACACACAGTGACTTAGAGAAGTAACTTTAATCTGATTACTCATTTGGAAAGATTAACGCGTTAGATTACTCGTTACTAAAAAAAGTGGTCAGATTAGAGTAACGTTACCGGCATCACTGGCGGGTCTGTCTTCATTTGAAGATTCTGTTTTGGCTGAATGGAGGCTGCAGGAGGACTACCACGAGGGGAAAGACTTTCTAAATAAAAACAAACATAAAAATAAAGAAATGCATTGTGATGTAATAATAGATATATTTATAAACCAGACCTGGAGCTAAGGTTTCTCTGGCCTCAGGAAGGAGGAACTTGAGCTCCTTTGGAAGAGGGACAGGCTGTGGCACAGCAGTGGGAACAGCTGAAGAGCAGAGAGACGTGTACAAGTATTTAACTGTAAATGATGACTTGTGGTTTTAAAATGTGCATTGAGTTCTGATAAAGTGCTTTGGGTGTACCATCTCCTGAATCCTCTGGGACTGTGGGCATGGACTGAGATGCTGTAGAAAGAAAAAAAAATTACAATTAGTTTTTTTTTTGTTAAATCACAGTTTAATTGAGATGTTAGTAAAATGCACACAGCACTAGAGTGTGACTTCTTCTGCTTGTTTTGTTTATTCCACACTATCAGGAATAACAATGATTTCAGTAGGAGAAGCACTTTAAAGGTTAAATGTCACTACACTCATTCACAACCATGCATAACATAAGTGTCACTTACCCTCATCGCAGATGGTATCAATTCATAGTCACATTGTTGTGGGCGGCCTGCTCTGTCTGCTGCTTTTTCTCCTCTCTGCACAGGTGGCGGCGCGTCTCAAGCTGATGAAGACACCTGTTCCACATGCAATCAGCTCATGTATTTCAGCCCCATCTCTTCAGTCCATCATCGCCAGAAACTCAGCTAATCCACACAGTAAGCTTTGGCCTTGCTACTTTTTCAGAAGTAGAATATTCTGCTAACTTTTTGGTGTTTCCACACCTGTTGTCGAGCCCCAGCTCAGAGCAATTACCAGCTAAGTGTTTGTCATTTTACCTTCACTGAGCTCTGCGAGGAATATAGCACAAACTGTGAACTTTTTCTAAGAACATACATGAAGAAGAACCTGAACTGAATCTGTCTAATTATCTGCATATTGGGACCAGCTATGATAGTTTGTCACTGTTTGACTGTGAGACTCACTTCTGGAAGTTATCTACTCAGCACTCACCATCTGTCTCTCCCTCCAGCTTCGTCGACAGCTTGCAGGTGGCCACCTGGCTCTGGATCCACCTTCCAGGGCAGAAGAACTCGGGGCTGCGGTACTCCTGTTTCCACCGCTGTGCGGGCCGGTCTCCACACGGATAGACAGTCCATACATTCTCTACATCCAGTGGTGGGCACACTTCCGATAACAGATAATTATCGAAGATAATGTTTTCATTATCGGATTATCTTTTTAGATAACTTTAAAAACCATCATCAGACTAATTATCTTCCGATGAATTGCCGTCCGATAACGTAGTAAATCAAGCTGAACAGTGAAAAACATTTTTAAAACTTAAAAGCAGTTGAGACCTTCCTGTTAAAAGTTTCCTAATAGGTATATTGTTTTACCCTCTGCAAACAGAAGAGAGCTGTTTTCAGAAGAAACCACTCTATCCTCTGTAGGCAAAGGAGAACTGGTGACCCCCCCAAAAAAATCATTTCCTAATAATCGCAGTATCACCCAAGTCATCCAGAGGCATACATTTTTAACTTATGGTTAAAATTTTAACCTACTCATTTTGGACAAGTTATTTAAAATTACTGTCATGTCTGAAGTTTTATAAAGTGAAAATATCAGATACATGTTTTCGTTTTAAAGTAATGTGCTAATTTTTAAGATTTTGTGAGCACATGCTGTGCCCGGCAGCAATGCATAATGGGTAGCATAGGGTAATCTCAGACGTTCACGACAGGACAAATGCATTTCAGATACTCTGTTCAGGCTCCACGGACAACAGCATTAAACTCTAGTGCCTAAAACTCTCGTGAATATATTCTCTGGGTTTATAGACGTTATTGTATTTGCGTTTGTTAAATTCCACGCATCTTAAATGTAGCAGACACGGATTATCTGGAATTTTGTTTGGCAAGTTTTCAAGGCCTCTACTGCCATCTACTGGCCAGTAGTGTTCATGGCAGTATTCGCCCCAAGTACTAAGCGTCTGGGTACCAGTAGATGGCAGTGTTCTATTTATTTTGATCCGGTTATCAGATGGCGGTCAAATCAACTTTTTGGCTTTGCAAATGGCTTTTTTTTTTTTTTTTTTTTTTACAAATTAAGTTTAAAAACAAACAACAAAAAACATTACAAGACTGCTCTGCGGTTGGATGCTTGTAGCTCTTCAGCAGCAGGAGGTGGTCGTGAGAGGTTAACACTTGTTACTACACTACATGATGCAGGACGCGCGATTAACCTGAAACTCGGTCCAAAAATTCTCGCACGAAAAATCATCTGAAAAATGGCCTTAACACGCACAGTGTAAAGACATTTATGTGTCAAGATAAGGCTTTTCAGAACTGACCAATTGTTAACCTTGTCCTTTGTTTTATCTATGTTTTTTATTTATTATTGCATTTTAACCTGTGAAGTGCTTTGTGACTTATGTCTGTGAAAGGCACTATATAAATAAATTTACTTACTTACTTACTATTGAGTGCACATTTTACATCATCATCAAACATGCGCACGGCACTAATAAAACGTGCGCACATTCTCTCCACATGCAAAACATTTTGCGATGACACTTCCAGGGCTCCGTAAAAATGCCTGTTTTTACAAATAAAAATGGAATATTTACAAAAGCACATTTATCTTTAAACCAACACACGTCAAATTAACGTGTTGATTTACATAATGAATGACTGAAACAATCAGTGTTTAGCAGAGGCACTTTTACCCAGAATGCTTTGCGGTCTGTGATTGTTACAAAACCTCAGAATTAGTGCATTATTCAACATTAAAATATATGTTATATTTTAACTTTGTACAAATGACAGAATTGACATTAATGGAGTTATTCTATCAGTATTTTCACAAAACCATAAGTTAGTATGACTATATTTTTCAAGACCTCTGCCTGACCGGAGCATTATGATTAGTAGAGAGCTGATTTTGTGGGTGCTGTTAGGATTCTTCTGTGCAGCTCCCTACAGGGGGCAGCATGGTCAAACATGGAAATACTGGCTCATTCTTTGGGGTTTTTGTCACTTTTGATGCTTTCAAAAGTGATTGTGTTAAGTCAATTTCAGCTTCTTAGTAATTGCAAATGTACCAGAGACAATACTGGAATTTATCGGTTATAGATTATCTGTAACTTCCGATACATTTGTGGGTGGTTTATCTTTATCAAAGATAACTTTTCAGTTATCTGATTATCTGTTATCAAAGTTAATTTTTTGGTTATCTGTGCCCACCACTGTGTACATCCATAACCCATCTGGCCTGGATCGAGTATGCCCATAACAGCAGGTGTCGTCAGCCACCGGCCTCTCCCCTTTCGAGGTATGTCTGGGGTACCAACCTCCTCTGTTTCCGGTGGTTGAGGAGAGGTCGGTGTGCCCTCGGTCCAGGCCCACCTACGGAAGTGCCGTCGGGTGTGGCGTGCCGCCCGTTCTGCCTTGCTGAGGGCCCGGGATGGACGAAGGCCCATGCAGACCGTCGGCGGACCCCGGCCCCTACGTACCGCCAGGGCAGGCAGTGTGGTTGTCTACTAAGGACATTCCCCTTCAATGTCCCCTAAGCTGCAGGACCGGTATATCGGTCCGTTTAAAATCATCAAGGTACTCAGTCCAGCCGCAGTGAGGCCGGAAGCTGAAGCCTCACTGCGGATCCATCCCGTTTTCCACGTGTCCCGGATCAAGCCCCATCACACCTCACCCCTCTGTACTCCGGGTCCGGCACCACCTCCTGTCCGGATTATCGATGGCGAGCCGGCTTGGACTGTGCGCCGGCTCTTAGACGTCCGTAGGATGGGCCGGGGCTTCCAGTATTTGGTGGACTGGGAGGGTACGGACCTGAAGAATGCTCCTGGGTGAAGAGGAGCTTCATCCTGGACCCGGCCCTCCTGGCCGATTTCTACCGCCGCCACCCGGACAAGCCTGGTCGGGCACCAGGAGGTGCCGTTGAGGGGGGGTCCTGTTGTGTGGGCCGCTGAAGAGGAGGTACTGCTGGCCCACCACCACCAGAGGGCACCCTGCCTGGAGTGCGGGCTCCAGGCACCAGAGGGCGCTGCCGCCTCACAGGAGTAGCCGGGGTGACAGCTGACACTCATCACCTATGACAGCTGTCACCACTCATCTGATCAGCATCGGTATATCAGCAAGACGTCATCTCCACCTCTTTGCCGAGATATCGCTTTACCAGGAAGGTAACATTCTCAGCTGGCTGTGAGATTTTTTCGACAGTAACCTTTTGTCCCTTTTTGTGTATCGTACAGCAGACTCTTTTTCCAACAAGAGGTGGAGTTGGTTTTCCTGCGTGTGGATTGCTGGGTGCATACGCGCCCACATTTAATTGTTTTTTTGTTCCTCGCCAGCAGTACCAGGTCCGACACACGGAGGCAGTGGCCACCTGGGAGTTCGGGACTTGGCGGCTCCAGTATTCCCGGGGTCTGGTGGCGGAGGAGATCGTGTGGTTCCGGTTCTGCTTTGGACAGACGTCTTCTATCTTCGAGCCTGCCCACAGACACCTTTTGTGATTTGACCTTTTGTCTATTGTTGTAATCTGTTGTGTTTGTTGTGCCCTTTCACAACAGTAAAGTGTTGTTATTTGACTTCCTCCATTGTCCGTTCATTTGCGCCCCCTGTTGTGGGTCCGTGTACCTACACTTTCCCAACACTGAGGCAGAACGCCCTCACTGTAGTACGGATAAGGGGAGATGCCTCTGAACCAAAAAACTGCTGGGAGAGAACATCCTACAGTTTGGGAGGTACAAGGGGAAGTCTTTCCGCTGGCTCCTTGAGAACGAGTGGGCTACACCTTGTATCTCATCCAAAGCCATCAGCGAGAGGAAGCTGCTGGCGCTCTGATGACTTCCCTGATGATGATACTTCTCTCCAGTGACACGTTTGGACACAATGTTTAATGAGTGAATAAGAGCAGGGTCAAACACAGGTGGGAGGCGCACACCAGGCTGCTTCAGGTCAACCAGGCGCTGATAATTCCAGTGGCACACTCCTGTCAGACCTTGAGCCTGGAACAACTCTGATGACACTTGTGTTCCTGTCACCCATTGAGCTTGGTGGAAGTGGTAGCCCTCCTGCTGAGAGGTGCCTCGGATTGGGATCCAGACAGGGACTTTGGCGGGCTCACCTGGCACATGGTTGAGTTGGATGGTTCCTCCATGACGGTAAAGAATGCCTCCCTCCACCTCTGGTCACTGAGGCACCCGCGGAGTATGTGAACCCTCTGTATCCTCCAGGTTTTCAGCATTGAGGGTTTGAAAAGATAGACACCGTTTGGGTCTGTGGCCATGTGGAAGTGTTTGAACACCCCTCTACTCTCTGGATCAGCTCCCTGGGCTGAGGAATCTTCACCCTGCAGTGCTCACGGATGTGCTGATTGGTGGGATTTGCAGGCTGGATGCCACAGAAGTCATATGCATCTTTAAGCCTCTGCAGGTCATCCTGGTCCACCACAGAGAAGGCAGCTGACAGGAACTGTGCAAATGAGCTGTACAGAGGGTGATGTTCAGAGATACACTCACGGAGGAACCTTCTCATACAGTGAAACAAGTCCAGCTTGATGGTAATGCCACTGTTGTAGTGTATTCTTGATGCACTTGAACTTAACATGTTCCCTGAAGTGGCCTCAGTAACAATGGCATCTGTTGTTGTCCACGAGTCCCAGGTCAAATGTTCCCCTGCCAGAGACTCCGCCACCCTGAACGATGCACAGCAATCCCTAAAGACAAAGACAAAAACACTATCACCACAGCACATGTAATAGGTACAGACATGCAAAGGAGACGCAGTCAACACAACTAATTTATTCTTTACTTAATTATTCACAGTTGAATAATTATGCATCAAGATTGTAAATGAAAGTTATTACAAAATGAATTAATTCATATCACTGAATAGGTTCTATTACTGATGTATGGAATACTGAGCAGCAAAGCATAATAGACAATAAAAATAATAAAAAACTGGTGTCTCACCTGTCCACCCATGATACTGGGCCTTCTCAATGCCAACCCTGCCGTAGTGGTTTGAGAGGCCCTCGTACATGTGTGTCAGGCTTTTGTCCGTCTCAGACTGCACCATGACACAGGACAAGATCATTCAGTTCTCATTCACAGCATAGGATGTCATAGCGCCAGAGGAGAACGTGACTTTCCTGGCGACTTTACGGGTATGGTCCAAGCAAAGCCTGTCCAAATGTTCCCTGCAGCAGCCGCTGAATGATGTCCTTTTGGTGCTTGAACTCATGCCGCAAGCAGTCTGTGAGGTAGTGAGAGGACACAGAGACCCCATTCCAGCCGTCAGAGTCACTGTAATCCCCAAAAGGCTCTGGCGTGGACTCCTGCCGCAAGAACTGGGAAATGGTCTTCTGCCCATAAGCTCCTGCCTCACCATCCATCACGTTCTGGCAGCAGAGGAGATATGCCAGGTTGGCATGCTCATATTTGAGGTGCAGCATCTCTGATCTGGTTGGCCATGTCAGTGGGGGATATTCCAGTCCTTCTCAGCTCATCCAGGACTGACTTACAAATGGCCTTGTAGGTCAGTACAGCTGGTAACAGGTTGGTGAATCTCTGGGGGAGTTTTTCCAACCAGAGAGGGCTGTCAGCATACCACCTCCTCCGGCATCTCTTACAGCAGAGCCTGGATGACAGTAAGTAGTACTGTCCCGTTAGGCCCACTATCAAACGTGGTCTTCCCACACAAACAAGGCTGAGCACAGTCTCCAGAGCATGGCAAGGAGTCATTTTTCAGCCGTGCATCAGGTAGTCACTCTCCGGCTTCCAAATAAAAAAGGGGTGGAGCTGAATGAATTTGGGAGAGGGCATATTGTGGACACTGTCAATCAGTTCAGGTTGGGGAGGTAAGCGCCACAAGGAGAAGGTCTTCATAGGATTGCTGACAGGACGGGAGCCTGGCCACAGACCCATAGTCTCCAGCTCCACCTTCATCTACATCTTCTGCTGATGGGAGCAGTTCCACTGGCTGAGCTCCTGCTCAGTGAGAAGCAGCGGAGGTTGTGGTCTGTTGGCTGCAGCTGTGGGTTGGACTGGAGCAGGAGCTAAATGATAACAAAAAAACACAACAAAACACAAATATTACAATACCATTTATATTTTTCTGAGCACTTAAAACATTTCTCCACTCAATAAATAAGCCCATACATATACAATGAGAAGATATTCTAACTAATGTATTAGTTAGAAAGCTCTTCTCATATTGTATATGTGGACTGATAAATTAATATATGAATGTTAATATGGTGACCATACAGACTCACTTGTAAATTTAATTCAATTAAAATTTATTCTGGAATCAGGATCCAGATAAATAAGAACAGTAGTGACAAGATGCACTGTTCTTTTAATTGTTGTCTCCACAACACTTTGCTTATGCACTGCACAACTACTTACTGCGGGGTCTGTCTTCATTTGAAGATTCTGTTTTTGGCTGAATGGAGGCTGCAGGAGGACTACCACGAGGGAAAAGAGTTTCTAAATAAAAACAAACAAATAAAAATGCATTGTGATGTAATAATAAATGTATTTCTAAACTGGACCTGGAGCTAAGGTTTCTCTGGCCTCAGGAAGGAGGAACTTGAGCTCCTTTGGAAGAGGGACAGGCTGTGGCACAGCAGTGGGAACAGCTGAAGAGCAGAGAGACGTGTACAAGTATTTAACTGTAAATGATGACTTGTGGTTTTAAAATGTGCATTGAGTTCTGATAAAGTGCTTTGGGTGTACCATCTCCTGAATCCTCTGGGACTGTGGGCACGGACTGAGATGCTGTAGAAAAAAAAAAATTAGTTTTTATTTTTGTTAAATCACAGTTTAATTGAGATGTTAGTAAAATGCACACACAGCAATAGAGTGTGACTTTTTTTTCCAACAATGTTTTTTTATTAGTTTTAACATATATACGTGAACACAAAGACAACATAAATAATAGCAATAGGAAATTAAGATATGGACATAAAAGAAAAACCAACAAATAACGAAAAATAAAAAAAATAAATAAGTTAATAAAAAAAGTCACACTCAATATTCAATGTCACCTTTTCAACAAACCCACTTCAGCAGTTCTTTAGGTAGTCCATCAACGGCGCCCATACATTCTCGAACTCCTGTACTTTGCCTCTATTATGTCAGTCTCTCCTCGCGTGATGCATCATGCCATTTCTCCCAACCAAGATTGTTTTGAGCGTACCTCAGTCTCTCCCAGGACAAAGCGATCAGCCTCCTGGCCTGCAGGAGGCCAAAGTCAATGAGAGTTCGATGTCCGGCACATATAGGAAGGTCATGTGGATGTAGTCCTAAAATACAGAGCTTTGCTACACAGTGTATATGTACACCAATAATTTTACTTAAATTGCTGACAATAATCTCCCAAAACGTTTTAACTTTAATACATTCCCACACACAATGAATTAAAGTACCTTTTTCAGTTAAGCATTTAGTGCATATATCTGGAAGGTCCGGGGACCATTTGTTAAGTTTGTCAGGGGTCACATATGTTCTCATCAGCCATTTATGTTGTTAAAGTTTCATTCTTGAGTTGATTGTTTGAGTTTGAGCTTTTAAACATGCTGTTGCCCATTCAGCCTCATCAATATCTTCTTTAATATCCAAACTCCATGTTCTCATTTTATCATTACTGGATTCTTTATCAGATGCAACTAATGCTGCATATAATATTGAAATCTGACATTTTGCATGCCCATGTTTTATCATAATTCCCTCTAGGCAGGACAGTGAAGGTTCAGAAATAGCATCACTATGATGTGAAATAAAATGTTTTATTTGCAGGTACTTAAAAAAATGTTTTTGAGGGATTGAATACTTTGTGCTAAGTTCATTAATGTTAATGTACCTTGATTACACAGATCTACTTTTGTATGCCTTTGTCTGACCAAACTTTAAAGCCACCATCTGCCCTGCCAGGAGCGAACAAAGTATTACCCCAAATGGGCGAAAACTGAGATAGTGGGTGTATCACCCTATATGTTTATGAGCTTTGACTCAAATATCGATGTATAGAGTGTGGACTTCTTCTGCTCATTTTGTTATTCCACACTATCAGGAATAACCATGATTTGAGCAGGAGAAGCCTTTAAAGGTTAAATGTCACTACACTCATTCACAACCATGCATAACAAAAGTGTCACTTACCCTCATCACAGATGGTATCAATTCATAGTCACGTGGACTTTAGGCAGAACACACATGCAAACAAACAAAGACAAAGTGACGGAACATGGTCAAGAATGATTGAACTCATGCACGGAATAGACATGTCCCAAAACGGTCCTCAAGGGTAGGAACATGTCTCTGAACCTGTTTGCTGCTGCACGTCTCCCACTACTGCTGGTGATGACAAAGCTGAAAGACAAATCCCAAATATGTTCATTAAAAATACACAAAAATCAGCTCTAATACCTGACAGTAAGTAGAACTTACACATATCTGTATACTCGGGGGTTGTTGAAATGCTGAGCATTGCCCTTTCGAGTTCCTCATCTTCCATTTCTTAAAAAAATAAATACATAAAAATACACTTACTGAAATTGTTAATGCCTTCCCATGATTTAGTGCCTCTTCTACATGTGATTGCTGATGAAATCCCTTCTGTCTATTAAGAAGTCTGCATACATTCTAGTGTATATAGTGTTTACTCATTACGCATTCTACCTATTTACTTTAATAATTATTTCAAAGACTAAATAAGTGCTCTGTAATGTGGAAAAATGCAGTTCAACAATTTGAAGCTTTTTACTCACCCATGGGTTCAGCAGATGAGACAGAGGTGGTGTGGACAGAGGGAGGGTGGATGGGAGTGGAGGACACAGGGGAAGAAGACACAGGTGTGAAGGACAGCTGCTGTCTCTTCTGGAGGTACTGCTGCAGTTGTGCATCTTGGTCCCCAGAGCGCACTTCCTTTTTAGGATGAAGGCTGCATAGCCATCAGCCCCTGCTCTCCCAGACCTCTCTCCAGGTGCTGTTGGCACGGGCACCAAACCCGACCTGCTGGTCCTCCTCTGCTGCTGGAGTGGTGGGCACAGAAATTTTCTGCGCCTCATGTCTAAGCAAAGCGGTGATCTCCTGGAAACTCAGGGCATAGCGGAGGAAGGACATCAGGCTGTCTTTGCTATGCCCCTCAATCATCAGCGCGCCAGCAGCTTCCTCTCGCTGATGGCTTTGGATGAGATACAAGGTGTAGCCCACATCGTTCTCAAGGAGCCAGCGGAAAGACTTCCCCTTGTACCTCCCAAACTGTAGGATGTACTCTCCCAGCAGCTCTTTTGGTTCAGAGGCATGTCCTCCCCTCATCCGTACTACAGTGAGGGCATTCTGCCTCACTGTCTCCTCCTTCACTGGGGCACTCTCGGTCCTTCATAGAGGGTTGTTCTTCATTTTTTTGGCCTCATCAGAAGGGTCTTTACCGCAGGAAACCCAGTGGGCCCTTGCGGAAAACCACACTGACTCGGCCAGGCGGTAAAAAAAAAAAGTCTCCATTTTTCTCTCTTAAAAAAAATAAGTATACTTTTATTACTAGACTAACTTTGCAGTACACAGCACTTCAAGCAATATACATTGTGTGAAATCATTCCCAAATTATAGTACCATATAATATTGATAATGATGATGTTCTAAATCATGACTGTTATCTGATTATGTTGGAGAATAAAGGAAAACATTAAAACAGAAATAAATTAAAATGAACTTATCGGGAGCGTCAGACAGGAATGGTTGGACACAAATGCAGGAGTCGATACAAAAGCGCTGGTTGAGATAGGCGTTTACTGAGAAACTCAGTGGGATTCGGTACACGATAAGGCAGTCCAAAACAAGCAAACAAAGCAGGATCATCAGGCAAAAGCTGTGGTCAGTACAAACAGGCAGGTGGTCAGGTACACAACATGAAAACAGGACTTGGGAGATACACACTATTCAGAGCCAGAAGCGAGGGCACAAGGCGCAACGATCGAGCAAATAACCAGTGCAACCAGTGAGACTTATATACACACCTAGGTGATGAGCTGCTGATCGGAAACACCTGTGCAGAAAGATCCAGAAGTGGGTGTGGTCAAGACAGTGCCCCGCCCCCCCCCCAGCACAAAGAGACAGGGAAGACACACAGGAGACAAAACCACCAAATAAATACTAACATAAAACATGGCAGAAGAACCGTGCAACCGCAGAGCATGACAGGCCCCCCCCACCTAACGTCCGGCACCTAACAGCCCAGGTGAACCAGGATACAGAGCGTGGAAGTCCCTGATCAAGTCCGGATCCAGGATGAAACGGGAGGGAACCACAAACCCTCTTCCGGCCTGTAACCCTCCCAGTCCACCAGGTACTGCACCCCCCTCCCACGCCGCCGAGACCCCAAGAGGCGGCGCACCAAAAAGGCCGGCCCACCGCCCACAAACCGGGCGGTCAGCAGGGGAACGGCCGGAGGGCACAACGGACTGTGTGGACAGGCTTCACCTGGCTGACGTGGAAGGTGGGGTGAATCCTCAATGACCTGAGCAACCGAAGGCGGACTGAAACTGGGTTTATGACTTTTGTGATGGGAAACGGACCAACAAACCTGGGAGCGAGCTTCCTCGGCTGACCACGGATGGGCAGATGGCGTGTCGAAAGCCAGACTCGTTGTCCAGGGCAATAATCTGGAGCTTGTGACCTCTTCCTGTCCGCTGCCACCTTGTAAGCCGCTGATGCTCACAGCAAGGCCCGACGGGCCTGCTCCCTGGTCCGTCAACAACGGAGGATGAGCGACAAAGCCAAAGGCACCCGGGAAGTTAAGGCTGCAGAAGAAAACAGAGGAGGTTGAAAACCATGAGTCACGTGGAACGGGGAGTAGCCCGTGGATGTAGAAGGCAAACAATTATGAGCAAGTTCAATCCAAACTAGCTGGGAAGACCAGGAGGCTGGGTGCTGCGAGGCAAGGATCCGCAGACCCTTTTCCAACTCCTGATTGATTCTCTCTGTCCGTTTGCCTGTGGATGGTAACCGGAAGTGAGACTGGAATAGACCCCCAACAGACGACAAAACTCCTTCCAAAAGTGAGAAATAAACTGTGGCTCTTGGTCAGAAACAATGTCCTGAGGGAACCCGTGCAATCTAAAAACGTGGGCTAATAATGCTTCGGCAGTTTTTGGCAGATGGTAACTTTGGAAGCGGCACAAAATGTGCCATCTTGGAAAGTCGATCGACAACAATAAGTATGACTGTGTTACCCTGAGACGGCGGTAAGCCTGTAACAAAATCCACTGAAATGTGTGACCATGGTCGTGTCGGAATGGGTAATGGGTGGAGTTTACTGGAAGGTGGTTGGGAGGCTGATTTATTCATGGCACACGTCTGACATGCCCTGAGGTAATCCTTCACGTCAGAGAGCAGCCGAGGCCACCAAAACCGTTCCTGGATTATACGTGCGGTGTTCTTTATCCCTGGATGGCAAGCAAAATGACTTTCATGCCCCCAACGAATGACCTCCCCCCGTAGTGAGTTCGGCACGAACATTTTCCCTGGTGGACAATCGCGAGGTGCGGGAACGTGATGCGTCACAGACCGTACCCTAGTCTCGATGTCCCAGGTGATTGCCGAGATGAAGCACGCTGCAGGCAGGATTGTACTGGGTGCTGTCTGTGCCTCTGACGGGTCTTTGCGTTGAGAAAGAGCATCCGGTTTGCCATTCTTCGAGCCGGGACGGCAAGACTTTGCGAAGTTAAAGCGACTGAAAAAGATTGACCATCTGGCTTGGTGAGAATTGAGTCGTTTGGCCAAACGCAAGTGTTCAAGGTTCTTATGATCGGTCCACACTAAGAATGGTACTTGTACCCCTTCCAGCCAATGGCGCCACTCCTCCAAGGCCACTTTCACCACTAACAGTTCGCGGTCACCAATGTGGTAATTTCGTTCCTGGACAAATATGCACAAGGATGTAACTTTTCCATCTGCCAGATTAATTTGGGACAGAACAGCACCGACACCAACATCGGAGGCGTCTACCTCGACCACGAACTGTCGGGCGGGGTCAGGTAGGAGTAGAACTGGGGCCACAGTGAAGCGCTTCTTTAGGACCTGAAATGCCTCACACTCCGATGATGTGTGAAAGGTCTGGAGGGATGAGGTGACTCTATGCAATGGAGCAGCAATTGTGCTGAAATTTCGAATGAACTTGCGGTAAAAATTCGCCAAGCCTAAAAATCTTTGGACTTCCTTACGACGGGAGCAATACGAACCCTAAAAACGAGATGAGGATTATGGAATTCACATTTTTCTGCTTTTACAAACAACTGGTTCCTCAACAGCGTCTCGAGAACCATGTGCACATGCTGGTGTGTGTTTCTTCATTGCAGAAAAGATCAAAATATCATCCAGATACACAAATATGAACTTATTTAGAAACTCATGTAGAACGTCATTAACCAGGTTTTGGAAAACGGCATGTGCATTAGTTAAACCGAAAGGCATGACTAAATACTCGTAGTGGCCAGTGGGAGTGTTGAATGCCGTTTTCCATTCATCTCCTTGTCTGATCCACACTAAATGGTAAGCATTACGGAGGTCGAGTTTTGTAAAGATTTTGGCGCCCTCTAGTAGTTCAAAAGCGGTGGCAATCAACGGCAGGGGATAACGATTCTTTACGGTGACGTCGTTAAGGCCGCGATAATCAATACAGGGCCGCAGCGACTTGTCCTTTTCAACAAAGAAAAACCCCGCCCTGGCGGGCGAGGGACGAATCAAGCCTGCCTCCAAAGATTCCTGAATGTATTCATTCATTGTGGTGCGTTCAGGGGCAGTCAGTGAAAACAGCTTTCCCCGCTGAGGACTGGCACCTGGGAGTAAATCAATGGCACAGTCATATGCACCATGTGCAGGTAGTGATTTAGCTTTGGATTTGCTGAAGACTTCTGCAAGATCATGGTAACAAGGAGGTACCCCCCCTTAAATCAGGATTAGTGAAGTCAACAATCTCGGTTGCCTTGGAAACAGCGCCCCGCACAGTCTGGTCCCCATGAACTGATCTGTCCCTCTGCCCAGTTTAGTTGTGGACAATGTTCTTTTAACCAGGGATGCCCCAAAATCGGAGTGAGTCATCTTGTCAAACACGTGAAAGCTTATTGTTTCCGCATGAGTTCCTGCAATAATCATCTGTACAGACTGTGTGCGATGAGTTATGCGACCAAGCTCTTGGCTGTCCACGGCATACATGACCAACGGTCGTGTGATGCGGTATAACGACAAGTGTAGAGACCGGGCGAGCAAGGATTGCATCAAATTCACATTTGAACCAGAATCAATGAACACCGGGACGGAGCATGAGGAATTTTGAGATAAGAACTTAGCGGTGATCACATTTTGCAGCGTAACCGAAGGAATAGAATTCTGACTCACCCGCAGTTCCGATCTTGGCCGCACGGGGGCACCCCTGGGTTGGCAATGAGTGACCACATGCCCTGCCTGCCCACAGTAGAAGCACAGGCACTGGTCTCTACGGTGCTGCCACTCCTCGGTGGTGAGCCATGCGTGACCCAGCTGCATGGGCTCCTCGGAGGGAGTGTGGGGAAGACCGGAAACGGGAGGAGAAGATCTGACTTGTCGAGCTGAAGACGTCTCCGTATGCTGGGCCGAAGGGTGCGTGTCGCGTCAAGGCCGGTCCGCCAGCCGACGGTCGGTGTGGATTGCAAGCGCTATGAGCTCATCCAGGTCTTCCGGAATATCGACGGCAATCAATTGTTCCTGGATGTGAGTTGAGAGGCCCTGGAAAAACACATCTTGGAGGGCCACCAGGTTCCACTCACTCTTTGCTGCTAGGATGCGGAAGTCGATTGCATAGTCGGCGACACATCGATTTCCTTGCTGAAGCCGCATCAGGGAACGGGCTGCCTCTCGCCCCGGTGACGTGTGCTGAAAAACTTGAAGAACAGTTTGGAACGCCTGGAGAGATGTACATGCTGGTGATTGCCTGCTCCACTCTGCTGCCCGGCCGGTTAGGTGAGTTATTATCAATGCTATCTTTGTCCGATCGGACGGGAACATTGCTGACATTAACTCGAAATGTAATTCACATTGTGTGACAAATGGTATGACATCTCCCGATTCCCCGGAGAAACGCTCGGGTTGTGACAGTTGGTTGCAGAAAGTGGGAGCTGCAATGGTTGCCGGCGGGGCAGCACTTGGTCCCGGAAGTGGTAGGCCGATGGTGGCCGAGACAGATGAGGCCTGATGTGAGACAGCAGCGACTAGTTGATCAATCTGTGTGCACACCGAGGTCATGAATGCGTCCTGTCACTTGGCGAGGTCGCCAATACTGGAGGACATTGCGGTGAGACGGTCCTCCTGTTCCGCTAACTGGCGGCTGTGGTATCGGACTGCTGACTGGAAGCTGTTTGAGTCCGCTGTGTCCGTAGTTGGTTCGATCGTTCAGGTACACAACATGGAAACAGGACTTGGAAGATGCACACTATTCAGAGCCAGAAGCGAGGGCACAAGGTGCAACAATCGCACGAATAACCACTGCAACCAGTGAGACTTATATACACCTAGGTGATGAGCTGCTAATCGGAAACACCTGTGCAGAAAGATCCAGAAGTGTGTGTGGTCAAGACAGTGCCACGCCCACCCCCCCAGCACCAAGAGACACAGAAGACACAGAAGACAAAAATCACCAAATAAATACTAACATAAAACATGGCAGAAGAACCGAGCAACCACAGAGCATGACAGAACTGGATTGTATAATGCTGATATAATTGTATAAGCAAGTTTTTAAAGATTTTATAGTGTTTCATGTTAACACTAAACAAAATAACATAATATAATAATGATACTAATAATAATAAGACATGAACAAAAACTGAATTAGTGATGAGTTAAATTAGTAATTTGTAAGCCTCCTCTGGAACTCATAACGTTACAGTACATAAGACAGTAATGAACCAATATAGAGAACTGGCACAATGCCTTGTTAGCAAAACTCACACTGTATATTAGTGTTACAATGAGACTTTGACAACAGCTACGATGAAACAGTATTACAGTTAGACATTAATTAAACATCAGCTCGGAAAGCCAATCAATTTTTCTCAACTAAAATGTGTTGTCACTCTGAAGTCCGGACAAACAATGAGTGAAAGTGGAAATTTACCAGAAAAAAAACATGCTGGCCGTAACAGCGACGCCGGTGGCAGAAAGTGGAACTACAGGGGGCCAGTGGTTTAGCACTACCATAGGAAATGAATGGGGAGCCGTTTAGAGCTGTTTAGCAAAAGAATCCACGAACAGTAGTGACAAGATGCACTGTTCTTTTAATTGTTGTCTCCACAATACTTTGCTTATGCACTGTGCCACAGTTACTTTGAAAAAGTAATCCAATTACTGATTACTCCTTGAAAAAGTAACTTAGTTACTTTACTGATTACTCAATTGGAAAAGTAACTAAGTTAGATTACTAGTTACTTTTTTAGTTACTTTTCCCAGCTGCCGACAACAACCCTCTGCCACCTCAACATGACAATGATACCTGTTTTGCCAAAACTCACTTTATAGTCACCCTTTCTTGACTTCAATGAAAATAAATACTTGTTTTATAAAAAGTAAAATAAAGACGTCTTTCTTGACCTCATATTTAACTGCTGACAGCACTGTAACAGTAAAACTTGCCATTTCTAACCTACATTGTTTATAAATGTAACTACTGAATTCTTTCTAACATTTTTCTAACATTTAAATTCTCTCTAAACATTTTACTTGTCCAAATTATTATTATAAGTAGTATTAGTAGTTGTAGTAAACAAAAAAGGCTTCAAAACTGGACCTTTAATCTAGGGGTGTTGTGGGGGGGTACATCCTTGCCCCACTCCCCCATTCCATCTGGATTCGCCCCTGCTTTGGCGTCTGAGCACAAAGAATGGATAACATTTATTTATGCAGAAAACATGACCAGATTTACAGGTAAGAAAGTTTTATTGCGTTTTCACATCATGTGGTCCTCAGAAAGAGAGTTTAAGTGCATTTGAGTGGAAAATAGTGTTAGTTGTTGAAGTGTCGCGGAGGATCAGCTGTTTTTAGCAGCAGATACGGAGCGGCTCAGCTCAGAATTCTAAATAAAGGAGAAGAAAAAAAGCATAAAAATGTCTTTGTAAATCTCAGTGCAGGTGTGCTGTTATCACTGCGCTTTAAGAGGTGAGGACGAGTTGTAGCCGCTGTAGAAAACCATGGATGAAAAGCTCACAGCTTGTTTAAAGTGGGCAGTTCAGTCGAACCCCGACCTCCTGCCCACGGACCAAGTTTAATGCTGCTATCGACCCACAATGCAAAAATAATAGTAACACACAGTGACTTAGAGAAGTAACTTTAATCTGATTACTCATTTGGAAAGATTAACGCGTTAGATTACTCGTTACTAAAAAAAGTGGTCAGATTAGAGTAACGTTACCGGCATCACTGGCGGGTCTGTCTTCATTTGAAGATTCTGTTTTTGGCTGAATGGAGGCTGCAGGAGGACTACCACGAGGGGAAAGACTTTCTAAATAAAAACAAACATAAAAATAAAGAAAATGCATTGTGATGTGTAATAATAGATATATTTATAAACCAGACCTGGAGCTAAGGTTTCTCTGGCCTCAGGAAGGAGGAACTTGAGCTCCTTTGGAAGAGGGACAGGCTGTGGCACAGCAGTGGGAACAGCTGAAGAGCAGAGAGACGTGTACAAGTATTTAACTGTAAATGATGACTTGTGGTTTTAAAATGTGCATTGAGTTCTGATAAAGTGCTTTGGGTGTACCATCTCCTGAATCCTCTGGGACTGTGGGCACGGACTGAGATGCTGTAGAAAGAAAAAAAAATTACAATTAGTTTTTTTTTTTGTTAAATCACAGTTTAATTGAGATGTTAGTAAAATGCACACAGCACTAGAGTGTGACTTCTTCTGCTTGTTTTGTTTATTCCACACTATCAGGAATAACAATGATTTCAGTAGGAGAAGCACTTTAAAGGTTAAATGTCACTACACTCATTCACAACCATGCATAACATAAGTGTCACTTACCCTCATCGCAGATGGTATCAATTCATAGTCACATTGTTGTGGGCGGCCTGCTCTGTCTGCTGCTTTTTCTCCTCTCTGCACAGGTGGCGGCGCGTCTCAAGCTGATGAAGACACCTGTTCCACATGCAATCAGCTCATGTATTTCAGCCCCATCTCTTCAGTCCATCATCGCCAGAAACTCAGCTAATCCACACAGTAAGCTTTGGCCTTGCTACTTTTTCAGAAGTAGAATATTCTGCTAACTTTTTGGTGTTTCCACACACCTGTTGTCGAGCCCCAGCTCAGAGCAATTACCAGCTAAGTGTTTGTCATTTTACCTTCACTGAGCTCTGCGAGGAATATAGCACAAACTGACTGTGAACTTTTTCTAAGAACATACATGAAGAAGAACCTGAACTGAATCTGTCTAATTATCTGCATATTGGGACCAGCTATGATAGTTTGTCACTGTTTGACTGTGAGACTCACTTCTGGAAGTTATCTACTCAGCACTCACCATCTGTCTCTCCCTCCAGCTTCGTCGACAGCTTGCAGGTGGCCACCTGGCTCTGGATCCACCTTCCAGGGCAGAAGAACTCGGGGCTGCGGTACTCCTGTTTCCACCGCTGTGCGGGCCGGTCTCCACACGGATAGACAGTCCATACATTCTCTACATCCAGTGGTGGGCACACTTCCGATAACAGATAATTATCGAAGATAATGTTTTCATTATCGGATTATCTTTTTAGATAACTTTAAAAACCATCATCAGACTAATTATCTTCCGATGAATTGCCGTCCGATAACGTAGTAAATCAAGCTGAACAGTGAAAAACATTTTTAAAACTTAAAAGCAGTTGAGACCTTCCTGTTAAAAGTTTCCTAATAGGTATATTGTTTTACCCTCTGCAAACAGAAGAGAGCTGTTTTCAGAAGAAACCACTCTATCCTCTGTAGGCAAAGGAGAACTGGTGACCCCCCCAAAAAAATCATTTCCTAATAATCGCAGTATCACCCAAGTCATCCAGAGGCATACATTTTTAACTTATGGTTAAAATTTTAACCTACTCATTTTGGACAAGTTATTTAAAATTACTGTCATGTCTGAAGTTTTATAAAGTGAAAATATCAGATACATGTTTTCGTTTTAAAGTAATGTGCTAATTTTTAAGATTTTGTGAGCACATGCTGTGCCCGGCAGCAATGCATAATGGGTAGCATAGGGTAATCTCAGACGTTCACGACAGGACAAATGCATTTCAGATACTCTGTTCAGGCTCCACGGACAACAGCATTAAACTCTAGTGCCTAAAACTCTCGTGAATATATTCTCTGGGTTTATAGACGTTATTGTATTTGCGTTTGTTAAATTCCACGCATCTTAAATGTAGCAGACACGGATTATCTGGAATTTTGTTTGGCAAGTTTTCAAGGCCTCTACTGCCATCTACTGGCCAGTAGTGTTCATGGCAGTATTCGCCCCAAGTACTAAGCGTCTGGGTACCAGTAGATGGCAGTGTTCTATTTATTTTGATCCGGTTATCAGATGGCGGTCAAATCAACTTTTTGGCTTTGCAAATGGCTTTTTTTTTTTTTTTTTTTTTACAAATTAAGTTTAAAAACAAAACAACAAAAAACATTACAAGACTGCTCTGCGGTTGGATGCTTGTAGCTCTTCAGCAGCAGGAGGTGGTCGTGAGAGGTTAACACTTGTTACTACACT
The DNA here is from genome assembly GCF_902500255.1 of Thalassophryne amazonica. Classification (NCBI taxonomy): domain Eukaryota; kingdom Metazoa; phylum Chordata; class Actinopteri; order Batrachoidiformes; family Batrachoididae; genus Thalassophryne; species Thalassophryne amazonica. Next base: position 155,411,060 of record NC_047103.1, on the reverse strand, counting down.
ACATGATGCAGGACGCGCGATTAACCTGAAACTCGGTCCAAAAAATTCTCGCACGAAAAATCATCTGAAAAATGGCCTTAACACGCACAGTGTAAAGACATTTATGTGTCAAGATAAGGCTTTTCAGAACTGACCAATTGTTAACCTTGTCCTTTGTTTTATCTATGTTTTTTATTTATTATTGCATTTTAACCTGTGAAGTGCTTTGTGACTTATGTCTGTGAAAGGCACTATATAAATAAATTTACTTACTTACTTACTAATATTGAGTGCACATTTTACATCATCATCAAACATGCGCACGGCACTAATAAAACGTGCGCACATTCTCTCCACATGCAAAACATTTTGCGATGACACTTCCAGGGCTCCGTAAAAATGCCTGTTTTTACAAATAAAAATGGAATATTTTACAAAAGCACATTTATCTTTAAACCAACACACGTCAAATTAACGTGTTGATTTACATAATGAATGACTGAAACAATCAGTGTTTAGCAGAGGCACTTTTACCCAGAATGCTTTGCGGTCTGTGATTGTTACAAAACCTCAGAATTAGTGCATTATTCAACATTAAAATATATGTTATATTTTAACTTTGTACAAATGACAGAATTGACATTAATGGAGTTATTCTATCAGTATTTTCACAAAACCATAAGTTAGTATGACTATATTTTTCAAGACCTCTGCCTGACCGGAGCATTATGATTAGTAGAGAGCTGATTTTGTGGGTGCTGTTAGGATTCTTCTGTGCAGCTCCCTACAGGGGGCAGCATGGTCAAACATGGAAATACTGGCTCATTCTTTGGGGTTTTTGTCACTTTTGATGCTTTCAAAAGTGATTGTGTTAAGTCAATTTCAGCTTCTTAGTAATTGCAAATGTACCAGAGACAATACTGGAATTTATCGGTTATAGATTATCTGTAACTTCCGATACATTTGTGGGTGGTTTATCTTTATCAAAGATAACTTTTCAGTTATCTGATTATCTGTTATCAAAGTTAATTTTTTGGTTATCTGTGCCCACCACTGTGTACATCCATCCTTCCTGTAATAAATCCGTGTTTAACTCCATCTTTTCTGCTCCCTGCTTCTGGGTTCGTATCCATTCATATCCGAACCATAACAGGAGTTTCTGGCCACGTCATGGACCCAGCGGGGTTGACCGGTTGCAGCAGGTGTTACAAATCCAGGGAGAGTATCTAGGGAAACTTCAGCAAGCCGTGGACTCTCTCACAGCTCACGTACGCTCACTGTCAGACCACATGAAATACTCTGATACGCGCCTCTCAGACCTCTCCACCCAGATGTCTCAGCTCTCATTCAGCCACACACCGACACCGCCTCCGCCCGCCCGCTCCACTACAGCTTCTCACCTCCTCCGGCGCTGCCTCCGCGGCACCCCTCGAGCCGTTCATTTGTCACCCAGAGCCATTTGAGGGGAATGTGGACACCTGTGCTGCGTTTTTAATGCAGTTTTCTTTAGTTTTCGATCAGCGCCCGTCACAGTATAGCTCCGATAAAAGCCGCATTGCATACATCATCAATTCTCTCCAGGGAGAGGCGCGCGCCTGGGCGACCGCGCTTTGGAACGACTCCTCATTGCTTAATTCTTTTTCAGCTTTCACCAGGGAATTTTGGTTAGTTTTTGATCATCCTGCGTGGAGGGATTCCGTTTCCCAACGTTTATTGAATTTAAAACAGGGGTCGCGCCGTGGAATACACGGTGGAATTCCGTGTGTTGGCTGCGGAGGCAGAGTGGAACAGCGCGGCACTTCAGAGTGTGTTCATCAATGGCCTGAATGATGCATTAAAAGATGAGCTGGCGGTCCGGGATGAACCTAGAGACTTAAACTCGCATATCTCGCTTATTATCAGGCTGGATAATAGGATGAGGGAGCGGGGCCATGAGAAAGGCCGTCGGGCTGACCGGGACTTTTCCGCTCGCCCCTCCCCTCGACACACATCAGGTCCGCCTCTCCCAAGCTCCGTCGAGTCCTCCTCAGACATGCCGGCTCCCCCTGCTGGCGAACCTATGCAGCTCGGCAGGGCCAAATTTCCCCCTGAAGAGCGCAGACGGAGACTGGCGTCTGGGGAGTGTCTCTATTGTAGTGCTAAGGGACACAGCCTTAACACCTGCCCCATTCGGCCAAAAGACCATGCTCATCCGTAGAGTCCGGGTTATGGGTGAACCAAGCCAGATTCACTGGTGTGGGTTCTAATCGCACCCAAATCCCGGCCACGCTTTATTTTGACAATGAAACACTTTCGGTTCCAGCTCTTATCGACACCGGAGCTGAAGGCGATTTCATTGATAACACTTTTGTGTCTAAATCTAAAATACCTCTAGAGGCACTATCTTCCCCACTGTCTGTGCATGCTCTGGATGGCACACCCCTTCCTACTGTCACTCACCGCACCGTTCCTGTTACACTAGTGGTGTCAGGGAATCATTGTGAGTCCATCCAGTTCTACGTGATTCCGTCCTCCTCCCCCCTGGAACTAGGCCACCCCTGGGTATTCAGACACAATCCCGGAATCAATTGGCAGACCGGGGCCATAACTCAATGGAGCGAAGCCTGTCTCCAGGGGTGCCTTAGTTCCTCGGTTCCTCCCTGCATGAAAGTCAAGGAGAAAGTCGCCACGCCCCCTGATTTGTCGTTAGTTCCTCCTGAGTACCACAACCTTGGTGAAGTGTTCAGCAAGGATTGTGCACTCTCACTTCCACCTCACCATCCTTATGACTGCTCCATTGATCTGCTTCCTGGTGCTCCTCTCCCATCTGGGAGATTGTACAATCTTTCCCGCCTGGAACGCGAATCAATGGAGACCTATATCCAGGACTCCTTGGCTGCGGGATTGATCCGGCCCTCTTCGTCCCCTGTGGGGGCAGGCTTCTTCTTTTGTTGGGAAGAAGGACGGCACCCTTCGCCCCTGCATCGATTTCCGGGGACTAAACGCCATTATGGTCCGCAATAGGTACCCTTTACCCCTTCTGGATTCTGCATTTAGTTCCTTGCACGGGGCGACTGTAGTCACCAAATTAGACCTTCGCAATGCCTATCACCTGGTGCGTGTTCGGGAGGGGGACGAGTGGGAAAACTGCCTTCAATACCCCTTTGGGACATTTTGAATACCTTGTCATGCCCTTCAGTCTCACTAATGCACCAGCCACATTCCAAGCGCTGCTGAACGACGTTCTATGGGATTTTTTTAATCGTTTCGTTTTCGTCTATCTAGACGATATCTTGATCTGCTCTCCCGATCCACAAACCCACGTTAAACAGGTGCAACTCGTTCTTCAACGATTGCTGGAGAATAGGTTGTTTGTAAAGGCCGAGAAATGCGGTTTCAACCTCAACACCGTGTCCTTCCTGGGATTTATCATCTCCCACAATCAGGTCAGACCTGACCCAGCGAAGGTCAAAGCCGTTCAACTGGCCAGTACCATCTACATGCAAACACTTACAGCAGTTTTTGGGGTTCGCAAACTTTTACCGACGTTTTATACGTGGGTTTAGTCAGATTGCCGCTCCCCTTTCCGCCCTTACCTCTTCCAAAACCACGTTTCAGTGGACCCCCCAGGCTGACTCCGCCTTCTCGGCTCTGAAAAAACGGTTCGCCTCGGCTCCAATACTTACCCAGCCTGACCCAGATCATCAGCTCATCGAGGTGGATGCTTCCGACACAGGGCTAGGAGCGGTTCTTTCCCAGAGGTCAGAGGGAGACAATAGGGTACACCCATGTGCGTATTTCTCGCGGCGCCTTACCCCCGCTGAAAAGAACTATGACGTGGGTAACCAGGAACTCCTAGCTGTTAAAGAGGCTCTATCTGAGTGGAGACATTGGCTGGTGGGGGCCGCAGTTCCATTCATTGTGTGGACAGACCACCGCAGTCTAGAATACATCCAGACAGCTAAAAGCCCGGCAAGCCAGGTGGTCCCTGTTTTTTGGTAGATTCCATTTCCCTATTTCCTATCGCCCAGGCAGTAAAAACCTTAAACCAGACACCCTATCTCGCCAGTTTTCCCTTCCCGAAGAGCCGTCAGACTACCAAGACCATCCTGTCTCGGTCCATGGTTGTGGGGGCACTGACCTGGGATGTTGAGCGAGCCGTCCAGGAAGCCCACATCTGGATCCGGGGGGGGCCCACCCGGTCGGCTTTTTGTTCCGCCGGAGGTTCGGTCTCAAGTTCTGCAATTCTGCCACTCATCCAAATTGTCATGCCATCCCGGAGTCACCCGTACTCTAGAACTGTTACGTCATCGTTTTTGGTGGCCCACGGCACAGGCTGATGTGAGGGAGTACATCTGTGCCTGCTTGGTCTGTGCCCGCGGCAAGTCCTCCCACCAACTGCAACCTCTTCCGATTCCGGGTCGCCCATGGTCACACCTCGGGATGGACTTCGTCTCAGGACTTCCTCCATCCCAGGGTAACACAGCAGTCCTCACAATCGTGGATCGGTTCTCCAAGGCAGCCCACTTTGTGCCCCTGCCAGAGTTGCCAACCGCCCAGGAGACCGCTGACCTTCTGGTCCTCCACGTCGTCCGGTTGCATGGCATACCCCAAGACATTGTATCTGACCGGGGACCCCAGTTCACGTCGCAGGTTTGGAGGAGCTTTTGCACTGCGCTTGGGGCCTCGGTCAGCCTGTCGTCCGGGTTTCAGCCACAGACCAACAGGCAGGCAGACCGGACCAACCAGGACCTTGAGGCCACCTTACGGTGTGTCTCTGCCGCACACCTGTCGGACTGGAGCCAACAACTACCCTGGGTGGAGTATGCTCACAATTCCCAGGTCTCGTCTGCCACTGGACTCTCGCCCTTTGAAGCCTCCCTGGGATATCAGCCACCCCTCTTTCCTTCTCAGGAGGACGAGGTTTCGGTCCCTTCTGTGCAGCTCCACCTCAGGAGATGCCGGTGGGTGTGGAAGACCACCCGCTCTGCCCTGCTGAAGACCCGTACCAGGACGCAGGGTCATGCTGACTGGCATCGGACCCCCGCCTATTGACCCGGGCAGGAGGTGTGGCTTTCATCCCGGGATATTCCCCTCCAGGTTGACTCCTCAAAGCTTGCTCCCCGATATATTGGACCTTTTGTCGTGGACCGGGTGGTTAATCAGATGGCCGTCCGGCTCCGTCTTCCCCGCTCGCTGCGGATCCACCCAGTCTTCCATGTCTCCAGGTTGAAGCCAGTTAGTGTGAGCCCACTGTGTCCTCCGGCTCCTGCGCCACCCTCTGCTCGGATGGTGAACGGTCATCCGGCCTTGACCGTCTGGAAGATTCTGGATGTTCGTCATCGGGGGCGGGGCTTCCAGTACGTGGTGGACTGGGAGGGCTATGGGCCCAAAGAACGCTCCTGGGTCAAGCGGGGGCTCATCCTGGATCCCTTCCTCATCCGGGACTTCTATCGGGAGCACCCTGATCGTCCTGGTAGGTCGCCTGGGGGCTCCCATTGAGGGGGGGTATTGTTGTGGGCTGCCTGCTCTGTCTGCTGCTGCTTTTTCTCCTTTCTGCACAGGTGGTGCGCCTCAAGCTGATTGACACACTTGTTCCACATGCAATCAGCTCCTGTATTTCAACCCCATCTCTTCAGTCCATCATTGCCAGAAACTCAGCTAATCCACACGGTAAGCTTTGGCCTCGCTACTTTTCCAGAAGTAGAATATTCTACTAACTTTTTGGTGTTTCCACACACCTGTTGTCGAGCCCCAGCTCAGAGCTGACATCCTCCTTGTTGCTGCTGCTCCAAGATCAGCTTTTTCTGCACCCTGAGCGTGGAGCTCTCACTCTCAGCAATTACCAGCTAAGTGTTTGTTATTTTGCCTTCACTGAGCTCTGCGAGGAATATAGCACAAACTGACTGTGAACTTTTTCTAAGAACAAACATGAAGAAGAACCTGAACTGAATCCGTCTGTCTAATTATCTGCATATTGGGACCAGCTGTGATAGTTTGTCACTGTTTGACTGTGAGACTCACTTCTGGAAGTTATCTACTCAGCACTCACCATCTGTCTCTCCCTCCAGCTTCGTCGACAGCTTGCAGGCGGCCACATGGCTCCGGATCCACCTTCTAAGGCAGAAGAACTCGGGGATGCAGTACTCCTGTTTCCACCGCTGTGCGGGCCGGTCTCCACACGGAGTCCATACATTCTGTACATCCATCCTTCCTGTAATAAATCCGTGTTTAACTCCATCTTTTCTGCTCCCTGCTTCTGAGTTTGTATCCATTCATATCCGAACCGTAACACACATGGACTTTAGGCAGAACACACATGAAAGAAACAAAGACAAAAGTGACCGGAACATGGTCAAGAATGATTGAACTCATGCAACGGAATAGAACATGTCCCAAAATGGTCCTCAAGGGTAGGAACATCTCTCTGAACCTGTTGGTTGCTGCACCTCTCCCACTACTGCAGGTGATGACAAAGCTGAAAGACAAATCCCAAATATGTTCATTAAAAATACACAAAAATCAGCTCTAATACCTGACAGTAAGTAGAACTTACACATCTGTATACTCGGGGGTTGTTGAAATGCTGAGCATTGCCCTTTCGAGTTCCTCATCTTCCATTTCTTAAAAAAATAAATACATAAAAATACACTTACTGAAATTGTTAATGCCTTGCCATGATTTAGTGCCTCTTCTACATGTGATGCTGATGAAATCCCTTCTGTCTATTAAGAAGTCTGCATACATTCTAGTGTATATAGTGTTTACTCATTTTACCTATTTACTTTCAAAGACTAAATAAGTGCTGTGTAATGTGGAAAAATGCACTTCAACAATTTTAAGCTTTTTACTCACCCATGGGTTCAGCAGATGAGACAGAGGTGGTGTGGACAGAGGGAGGGTGGATGGGAGTGGAGGACACAGGGGAAGAAGACACAGGTGTGAAGGACAGCTGCTGTCTCTTCTGGAGGTACTGCTGCAGTTTGTGCATCTTGGTCCCCGGAGTGCAATTCCTTTTTAGGATGAAGGCTGCATAGCCATCAGCCCTGCTCTCCCAGACCTCCCTCCAGGTGCTGTTGGCACGGGCACCGAACCCGACCCGCTGGTCCTCCGCTGCTGCTGGAGTGGTGGGCACAGAAATTTTCTGCACCTCATGTTTAAGCAGAGTGGTGATCTCCTGGAAGTTGAGGGCATAGCGGAGGAAGGACATCAGGCTGTCTTTGCTATGCCCCTCAGTCATCAGAGTGCCAGCAGCTTCCTCTCGTTGATGGTTTTGGATGAGATACAAGGTGTAACCCACATCGTTCTCAAGGAGCCAGCGGAAAGACTTCCCCTTGTACCTCCCAAACTGTATGATGTACTCTTCCAGCAGCTCTTTTGGCTCAGAGGCATGTCCTCCCCTCATCCGTACTACAGTGAGGGCGTTCTGCCTCACAGTCTCCTCCTTCACTGGGGCACTTCGGTCCTTCATAGACGGGTTGTTCTTCATTTTTTTTAGCCTCATCAGAAGGGTCTTACCGCAGGAAACCCAGTGGGCCCTTGCGAAAAACCACACTGACTCGGCCAGGGTAAAAAATAGTCTCCATTTTCTCTCTAAAAAAAATGAATAAATAAATTAGTATACTTTTATTACCAGACTAACTTTGCAGTACACAGCACTTCAACGCAATATACATTGTGTGGAAATCATTCCCAAATTATTATAACGCTGATATAATTGTATAAGCAAGTTTTTAAGGATTTTTAAAGATTTTATAGTGTTTCATGTTAACACTAAACAAAATAACATAATTTAATGATACTAAAAGAAGACGAACAAAAACTGAATTAGTGATGAATTAAATTAGTAATTTGTAAGCCTCCTCTGGAACTCATAACGTTACAGTACATAACAGTAATGAACCAATATAGAGAACTGGCACAATGCCTTGTTAGCAAAACTCACACTGTATATTAGTGTTACGATGAGACTTTGACAACAGCTACGATGAAACAGTACTACAGCAAGACACTAACTAAACATCAGCTCTGAAAGCTACGGAAGCGTATTGCATTCACTGGATGAAAAAAAAAATAGACCACTGTTCTCGTAATTTCGAGATAAGATCTCGTAATTACGAGATCTTTTCTCATAATTACGAGAAAAGATCTCGTAATTATGAAATCTTTTCTCGGAATTACGACATCGGGATCTCATAATTACGAGAAAAGATCTCGTAATTACGAGATCGGGTGTCTCCAGCTTCCTCAATGATCAGCGGGCATGATGGCGCTGTCGCAATTAATCTGCTGTTACCACCTTCTCGGTCTGAGACACTGGGAAATACTGATATTTCTTAAAAATGAGGATGATATTAATATTAGTATGTCTGACGTGCTGGACGTCGCTCTCTTTCTTACGTACGGAAGCTCTGAGCTGCCAAGCCGTAATATATATTTGGCTCAGAATCATACAATTACGTGAAACGTTCCATGTTATAACGTGATATTTATCACGTTATAACGAGATACTTATCACGTTTATCATATATGAAATTATGTTATTTCATGATGCGGTATTTTCATGTTATAATGAGAAATTATCATGTTATAACAAGAAATTATGCTCCACGTCGCCGTAATTATGAGATCAAGCTATTGTTTTTATTTATTTAATTTCTGTGTGTGTGTGTGTGTGTGTGTGTGTGTAATCGCTTCCGTACTTCCAGTCCAAGCGTGAGAATTCCCGAGTCATAATCGAAAATAGGCCAATTTGTAACCTCCGACACTGCATTGTGATCCACACCACGGCGCGCACAAAGTGTGGATTTCCCACTAAACTGTTGCTGGATGAATGAAACTCCTCCAGCGAGGCGAGGCACAGCTCGGGCACACAGATCGGCATGTGCTCGGGTGGGAGTGAGCCCCGCTGTGTCCCTCAGTGGTCGGTGGGTCTGTGTGAGTGAAAGCTGGAAGTCGCTCCGTGCTCCTCCCTGGACATTCATCCGGGAACACTTCAGGGGGAAAATCTACACTTTGTGTTTGATTATAGTGTGTTATCATCGGCTGAGCTCAGCTCACGTCTTTGCTAAGGGACTAGAAGTACGGAACAATATACATAAAACTATTTAGACACCTGATCTTTTCTCATAATTACGAGATCAGGATCTCGTAATTACGAGATCAGGATCAGGATCTCGTAATTACGAGAAAAGATCTCGTAATTATGCGATATTTTCTCATAATTATGAGATCCTGATGTCGTAGTTACGAGAAAAGATGTAATTACGAGAAAAGATCTCATAATTACGACATCTTTTCTCGTAATTACGAGATCAGTGGTCAAAAAATTGTTTATCCAGTGAATGCAATACGCTTCCGTAGAAAGCCAATCAATTTGAGTATTTTTCTCAACTAAAATGTGTTGTCACTCTGAAGTACGGACAAACAATGAGTGAAAGTGGAAATTTACCAGAAAAAAACATGCTGGCCGTAACAGCGACACCGGTGGCAGCAAATGGAACTACAGGGGAGCAGTGGTTTAGCACTACCATAGGAAATGAATGGGGAGCCGTTTAGGTCCCTTTAGCAAAAGAATCCCCGGCTGCAGCGCGGAAGACCGGGTTCGATTCCCCGACGGGGAGGATAATTTATGATTTTCCACCTTTTTATTTCTTTTTACACGTATTCATATTAATAATTCGTACGCATAGTCAAATTAACATCCTCAATCCGAGCATCACAGAAAAAGCACTCAAATACCAAATCAAACATTTTTCTAACATCCCGTTCAAAGATCGAAAATATGTACGTGCATATATCAAATTCTTGTTAACATAGTGGTGAGTATCCTGCCTGCCACGCGGGAGATCGGGGTTCGATTCCTCGACGGGGAGATGTACGTTTTTCGGCACATCCAAGTTTTTTAATAGTTGTATTTTAGTAATGATTTTTTACACACTTGTGACTTATGCTGCTTGATTCAACGCGTTGTATTTGGGTTTTACACGCTTATATAAAACAAACGTAGCCGTCTGGTCTCCTAGAAGCTCTGTTGTTAGCAACAGACTGTGTCGGTATTTCAGGAGGAACAAACCTGCGTGTTGAATCACATGAAGCTTTTGAACTATTGTGTCGGAAATCGGTACATTGTCGACTCCAGCGGTCGAGCTTCAAACGTCATTTGGAACAGCAAAATTTTGCGGGATTTTGTCAATGAGTGCTTCAAACTTAATTGAATTTAATAATTTAAACCTTAAATTGCCATGACTGCAGGTATTAGAGTTGATCCACCACTGGTTGAATTCAACAATGTGAGAGTCGGCAACGTTTACAAGACAACAGTCACGGTAACGAATGTGGGGAAAACGCTGAAGAAAATAAAATTTAAAAAGCCCATTACGAAGGTAATGTTAACTTTGAATTTTTTCCTCAACATTAAAATATGATTACTTCCATTGCCTATACATTGTCATGTGTAACAGTTACCATTTACTCTAAAAATGTAAGAAAAATGTGCAAAATATCCTCATTGCACTTTGTGTTAGTTAATCCCTCGAATACTGTCAAGCAAACCCTTTTTATATGCACCCGGAGAACTGTGGCTACCAGCTATAGTCTGTCAGGATTATAAATAGAAAGATAAGAAATTAAAACACATTTTGGAACTTTAAGCATGACTAAATTCATCATCTTTGTGAATGTTTGTATATTTTTGAACCACTATGTATATTTTTGACCTTATTTTAATTTCATAAAACCCAAAATAAATTAAAACTTGTTCACAAATAATTTTTTGTCTTTTTTTGTCTTTTTTTTTTTTTGGTTTAGTTAAGCGGTTAGTGCACTTGGTTTCAGTGTGGAAGGTTCCTGGTTTGAATCCCACCCCTGCCACATTTCTCCATGTAATGTGGAATTGCGTCAGGAAAGGCGTCCGGTGTAAAACCTGTGTCTATTCAACATGCAGATCCACCTTGGACTTGCTGTGGCGACCCTGAGTGCAAACAAGGGAGCAGCCGAAGGGACTTACTTTTGTTTAAAAAATGGATGTTGTATAATCGTTCTGTACCAGACAAAGGCCAAATCAAATAAATAATTGAAAGCCCAATATTGCCAGTGTATGTAAACATCTGATCGTGCATGTAAACATCTGATCACAACTGTTTGTCAAGTATACAGTATACTGTATATCCTTGTCAGGCTTTCGAATGTTTGTGTATCTCTAATTCCTATTTGCTTTATGGATATCATGGATTTTGTTCATTATCTTTGATTGTTCCTGAAGTTGTTCAAGTTTACGTCATCCAGCCCAGCTGTGTCTTTGGCTCCCGGTCTTTCTGTGAACGGCTTGGTTGAGTTCACACCAGACAGAAACGAAGATGTCAGTGACTGCCTTCTGCTTGATATCGAAGAGAGGGAGACCATAGAAATCCTGTTAAAAGCGTAAGTAGCCAACACATACTGATAGGACCCATTAGTTGTATGTTGTTCACACATGCCCATAAATATTTTGAGTTATTGCTTATTCTCACTCACTGGTCTACCAGGTTCTGTCGGACCTGTTCTTTCTCGATGGACCCAATGATTGACTTTGGCTGTGTTGCAGCCAGCAGTCAGGTGATCTGGAAACATCACCCTGTGACCAATCATGGATCAGCACCAGGTAAACCAAGCATGTGTGTCTTGGTGTTGTCATATTGGATCTGATATGTTGCTCTTTTTATGATATATTGTTTTTATGATGTGGTGAAGAGATGCTGCTAAAACGAAGTTTCATTGTGTACACAATGACAATAAAGTTCTAATCTATACTATTCTATTCTGTTTAACCTGCTCATGAGAATATTGCATATGGCATTTGTTGTTTGCCATGTATTTTTTTTTTTCCTTGTTCAACGGCAGTGTTGCTTGATGAAAATAGTATTTATGTATTAAGGAGGAAGTGATTTTTGTTTCAATAAATGTTTCTCTATAATGTTTTATAATAGAGATTTGGACTCAGAATGTTCCTGTAACTTGGAAGGACATTTGTGAATTGAGTTCTTGTTAGTACAGTTCTATTAATGTTGAGAGCATTTAGAAGGAGGGCCGTGCCAGTTCATTTTAACTGTTTAAGTGTCACTAAAGGTGGATTTTGCTTTTATCCTCGTAATGGCTTTGAGGCCGTAATGGATTTGTGAGATGTGACAAGATACATTTAAATTCAAGAAAATCCTGAAAGATGCACTCCATGTAAAAATGTATTATTTTCCTATATGTCTACAATTTTTTTTCCCATTATACATCAGAGGTGGTGCCTACAATTGCATTATATACTTGTGTAAAGACACATTTATATATTTGCTTGAGTAATTAGCACCATTTGTTGCCAAGGTCACATTTGATGATCTTAGCCATCTTGACAAACTTTGCAGTCAGTTGTAAGGCAATTATTGTTAAACAGTCTGTAAAAGCAGCCGAATTAAATCTGAATATCTTTTGCAGTAAAATCCTGATTTTTTAAATAATTTTCATAAATATTATTTTATAACATTTCTTTTTGTCTAAAATTAAAGCTGTCACACCTCTTATTTCATAAACTGCATTTCTTTACTAAATTCATTATCACTGACATGATGATTTTGGCATTAATCGATAGTGAAGTATTTCTGTGTTTGCTTTGTTAATTCATAAATAATCACTTCTGTTATTGGTATAAATATGTATTTCTATGTGTTTAAACATTATAAAATAATTATTAAGTAAGTTACTTTCATGCGCAGTTGTGTTTTTCTGTGTGGACTGGAGGGATGTTCCAGGTGCAGTACAGTGGAGATCCTGCAGTCACATTCTCGCCCTGTAGTGGAGTCATAGCGCCTGGCGCCACCCAGTGGCTGAAAGTTGACCTGCGCACAGACAGACCGAGGCAGATTCACGAGAAGGCTTTGTAAGAACGGCGGGATCTTTCATTCTTTTGTAAATTAATTTCAAGTAAAAAAAAAATAATAATAATTTCAAGTACCTTAATGTTAACAAATCAGACAGCATGGGCCCTGTCACTGACAACAATCAGTCAATCAGAGGTATTACTTCTGATTATATGGTTTTGATTTCCTTGTTCCAGGGTGAAACTCCAGAATGGTTCCAGTGTAGCTCTCAGTGTCAAGGCTGAAATGGTGGACCAACACCTTGAAGTCTTTGACACCCAGGTAACTCCCTAGTCCAAGTATTTGTCTTATTTTGTCTCTCAGCTTTGTCCCACAAAATGTGATGATGTTCCAATGTGTGACAGGGAGTTCCACTATCCTGTGTATGGTTTGGACCGGTCTACTTTGGGACATCCCGTGTAGAGAATGTTGTTCTGAAGAACAGTTCACCTGAGGCCTGCGATTGGGTCTGCTTGCTGCAGGACACTGCTGCTGGGACTGAAGCAGTGAGTGATGCATACTCATCATGAGGAGGAGTGGTGTTAGACATGTCAGAAAATAAGTGTAGAACATGTTTGATTACAAAGGTACTAAATTTGTGCTTCAGTAATGTTGACGATGGTGTAAAAGCAGCTCCACCAATCTGCTATATTCCTATTTTTAATGGCTGTTCTTTTCAATGGGAAGAAGTAAGTCCTATAGAGGACCTGATATCCATTGGTACCAGTGGCTATTTGAGTATCTGGTCCAAGAAGACAGCATGAAGGGAATGGCATTAGTGACATTTCAGAGAAACTATATATAAGTACATTTTTATCTGTTTGGTAATCATGAATTGAAAGTATCCTGAGATTTCTTGTATTTCTGCATTATTAATATCATTTATGCCATTTTTGGATAAAGTTCATTTTTGAGTATTTGTGGCTTATCTACTGGATCTTCTCTGGGTAGTGTCTTCTTCTGCCACACACTGAGAACATGTGAATGAAAGGGTCACTGTGTTAATGTTGCAGGGCTAGTTTGTGGTTTGATTAAAACGTAGGTAACATACTCATAAGGTAAGTTGTATTCAAGTGACAAAAATAGAGATACTTTGTCTGTGGTGACTGTGTAGGGAACAGACCTACAGAAGAGTGCAGATGCTACCCTGCTAGAGAAAATGGAGAGATACTCTCAACCCAGCCAGAACATCTCTCAGGTCTTGGCATGTTTCCCCCAAGAAGGTCATCTGGAACCGAATGAAATGAGGACTGTGACAGTCCACTTCAACCCAGTCTGCAAGAGGTATAGATATGTGTGTGTGTGTGTGTGTGTGTGTGTGTGTGTGTGTGTGTGTGTATGTGGGTGTATACGCATACATGCATGTGGGCATATGTGCATACATATATAGAGAGTATATATATATATGTGTGTGTGTGTGTGGGTGTATACGCATACCATGCATGTGGGCATATGTGCATACATATATATAGAGTATATATATGTGTGTGTGTGTGTGTGTGTGTGTGTGTGTGTTGGTGATTTTAAAATTTTAGTTGGCTGTGTATTACTGTTTTATGTAGTTTTTATGTTTTTATTTATCTCTATTTTTTGGTTTACTTATTTTATTACTTTTTAATTCTATTATAATTTATTTTATTCATTTTTTTGATTTTTACTACTGTTATGTATTGCATTTTGGTGAATAAAGATGCATTAATAGAATAATTATACCATAACCATTATCAATTCAACGGTAATATATAACACAAATGGTGATTAAAGTAATCCATATGCAATTAAAAAAAATCAGGCTAAAGAAATAATTCACTCTCCCCGTCGGGGAATCGAACCCCGGTCTCCCGCGTGACAGGCGGGGATACTCACCACTATACTAACGAGGAGTTACTGCAGCATTTTGAAATGTATTTGTTTTACAGGTGAAATAGGTTATGCGCATGAGCAGAAATATGTTCATTTTTCATTAATTTTCTGTTTTATATTGTAAAGGACATATTATGTTGATGATATGTAAATTGCTACACTTTGGAGAGATCTGCGAGCGCCTCGTAGAGAGGGCTGGTCTGAATTTGCTTCTCATCGTTTTGCTAGCGTTTTGATGTGGACTACTTTACGGAGCGAGGACTGTGTAGAAATACGAACAGAAACAATCTCAATCATAGCATTTTGGACCAATCCATTATTTTTCGGCCGACACAACAAATGTAGTAGTAGCCGCACTACGTGCCTAGAAACTCTTCTTAATCGCCACCTCAAGTAACGAAATTTCGGATGCATTGGTGGTTCAGTGGTAGAATTCTCGCCTGCCACGCGGGAGGCCCGGGTTCGATTCCCGGCCAATGCAATGATGCTTCTTTTTTTTTTTTCTCTCCCCCCCCCCCCCCGCCAATAGGTACTTCCTTTTTGTTCCTTACGTATTTCCATGCATAATAAAAAAAATATTTCCCTTACAAGACTTAAAGGAATACAGTGCAATTTAAATATTACATCATATCTAATAGTAATAAAACATTTTTTTTTTAAAATGCCTTCCACCATTTTAGAATTTGTATTAGTTTCTCAGTAACCACAACAAAAATGCTGATCCTGTCAAAGCTAAGCAGGGTAGGTCCTAACCTGTCTTTATGAAACCAATGATGACCAGGAAGCACTTCTCCTCTGGTGCAGCGGACTCGGCCATTTTGTAGCAGATGACCAGCCTGAAAATAAACAAAACTCTCTTGCATTGGAGACATTTCTTGGCAACAGCACTGGCGAGACCACTTATGCCTGTGAACATCACTGACTAACGTTAGATGACTAATCTACAAGTTTAGCCGGCTAATCTACAAATTTAGCTGTCACTGTGAAACTGAGATTAGACGGCTAATGTTGCACAACTAACCTCAGTTGACTAAGTTCAGTAGAGTAAAAGGTTAGACTGCTTCATGAAACTGGGCTCAGCAGCCGTGTGTAAAACTGGAGTTGTGTCAGGAAGGTCAACTGGCATAGAACATGTACCAGATCCCAATGCAGGTCTGTCCTGGATCCATTCCATTTGAACCCATTGGAGGGATCTCAGAAAAAACCTAGTGGGTTTAATTCCAGAGTGACTCTTCACATTGCTGCTAATACTGATGAGGAACAGCAGTAACATAGGAAATTTTCTCTTTTGAAGGTCACGAAAGCAGCAGACACATCAAAATGCAAAGGATAATTCGTCCAGCCGGCATGACTACTGTCTGTTCCTACTGTTTGAGTCATTGAGAAGCAAACATGGTTTCACTCACAAAAGAGGTATTAACAACACACTCCTCCTACATTGACTGCAAAACACTTCTATTATGGAACACACATTTGTTTCATTTTCTCATTATGGGGAACATGCCTCAGTGTGTCATTACTTCAAATGGTAACAGCGAAGTAGCCCTTCTGTGACTGTCACTGAGTGCTGGTCCTCACAGTTGAACATTATTCATGGGGTCACCTTACAGTACATGGCATTGGGGGCACATGGATATCTTCATAGTAAGACACCAAAAATAATGTTTGAAAGGCAATTAGAGGTGACTTATTCTGCAAACCCTGTTCTTTGTTAAAGTAGACCTGCATTGAAATAAATGTGGTCAGATTTCAGAAAGAAATAGCTGATATGTATTTATAAGACCCTTGTGAATGCAGTAAAGTAAATCTGTAAGCCCAAATTTGTAATTCAGCGGAGAAATCTTCGTTTAAAAATGACAAATGTTTGTACAGCCGTATCATTTCCATGACGTCAGGGACAAGACAACGCACTCCCGCCTTCAGTCCGATTCCTCATTGAAATTGATTTTTATCTGTTAGTAATGTTACTTATACACGTCCTGGTTTCAACATCCAAAAGTAAGCTGCAATGAATGTGAGATACAGATCTGTGTGCTCAGATCAGCAACGACATCGACAGCGGGCGCCGTTCTTCCTCTCCCGCTCTCTGCCTCCGCTGCGCTTATTAAGTCTGCAGGCTCGTTAACGAGCTCGTTAACCGCCGACGCGGGCCACTCACACCGCCCGTGTCTGCTTTGCAGCCAGATTCAGCGCACAACACCGGCATCACCTCTCTGTCTACTGAATGGAGCTGCAGCACACTTGGCACAAGTCCTGAGATTACGCTCGCTGTTTTAATGCGAAGCGGCCGGTACACCTGTTGCTGCAAGGACAGACTTCTTGTGGCAAAATCCACAGCACCGCACGTCTCGGCAATCGGAGCCCCAGAGCTCCATGGACGCTGAGAGAGGTTTATATATTTTTAATGACTGGGATTCTTTGCGGGTCTCGCCTCCATATCCCGCGATGGTACCGGAGGCGAAAGAGTAGATTTTCATTGCGACACCACTCAATCAAACAGCGTATGAAAAAGTCCCCCAAAATAATTTTCAAGTACAAATAAAAGAAATGTGTACTCACCAAATGTGCCGCAAGACAATATGAAGTTTTAAAAAAAGTAGATCCTTCCGTATAAGACAAGAAAAAGGTGCAGATGCAAACCGACGTAAATCCACAAATTACAATTGGCGCAATGCATGCTGGGAGAGGGTCTTGTCCGTGATGTCTCGGCAGCGTCCATGATGAGAGGGACAATTTGCGGAGGGCTAAATGTTAGCTGTAAATTTGTCATTTTCAAATGAAGATTTCTCCGTTGAATGACAGATCTGGGCTTGCAGATTTACTTTACTACATTCAGAAGGATCTCGTGTAAATGTAAGTCATTTTTTGTTCAAAAAATCTGACTGCATTTTTTTCAATGCAGGTCTCCTTTAACCTGATTGAGGTGTTTTATCAGATTAATCTATTTGCATGAAGTGAGATGTGCTTATTCTGACTGGCATGCGACAGTGTCAGCCCCTTTCATAGAGCGGGATATGGCTTCACCTTGACATGACCATCACGATTGCTCGATGACACCAGCAAGAATAATCACATATATCTTTTGAAAATTACACTATGTAGTGTTGGAAATCTTGAGGCAACCTCACTCCTGTTACTGGAGAACTATATTTATGTCCAAAGTAAATGTACCTAATTTAGTTACATCAAATATAGTGGTTAAAGATAAGATCTGATTACACATCCTTCTTTGTTTCTCCTCAGGTAACAGCAGTGTGGAACTGGCAGTGATGGGTTCTGGGCTTCCTGTGTCCCTGGTGCCCAGTCCATCACACAGCTTTGATTTCCACAGTTGTGTTATCGGCGAGCGTGTGGACATGCTGTGTGTTTTGCAGAACCTCTGCCCTCAACTTCCTGTCAACTTTCACTTCCGCAAGTTGGCACATTTTTCCACAGAGCCCTCTACTGGCAGCATTGCCCCAGGCCAATGCCAGGTAACTATGGTGACTGATTGATGTACTCAATACATATGAAAATGAACATTACAATACAATTCTGTTGACCATTATACTGGATAATAATAACAACAACAAAACTATTTCCTCTGTGTACATGTCTGTTTCTGTGTTTAACCAGGATGTAGTTTTATCTTTCAATGCACAACAGCAAGGAAGTTTCCAGGTGTGTCAAAAGTTGGATGTCTTAGGTCATGTTTGCCAGAGGGGCGACAATACGTCTGAAGAAGCAGCTGCACTCCAGCTTCGCACCTTCTACACCATCAACCTACAGCTATCTGCTGTCTGCCACAGTGAAACCAAAGACCCTGTCCCCAAGTTAAATCCAGGTGAACATTAACACAGTAGGACCTGATTTAAGTGTATAGTGCTGTGTAAGTAACCAATGATCTAAGCTGACAACTGGATGTCTTTGGTACTAAGTGTCTTCGAAGAATCCTCAGGTCCCGCTGGAATGACTTTGTATTAAATGAATGGTTACTGAGAGAGACTACGATGAGGAGTGTCACTTGTATTGTGAGGGAGGGTCAGCTGCGACATTTTGGTCATGTGGCACATTTCTCTATGCATGATCCGGCATGCACGCACCTCAGTGTTGAGGACCGCTGTGGCTGGAGAAGGCCAAGGGGACATCCACGTTTCAACTGGATGTGGCAGATAGATGGTTATTTTAGAGATGTGGGAATGGACTGGTTGTCTGCCTGGGTGGTTTGCCTCCCAGGACCCACATTGATTCCGTGGTGTGGCGGGTGTGGCAAAGGGAAGCACCAGCGCATACTGTCAGACTTGACTTGACTTGACTTGCTGTGTAAGTAACCACACCTTGGTTCCATTTATTTGTATGTGCATAAATATCTCTTAGTGGCAGGGTGGTGTATTTACTGGACTGATATAATGATTTGAAATTAACATGAAAAATGTGTAAATAACTCCATACTGTTTGTTTGGTAGGGTTTTCTTTTATAAGTAAGAAGTAAATCAGACTTGGCTGTTTCAATAAATTACAATGTAGATTAACAGCAGTTACCAACGTGCCGCAATGAGTAATCATCAGATTATAAAGGTAACTGTACTGTGCATTGGCATATTGGAAAATTGCACGTTGTTCACTTGGATGTTTTATTGTAATTAATTTGTGGTTAATTACATGATTTTGATACCTGTACCTGACATTCTTCTAACTGGCTATATTTCAGGCATCACTCCAACAGTGACCAGTCCAGCTGGGTGTCAGCCTCACGTTGGGACCACCGAGCTGACGCAGTGTCGTGACAAGGCATACGCCGCCATCCTCTGTGCAGAGAAAACAAAAATTCATATGCATCGCATACAGCAGAGCCACACCAAGGAGGGAGATGAGTTTCTGGCTTTTCCTAATGACCGAATCTCGAGCATCAGGCCTCCCTCTCCTCACACACAGTACAGGTAGCAGCAGCAGCAGCAGAAAAACACAAAAATCAAAGCTGTGTCAGTATTATAAAGTAAGCATTTGTTAATATGGGAGGAAAAATGGTTTCCAGTTCCAAATCCAAACATGTTGGCTTCTTATGACTGAACCAGTTATTTAAATTCTAACTTCTTTAAAGGTACATTTGTAAGCTCAACATTATTTATAAGCCATTTTAACTCTTGCTGAGGCATGTTTAGAAAGCAGACTTTTTCTTTTTTGCTTCTCAGGACAATTTTCACTGGTGTACATCGCTATCACTACGTAGACACCGACTATGCTTTCACAGAGGAGGAGGCAGAGCAGAGACGCCTACATCGGCAAATTTACGCAGACTTTATCGACCAACTCAGGAAGACACGTCTGCAGAAGATGAATGAGAGGTAGAAATGATGAACCAAAAACACTTTATCTCAGTGTGTTGCAGTTTTGGCTTTCATTTGTTGTGTTGCAACAAACAATGATTTTATTTGACTTCTCTTATTGTGGGATTTTAGACAGGAAATAAAAGTGAAGGATGAGCTAGACATTGGAATAGTTCCTTCTCAAGGACTTGTTCCTCCTGCACTTAATATCAGTGACCTAAAAATCCATAAGACTAAAGAGACAAAGCCAAGTCACGCCAACAGCTCTTCATTAGCATCCACCTGCACTCGTCATCTTCACGACATCACATCTGTCACTCGACAGGTCAACAGTCTTTAAATAAATAAATAAATAATTACATAAAAACTGTCAAGGATGTATAACACTTTTTACTCTTGGTTGTGAAAAGTTTTGTGTGCGAAAACACACTGAAATTGAATGAAGTTTTTTGTATTTTCTAGGTGACAGAGGTTGTGAATGCAATTCCCTCTTCCAGCCAGGAGATGGCAGACTGCAATAGGAATCTGACCCCTCTGGAACTCTACCAAGTCATCATAAGTTGGTGTTCAAAAATACAGGAGTCTCTTGGATAGCAAAAGAAAGAAAAAAAAAGCCCTTTTTAAAAACATTTCATATATTTTATAACAACCACAACCATACTCAAAGACAGAGAAAATAACAGGCATGTGAGCCAGATATGGTGTTAATTACATAGTCATGCTGGTCGCGTTCCAGGTTTATACCCTGCATCCAGAAAGTATTCACAGCAAATCACTTTTCCACATTTTTTTAATGTTACAGCCTTATTCCAAAATGGAAAAAAAAAAAAAATCCCTTGAAATTCTACACAATAACCCAGAATGCTAATGTGTAACAAAAAAAGTTTATTTATTTATTTTTGCACACATTAAAAACAAAACAAACAAACAAACAAAAAAAACAAAGACATAACATGTGGATAATTATTCACAGCCTTTGTCATGAAGCTAAAAACCGAGCTCAGGTGCATCCTGTTTCCATTGATCATCCTTGAGATGTTTCTACAGCTTAATTGGAGTCCACCTGGGGTAAATTAATTTGATTGGACATGATTTGTAACTGCACACACCTGTCTACATATACAGTCCCACAGTTGGCAGTGCATGTCAAGCATGAAGTCAAAGGAATTGTCTGTAGACAGGATTGTCTCGATGCACAAATCTGGGGAAGGGTACAGAAACCTTTGCTGCTTTGAAGGTCCCAATGAGCACAGTGACCTCCATCATCCATAAATGGAAGAAGGTCAGATCCACCAGGACTGTTCCTAGAGTTGACCACCCATCTAAACTGAGTGATCAGAGGAGAAGGGCCTTGGTCACGGAGGTGACCAAGAGCCTGATGGTCACTCTATAAGAGCTCCAGCATTCCTTTGTGGGGAGAGCAGAACCTTCCACAAGGACAACCATCTCTGCAGCAATCCACCAATCAGGCCTGTATGGTAGAGTGGCCAGACGGAAGCCACTCCTTAGTAAAAGGCACATGGCAGGCGACCTGGAGTTTGCTAAAAGGCACCTGAAGGCTGCTCAGACCTTGAGAAAAAAGTTCTCTGGTCTGATGAGACAAAGATTGAACTCTTTGGCTTGAATGCCAGATGTCATGTTTGGAGGAAACCAGGCACCATCCCTACAGTGAAGCATGGTGGTGCCGGCATCATGTTGTGGGGATGTTTTTCAGCAGCAGGAACTGGGAGACTAGTCAGGATTGAGAGAAAGATGAATGCAGCAATGTACAGAGACATCTTGGATGAAAACCTGCTCCAGAGAGCTCTTGACCTCTGACTGGGGCGACGGTTCATCTTTCAGCAGGACAGTGACCCCAAGCACACATCCAGGATATCAAAGGAGTGTCTTCAGGACAATTCTGTGAATGTCCCTGAGTTGCCCAGCCAGATCCCAGACCTGAATCTGATTGAACATCTCTAGAGAGATCTGAAATGGCTCTGCACCGACGCTCCCCATCCAGCCTGATAGAGCTTGAGAGGTGTTGCAAAGAGGAATGTGCAAAACTCCCTACTTTGAGATCCAATAAGGTTTCTTTAACCTAAAACTATACTAAAATTACCAAACTTTTAGTCAACTAAAACATGATGATATGACTAAACGGACATTTGGCACAAGACTAAGACTAAATTAAAAACCAGGTGACAAAATTAACAGTAGTTAAACTCTATCCTCCTGCTGACTTACACAGTTCTAAATAAACTTTTTATTTTTGTTCATATGTGGGGGAGATTTGTTCCAAATAAAGTCAGTGGTAAAGCTATTCAACTACTCAAACCAAGACTTAATTCAGACCATGGGAATCATCTGAAATGATGGGATTAATGGATTCTGTCAGTGAGCCTGAAAAATTTCCATAAGTAACTCCATCCACTTTCAGAGCTGAATACGTGTAGTCATTGACTATATGCATACTTAGCTCGGAAATTTTGGGTTCTGGCAGGTATAGATGAAGACCATTGTCTCCCATTGTGGGCCATGTTGGCATCTTTTAACATGTATTATGACTGTAACATAAAATAAAAACAGACAAGCCTATATAGTTGCTTGTGAAATCTTATTGCTAATCCCTGGGTCTTCATGGCCACTGAGGCCATTGTTGCTTGAATGAAAACCGAAAGTCATTTTTAAAGAGTAAAAAAAAAAAACCTCCTCTTTCTCCACCAGGACCATTGTTTGTGGATTTTGGTGAGGTATGTGCGCAGTCGGTGTGTGTCCAGAAGCTGGAGCTGATTAATCGTCTGTCAGCGTACGTCCTGATAGAGCTGGAGATAGACTGCCCTGAGCTGCAGGGCTCCTCACCTCCCTCACACATCCTACCACCCTGCTCCCAGTCCTCCCTACTGTTAACATTTCAAAGCAACAAGCTGGGACACTTCTACAGGTTAGTCAATAAAATTGCTCTAAAAGGCTGGTTGTTAATATTGAGGTCCATTTATGCTGCATAAAAGTTGTACAAATGATTGTGAACATGTCTATAATTTTGCTCCTCCCAGACCTGTCCCCTACTCTGTGAACCAGCAGCACACTGGTCAAATACTGGTCCAGGCTCAGGTTGTGCCTATGGCACTGGAACTTTGCACCAACTTGCTGGTGCTCCGTCCCAACAAAACATTGCTTGCCCATTCAGGATACCGGAGCTCAGTTACTATTCGAAATAAGCGTAACCACCCAGCTGAATTCACATGGAGACCAGCAGTCACTGAGGGAAACATCCAGTTCTCTGTTCTACCTGCTGCAGGTGTTACATGCACAACATTTTGTATTTTATTTTTTGCAAATTTCTGTGATAACAACAAAGAGTAGTGAGCAAAATACTTACAGCAGAGTATGTTTTCATTCTTCATCAGTGGGTCAACAGAAAATAAAATTAGAAAATTCAAAGAAAAAAAAAATCCTGTTCCAGCAAAAATCTTATGTGACATTTTTCTATTTTAGTATGAAGTTATAAACTTCATTAAAAACAACTGCACTTGGTTTCTCTCTAGCTATACTGCTGGGTACATGACAAGACAAAAACTCAATTACAGTAAATACTACCTGATTTACTTTTAAATTACTGGAGGCCACCTAAAAGATATTAAGTATTTTAAAGGGTGAAAAAATGGTTGCATATTTTGCTTGTTTAAATTTACTCTTAAGTATTCATTTGATATTGGACTAAGCGGTTGAAGATGTGTGCATATTCATTTGATATTGAATGTCTTAAATACTTTAAATGTTTTGGGTACAATAAATGTGCACAAAGTTGTCAGAGGCTTTTGATTAAGCAGATTAACTATGGTAATTTATAATTAAAGATGTGATATCCAGGTAAAGATGCCAGATGAGGCTAAGTTAAGTCTTGGTTGAAACCCTGCACACAGGGACAAGTAAAAACAACAGAATTGAAGCAGATGAAATGCATTCTGTTTTGACTCATGACAATGTTCAAAGTTTTACAACAAATCATCTCTCCTGCTCAGGTACAGTGGAGGCATACTGTGAACTGGACTGTGAGGTGGTGTGGTACCCCTCTTTCTCCTTCACTTCAGAAGGAGACTTTGACCTCTGTGTCCATGAGGGGAACACGCAGCGTCTTCACTGTATTGCAAAGGTCTGTTTCTAGGTTTGGAAAACTGGTCTTTCAGATGTATTGTTGCTTTAGTTCATAGGTGTTAAACTGATTCCAAAAAGGACCAAGAGGGCGCAGCCAGGTTGTCTTTGTAACCACACACACACACACACACACACACACACACACACACACACACACACACACACACACACACACACACACACACACACACACACACACACACACACACACACACACACACACACACACACACACACAACCAGATGACATGTCTTTGCGGCCACAGTGACATTCAAACACCAGATCACTTGTACTTGAAACCAAGACTCTACCAGGACAAAGGGGAATTCCCCACCAACCAAGCCAGTTGTCAGGAACTGTGAGGACATGGCACGACTGGCAGGTGGACACAAATGCAGACTCACCACTCAGAGGTGGGATTTAGAAAAAGGTTTATTCACAAACAGGCTCAGGTCGATACACAGGGTGACAAGCAGACAGGCGGCGGTACAGACAGTTGTGAGGTGGCGGCGTGGTCAGTAACAAGCAGAATTCCAGCACGGGCAAACAGGTGTATCAGAGGATGCAAAAATGGAGTCAAAAAACAAGCAGCATTCAGGCACAGAGAAGCAGGTTAACTGGCTCAGACAAAAACGTGGTCAAGGACAAGCAGAGGTCGAGAACGGCAAAAAAACATAGACTAAGGCAGGATACAGGTGGCTTGGAACGAGGCAGAATGCACAACAAACTAGCAGTGAGTAGTGGAGAACAAGGGGTTTAAAAGCAGGATAATCAGGGCGTGATGAGATACAGGTGCAGGAAAGAAGGGGTGGCTCAGTGAGACAAGAGTGGAGTGACAGGTGGGCATGTCAGACAAAAGCAGCAAAAAGAGGAATGTGACAGTGACAGAACAAATGTTAAACAATTAGGAAATAATGATACCTAGAATCCAAAGGTGAGAAACAGAATAAACAAAATGAAAAGGAAGAAACAGAACAACAGAAAATTAAAGGCTTGATCTAAACTAGATGAGAACTCAACATGTGGCCAGAGTGTACAGAAAAACCTGAGGGACTAATGTGCTTAAGACAGAGTGACTGAATAACCAGAAAGTAAAGGATGAAGACTAAACTAGAACAGAACTCAATAAGTGGCTGAAGTGTAACAGATCATAAAACCAAGACCAAAGTGGAAGAAACAGAAAATAAACACTTAGAGTCAGACAGAAGGACAAAGAGAGGGAAACAGATGGAGACTGGGGGACAAAAGAAGATTCTGGGCAGGTCCAGGGCTAAAACATGACACCAGTAGGCACCTTAAGGCGACAGGTTTGTTTTTCTTAGGCAAAACAGATTACTGCCAGACTGTAAATGCAGTATAATTTATATTTCACAATTATAACTGGGTGCAGAGGGACTTTTGAGATGCAGGTTACACTACTTCATGCAGACAATATCAAGCAGCACAGAGCACATCCACTCTTTTAATGACAGTTTGAAAAATGCTGTATCTATACAGACATGAACACAACATAAATAAAATTGTCTCGGTTGAGACAATTTTATATTAGCATTTAATGTTTTTAACATATTTTTTTCCTGACAGGTTAAACCCACTAGTGTTCACTTAGCAGAGGAAAGATTGATATTTGGATCTGTGCCTGTCAGTATGCCTTCTGTCAGGACTGCAATCTTACAGAACACAGGACAGAACCACTCTTACTATCAGGTACTTGTATGATTTTTGAGGGAATGGATCATTTCACAAGAAAGCAAAATAACTAGTGACTTTGGTAGGTTCTTGACGTGTGCCCAATGCCTGGCATGACGGTAAATTCACCTACGGGCGTGGTGCCCTGTGGTGGACAGGCTGAACTCCAAATCCACTTCAGCCCGGACTCTGCCATCAAGTTTGACACCAAAATTGAGGTGAGAGAGAAAGTTAGAAAGATTAATTAAATATTGTGATGATTTCTGTTTGTTTAGAGATGAGTGGAATTAATCCACTTTATGTGTTTAATGGCAGATTGCTCTGAAGAACATGAAGTCCATTGAGCTTCGAGTGGGCGGATCTGTGGAGCCTCTGAATCTACACATTAATGCTGTGAGTTTCTACACATATAGGTATGGGCAAAGAATGTGTAAATTATTTTGTTTTCTTCATCAGGTGTCAGCAGAAATGGTAACTAATCATATATCAAGTTGTAAACTTCATTAAATATATAATGATATATTTCATTCTTTGTGGGTGTGTTTGCTGGTATGTGATAACATATAGTACAGATGCAGATACCAGTCAATAATTAAATGTCAAGCTCTGAATGAATCTGCTTCTTCTTCTCTTGATTGCTCCCATAAGAGGATGGTCACCCACCAGATCATCTCTCTCCATTTCACCCGATCCTCTGCCTCTTCCTTAGTCACAACTGCTACACAGTAAATTTTGCAGAGTAAAATTTACTCTGCTGGGATAATATTTGGTCCCAGTCCAAATAGAGTTAAATATACTCTATCGCAGTGCAAAATCAGCTCTATCACAGTGTAAAATCAACTCTTATTGGAGTAGAAACACTTAATTTGACAAGACGGTAAAGCTGATTTCACTCTATGATAGAGTGTATTTTACTCTATTTAGACTGGGACCAAATGTTATCACCACAGAGTACATTTTACTCAGCAAAATTTACTGTGTACCTGCATCTCCTCATTCACCAGATCCATAAACATCCTGTCTGGCCCCACCCCCCTCCTTCTCCTCCTCCCTGGTGACTCCATCCTCAGCATCCTTTTCCTGATATACCCCACATTACTCCTCTGCACATTCCCAAACCATTTCAATGTTGCTTCTCTGACTTTGTCTCTAAACTGTCCTACCTGCATTGTCCTTTGGATATGTTTTTGTTCTTTGTTAATTTTTCTGTTATCGTCATCAAATGCCATTTCAGCTTAACTTTACTTATTTAGTCATGTTTAATGTCACCTGTTCTTGTCATTGTCCTATCACTTTTACAGTCCCACTTCCACTTCTCTGGGATACATGTTGGTTCTCGGCGAGCGATACCGTTCTCTTTGACAAACCGATCATCAGCAGCAGCCCAACTGACCTTTGATCTTTCACAGTATCCAGACTTTGCACTTCAGCATCCACAGGCCTCAGCAGGTATGTACACCACACACACACACACACACACACACACACACACACACACACACACACACACACACACACACACACACACACACACACACACACACACGCGCACGCACACACTTCATACTGGCAAAAATATGCCCTCATCAGACACAAAAAATATTGTTCAGTTTTTAGTGTCAGAGTAATTAATATTGCATTATTTTGTCACACGTTGTTGTAGAGAGCCAGAACTGGAAAAACACTTTATTTAATTTTAAGACTTTACGACTAAAGTAACCAATATCACCGCTTACTGAATGGGTTTATGCTTTTGTTGTTGACTGTATATTTTAAGAAACAGAGCAGCAGATACAGGGAGTGGCTCTTGTGGAGGTCCAGGGTCACCACACTGTGGACTGCTCACTTGTGTTTTCCCCATCCCAGGTGAGAGTTTGACCAAAATTTGTTGAAATTGATTATAAAAGATACCTATTATGCATGTTGAATATAGACAAGTAGATATGGGGTATATAAGAAACATCCTGTCTGTCAGTCTCTATGTTGTAAGAGCAACTCTTCCAAAATCCACAGGTGGATTTCAGTGAAACTTTCCACAGTTGTAGCACACCATGTGCATGAATGAAATAGAATTCTGGTCTGATGTCTTCAGTGGGACATAATTGGACTTTTGTGTTTAATAGATACATTATATACAGTGCATCCAGAAACTATTCACAGCACTTCACTTTTTACACATGAAAAATTACAGCATTATTTAGCACCATTGCCAGCAATTACAGCCTCAAGTCTTCTTGAATATAATGCCACAAGCTTGGCACACCTTTGGGCAGCTTTGCTCATTCCTCTTTGCAGCACCTCTCAAGCTCCATGAGGTTGAATGTCAGTGCACACCCATTTTCAAATCTCTCCAGAGATGTTCAATCAGATTCAGGTCTGGGCTCTGGCTGGGCCACTCAAGGACATTCGCATGTCCTGAAGTCACTTCTTTGATATCTTGGCTGTGTGCTTAGGGTCATTGTCCTGCTGAAAGATGAACTGACACCCCAGTCTGAGGTCAAGAGCGCTCTGGAGCAGGTTTTCATCCAGGATGTCTCTGTACATTGCTGCATTCATCTTTCCCTCAATCCTGACTAGCCTCCCAGTTCCTACTGCTGAAAAACAAACCCACAACATGATGCTGTCACCACCATGCTTCACTGTAGGGATGGTGCCTGGGGATGGTTCGCCATGTGGCCTAAATGTCATACCTGACACTTGCTCGTGATGCAAGTGATACACCTCATCTGTGTCTCCAAGCATGATACAGTGTAGAAGCCAGAACACATTCCATACGAATTCATTGGAAAGAAGTCACAGAATCTGTTGCCACTTTTCACAGCACTCAGAGTATCTGTGCATAAGATAGTATTTCATCTTAAGCTACAAATCATTACAATACCAAGAAAAAACATATATGTATTAGAACTATACAAGTTTTCCCACATACTAAATACTTGAAGCTATATAATCTCTTGGTAAAATAAATACATAAAACACATTCACAATATGTGTTGTTTGAAGACACTGAGAAAGGATTACAGAGAACACTGAGAATATCAAAGAAGTTAGAATTTCAGTCCAAAATATTCAGTAATTCAACAGCATTTCATTTTATTAGCAATGTCAACACTAAGTGCTCTTTTGTTTTGTGAGGCTCCTGAATGCAATTTACCAGCGGGTTAGAATAAAAAAAAAATTATGTTGTTCAACTTCAGTCTGTCCAAACCTTGCAAAATGCCTGTGCTCATCTCATCTCTTCGCATGTCTGGTTTTTACTCAAGGAAATGTGATTTTGCAGGTGGCCAGTTATGAGTTTGAGCTACCACTGTCAGTCAGCGGTGTGAGATGTGGCATACCTTCTCCATCCCCGAGTCTCACCTCCGCCTCTTGCTCACTGCCATCTAAAAGCAGGAACCTCATCATCAGACCATTTCCCAAGTCTGTTAATCTGGTCACTGGTCTACGACACATACATGCTACAGGTGCGGCCACTGGCATGTAAAGTTGATGTGGTGTTGTGTGTGTGTGTCTCCAGTCACAGCTATCTTCTCTTAGACTTGAAATTTTTGTCAATTTGTTATTAAAAATGTTGATACATTTGATACTTTGTCTAAGTTTTTGTGAAAGGTGTTTTAAATTTTATTTATTTATTTATTTTAGTGCTGTTTGCCCCACTTGAGATGTCCCCATCTAGCCTCCAGTTCCATGTGGAACCTTTGGTATCACTGTCTGATGTTTACTCTGAGGTATCAGAGAGTACAGTATATCTTTTAGAGTTTTATTTTTTCTTTTGTCTCCCCCAAGTTCTCCTATTTTCTTTCCTTATTTTCTTCCTTTTTCCAAAACTTTCCATCACCTTTCTTACCTGCTTCTTTCTACAGCTTTCCTCCTTTTTTATTTAAGGTGCATTAAATTCACAGTTTCACAAACTGTTACTTGTTTTGCAGACATTTCTACTGTATTTTTGCAATTGCCCACCAAATTGTTTCCTTTCCAATCTTCAGCAAAGCTGTTTTCTGAATGCAAGTAATTATTATTTTTTGTTCAGTTTGTCTTGTGCTCCACTGTATTTTTCTCCCCTCTGAATTCCAGATGGTTGAGCTGAAATCGGTGTGTGAAGAGAGTGTGGGTTGGTGGTTTGATTGTGATCCACAAGGACGTGACACTGAAGGAAATTTACTCACTGTGTTCCCATCATCTGGGGTTCTGGCACCTGGTCAGTGTGTTTGTTTGGCTGTCAGCATCAGGACTCAGGCTTGTAGTACAGGTGAGAGGTGACTGGAGAAGCACAGAGGTACAGTATAATACTTCATCTTTCTTTGGTTTCCTGTCTAACATAGTCACACCATCACCTTTTGTATAATTTGATCACTTTGTCCCAAACTGTCACAGCCATCAAACATTATTCAAGTGATTTGTCTTCAAGCCAGATGTAACACACACACAAATACACACACACACATGCACATATAAATGCAAGGATAAAATCAGGATGGTGTCAATTTCAACTTGTGGTTGATTACATTTCATGGAACAAAAAGTTAAGGTACTGCGATAGACTGACGTCCTGTTCAGGCTGTACCCTGCCTCTCCCCTGTGACTGCTGTGATAGGCTCCAGTCCCACCATGACCCTTGTTTGGAGTTAGTGGGTGTAGAAAATGAATGAATGAATGAATGAAAATTTAAAGTAATGTTATAATGTTGAGTTCTCACACATCATACACTGTTGAGTTATTGATTCTTTCTAATCTTTAGCAATCCACCAGGTCAGGTCAGGTTAGACCTGGGAGCATGTGCTGATGTGTAGGCCATCAAAGTGGAGTGTCAGCAGGGAGCTTGTTCATGCTGTAAGCACAAGAACGAGTCCTCATTGACACTGGACTTGTATGGACTCAGCGGAGATAAGGATGTATTTATAAGTCATTTTAAAAGGTTTCTTTACATTTGCTGCGGTAAGTTTGTACATGTGTACCTCTGTAGGGACCCTTTCCATTACACTAGATACTTGTATTGACCTTTTTCCCATTATCAATGATAACAAGAAGCAATTTACTTGTTCAGTAGCAAGGACTTGGGCTCTAGCTCTGGTATTGATATCCGCCCCGGGGTGTCGGTAAGGAACACAAACAGGATGCCGGAATAACTCTAGGCTCCTTTAATCATCGTCATACAGCAGCTCACTAACTTTGCACTGTCAGTGTAAATGTTGTCTATAAAAAGGGAAATAAAATACAATTAGAAGTGCACTCTATTAAGTGCTGTTACAATGGCTTATATCTACAGCTACAACATTCACATAGGAGAACTGAATTATAATAAACTACTGTTAACACTTATCCAAAGACTATACGGCTAGCACTGCACTGGTACTAGCATTAGCATGTAGCTCCTACTGCTAAATGGTCTCAATACAACAGAACTAAGAACAAATATTATGAAACCCAAACTACACACTGCTCATACAGTGACAAACACATATCAATTATTCATGCAGGTCTCATGATATTAAACTTACATTTGTCAGCTACGCACATAATTTGAGCTGTCAATGTGGCTGCCCATGCCCCGGCCACATGTCGAACTAATTACAGTGTTGTGTAAGACTGAGCTAAAGACCGCACTTACCAGTACTCGCCACTAGAGGTCTCACTACACCTTGCTATAACTAGATTCTCTCACTCAATGAACTTACTGCCTTTCCAACATTACTGATGTTTTTAGCTTTCTGTACATTACAGTGTTTGGCTGTTTAGCCCATGATGGTTTTAGTATTTAGCATTCTGGCTGAATAGTAGACTGATTGTCATTGTTTTTGTCCCAAATGAAATGTTGAAACTAATCAGATCTAAAACAGCCCATGCCCAGGTTGAAAAATCCCAGAGTTCCCCTTTAAGATGTTTAACATTTCAGTGAAAGCATAACGGGGGTCTAGCATACAGCAGCTGTCAGCATTATTAAGTGCAAGCTCTGCTTTCAATGGGATTTGCTTTTTTTTTTTTCTTAGTGTCTGCCAGAGTGACCAAACTGTCACTCCCACTTTACCTGGGCAACAAAGAACAGCAGCAAATAGGAGCAGAGGAAGGACATGAGCCATATCGAGAGCTGTCAGTTTCTGTCACCGTTCTGCGCCCAAGTATCACCTTCCACCCTCCTGATCTCATCCTCACACCAGTAACCTCTGGTGACTGAAACAACAGCCACAGTGACCTTACTCGCTGTGGGATATCCTGGGTTTGTTTGCATGTATATTTATGTGTCTGCATCTGTAGCTTTGAAGCCCATTTACAGATCACTTCATCAAAGTTACATTTTATGAGTGTCTTGCTTCTGATTATTACATCCGCCAAGAACGTAATAAAATCATTGGCGTTTATTACCTCCGCCAAGGAGGTTATGTTTTCGGTCGCGTTTGTTTGTTTGTTTGTCTGTCTGTCAGCAGGATAGCTCAAAAAGGTTTGAACGGATTTTGATGAAATTTTGTGAGTGGTTGGAAATGACAAGAGGAACAAGTGATTAAATTTTAGTGGTGATCCGGATCACGATGCTAATGCGTTAGCATGTCTATGGCATTTTCAATGTTAAAAGTTAGCATTAAGCAGTTGCAGCTGTCATCACGTTCCGGTGCATTTGTTTTCAAATTGTAATATTTCTTAAATTTATTTTTGTATATATATTAATAATCTAATGATTATTATATACAATTTTAGAGAAAGAGACAGAAAGAAATAGATCACTGTGCCAAGGAGGGAATCTCTTTAGGGTCAGTGACCCACCGCTGAACTGATAGTATTGCACACCGGTGACCTGATGGACACCTACTGGCCTGCGTTTTTGTTTTTGTTTTTTACGAAGTAAAGCGAGTTGTGAGCTTTTCATCCGCATTTTTTTTTTTTTTGTAGCAGCTACGACTCGTCCTCACCTCTTAAAGCGCGGTGATAACAGCACACCTGTACTGAGCTTTACAAAGACATGTTTATGTTTTTTTCCTCCTTTATTTAGAATTCTGAGCTGAGCCGCTCCGTATCTGCACGTTAAAACAGCTGATCCTCCGTGACTTGTCAACAGCTAACACTATTTTCCACTCAATGCACCTAACTCTCTTTCTGGGGAGCGCATGATGTGAAAAACACAATAAAACTTTCTGACCTGTAAATCTGGTCATGTTTTCTGCATAAATAAATGTTATCCATTCTTTGTGCTCAAACGCCAAAGCAGGGGCGAATCCAGATGGAATGGGGGCGTGGGGCAAGGATGTCCCCCCCCTCCACAACACCCCTAGATTAAAGGTCCAGTTTTTGAAGCCTTTTTTACTACAACTACTAATACTACTTAAACTAATAATAATTTCGACAAGTAAAATGTTTAGAGAAAATTTAAATGTTAGAAAAATGTTAGAAAGAGTTTAATAGTTAGATTTATTAACAATGTAGGTTAGAAATTACAAGTTTTACTGTTACAGTGCTGTCAGCAGTTAAATATGAGGTCAAGAAAGAGGTATTTATTTTACTTTTTATAAAACAAGTATATATTTTCATTGAAGTCAAGAAAGGGTTACTATAAAGTGAGGCGGGGACCACTACGGCCATGACGGTAAGTGAAGGTTAACTTCAAGCTATTAATTGATGAACAGCAACCTAACTTGTTCATAAATCAGACATCTGTGTGTGAGAGAGACATTCTGATCTTCTGGTCCGAAGGTAAAGTGCTGTCTAACTGGGTCACTCAGATATGAATAAGGTTGGATATATTTCCGTTTCGTGCTAACTCTGCCAGTCACGTAACCTAGCCTAGCAATGTAACCTGTGCAAATGGTGTGCATGGCTAGCTACCATGCTGTCGCCGCCAGGTTGTTTCTTTATTCTTTATTCTATTGTGTGATGGTCGTGCGTTGGTCATACGAAGTATGCTGTTTGCACAGTCTGTGGTGCGGTGGCGTGGTATAACGGTGTCCCTGTCTAAAATGTATTTTCCTAAGTCCTGGCATAATTTCACATACCTAACATTTTACTTTAAATTGGAGAGTCATTCTCTAAGTTGATTAGCAACACAAATTGGTAATAAAAGAAATCTTTGATGTTACTTGTAGGTTGTAGTGAGATAGACAACTGTCTCCATCTTGTGGCCTTTTTGTGTATTGCAGTTTCAAAAGTTCAACCTTTGTATCCAGTCATTGGGTCCAGTCATCCAGTCATTCTTGCTTTATATGATGAATTGTATCACACTTGTAATGATATATTATTTATAGTATAGCCTACAGTATTTCTATAACAAATGCTTTTATATAATTTCTATTTCTAAATTTAAGTAACAAGGCTGAATGAAATGACAGCTTATTATGTCTAAAAAGTAATGTGACCTACTGTCAATAGATCGTACTTTTGATAAGCCTATGATAACTGTATTTCGGGAGAACCTTTTCATAATGCTTCTAAAAGTGTTAAAATGTATGTGTCTCCTGGTGCACATTGATCAGTTAAGGGACCAAAAAAAAAAAACACGCTGTCACAGCAGGCTTAATTTTTTTTCCCCTTCGATACCTGGTGGTGGCCTGGTCTTGGTTAAAAATGCCCGGCCTGAAAAATTTCCCCAGTCCAGCCCTGCAGTGACCCTATGGCCTTGTTTAGAGAAGTGTTTCATAAATGTTAAAAAATTCATATATTTGCAGTTTAGTTGAATAATAAATTAATTTTGTGTCTTATTTGTTTTTGTCTATAAGCACGTGCAATATGAATATCACTGCTCAGATGACAGTAGCTTCTGGAAAGGTGCAGTTGCAATAAAACTGTGATGCCAAGCGCTAAGGATACATGCTATCCAGTCACAGCAGATTAAACTTTTTTTTTTACTACTGAGCAAACATCATTGTTAGACTTTTTTAGGTTCAATGATTCACGGTGTGTAGATATTATGCGTCAGTGACCCCATGGCCTTGGCGGAGGTTTGCACTCTTTGAGTGCTTCTAGTTTATTTATTTGTTCATTTATTTGTCTGTCTGACTGTTAGCAGGATTACGTCAAAACTACTGCACAGATTTTGATAAACATTTTCACCACAGAGAGATATTAGGCCATGGAAGAACCCATTAAATTTTTAGATGTGATCTGGATCCGGATCCAGATTCTGGATCAAGTTTCACTTACATAGGCTTTGAAAAATTACTGCTCGCAGTATTACGTCAAAACTACTGCATGGATTTTGATCAAATTTTCACCACAGAGGAGGATATTAGGCCATGGAAGAACCCATTAAATTTCACTTTACACAGGTTTTGACCGATTACGTCAAAACTCTTCACGGAGTCTCACCAAATTTGCACCACAGATAAATATTAGGGCATAAAGGCTCCATTAAATTTTGGAAGTGATCCGGATCCAGATTCTGGATCAAGATTTCCTTTTATATAGGCATGGAAGGAGTACTTCAAAACGACTTCATAGATTCTCATCAAATTTGCACCACAGATAGATATTAGGGCATGGAAGACTCACTGAATTTTGGAGGTGATTCGGATTCTGGATCAAGATTTCCCTTTATATAGGTTTTGAAGGATTACTCCAAAACTACTTCACGGATTCTCACCAAATTTGCACCACAGATAGATATTAGGGCATGAAAGACTCCAATGCATTTTGGAGGGGATCCTGATCCTGATTGGCGGATGTCAGAAATCTCTGATTGCGCACGTTTATGTTGTGCCAGACAAGCAATCGTATATGCAAGCAAGAGACAGTTTTAACGCACAGAAAACACTCAGGCAGGTTTGCATTGTCATTGTATGAGATAACACACAATGCAAGGTGACAGTGCTGTTTTGGATTTATTGGACAACAATACCAATATGTTGGGTGTAGTTCAGGTAGTCTCAACTGTGCCGACACATAGAGGACACCTTTTAACTTTATGACTTTTTCTGTCTCTACCTTTTGCAGTGGAACCACAGTATCAGCAGAAGTGGATCTAAAGGATGGGTCAAAGGCAGAGCTTGTATCTGTCAATCTTTCTGCAAGGCACACCATCCCGGCACAGGTACAGTGATTTATTGAGGTCACTTCCTATTAAAGGAATTAAATGCCGTGGAGTTTCAGTTTCAGTTTAATGCAATTTGCAGTAGAAAAACCACATTGGAATTAAAAAATTGCAAGCAGATCTCAGGTGCACATCAAACACACAAACACACGCCATTCATTCAACTGTACAGCATGATTAAACCCCCAAGCCACAAAAATCTCAAAAGAAGGTATTCAAAGTCAATAAATAGTAGTTTAAAATATCAAAAACTTAGTGCCCGTGCAGATCCAAAGTGCTTTACTATAGTGCAATTGTTTAAAATTTCACAGCCTGTGGGAAAACATTCCTGCTATGGTGGGATGTTGTGCTTTTAATGGCACAATACCTTCTGCCAGAGGGAAGCAGGTCAAAAAAGATGAGGATTGCTCCTCAATCTACAAAAATGACTTAAAGCTGTTGTCTTTTGTCAGAATACTCTCTGGAAGAATGTGTCCCTGTGTTTGTTTACAAGAGGCAGTCAGGTCTGGAACTTCGCCTTTATTTCACCCACCAAGTGGAGATGAATGAAACAAGCAGATGTGCTTGTAGTGGAGACTGTCAGCTTCCAATCAGGGGCTTTAACAAAAATATTGCTGCCTCCATTTTCAGAGACCCTAAGCAAAGCTCTCAGTGTCATGGTAGCATTTTTTTAAACCTCCATTTCAACCCACCAGAGGGATCTGAGAATACCTCAGTTTTCACGCAATGGGTACACAGTAAATCACCAGTGTTAAATTAACACTGGCAGTGAACATATGGTCCCACTCTTGACCAAGTAGGACCATATGTACACTGGCAGTGTCAGTTTAACACTCTCAGTGTTAGTTTTACACGGGTGATTGTACTGTGTAGATAACAAAATTGTACTACAACCCCAATTCCAATGAAATTGGGATGTTGTGTAAAGTGTAAAATGTAAATAACAACAGATAGAATGATTCGCAATCTTCTTCAACCTATATTCAATTGAATACACCACAAAGACAAGATAATTAATGTTCAAACTGATAAACTTTATTGTTTTGTGCAAATATTTGCTCATTTTGAAATGAATGCCTGCAACACGTTTCAAAAAAAGCTGGGACAGTAGTATGTTTACCACTGTGTTACATCACCTTCCTTCTAACAACACTCAATACGCATTTGGGAACTGAGGACACTAATTTTTGAAGCTTTGTAGGTGGAATTCCTTCCCATTCTTGCTTGATGTACTTGATGTACAACTTCAGTTGTTCAACAGTCCGGGGTCTCCGTTGTCCGTATTTTGCGCTTCATAATGCACCACACATTTTCAATGGGCGACAGGCTGGACTGCAGGCAGGCCAGTCTAGTACCCGCACTCTTTTACTACGAAGCCACACTGTTGTAACGTGCAGAATGTGGCTTGGTATTGTCTTGCTGAAATAAGCAGGGATGTCCCTGAAAAAGACATTGCTTGGATGGCAGCATGTGTTGCTCCAAAACCTGGATATACCTTTCAGCATTGAAAGGTACACTCTCTCCAAAGTAATGGAAGTGTGGTACAGCAGCGAAGAAACGATGCAGGCAGGATGGAGCGGGTGGAGAAAGGTGGCAGGAGTGATTTGTGACTGAAAATCTGCAAGAGTGAAGGGGAAAGTTTATAAGACAGTAGTGAGACCAGCTATGTTGAAAGGCTTAGAGACGATGGCACTAACAAAAAGACTGTAGACAGAGATGGAGGTGGCAGAGTTGAATATGTTATGATTTTCTTTGGGAGTGATGAAAATGGACAGGGTTAGGAATGAACATATCAGAGAGACAGCACGGGTAGGATGGTTTGGAGACAAAGTCAGAGAGCAAGATTGAGATGGTTTGGAAACGTGCAGAGGTGGGAACCAGGACACCACTCAATCAAACAGCGTATGAAAAAGTCCCCCAAAAATTTTCAAGTACAAATAAAAAATGTGTACTCACCAAATGTGCCGCAAGACAATATGAAGTTTTAAAAAAAGTAGATCCTTCCGTATAAGACAAGAAAAAGGTGCAGATGCAAACCGACGTAAATCCACAAATTACAATTGGCGCAATGCATGCTGGGAGAGGGTCTTGTCCGTGATGTCTCGGCAGCGTCCATGATGAGAGGACAATTTGCGGAGGGCTAAATGTTAGCTGTAAATTTGTCATTTTCAAATGAAGATTTCTCCGTTGAATGACAGATCTGGGCTTGCAGATTTACTTTACTACATTCAGAAGGATCTCGTGTAAATGTAAGTCATTTTTTTCAAAAAATCTGACTGCATTTTTTTCAATGCAGGTCTCCTTTAACCTGATTGAGGTGTTTTATCAGATTAATCTATTTGCATGAAGTGAGATGTGCTTATTCTGACTGGCATGCGACAGTGTCAGCCCCTTTCATAGAGCGGGATATGGCTTCACCTTGACATGACCATCACGATTGCTCGATGACACCAGCAAGAATAATCACATATATCTTTTGAAAATTACACTATGTAGTGTTGGAAATCTTGAGGCAACCTCACTCCTGTTACTGGAGAACTATATTTATGTCCAAAGTAAATGTACCTAATTTAGTTACATCAATATAGTGGTTAAAGATAAGATCTGATTACACATCCTTCTTTGTTTCTCCTCAGGTAACAGCAGTGTGGAACTGGCAGTGATGGGTTCTGGGCTTCCTGTGTCCCTGGTGCCCAGTCCATCACACAGCTTTGATTTCCACAGTTGTGTTATCGGCGAGCGTGTGGACATGCTGTGTGTTTTGCAGAACCTCTGCCCTCAACTTCCTGTCAACTTTCACTTCCGCAAGTTGGCACATTTTTCCACAGAGCCCTCTACTGGCAGCATTGCCCCAGGCCAATGCCAGGTAACTATGGTGACTGATTGATGTACTCAATACATATGAAAATGAACATTACAATACAATTCTGTTGACCATTATACTGGATAATAATAACAACAACAAAACTATTTCCTCTGTGTACATGTCTGTTTCTGTGTTTAACCAGGATGTAGTTTTATCTTTCAATGCACAACAGCAAGGAAGTTTCCAGGTGTGTCAAAAGTTGGATGTCTTAGGTCATGTTTGCCAGAGGGGCGACAATACGTCTGAAGAAGCAGCTGCACTCCAGCTTCGCACCTTCTACACCCATCAACCTACAGCTATCTGCTGTCTGCCACAGTGAAACCAAAGACCCTGTCCCCAAGTTAAATCCAGGTGAACATTAACACAGTAGGACCTGATTTAAGTGTATAGTGCTGTGTAAGTAACCAATGATCTAAGCTGACAACTGGATGTCTTTGGTACTAAGTGTCTTCGAAGAATCCTCAGGTCCCGCTGGAATGACTTTGTATTAAATGAATGGTTACTGAGAGAGACTACGATGAGTGTCACTTGTATTGTGAGGGAGGGTCAGCTGCGACATTTTGGTCATGTGGCACATTTCTCTATGCATGATCCGGCATGCACGCACCTCAGTGTTGAGGACCGCTGTGGCTGGAGAAGGCCAAGGGGACATCCACGTTTCAACTGGATGTGGCAGATAGATGGTTATTTTAGAGATGTGGGAATGGACTGGTTGTCTGCCTGGGTGGTTTGCCTCCCAGGACCCACATTGATTCCGTGGTGTGGCGGTGTGGCAAAGGGAAGCACCAGCGCATACTGTCAGACTTGACTTGACTTGACTTGCTGTGTAAGTAACCACACCTTGGTTCCATTTATTTGTATGTGCATAAATATCTCTTAGTGGCAGGGTGGTGTATTTACTGGACTGATATAATGATTTGAAATTAACATGAAAAATGTGTAAATAACTCCATACTGTTTGTTTGGTAGGGTTTTCTTTTATAAGTAAGAAGTAAATCAGACTTGGCTGTTTCAATAAATTACAATGTAGATTAACAGCAGTTACCAACGTGCCGCAATGAGTAATCATCAGATTATAAAGGTAACTGTACTGTGCATTGGCATATTGGAAAATTGCACGTTGTTCACTTGGATGTTTTATTGTAATTAATTTGGTTAATTACATGATTTTGATACCTGTACCTGACATTCTTCTAACTGGCTATATTTCAGGCATCACTCCAACAGTGACCAGTCCAGCTGGGTGTCAGCCTCACGTTGGGACCACCGAGCTGACGCAGTGTCGTGACAAGGCATACGCCGCCATCCTCTGTGCAGAGAAAACAAAAATTCATATGCATCGCATACAGCAGAGCCACACCAAGGAGGGAGATGAGTTTCTGGCTTTTCCTAATGACCGAATCTCGAGCATCAGGCCTCCCTCTCCTCACACACAGTACAGGTAGCAGCAGCAGCAGCAGAAAAACACAAAAATCAAAGCTGTGTCAGTATTATAAAGTAAGCATTTGTTAATATGGGAGGAAAAATGGTTTCCAGTTCCAAATCCAAACATGTTGGCTTCTTATGACTGAACCAGTTATTTAAATTCTAACTTCTTTAAAGGTACATTTGTAAGCTCAACATTATTTATAAGCCATTTTAACTCTGCTGAGGCATGTTAGAAAGCAGACTTTTTCTTTTTTGCTTCTCAGGACAATTTTCACTGGTGTACATCGCTATCACTACGTAGACAGACCCGACTATGCTTTCACAGAGGAGGAGGCAGAGCAGAGACGCCTACATCGGCAAATTTACGCAGACTTTATCGACCAACTCAGGAAGAACGTCTGCAGAAGATGAATGAGAGGTAGAAATGGAATGATGAACCAAAAAAACCTTTATCTCAGTGGTGTTGCAGTTTTGGCTTTCATTTGTTGTGTTGCAACAAACAATGATTTATTTGACTTCTCTTATTGTGGGATTTTAGACAGGAAATAAAGTGAAGGATGAGCTAGACATTGGATAGTTCCTTCTCAGGACTTGTTCCTCCTGCACTTAATATCAGTGACCTAAAAATCACATAGACTAAAGAGACAAAGCCAAGTCACGCCAACAGCTCTTCATTAGCATCCACCTGCACTCGTCATCTTCACGACATCACATCTGTCACTCGACAGGTCAACAGTCTTTAAATAAATAAATAAATAATTACATAAAAAACTGTCAAGGATGTATAACACTTTTTACTCTTGGTTGTGAAAAGTTTTGTGTGCGAAAACACACTGAAATTGAATGAAGTTTTTTGTATTTTCTAGGTGACAGAGGTTGTGAATGCAATTCCCTCTTCCAGCCAGGAGATGGCAGACTGCAATAGGAATCTGACCCCTCTGGAACTCTACCAAGTCATCATAAGTTGGTGTTCAAAAATACAGGAGTCTCTTGGATAGCAAAAGAAAGAAAAAAAAAAGCCCTTTTTAAAAACATTTCATATATTTTATAACAACCACAACCATACTCAAAGACAGAGAAAATAAACAGGCATGTGAGCCAGATATGGTGTTAATTACATAGTCATGCTGGTCGCGTTCCAGGTTTATACCCTGCATCCAGAAAGTATTCACAGCAAATCACTTTTCCACATTTTTTTAATGTTACAGCCTTATTCCAAAATGGAAAAAAAAAAAATCCCTTGAAATTCTACACAATAACCCAGAATGCTAATGGTAACAAAAAAAGTTTATTATTTATTTTTGCACACATTAAAAACAAAACAAACAAACAAACAAAAAAAACAAAGACATAACATGTGGATAATTATTCACAGCCTTTGTCATGAAGCTAAAAACCGAGCTCAGGTGCATCCTGTTTCCATTGATCATCCTTGAGATGTTTCTACAGCTTAATTGGAGTCCACCTGGGGTAAATTAATTTGACTTGGACATGATTTGTAACTGCACACACCTGTCTACATATACAGTCCCACAGTTGGCAGTGCATGTCAAGCATGAAGTCAAAGGAATTGTCTGTAGACAGGATTGTCTCGATGCACAAATCTGGGGAAGGGTACAGA
The DNA here is from genome assembly GCF_902500255.1 of Thalassophryne amazonica. NCBI lineage: Eukaryota > Metazoa > Chordata > Actinopteri > Batrachoidiformes > Batrachoididae > Thalassophryne > Thalassophryne amazonica. The sequence continues at coordinate 155,369,298 of NC_047103.1, read as the reverse complement.
AACCTTTGCTGCTTTGAAGGTCCCAATGAGCACAGTGACCTCCATCATCCATAAATGGAAGAAGGTCAGATCCACCAGGACTGTTCCTAGAGTTGACCACCATCTAAACTGAGTGATCAGAGGAGAAGGGCCTTGGTCACGGAGGTGACCAAGAGCCTGATGGTCACTCTATAAGAGCTCCAGCATTCCTTTGTGGGGAGAGCAGAACCTTCCACAAGGACAACCATCTCTGCAGCAATCCACCAATCAGGCCTGTATGGTAGAGTGGCCAGACGGAAGCCACTCCTTAGTAAAAGGCACATGGCAGGCGACCTGGAGTTTGCTAAAAGGCACCTGAAGGCTGCTCAGACCTTGAGAAAAAAGTTCTCTGGTCTGATGAGACAAAGATTGAACTCTTTGGCTTGAATGCCAGATGTCATGTTTGGAGGAAACCAGGCACCATCCCTACAGTGAAGCATGGTGGTGCCGGCCATCATGTTGTGGGGATGTTTTTTCAGCAGCAGAACTGGGAGACTAGTCAGGATTGAGAGAAAGATGAATGCAGCAATGTACAGAGACATCTTGGATGAAAACCTGCTCCAGAGAGCTCTTGACCTCTGACTGGGGCGACGGTTCATCTTTCAGCAGGACAGGACCCCAAGCACACATCCAGGATATCAAGGAGTGTCTTCAGGACATTCTGTGAATGTCCCTGAGTTGCCCAGCCAGATCCCAGACCTGAATCTGATTGAACATCTCTAGAGAGATCTGAAATGGCTCTGCACCGACGCTCCCCATCCAGCCTGATAGAGCTTGAGAGGTGTTGCAAAGAGGAATGTGCAAAACTCCCTACTTTCGAGATCCAATAAGGTTTCTTTAACCTAAAACTATACTAAAATTACCAAACTTTTAGTCAACTAAACATGATGATATGACTCTAACGGACATTTGGCACAAGACTAAGACTAAATTAAAAACCAGGTGACAAAATTAACAGTAGTTAAACTCTATCCTCCTGCTGACTTACACAGTTCTAAATAAACCTTTTTATTTTTGTCATATGTGGGGGAGATTTGTTCCAAATAAAGTCAGTGGTAAAGCTATTCAACTACTCAAACCAAGACTTAATTCAGACCATGGGAATCATCTGAATGATGGGATTAATGGATTCTGTCAGTGAGCCTGAAAAATTTCCATAAGTAACTCCATCCACTTTCAGAGCTGAATACGTGTAGTCATTGACTATATGCATACTTAGCTCGGAAATTTTGGGGTTCTGGCAGGTATAGATGAAGACCATTGTCTCCCATTGGGGCCTGTTGGCATCTTTTAACATGTATTATGACTGTAACATAAAATAAAAACAGACAAGCCTATATAGTTGCTTGTGAAATCTTATTGCTAATCCCTGGGTCTTCATGGCCACTGAGGCCATGTTGCTTGAATGAAAACGAAAGTCATTTTTAAAGAGTAAAAAAAAAAAACCTCCTCTTTCTCCACCAGGACCATTGTTTGTGGATTTTGGTGAGGTAGTGCGCAGTCGGTGTGTGTCCAGAAGCTGGAGCTGATTAATCGTCTGTCAGCGTACGTCCTGATAGAGCTGGAGATAGACTTGCCCTGAGCTGCAGGGCTCCTCACCTCCCTCACACATCCTACCACCCTGCTCCCAGTCCTCCTACTGTTACATTTCAAAGCAACAAGCTGGGACACTTTCTACAGGTTAGTCAATAAAATTGCTCTAAAAGGCTGGTTGTTAATATTGAGGTCCATTTATGCTGCATAAAAGTTGTACAAATGATTGTGAACATGTCTATAATTTTGCTCCTCCCAGACCTGTCCCCTACTCTGTGAACCAGCAGCACACTGGTCAAATACTGGTCCAGGCTCAGGTTGTGCCTATGGCACTGGAACTTTGCACCAACTTGCTGGTGCTCCGTCCCAACAAAACATTGCTTGCCCATTCAGGATACCGGAGCTCAGTACTATTCGAAATAAGCGTAACCACCCAGCTGAATTCACATGGAGACCAGCAGTCACTGAGGGAAACATCCAGTTCTCTGTTCTACCTGCTGCAGGTGTTACATGCACAACATTTTGTATTTTATTTTTTGCAAATTTCTGTGATAACAACAAAGAGTAGTGAGCAAAATACTTACAGCAGAGTATGTTTTCATTCTTCATCAGTGGGTCAACAGAAAATAAAATTAGAAAATTCAAAGAAAAAAAATCCTGTTCCAGCAAAATCTTATGTGACATTTTTCTATTTTAGTATGAAGTTATAAACTTCATTAAAACAACTGCACTTGGTTTCTCTCTAGCTATACTGCTGGGTACATGACAAGACAAAAACTCAATTACAGTAAATACTACCTGATTTACTTTTAAATTACTGGAGGCCACCTAAAAGATATTAAGTATTTTAAAGGGTGAAAAAATGGTTGCATATTTTGCTTGTTTAAATTTACTCTTAAGTATTCATTTGATATTGGACTAAGCGGTTGAAGATGTGTGCATATTCATTTGATATTGAATGTCTTAAATACTTTAAATGTTTTGGGTACAATAAATGTGCACAAAGTTGTCAGAGGCTTTTGATTAAGCAGATTAACTATGGTAATTTATAATTAAAGATGTGATATCCAGGTAAAGATGCCAGATGAGGCTAAGTTAAGTCTTGGTTGAAACCCTGCACACAGGGACAAGTAAAAACAACAGAATTGAAGCAGATGAAATGCATTCTGTTTTGACTCATGACAATGTTCAAAGTTTTACAACAAATCATCTCTCCTGCTCAGGTACAGTGGAGGCATACTGTGAACTGGACTGTGAGGTGGTGTGGTACCCCTCTTTCTCCTTCACTTCAGAAGGAGACTTTGACCTCTGTGTCCATGAGGGGAACACGCAGCGTCTTCACTGTATTGCAAAGGTCTGTTTCTAGGTTTGGAAAACTGGTCTTTCAGATGTATTGTTGCTTTAGTTCATAGGTGTTAAACTGATTCCAAAAGGACCAAGAGGGCGCAGCCAGGTTGTCTTTGTAACCACCACACACACACACACACACACACACACACACACACACACACACACACACACACACACACACACACACACACACACACACACACACACACACACACACACACACACACACACACACACCAGATGACATGTCTTTGCGGCCACAGTGACATTCAAACACCAGATCACTTGTACTTGAAACCAAGACTCTACCAGGACAAAGGGGAATTCCCCACCAACCAAGCCAGTTGTCAGGAACTGTGAGGACATGGCACGACTGGCAGGTGGACACAAATGCAGACTCACCACTCAGAGGTGGGATTTAGAAAAAGGTTTATTCACAAACAGGCTCAGGTCGATACACAGGGTGACAAGCAGACAGGCGGCGGTACAGACAGTTGTGAGGTGGCGGCGTGGTCAGTAACAAGCAGAATTCCAGCACGGGGCAAACAGGTTGTATCAGAGGATGCAAAAATGGAGTCAAAAAACAAGCAGCATTCAGGCACAGAGAAGCAGGTTAACTGGCTCAGACAAAAACGTGGTCAAGGACAAGCAGAGGTCGAGAACGGCAAAAAACATAGACTAAGGCAGGATACAGGTGGCTTGGAACGAGGCAGAATGCACAACAAACTAGCAGTGAGTAGTGGAGAACAAGGGGTTTAAAAGCAGGATAATCAGGGCGTGATGAGATACAGGTGCAGGAAAGAAGGGGTGGCTCAGTGAGACAAGAGTGGAGTGACAGGTGGGCATGTCAGACAAAAGCAGCAAAAAGAGGAATGTGACAGTGACAGAACAAATGTTAACAATTAGGAAATAATGATACCTAGAATCCAAAGGTGAGAAACAGAATAACAAAATGAAAAGGAAGAAACAGAACAACAGAAAATTAAAGGCTTGATCTAAACTAGATGAGAACTCAACATGTGGCCAGAGTGTACAGAAAAACCTGAGGGACTAATGTGCTTAAGACAGAGTGACTGAATAACCAGAAAGTAAAGGATGAAGACTAAACTAGAACAGAACTCAATAAGTGGCTGAAGTGTAACAGATCATAAAACCAAGACCAAAGTGGAAGAAACAGAAAATAAACACTTAGAGTCAGACAGAAGGACAAAGAGAGGGAAACAGATGGAGACTGGGGGACAAAAGAAGATTCTGGGCAGGTCCAGGGCTAAAACATGACACCAGTAGGCACCTTAAGGCGACAGGTTTGTTTTTCTTAGGCAAAACAGATTACTGCCAGACTGTAAATGCAGTATAATTTATATTTCACAATTATACTGGGTGCAGAGGGACTTTTGAGATGCAGGTTACACTACTTCATGCAGACAATATCAAGCAGCACAGAGCACATCCACTCTTTTAATGACAGTTTGAAAATGCTGTATCTATACAGACATGAACACAACATAAATAAAATTGTCTCGGTTGAGACAATTTTATATTAGCATTTAATGTTTTTAACATATTTTTTTCCTGACAGGTTAAACCCACTAGTGTTCACTTAGCAGAGGAAAGATTGATATTTGGATCTGTGCCTGTCAGTATGCCTTCTGTCAGGACTGCAATCTTACAGAACACAGGACAGAACCACTCTTACTATCAGGTACTTGTATGATTTTTGAGGGAATGGATCATTTCACAAGAAAGCAAAATAACTAGTGACTTTGGTAGGTTCTTGACGTGTGCCCAATGCCTGGCATGACGGTAAATTCACCTACGGGCGTGGTGCCCTGTGGTGGACAGGCTGAACTCCAAATCCACTTCAGCCCGGACTCTGCCATCAAGTTTGACACCAAAATTGAGGTGAGAGAGAAAGTTAGAAAGATTAATTAAATATTGTGATGATTTCTGTTTGTTTAGAGATGAGTGGAATTAATCCACTTTATGTGTTTAATGGCAGATTGCTCTGAAGAACATGAAGTCCATTGAGCTTCGAGTGGGCGGATCTGTGGAGCCTCTGAATCTACACATTAATGCTGTGAGTTTCTACACATATAGGTATGGGCAAAGAATGTGTAAATTATTTTGTTTTCTTCATCAGGTGTCAGCAGAAATGGTAACTAATCATATATCAAGTTGTAAACTTCATTAAATATATAATGATATATTTCATTCTTTGTGGGTGTGTTTGCTGGTATGTGATAACATATAGTACAGATGCAGATACCAGTCAATAATTAAATGTCAAGCTCTGAATGAATCTGCTTCTTCTTCTCTTGATTGCTCCCATAAGAGGATGGTCACCCACCAGATCATCTCTCTCCATTTCACCCGATCCTCTGCCTCTTCCTTAGTCACAACTGCTACACAGTAAATTTTGCAGAGTAAAATTTACTCTGCTGGGATAATATTTGGTCCCAGTCCAAATAGAGTTAAATATACTCTATCGCAGTGCAAATCAGCTCTATCACAGTGTAAAATCAACTCTTATTGGAGTAGAAACACTTAATTTGACAAGACGGTAAAGCTGATTTCACTCTATGATAGAGTGTATTTTACTCTATTTAGACTGGGACCAAATGTTATCACCACAGAGTACATTTTACTCAGCAAAATTTACTGTGTACCTGCATCTCCTCATTCACCAGATCCATAAACATCCTGTCTGGCCCCACCCCCCTCCTTCTCCTCCTCCCTGGTGACTCCATCCTCAGCATCCTTTTCCTGATATACCCCACATTACTCCTCTGCACATTCCCAAACCATTTCAATGTTGCTTCTCTGACTTTGTCTCTAAACTGTCCTACCTGCATTGTCCTTTGGATATGTTTTTGTTCTTTGTTAATTTTTCTGTTATCGTCATCAAATGCCATTTCAGCTTAACTTTACTTATTTAGTCATGTTTAATGTCACCTGTTCTTGTCATTGTCCTATCACTTTTACAGTCCCACTTCCACTTCTCTGGGATACATGTTGGTTCTCGGCGAGCGATACCGTTCTCTTTGACAAACCGATCATCAGCAGCAGCCCAACTGACCTTTGATCTTTCACAGTATCCAGACTTTGCACTTCAGCATCCACAGGCCTCAGCAGGTATGTACACACACACACACACACACACACACACACACACACACACACACACACACACACACACACACACACACACACACACACACACACACGCGCACGCACACACTTCATACTGGCAAAAATATGCCCTCATCAGACACAAAAAATATTGTTCAGTTTTTAGTGTCAGAGTAATTAATATTGCATTATTTTGTCACACGTTGTTGTAGAGAGCCAGAACTGGAAAAACACTTTATTTAATTTTAAGACTTTACGACTAAAGTAACCAATATCACCGCTTACTGAATGGGTTTATGCTTTTGTTGTTGACTGTATATTTTAAGAAACAGAGCAGCAGATACAGGGAGTGGCTCTTGTGGAGGTCCAGGGTCACCACACTGTGGACTGCTCACTTGTGTTTTCCCCATCCCAGGTGAGAGTTTGACCAAAAATTTGTTGAAATTGATTATAAAAGATACCTATTATGCATGTTGAATATAGACAAGTAGATATGGGGTATATAAGAAACATCCTGTCTGTCAGTCTCTATGTTGTAAGAGCAACTCTTCCAAAATCCACAGGTGGATTTCAGTGAAACTTTCCACAGTTGTAGCACACCATGTGCATGAATGAAATAGAATTCTGGTCTGATGTCTTCAGTGGGACATAATTGGACTTTTGTGTTTAATAGATACATTATATACAGTGCATCCAGAAACTATTCACAGCACTTCACTTTTTACACATGAAAAATTACAGCATTATTTAGCACCATTGCCAGCAATTACAGCCTCAAGTCTTCTTGAATATAATGCCACAAGCTTGGCACACCTTTGGGCAGCTTTGCTCATTCCTCTTTGCAGCACCTCTCAAGCTCCATGAGGTTGAATGTCAGTGCACACCCATTTTCAAATCTCTCCAGAGATGTTCAATCAGATTCAGGTCTGGGCTCTGGCTGGGCCACTCAAGGACATTCGCATGTCCTGAAGTCACTTCTTTGATATCTTGGCTGTGTGCTTAGGGTCATTGTCCTGCTGAAAGATGAACTGACACCCCAGTCTGAGGTCAAGAGCGCTCTGGAGCAGGTTTTCATCCAGGATGTCTCTGTACATTGCTGCATTCATCTTTCCCTCAATCCTGACTAGCCTCCCAGTTCCTACTGCTGAAAAACAAACCCCACAACATGATGCTGTCACCACCATGCTTCACTGTAGGGATGGTGCCTGGGGATGGTTCGCCATGTGGCCTAAATGTCATACCTGACACTTGCTCGTGATGCAAGTGATACACCTCATCTGTGTCTCCAAGCATGATACAGTGTAGAAGCCAGAACACATTCCATACGAATTCATTGGAAAGAAGTCACAGAATCTGTTGCCACTTTTCACAGCACTCAGAGTATCTGTGCATAAGATAGTATTTCATCTTAAGCTACAAATCATTTACAATACCAAGAAAAAACATATATGTATTAGAACTATACAAGTTTTCCCACATACTAAATACTTGAAGCTATATAATCTCTTGGTAAAATAAATACATAAAACACATTCACAATATGTGTTGTTTGAAGACACTGAGAAAGGATTACAGAGAACACTGAGAATATCAAAGAAGTTAGAATTTCAGTCCAAAATATTCAGTAATTCAACAGCATTTCATTTTATTAGCAATGTCAACACTAAGTGCTCTTTTGTTTTGTGAGGCTCCTGAATGCAATTTACCAGCAGGTTAGAATAAAAAAAAAAATTATGTTGTTCAACTTCAGTCTGTCCAAACCTTGCAAAATGCCTGTGCTCATCTCATCTCTTCGCATGTCTGGTTTTTACTCAAGGAAATGTGATTTTGCAGGTGGCCAGTTATGAGTTTGAGCTACCACTGTCAGTCAGCGGTGTGAGATGTGGCATACCTTCTCCATCCCCGAGTCTCACCTCCGCCTCTTGCTCACTGCCATCTAAAAGCAGGAACCTCATCATCAGACCATTTCCCAAGTCTGTTAATCTGGTCACTGGTCTACGACACATACATGCTACAGGTGCGGCCACTGGCATGTAAAGTTGATGTGGTGTTGTGTGTGTGTGTCTCCAGTCACAGCTATCTTCTCTTAGACTTGAAATTTTTGTCAATTTGTTATTAAAAATGTTGATACATTTGATACTTTGTCTAAGTTTTTGTGAAAGGTGTTTTAAATTTTATTTATTTATTTATTTTTAGTGCTGTTTGCCCCACTTGAGATGTCCCCATCTAGCCTCCAGTTCCATGTGGAACCTTTGGTATCACTGTCTGATGTTTACTCTGAGGTATCAGAGAGTACAGTATATCTTTTAGAGTTTTATTTTTTCTTTTGTCTCCCCCAAGTTCTCCTATTTTCTTTCCTTATTTTCTTCCTTTTTCCAAAACTTTCCATCACCTTTCTTACCTGCTTCTTTCTACAGCTTTCCTCCTTTTTTATTTTAAGGTGCATTAAATTCACAGTTTCACAAACTGTTACTTTGTTTTGCAGACATTTCTACTGTATTTTTGCAATTGCCCACCAAATTGTTTCCTTTCCAATCTTCAGCAAAGCTGTTTTCTGAATGCAAGTAATTATTATTTTTTGTTCAGTTTGTCTTGTGCTCCACTGTATTTTTCTCCCCTCTGAATTCCAGATGGTTGAGCTGAAATCGGTGTGTGAAGAGAGTGTGGGTTGGTGGTTTGATTGTGATCCACAAGGACGTGACACTGAAGGAAATTTACTCACTGTGTTCCCATCATCTGGGGTTCTGGCACCTGGTCAGTGTGTTTGTTTGGCTGTCAGCATCAGGACTCAGGCTTGTAGTACAGGTGAGAGGTGACTGGAGAAGCACAGAGGTACAGTATAATACTTCATCTTTCTTTGGTTTCCTGTCTAACATAGTCACACCATCACCTTTTGTATAATTTGATCACTTTGTCCCAAACTGTCACAGCCATCAAACATTATTCAAGTGATTTGTCTTCAAGCCAGATGTAACACACACACAAATACACACACACACATGCACATATAAATGCAAGGATAAAATCAGGATGGTGTCAATTTCAACTTTGTGGTTGATTACATTTCATGGAACAAAAAGTTAAGGTACTGCGATAGACTGACGTCCTGTTCAGGCTGTACCCTGCCTCTCCCCTGTGACTGCTGTGATAGGCTCCAGTCCCACCATGACCCTTGTTTGGAGTTAGTGGGTGTAGAAAATGAATGAATGAATGAAAATTTAAAGTAATGTTATAATGTTGAGTTCTCACACATCATACACTGTTGAGTTATTGATTCTTTCTAATCTTTAGCAATCCACCAGGTCAGGTCAGGTTAGACCTGGGAGCATGTGCTGATGTGTAGGCCATCAAAGTGGAGTGTCAGCAGGGAGCTTGTTCATGCTGTAAGCACAAGAACGAGTCCCTCATTGACACTGGACTTGTATGGACTCAGCGGAGATAAGGATGTATTTATAAGTCATTTTAAAAGGTTTCTTTACATTTGCTGCGGTAAGTTTGTACATGTGTACCTCTGTAGGGACCCTTTCCATTACACTAGATACTTGTATTGACCTTTTTCCCATTATCAATGATAACAAGAAGCAATTTACTTGTTCAGTAGCAAGGACTTGGGCTCTAGCTCTGGTATTGATATCCGCCCCGGGGTGTCGGTAAGGAACACAAACAGGATGCCGGAATAACTCTAGGCTCCTTTAATCATCGTCATACAGCAGCTCACTAACTTTGCACTGTCAGTGTAAATGTTGTCTATAAAAAGGGAAATAAAATACAATTAGAAGTGCACTCTATTAAGTGCTGTTACAATGGCTTATATCTACAGCTACAACATTCACATAGGAGAACTGAATTATAATAAACTACTGTTAACACTTATCCAAAGACTATACGGCTAGCACTGCACTGGTACTAGCATTAGCATGTAGCTCCTACTGCTAAATGGTCTCAAATACAACAGAACTAAGAACAAATATTATGAAACCCAAACTACACACTGCTCATACAGTGACAAACACATATCAATTATTCATGCAGGTCTCATGATATTAAACTTACATTTGTCAGCTACGCACATAATTTGAGCTGTCAATGTGGCTGCCCATGCCCCGGCCACATGTCGAACTAATTACAGTGTTGTGTAAGACTGAGCTAAAGACCGCACTTACCAGTACTCGCCACTAGAGGTCTCACTACACCTTGCTATAACTAGATTCTCTCACTCAATGAACTTACTGCCTTTCCAACATTACTGATGTTTTTAGCTTTCCTGTACATTTACAGTGTTTGGCTGTTTAGCCCATGATGGTTTTAGTATTTAGCATTCTGGCTGAATAGTAGACTGATTGTCATTGTTTTTGTCCCAAATGAAATGTTGAAACTAATCAGATCTAAAAACAGCATTGCCCAGGTTGAAAAATCCCAGAGTTCCCCTTTAAGATGTTTAACATTTCAGTGAAAGCATAACGGGGGTCTAGCATACAGCAGCTGTCAGCATTATTAAGTGCAAGCTCTGCTTTCAATGGGATTTGCTTTTTTTTTTTTCTTAGTGTCTGCCAGAGTGACCAAACTGTCACTCCCACTTTACCTGGGCAACAAAGAACAGCAGCAAATAGGAGCAGAGGAAGGACATGAGCCATATCGAGAGCTGTCAGTTTCTGTCACCGTTCTGCGCCCAAGTATCACCTTCCACCCTCCTGATCTCATCCTCACACCAGTACCTCTGGTGACTGAAACAACAGCCACAGTGACCTTACTCGCTGTGGGATATCCTGGGTTTGTTTGCATGTATATTTATGTGTCTGCATCTGTAGCTTTGAAGCCCATTTACAGATCACTTCATCAAAGTTACATTTTATGAGTGTCTTGCTTCTGATTATTACATCCGCCAAGAACGTAATAAAATCATTGGCGTTTATTACCTCCGCCAAGGAGGTTATGTTTTCGGTCGCGTTTGTTTGTTTGTTTGTCTGTCTGTCAGCAGGATAGCTCAAAAAGGTTTGAACGGATTTTGATGAAATTTTGTGGAGTGGTTGGAAATGACAAGAGGAACAAGTGATTAAATTTTAGTGGTGATCCGGATCACGATGCTAATGCGTTAGCATGTCTATGGCATTTTCAATGTTAAAAGTTAGCATTAAGCAGTTGCAGCTGTCATCACGTTCCGGTGCATTTGTTTTCAAATTGTAATATTTCTTAAATTTATTTTTGTATATATATTAATAATCTAATGATTATTATATACAATTTTAGAGAAAGAGACAGAAAGAAATAGATCACTGTGCCAAGGAGGGAATCTCTTTAGGGTCAGTGACCCACCGCTGAACTGATAGTATTGCACACCGGTGACCTGATGGACACCTACTGGCCTGCGTTTTTGTTTTTGTTTTTTACGAAGTAAAGCGAGTTGTGAGCTTTTCATCCGCATTTTTTTTTTTTTTTGTAGCAGCTACGACTCGTCCTCACCTCTTAAAGCGCGGTGATAACAGCACACCTGTACTGAGCTTTACAAAGACATGTTTATGTTTTTTTCCTCCTTTATTTAGAATTCTGAGCTGAGCCGCTCCGTATCTGCACGTTAAAACAGCTGATCCTCCGTGACTTGTCAACAGCTAACACTATTTTCCACTCAAATGCACCTAAACTCTCTTTCTGGGGAGCGCATGATGTGAAAACACAATAAAACTTTCTGACCTGTAAATCTGGTCATGTTTTCTGCATAAATAAATGTTATCCATTCTTTGTGCTCAAACGCCAAAGCAGGGGCGAATCCAGATGGAATGGGGGCGTGGGGCAAGGATGTCCCCCCCTCACAACACCCCTAGATTAAAGGTCCAGTTTTGAAGCCTTTTTTACTACAACTACTAATACTACTTAAAATAATAATAATTTCGACAAGTAAAATGTTTAGAGAAAATTTAAATGTTAGAAAAATGTTAGAAAGAGTTTAATAGTTAGATTTATTAACAATGTAGGTTAGAAATTACAAGTTTTACTGTTACAGTGCTGTCAGCAGTTAAATATGAGGTCAAGAAAGAGGTATTTATTTTACTTTTTATAAAACAAGTATATATTTTCATTGAAGTCAAGAAAGGGTTACTATAAAGTGAGGCGGGGACCACTACGGCCATGACGGTAAGTGAAGGTTAACTTCAGCTATTAATTGATGAACAGCAACCTAACTTGTTCATAAATCAGACATCTGTGTGTGAGAGAGACATTCTGATCTTCTGGTCCGAAGTAAAGTGCTGTCTAACTGGGTCACTCAGATATGAATTAAGGTTGGATATTATTTCCGTTCGTGCTAACTCTGCCAGTCACGTAACCTAGCCTAGCAATGTAACCTGTGCAAATGGTGTGCATGGCTAGCTACCATGCTGTCGCCGCCAGGTTGTTTCTTTATTCTTTATTCTATTTGTGTGATGGTCGTGCGTTGGTCATACGAAGTATGCTGTTTTGCACAGTCTGTGGTGCGGTGGCGTGGTATAACGGTGTCCCTGTCTAAAATGTATTTTCCTAAGTCCTGGCATAATTTCACATACCTAACATTTTACTTTAAATTGAGAGTCATTCTCTAAGTTGATTAGCAACACAAATTGGTAATAAAAGAAATCTTTGATGTTACTTGTAGGTTGTAGTGAGATAGACAACTGTCTCCATCTTGTGGCCTTTTTGTGTATTGCAGTTTCAAAAGTTCAACCTTTGTATCCAGTCATTGGTCCAGTCATCCAGTCATTTCTTGCTTTATATGATGAATTGTATCACACTTGTAATGATATATTATTTATAGTATAGCCTACAGTATTTCTATAACAAATGCTTTTATATAATTTCTATTTCTAAATTTAAGTAACAAGGCTGAATGAAATGACAGCTTATTATGTCTAAAAAGTAATGTGACCTACTGTCAATAGATCGTACTTTTGATAAGCCTATGATAACTGTATTTCGGGAGAACTTTTCATAATGCTTCTAAAAGTGTTAAAATGTATGTGTCTCCTGGTGCACATTGATCAGTTAAGGGACCAAAAAAAAAAAACACGCTGTCACAGCAGGCTTAATTTTTTTCCCCTTCGATACCTGGTGGTGGCCTGGTCTTGGTTAAAAATGCCCGGCCTGAAAAATTTCCCCAGTCCAGCCCTGCAGTGACCCTATGGCCTTGTTTAGAGAAGTGTTTCATAAATGTTAAAAAATTCATATATTTGCAGTTTAGTTGAATAATAAATTAAATTTTGTGTCTTATTTGTTTTTGTCTATAAGCACGTGCAATATGAATATCACTGCTCAGATGACAGTAGCTTCTGGGAAAGGTGCAAGTTGCAATAAACTGTGATGCCAAGCGCTAAGGATACATGCTATCCAGTCACAGCAGATTAAACTTTTTTTTTACTACTGAGCAAACATCATTGTTAGACTTTTTTAGGTTCAATGATTCCACGGTGTGTAGATATTATGGCGTCAGTGACCCCATGGCCTTGGCGGAGGTTTGCACTCTTTGAGTGCTTCTAGTTTATTTATTTGTTCATTTATTTGTCTGTCTGACTGTTAGCAGGATTACGTCAAAACTACTGCACAGATTTTGATAAACATTTTCACCACAGAGAGATATTAGGCCATGGAAGAACCCATTAAATTTTAGATGTGATCTGGATCCGGATCCAGATTCTGGATCAAGTTTCACTTTACATAGGCTTTGAAAAATTACTGCTCGCAGTATTACGTCAAAACTACTGCATGGATTTTGATCAAATTTTCACCACAGAGAGATATTAGGCCATGGAAGAACCCATTAAATTTCACTTTACACAGGTTTTGACCGATTACGTCAAAACTCTTCACGGAGTCTCACCAAATTTGCACCACAGATAAATATTAGGGCATAAAGGCTCCATTAAATTTTGGAAGTGATCCGGATCCAGATTCTGGATCAAGATTTCCTTTTATATAGGCATGGAAGGATTACTTCAAAACGACTTCATAGATTCTCATCAAATTTGCACCACAGATAGATATTAGGGCATGGAAGACTCCACTGAATTTTGGAGGTGATTCGGATTCTGGATCAAGATTTCCCTTTATATAGGTTTTGAAGGATTACTCCAAAACTACTTCACGGATTCTCACCAAATTTGCACCACAGATAGATATTAGGGCATGAAAGACTCCAATGCATTTTGGAGGGGATCCTGATCCTGATTGGCGGATGTCAGAAATCTCTGATTGCGCACGTTTATGTTGTGCCATACAAGCAATCGTATTGCAAGCAAGAGACAGTTTAACGCACAGAAAACACTCAGGCAGGTTTGCATTGTCATTGTATGAGATAACACACAATGCAAGGTGACAGTGCTGTTTGGATTTTATTGGACAACAATACCAATATTTTGGTGTAGTTCAGGTAGTCTCAACTGTGCCGACACATAGAGGACACCTTTTAACTTTATGACTTTTTCTGTCTCTACCTTTTGCAGTGGAACCACAGTATCAGCAGAAGTGGATCTAAAGGATGGGTCAAAGGCAGAGCTTGTATCTGTCATCTTTCTGCAAGGCAACACCATCCCGGCACAGGTACAGTGATTTATTGAGGTCACTTCCTATTAAAGGAATTAAATGCAGTGGAGTTTCAGTTTCAGTTTAATGCCATTTGCAGTAGAAAAACCACATTGGAATTAAAAAATTGCAAGCAGATCTCAGTGCACATCAAACACACAAACACACGCCATTCATTCAACATGTACAGCATGATTAAAACCCCCAAGCCACATAAAAATCTCAAAAGAAGGTATTCAAAGTCAATAAATAGTAGTTTAAAATATCAAAAACTTAAGTGCCCGTGCAGATCCAAAGTGCTTTACTATAGTGCATTGTTTAAAATTTTCACAGCCTGTGGGAAAACATTCCTGCTATGGTGGGATGTTGTGCTTTTAATGGCACAATACCTTCTGCCAGAGGGAAGCAGGTCAAAAAGATGAGGATTGCTCCTCATCTACAAAATGACTGTAAAGCTGTTGTCTTTTGGTCAGAATACTCTCTGGAAGAATGTGTCTGTGTTTGTTTACAAGAGGCAGTCAGGTCTGGAACTTCGCCTTTATTTCACCACCACAGTGGAGATGAAATGAAACAAGCAGATGTGCTTGTAGTGGAGACTGTCAGCTTCCAATCAGGGGCTTTAACAAAAATATTGCTGCCTCCATTTTCAGAGACCCTAAGCAAAGCTCTCAGTGTCATGGTAGCATTTTTTTAAACCTCCATTTCAACCCACCAGAGGGATCTGAGAATACCTCAGTTTCACGCAATGGGTACACAGTAAAATCACCAGTGTTAAATTAACACTGGCAGTGAACATATGGTCCCACTCTTGACCAGAGTAGGACCATATGTACACTGGCAGTGTCAGTTTAACACTCTCAGTGTTAGTTTTACACTGGTGATTGTACTGTGTAGATAACAAAATTGTACTACAACCCCAATTCCAATGAAATTGGGATGTTGTGTAAAGTGTAAAATGTAAATAAAAACAGAATAGAATGATTCGCAAATCTTCTTCAACCTATATTCAATTGAATACACCACAAAGACAAGATAATTAATGTTCAAACTGATAAACTTTATTGTTTTTGTGCAAATATTTGCTCATTTTGAAATGAATGCCTGCAACACGTTTCAAAAAAGCTGGGACAGTAGTATGTTTACCACTGTGTTACATCACCTTTCCTTCTAACAACACTCAATACGCATTTGGGAACTGAGGACACTAATTTTTGAAGCTTTGTAGGTGGAATTCTTTCCCATTCTTGCTTGATGTACTTGATGTACAACTTCAGTTGTTCAACAGTCCGGGGTCTCCGTTGTCGTATTTTGCGCTTCATAATGCACCACACATTTTCAATGGGCGACAGGTCTGGACTGCAGGCAGGCCAGTCTAGTACCCGCACTCTTTTACTACGAAGCCACACTGTTGTAACGTGCAGAATGTGGCTTGGTATTGTCTTGCTGAAATAAGCAGGGATGTCCCTGAAAAAGACATTGCTTGGATGGCAGCATGTGTTGCTCCAAAACCTGGATATACCTTTCAGCATTGAAAGGTACACTCTCTCCAAAGTAATGGAAAGTGTGGTACAGCAGCGAAGAAACGAGTGCAGGCAGGATGGAGCGGGTGGAGAAAGGTGGCAGGAGTGATTTGTGACTGAAAATCTGCAAGAGTGAAGGGGAAAGTTTATAAGACAGTAGTGAGACCAGCTATGTTGAAAGGCTTAGAGACGATGGCACTAACAAAAAGACTGTAGACAGAGATGGAGGTGGCAGAGTTGAATATGTTATGATTTTCTTTGGGAGTGATGAAAATGGACAGGGTTAGGAATGAACATATCAGAGAGACAGCACGGGTAGGATGGTTTGGAGACAAAGTCAGAGAGCCAAGATTGAGATGGTTTGGAAACGTGCAGAGGTGGGAACCAGGGTATATAGGGAGAAGGATGCTGAGGATGGAGCCACTATGTTGTGTGGGCCGCTGAAGAGGAGGTACTGCTGGCCCACCACCACCAGAGGGCGCCCTGCCTGGAGTGCGGGCTCCAGGCACCAGAGGGCGCTGCCGCCTGATGAGAGCAGCCAGGGT
This sequence comes from Thalassophryne amazonica, assembly GCF_902500255.1. Classification (NCBI taxonomy): domain Eukaryota; kingdom Metazoa; phylum Chordata; class Actinopteri; order Batrachoidiformes; family Batrachoididae; genus Thalassophryne; species Thalassophryne amazonica. The sequence goes on along the minus strand of NC_047103.1, from coordinate 155,352,659 downwards.
GACAGCTGTCACCCATTACCGGACACAGCTGACTCCACTCAGCACGGAGGTATATCATCAGGACGGCGTCTCCACCTCGATTCCGAGATATCGCCTTGAGATAGAGGTAACATTCTCTGCAGCATATTCTGTGTTAATCGATAAACTTGTTAAACCTTTCAGGACAGCGGACTACCGCAGGCCGAGTGACTAGATAAGTACTCACCTTCCTGCTTTTTTGGGACAAGAGGTGGAGGCAGCTTCTCCCCTCTCCGTGTTACTGGGTGTGTTGTTGCTCTCTCTTGCCAGCAGTACCGGATCCGACGAGCGGAGGCAGTGGCCACCTGGGAATTCGGGACTTGGCGGTTCCAGTACTTCCAGGGTTCGGTGGCAGAGGAAATCTGGATGGTTCCGGTTCGACCCAGACGGACGTCTCCTACCTTCGAGCCTGCCCACACGACACCAGCAGAATTCGGCTTATCCCCAAATTGTTGATTGTTGTATTGGTTGTGCTCGTTTCACAATAGTAAAACTTGTTATTTATCTTCTCCATTGTCCGTTCATTTGCGCTCCCTGTTGTGGGTCCGTGTTCCTACACTTTCACAACAGGATATCTCGGCCAGCGTCATGGATCCCGAGGGGCGTCAACCGGCTGTTGAACGGCCAATGGAAGAACAGGGAGCGTCGGCGTCTTCGGGAGGGGTAATCGGTGAGTTGCAGCGGATCCTCACCGCTTTCACCACTCGGATGGATTTAATGACCGAGCAGAACGTTCTCCTAAACCGCAGGGTGGAGGCTCTCGCCGCACAAGTGGAAGCACGCCCTTCGGGCGCCGCTGCGGCTCTCCCTCCCGAGGACCCTGCGCGTAATAGTGACGTTCCACTGGTCGTTCAACGGCCCCTCCCTCCGTCCCCAGAAGCATACATAAGCCCTCCAGAACCGTACGGAGGCTGTGTGGAGACGTGCGCGGATTTTTTGATGCAGTGTTCGCTCGTCTTCGCACAGCGTCCCGTGATGTACGCGACTGACGCTAGCAAAGTAGCTTATGTAATAAACCTGCTTCGCGGGGAGGCACGCGCTTGGGCTACAGCGCTCTGGGAGCAGAACTCACGGCTCCTTCATACATACGATGGGTTTGTGCGGGAGCTCAGAACGGTGTTCGATCATCCCAATAGAGGAGAGACCGCTTCAACCGCGCTACTGTCAATAAGACAGGGGCGTCGGAGCGCAGCTGCCTATGCAGTCGCCTTCCGCATCGCGGCGGCGAGATCCGGCTGGAATAGCACTGCCCTCCGCGCCGCCTTTGTAAACGGACTGTCACTGGTCCTAAAAGAGCACCTGGTGGCGAAGGACGAACCGCGGGATTTAGATGGGCTCATCGATCTAGTCATACGACTCGACAACCGGCTAGAGGAACGCCGTCGGGAACGAGGCGAAGGGCGTGGCCAGGCACGCGTCGTCCCTCTCCCTTCCGGTTCCGACCGAGCTCCGCCCTCCCCACGCTCCTCTGTTCCTGCGCTCCGTGCGCCTACGGCTCCCCCTGCTGACGAAGCTATGGACACGAGCAGGGCAACATTTAGGGCACCTGGAGCACAAAGGAGGCGGGCCCACGGAGCTTGTTTTGTGTGTGGCTCGATTGAGCATCTGGCAAACGACTGCCCCGAGTGGTTAAACTCCAACGCCCGCCCCTAGAGACTGGGCCAGGGGTGGGCCGAAACATTCACGTGGGACACACCCACATTGCCACACGACTCCCAGTCACGATCCTGTTTGAGGATTCAACCCTGAAGGCCCCAGCACTGGTGGACACGGGCTCCGAGGGGAATCTGCTAGACAGTAGATGGGCGAGGGAGATAGGGCTCCCTCTGGTGGCTCTTACCTCGCCTGTGCAGGTTCGGGCACTAGATGGCTCCCTACTCCCACCAATCACGCATAAGACACCTCCAGTAACTCTGGTGGTGTCAGGTAACCACCGGGAGGTGATCGAGTTCTTTGTGACTCAGGCCACCTCCCGTGTGGTTTTGGGTTTTCCATGGATGCTAAAACACAATCCCCGGATCGATTGGCCGTCCGGGGTAGTGGTTCAGTGGAGCGAAACCTGCCATCGGGAGTGTCTAGGTTCCTCGGTTCCTCCCGGCTCCCAAGCTAAGGAGGAGGTCCGAGTCCCGCCCAATCTGAAGGCGGTGCCGGCGGAGTACCATGACCTCGCTGACGTGTTCAGCAAGGATCTGGCTCTCACGCTTCCTCCCCACCGCCCGTATGATTGTGCCATTGATTTGGTTCCAGGCAGTGAGTTCCCGTCCAGTAGGCTGTACAACCTCTCACGGCCGGAGCGTGAATCAATGGAGACCTACATCCGGGACTCATTAGCTGCCGGGTTGATCCGGAATTCCACCTCTCCGATGGGTGCTGGTTTCTTTTTTGTGGGTAAAAAGGATGGCGGGCTTCGTCCATGCATTGATTATAGGGGGTTGAACGAAATCACGGTTCGCAATCGATACCCGTTGCCCTTGTTGGATTCAGTGTTCACCCCCTTGCATGGAGCCAAAATCTTCACCAAGCTTGATCTTAGGAATGCGTATCATTTGGTTCGGATCCGGAAGGGAGACGAATGGAAGACGGCATTTAACACCCCGTTAGGCCATTTTGAGTACCTGGTCATGCCGTTCGGTCTCACTAATGCTCCCGCGACTTTCCAAGCGTTGGTAAACGATGTCTTGCGGGACTTCCTGCACCGGTTCGTCTTCGTGTATCTGGACGATATACTCATCTTTTCCCCGGATCCTGAGACTCATGTCCGGCATGTCCGTCAGGTCCTGCAGCGGTTGTTGGAGAACCGCCTGTTTGTGAAGGGCGAGAAGTGTGAATTCCACCGCACTTCTTTGTCCTTCCTGGGGTTTATCATCTCCTCCAACTCCGTCGCCCCTGATCCGGCCAAGGTTGCGGCGGTGAGAGATTGGCCCCAACCCACAAGCCGTAGGAAGCTGCAACAGTTCCTCGGCTTTGCTAATTTCTACAGGCGGTTCATTAAGGGCTACAGTCAGGTAGTTAGCCCCCTGACAGCCCTGACCTCACCAAAAGTCCCCTTCACCTGGTCGGATCGGTGCGAAGCCGCGTTCAAGGAGTTGAAACGGCGCTTTTCGTCTGCACCAGTTCTGGTGCAGCCCGATCCTAGCCGCCAGTTAGTGGTTGAAGTGGATGCCTCGGACTCAGGGATAGGAGCGGTGCTCTCCCAGAGCGGGAAGACCGATAAGGTCCTTCACCCGTGTGCCTATTTTTCCCGCAGGTTGACCCCCGCTGAACGGAACTATGACGTCGGCAATCGGGAACTCCTTGCTGTGAAAGAGGCCCTCGAAGAGTGGAGACATCTGTTGGAGGGAACAGCCGTGCCATTCACGGTTTTCACTGACCATCGGAACCTGGAGTACATCAGGACCGCCAAGCGGCTGAACCCCAGGAAAGCCCGCTGGTCACTGTTCTTTGGCCGTTTTGACTTCCGGATTACCTACCGTCCCGGGACCAAGAATCAAAGATCGGATGCATTGTCCCGGGTGCACGAAGACGAAGTCAAAACGGAACCGTCGGATCCCCCGGATCCCATCATCCCGGAGTCCGCTATCGTGGCCGCCCTCACCTGGGACGTGGAGAAGACCGTCCGGGAGGCCCTGACCCGTGACCCGGACCCCGGAAACGGACCAAAGAACAGACTATACGTCCCACCAGAAGCTAGGGCTGCAGTCCTGGACTTCTGTCACGGTTCTAAACTCTCCTGTCACCCTGGGGTGCGAAGGACCGTGACAGTCGTCCGGCAACGCTTCTGGTGGGCATCCCTGGAGGCCGACGTCCGGGACTACGTCCAGGCCTGTACCACCTGCGCCAGGGGCAAGGCCGACCACAGAAAGGCCTCAGGGCAGCTACAGCCACTGCCCGTGCCTCATCGCCCCTGGTCCCACATCGGCCTGGACTTTGTCACGGGTCTCCCGCCGTCCCAGGGAAACACCGTCGTCTTCACGATAGTGGACCGTTTCTCCAAGGCGGCCCACTTCGTGGCCCTCCCGAAGCTCCCAACGGCCCAGGAGACAGCGGACCTCCTGGTCCACCACGTCGTCCGTCTGCATGGTATACCATCAGACATCGTCTCCGATCGCGGTCCCCAGTTTACCTCACACGTTTGGAGGAGCTTCTGCCGGGAACTGGGGGCCTCGGTCAGCCTTTCGTCCGGGTACCACCCCCAGACCAACGGGCAAGCAGAGCGGGCCAACCAAGAATTGGAGCAGACACTACGCTGTGTGACAGCCGCGCACCTGACGGCCTGGAGTACCCACCTGGCCTGGATCGAGTACGCCCACAACAGCCAAGTGTCATCAGCCACCGGCCTCTCCCCGTTTGAGGTGTGCTTGGGGTATCAGCCCCCCTTGTTTCCGGTGGTCGAGGGAGAGGTCGGTGTGCCCTCGGTCCAGGTCCACCTACGGAAGTGCCGTCGGGTGTGGCGTGCCGCCCGCTCTGCTTTGTTGAAGGCCCAGACGAGGGCGAAGAAACATGCAGACCGGCGGCGGGCCCCGGCCCCCACGTATCGTCCTGGGCAGGAAGTGTGGTTGTCCACCAAGGACATTCCCCTTCAAGTGGACTCCCCCAAGCTCCAAGAACGATACATCGGTCCCTTCAAGATCCTCAAAGTCATCAATCCCGCCGCAGTGAGGCTTCAGCTTCCGGCCTCGCTGCGGATTCACCCAGTGTTTCATGTCTCCCGGATAAAACCCCATCACACCTCACCCCTCTGCACCCCGGGTCCGGCACCACCTCCTGCCCGGATCATCGACGGGGAACCGGCTTGGACCGTGCGCCGGCTCCTCGATGTCCGTCGAATGGGCCGGGGTTTTCAGTACCTGGTGGACTGGGAGGGGTACGGCCCCGAAGAACGCTCCTGGGTGAAGAAGGGCTTCATCCTGGACCCGGCCCTCCTGGCCGACTTCTACCGTCGCCATCCGGACAAGCCCGGTCGTGCGCCAGGAGGCGCCCGTTGAGGGGGGGGGGTCCTGTTGTGTGGGCCGCTGAAGAGGAGGTACTGCTGGCCCACCACCACCAGAGGGCGCCCTGCCTGGAGTGCGGGCTCCAGGCACCAGAGGGCGCTGCCGCCTGATGAGAGCAGCCAGGGTGACAGCTGTCACCCATTACCGGACACAGCTGACTCCACTCAGCACGGAGGTATATCATCAGGACGGCGTCTCCACCTCGATGCCGAGATATCGCCTTGAGATAGAGGTAACATTCTCTGCAGCATATTCTGTGTTAATCGATAAACTTGTTAAACCTTTCAGGACAGCGGACTACCGCAGGCCGAGTGACTAGATAAGTACTCACCTTCCTGCTTTTTTGGGACGAGAGGTGGAGGCAGCTTCTCCCCTCTCCGTGTTACTGGGTGCAGCCGCATCCACACCTGTGTGTTGTTGCTCTCTCTTGCCAGCAGTACCGGATCCGACGAGCGGAGGCAGTGGCCACCTGGGAATTCGGGACTTGGCGGTTCCAGTACTTCCAGGGTTCGGTGGCAGAGGAAATCTGGATGGTTCCGGTTCGACCCGGACGGACGTCTCCTACCTTCGAGCCTGCCCACACGACACCAGCAGAATTCGGCTTATCCCCAAATTGTTGATTGTTGTATTGGTTGTGCTCGTTTCACAATAGTAAAACTTGTTATTTATCTTCTCCATTGTCCGTTCATTTGCGCTCCCTGTTGTGGGTCCGTGTTCCTACACTTTCACAACACACTAGGCAGGATGAGAAGAGGGAGGCCAAAGAGGAGGTTTATGGATGTGCTGAGGGAGGACATGCAGGTGGTTGGTGTGACAGAGGAAGATGCAGAGGACAGGGTGAGATGGTTTGATCTGGTGTGACGACCCCTAACAGGAGCAGCCGAAAGAAGATAACACAAACAATCATTCATATACTTGTACAGAACTGCTTGTATTTTCTGTAAAGCTGCCCCGCTTTGCCCTTTTATCTTTAACTTTAGAAACACTCAGCAGGCTTCCAGGACCAGGAAACCAATGAGACCTCTTTAATGTGCAGTGTGACCTTCTCCTCTGCTGTACCTCTGTCCATGTGCACATACATCACCTTCACTGACCACCTTCACAACAGGTAACCTGTTATTCTAGATCAGGCTCTACCTTTCTGTCCCTTTATTCCCTTGATCATCACATGTCATGACATCAGCTCCACAGGAAATTGGAACAGTCTATCTTCCATAGTCCCCAGTTGTTTCTAGAAACAAAAGTTCATCTTGCAAGCAAACCTCACGATGTTCTTTATTGCATCAGTTTCATTACGAAAACGTTTGTTAATTTAATAGTTGGTAACATGAGTTCAAAGTTTAATTAATTAGATTTTTTTTTCTGCAATTTTCTTCATAATCTGCTTTTCTCTCTCCAGGTTCCAGATGAAGGTGTATGCTGTAGCTGACAACTGTTTGCTAACAGTCTGGCCATTCATGGCCCTCCTCCACTCCCACCAACAAATAGTTCTTCACACTGGTACTGCATTGCTAACATACAAAGAACACATCTATCTGGTACTCAAATGAATACCACTAGATTAGGTTTACGATGGCTTTATTTAGACAACAGTGTAACAAGAAATGAACTGTTATTCAGCAATAACTTGAACTAACTGGGGTTTGATATCCAACACTTCCAAAAATATATTTTCTCTCAATACAGTAACAGTTTAATTTGTCTTACACTCAACAAAAATATAAACACAACACTTTTGGTTTTGCTCCCATTTTGTATGAGATGAACTCAAAGATCTAAAACTTTTTCCACATACACAATATCACCATTTCCCTCAAATATTGTTCACAAACCAGTCTAAATCTGTGATAGTGAGCACTTCTCCTTTGCTGAGATAATCCATCCCACCTCACAGGTGTGCCATATCACGATGCTGATTAGACACCATGATTAGTGCACAGGTGTGCCTTAGACTGCCCACAATAAAAGGCCACTCTGAAAGGTGCAGTTTTATCACACAGCACAATGCCACAGATGTCGCAAGATTTGAGGGAACATGCAGTTGGCATGCTGACAGCAGAAATGTCAACCAGAGCTGTTGCTCATGTATTGAATGTTCATTTCTCTACCATAAGCCGTCTCCAAAGGCGTTTGAGAGAATTTGGCAGTACATCCAACCAGCCTCACAACCGCAGACCACGTGTAACCACACCAGCCCAGGACCTCCACATCCAGCATGTTCACCTCCAAGATCGTCTGAGACCAGCCACTCGGACAGCTGCTGAAACAATCGATTTGCATAATCAAAGAATTTCTGCGCAAACTGTCTCAGGGAAGTTCATCTGCATGCTCGTCATCCTCATCGGGGTCTCGACCTGACTCCAGTTCCTTGTCGTAACCGACTTGAGTGGGCAAATGCTCACATTCGCTGGCGTTTGGCACGTTGGAGAGGTGTTCTCTTCACGGATGAATCCCGGTTCACATTGTTCAGGGCAGATGGCAGACAGCGTGTGTGGCGTCGTGTGGGTGAGCGGTTTTCTGATGTCAATGTTGTGGATCGAGTGGCCCATGGTGGCAGTGGGGTTATAGTATGGGCAGGCATCTGTTGTGGACGAAGAACACAGGTGCATTTTATTGATGGCATTTTGAATGCACAGAGATACTGTGACGAGATCCTGAGGCCCATTGTTGTGCCATACATCCAAGAACATCACCTCATGTTGCAGCAGGATAATGCACGGCCCCATGTTGCAAGGATCTGTACACAATTCTTGGAAGCTGAAAATGTCCCAGTTCTTGCATGGCCGGCATACTCACCGGACATGTCACCCATTGAGCATGTTTGGGATGCTCTGGACCGGCGTATACGACAGCGTGTACCAGTTCCTGCCAATATCCAGCAACTTCGCACAGCCATTGAAGAGGAGTGGACCAACATTCCACAGGCCACAATTGACAACCTGATCAACTCTATGCGAAGGAGATGTGTTGCACTGCATGAGGCAAATGGTGGTCACACCAGATACTGACTGGTATCCCCCCCAATAAAACAAAACTGCACCTTTCAGAGTGGCCTTTTATTGTGGATAGTCTAAGGCAGTGTTTTTCAACCTTTTTTGAGCCGTGGCACCCTTTTTATATTTACAAAATCCTGCGGCACACCACCAACTAAAATAATATTATAATGCTATTACCTCTGGTTTTGCGCAAAACCCAATTATCGCAATAGAAAATCGATACAGAAAACACCGCATTTCGAAAATGCTCAAGCATTTTGCGCTCTGATCTCAAGTAGGGCTGTCACGATTAGGAATTTCTGGAGACGATTAATTGTCAGACAAATAATTGTGATTGACGAATATATTGTCTTTTTTTTTTCTTTTTTTCCCCTTCATTATATTCTACTATTGTAGTATAATTACACAACTCTGGAAGAATGTTTGGCTTCTGTGAGTGGAGAAACTGGGAATGGTGCAACATTTTTATTTTTATCTTCATTTTATATACAGTCCCAACTTTTTCTGATTTGTGGTTGTTTCTGTTGCATTTCTGAAATTGTTTCTCCTCATCAGTCACGTTTTGTGCTTAAACACTGCATTAAGCTCAAGATTGACAAATAAATACCTTTGGAAAATAACAGCTGTTAAAGTTCAGAGTTCTCACCTGCTTTTTGTGATCTCTGCGTCTGAACATTGTTTTTTTTGTGGCTCAGTTCATTCATATATTCTCATTTTTAATATGTTTTTAAAGATATTTGACCATTTATTTCATCTCATGATCTCATAAATTCAGCATACGACGCGCACATGGTGTGAACAGGACGGTAACGGCAGAATCACACCTTTAGAGAAAGTTCAGAGAGAAGTAAAGGCAGCTTCATGTTTCCATTTTGTTAACGTTCACTTGGTTTAAAATCTCTCTGCTCCGCGCTCGCTGCGCACTGAACGTGTCGCGCCTGCATTCAGGAATCTCCCTCACCCACCCCCTCCCTCACAGTCTGCAGCCTGTTAACTCCGCGCGCGCGCACACAGGCACAGACACACACACCAACAGCTCCGCATTTTAGACGGCTTTTGAAGGAGACGGCACTGTTTTAATCGGCCGTCAGCCTCCTTGTTATTGTCCCGCCTTAAGACGAGAGCGAGGCTGCAGCACGTTTGACATCAGATTCTGAGTCGTTTTATGCTTTATGGATAAAATAAATAATTCACGGTAATCGCGAATATGAAAAATACCCACGGCACCCCTGACGATCGATCACGGCACCCCGGTTGAGAATCACTGGTCTAAGGCACACCTGTGCACTAATCATGGTGTCTAATCAGCATCTTGATATGGCACACCTGTGAAGTGGGATGGATTATCTCAGCAAAGGAGAAGTGCTCACTATCACAGATTTAGTCTGGTTTGTGAACAATATTTGAGGGAAATGGTGATATTGTGTATGTGGAAAAAGTTTTAGATCTTTGAGTTCATCTCATACAAAATGGGAGCAAAACCAAAAGTGTTGCGTTTATATTTTTGTTGAGTGTAAAATAAGGTTTCCCCAGTAAAACCATCCTGTCATTTGGTCTTAGTATCTCTTATTCACTTTTTTACTGTTTAGGTTCTATTTTTAAGAATTTATTATTAAGCGTCTTGGGGCAACTGTTTGTTGTGATTTGGCGTTATACAAATAAAATTGATTTGATTTGATTTTTTAATAAAAACAGTCTTTGTGTGCCTGTTTACAGTAGCAGTGGCGGTACGATCTTGCTCATGTGCAAAACCTTCAACCAAGGACATTAGTGGTTGAAAAAACACCAAGTGGAAGATAGAAAAGAACCTGCAAAAACCAGAGATTAGGCGTTAAGAAACAAAAGAACGTATTAATTCTAAAAGAGATTAAAACAGACTGGCACTTGATGTGGAATATGAACGTTGGTGCACATTGAAGACAGAACTAATTGTGCGAAGTGCGCACTTGGTGCACATGATGCAGGAATTGTGTGCAGTTGTGTGAGTTTGCGTCCCTGGTGGTGTATTTTTATCTTCTTTTTTTTATTATTCCACATAAGTGGGGCGATGTGATCCCACAGGTACTGGCTGGTTTTAATTTTTTTATTTATTCCACATAAGCAGCGCGATGTGGTCCCACAGGTGCTGGCTGGTTTTTATTTTTTTATTTACTCCACATAAGTGGCACGATGTGGTTCCACACGTACCAGCTGGTTTTTATTTCTTCCACATAAACAGCACCATGTGCTGCACCTGGCACTGCTCCTGCTCGAAAGACTCCGGCACGTGCACGAACTCTCGCACCGGGATTGTGCATGCCTGCCCGTTGGCGCGAAGCGTCGTGCATGATGTTTAGTGCGCTAGTTTTGAACTGTTTCGCACTGTTTTGTCGTCTTCATCCAAACTTCGCACTATGTGTGAAGGTGCCATAAGGAGAGTGAATGTATTTTTTTTTTAATCACCCACAAATAACTTTGCTTAAAAATACAAGACAACAAATTTATGGTCATGGGTACACTGGAAGAATTGTTTCAGAGACAAACTATTACACCTGCCATGTTTTCAGTTCTCTATTTTACATGAATATGAAATTATTTTTTGTTTATCAAATCACTTATCAAATCAAATCACATGCCATGAATCATCAATTAATGTATACATTTGACAAAGCTTACATTTCTTTCACTGCTAGAGTCATCCTTGACTGTGCTGAGTAGCTTTGTAGTCGTACTGTAGTACCACGACGAGACAGCTTGTGCAAGCAACATTTACTTTGATTGTTCCCACTGCATTGTGTTTTCAGTTCATGCACAGCAGTGAGCAAATGGTTTCAGAACAAAGCTACTATTATGTTTCAGGTTGAAAACAGTGTATTTCATGTATATTTAGGATACCTATAAATGGATTGGGCACCTTTTAAGGAATCCTGTGAATATTGGCACAACTTGTTAACAGTGCATTTTTGCCACGTTTCTTTCATGGCTTCAGTTTTTCTACCTGGAGGAATTCAGTTGTAGCGTGCTTTGTAAGTAGTGTAAGCTGTTCTGGGGTTGTATTTTTAGTATTAACTTCTGCATGTCTGTCACATGTCTGCCTGGAACCTGTTCAAACTGTTTTGAACACAGCCTCACGTGTGTGTGTGTGTGTGTGTGTGTGTGTGTGTGTGTGTGTGTGTGTGTGTGTGTGTGTGTGTGTGTGTGTGTGTGTGTGTGTGTGTGTGTGTGTCCCATCACGAAAAGTGCCCTGAGTTGTTTGAACATTATTTATACTAGATTTGAGTGGTAGTGTGCGATCAGATGCACTTTATGTTTGTGGCGAATGAGACTGTTGGTGAATCACACAATATCTGTGTAGGACATTCCCCCCCCCAACATGAAGATATTAGTATGCCACAAATACACAAAAAAAATAGTCACAGGTACAAGTGCATCACCCAAGAAACAATTTATAGAAATTTAGTAATTATGCTTCTCACTTAAAAGGTTTCCAAAATGCACTATAATAATAATTCAGAAAAACAGATCTTTTTCCCCCCATTTGGAATGCCTGAAGGAAATAACAGTGCACCGACTTGCTGATTTAGAAAAATCACATGCATTTCAACTTATCAGGGTGGTGGCCAAGTGGTTAACACACTTGGTTGCAGTGTGGAAAGTTCAAACCCCACCCTGCCACATTTCTCCATGAGTTGCATCAGGAAGCATCCAGTGAAAACTTTTGCCAATTCAACATGCAGATCCTCATTGGATTTGCTGTGAAAAACAATGAAGCAGCCAAAGGGACTTACATTGGATCCAGTTAGCTCACTTTTGTCTTTCAGGAGACACAACTGTTCAAACAGCGCCACAGTGCTGTCATCTGCAAATTCCAACATCTGCCCCTGATTCATCTTCATCATTTTATCAAAACATCTCAAGCAAGATCACAAATTCAGGTGAGATAAAGTCATACAGCTGATGTTAATTTCATGTCTGCAGTACAGTGCTTCATATAACTGTAGGTTTTTGTGCATTCATTTCCTTCAGACTGCTTTCCAGACAGCGACAGCTTGAGTGGTTATGCCTACAAGGATCAGGCTCCAGCCAGTCTTGGCATCCCACAATTTCCTGCTGCTAACACAGAAGAAGAACATTATTACAGCAGAGTCTTACGAGCTGTGGAGAGGTGGTTTAGCTTCTTTGGCTGGCCTGGCAGACCATACCCCATTTCTGTACCTCACACTCTGAGAAGGTATAGCATCCATACACAATAGTTTTAACGCTTGACCACAAGTTGGCTCCTGCTCTAATGAAATCATGGATATAATCAGTTGTTGGTAATTTTACTTTTACCATCATTAATTGTTTGTGCCAATCATCTCCTTTCTTCACTAACTCACTCTCTCCCTCCAGGCTTGTTCCAAAAATTCAAACCAGTCCATCCAGTGGCCAGACATATCGTGTAAATGTAAATATAGACTCCAGGTAAGTGAAAAATTTCAGTTCAGGCCTTTTCAGCTATTTGGATTTTGTATCACTCCTTTTGTTTTAAAGCCATAATGGTTTCTCCAAAACTCAGTGTAAATAATTCAAATGAAAATTCTGCTTTTTTGTGTCACCTTAACCAAAATATAAATATAAGCTATGTTTACATCTTTGTTTACAACTGTTCAGCAAACCGTTAACAGCACCTAAAAATTCTCAAGGTCTGGGCATCTGCCCCCTGGTAGGCTGTGAAGATATTGAAGGCACTGTTGGAATCCTTATACATTTATAATATCCATGAATGACTTGCAGAATATTTAAGATAATTTTATAAATATAATTAGAAACAAAGCCATGGTATTTAAATTATGTGTTATTTTTCATTTCAACCACCCAGCTCTGGAGAGCTCACATGGAGGGAGCTTTGCATGATGTGAAAATTCAGTTGGAACAAGGCACACCTGGAGTCCAATCTGAGCAAAGATGCCATTCAAATCACATTTCACAATTCCTACTAATGAGGCTTGAAACGGATTTCATGCGACTTTTGACTGTTCAGACTAGCAGCATGAGATCCGATTCAAATCAAATATGCACATAGCTTTTTACTGGCAGTCTGAACATGGCCATAGAGTGGAAATGGGTCAAGGAACACATTTGGTAATGTGTGAATGCTACAGCTCTGGTGTGATTTTGTACTATTCCAGTGGGACCGATTTGAACTCAGTTCAACACAAACCACATTTTGCTGTGTCTAGGTCTGTATTTGATATGCTTCATCACCTGACTGGAAAACAGATTCCTGGTATTCCTCACAGCTGTACCTTTTCCAGAGATATAGACCAGCGTACTAATCAGCTGCTACAGCAGTTTGAAGCAATGCTTGCTTTTCTGAGGTTAGTCCACACATGCCGATGCATTGATTTCTTTCCTCTTGATGACCATTTATAACTTCTCCCATGAGCCACGGAAACATGTTCTCCATGATATTTCTGTGTTTAGCATACAGGGAGGCTGTCTGTGTCACATCAAACCAGCGTATTTACTGGACAGAGAAGAGTTCTATCACTGGTGCTCCCTCCAGGTAATATATATATATATATATATATATATATATATACAGTGAGGAAAATAAGGATTTGAACACCCTGTGGTTTTGCAAGTTCTCCCACTTAGAAATCACGGAGGGGTCTGAAATTTTCATCTTAGGTGTATGTCCATTGTGAGAGACATAATCTAAAAAAAATAAAAAAAATAATGCAGAAATCACAATGCATGATTTTTTTATAATTGATTTGTATGTTACTGCTGCAAATAAGTATTTTATCACCTGTGAAAATCAATGTTAATATTTGGTACAGTAGCCTTTGTTTGCAATTACGGAGGTCAAACGTTTCCTGTAGTTTTTCACCAGGTTTGCACACACTGCAGCAGGGATTTTGGTCCACTCCTCCATACAGATCGTCTCCAAATCTTTCAGGTTTGGAGTTTCAGCTACCTCCAAAGATGTTCTATTGAGTTCAGGTCTGGAGACTGGCCAGGCCACTCCAGGACCTTGAATTGCTTCTTACGGAGCCCCTCCTTAGTTGCCATGGCTGTGTGTTTGGGGTCATTGTCATGCTGGAAGACCCAGCCATGACCCACCTTCAATGCTCTTACTGAGGGAAGGAGGTTGTTTGCCAAAATCTCACAATACATGACCCCATACATTCTCCCTTCAATACGGTGCAGTCGTCCTGTCCCCTTTGCAGAAGAGCACCCCCAGAGTATGATGTTTCCACCCCCATGCTTCACAGCTGGGATGGTTTTCTTGGGGTTGTTCTCATCCTCTAAACATAGTAAGTGGAGTTTATTCCAAAAAGCTCTATTCTGGTCTCATCTGACCACATGACCTTCTCCCATGCCTCCTCTGGATCATCCAGATGGTCACTGGTGAACTTCAAACGGGCCTGGACATGTGCTGGCTTGAGCAGGGGGACCTTGCTGCCCTGCAGGATTTTAAACCATGTCAGCATCATGTGTTACTAAAGTAATCTTTGTGACTGTGGTCCCAGCTCTCTTCAGGTCATTGACCAGGTCCTCCTGTGTAGTTCTGAGCTTTCTCAGAATCATCCTTACCCAACAAAGTGAGATCTTGCATGGAATCCCAGACTGAGGGAGATTGACAGTCATCTTGTGTTTCTTCCACTTTCTTTTTTTTTTTTTTTTGTAATTCAAGTTTTTATTTATTTTTTCATTTTTTCATTTTTAACATTTAAATATAACAGACAGCAACCCAAATTATACATTTCCTACTGGGCCCAAGGGAATTAAAGAAAAGTAAAATAAAAAGCAATAATAATAGTAAATAAAATTTGATAAAACTATATAAAATAAAATTTATGCCATAAGTGTACAATACTCATACAAAGTCCTCCCAGTAGTACTGAGAAAGAGGTACTGCAGGCAAAATTGACAACCTTGAACAATATGTGTCCCCTTCATAAAATAAACAAACTGCAAAATATAAATATATATATTTATAATAGTTACTGCCCAATAGTTCAATTTGGTACAATAGAATTTAGTATTGCCTCTATTGATTTTCTACAAAATTACCACTACTCAAAAAGGAAAACGTTTTGCTTCAAGTATCTCCTCCCAAACCAACCCCACTATTTAATCAAAAATACATCCCCATGATTTAGAATAAATGTCTGAGTTGTCGTTTAACCTTGCCAATAACTTCTCATATGAAACTACCTTCATTGTGATATCCATCCATCTATCAAAAGTTGGAGGAGAGGGATCCTTCCACACCGTTAAAATTACCCGTGCTGCTGTCATGACTCCTGTCTTCAAGACCACATATTCATATTTTGTAATTCCTGGAATTAATGACTGATCTCCTAATAAACATAATCTTGGTGACCTGGGTATTGTTTTGCCAATCCACCTTTCCAAACATTCTAAAACCTTTTCCCAAAAGGGGTAAACTTTTCCACATTCCCAAATCATATGCAAGAAGGTTCCAGGGGCTAAGTGTCACTTCCAGTATTTGTCATTCACCATAATCCCCATTCTTTTGAGTTTAGATGTGTAGTACCATCTGTGCAAACGTTTATATTGAGTAAACTGCCCTCTAGCCTCCTTTATATATTTACAAGAATGCAAAAGTATCCTATCCCATTCTTCTTTATTTATATTACTACCCAGGTCCCTTTGCCAAACAACTCTCAAATTATCACATATGTCCTTTCTTAACTTAATAAAAACTTTGTAAAATAGAGCTGTTTTTTGCACTCCAATAGTTAGTTTACAATACTCCACTACAGGGTTTATTTCGTGAGTAAATTTGCCTTTGATGATGCAGTCTCTCAATTGTAAATACTTCCAAAGATTCCCTCTCCTTTCCAACCTATATTTTTGAATGATTCCCTCAAAAGACATTATCACACCATGTTCATGAAGTTGACCAACTTTAGTAATTCCCTTTTCAATCCATTGACAGTTTTTTCCAATTTGTATAGCAGTATTATTCCACAAAGATGCATAATGTTGTCTTAAATGAGATACCCCACAATATTTATGTACCTCACTCCAAACATGTTTTGAATATGTGAGGACTGGGTTGTCATGTAATCCCAAACAATTAGTATTTGACTCTTGAGATAAAATGTCCAGAAACGTGAATGGTTCAGCCAACTCCTGCTCAATTTTGATCCAGCTCATATCCAAGTCCGTTTTTGTCCAATATTTTGCCAACCTTGACATTTCAAAAGCCAGATTATAAAGTTTTACATTTGGAAGTGCAAGACCTCCAATTTCTTTTGGGGCACATCTTTTTTATATTTATTCTTGGTCTTTTTTTCTCCCATAAAAAAATCTTTTTATCATCCTCTCAAATTTAACAAATATATCTGGTGGAATTTTCACAGGTAACATCATGGAAACATAATTGAATTGCGGAGCAATTATTATTTTAATCACATTTATTTTCCCCATAATGTAAGTTTTAATTTCCCCCATTTATCTAAATTTGTTTTTATTTTGAGGAGGAGAGGTTCCATATTTGATCTCATTATTTCTTCTAAATTAGGGTTCAAAAGAAGACCTAAATATTTCATACCTAACGGCAACCATCTAGAGTTAAAAGGAGAGACATATCCAGACAAGCATGTAGGTGAAAGAGGAATGCATTCCGACTTACTCCAGTTTATTTTATATCCCGATATATTTGAGTAAGAATCAACACATTAAAGTAAAGCTGGTAGAGACTGTACTGGGTCATTTAACACTGCTAAGATGTCGACCGCATACAGGAACAACTTATGTTCTCTGCCCCCAGCCATCACCCCTTAATTCTTGAATCTGCACGTATTTTTAAAGCTAAAGGTTCCAAAAATATTGTGAAAAGTAACGGAGATAAGCTACATCCCTGTCTCATTCCTCTAGAGAGAGAGAAAAAACCTGAAATCAACCCAGTGGTAAGAACTGCGGCTTTTGGATCTGAATATATGGTCCTCACCCAGGTACAAAATGCTGGCCCAAAACCAAACCTAGACAGGACTGCCGTCGGAAAACCCCACTCCACCCAGTCGAAAGCCTTCTCCGCATCAAGGGAAAAGGCCGCGACCGGATCCAGGCATGTCCCACTTTTGTGCATTATATGAATAAGTCTCCTCACATTGTCTCCAGAACATCTGTTCTTGATGAAGCCAACCTGTTTGCCATCAATGATCGTAGGCAGTATTTTTTCCAGCCGTGATGCCAATATCTTTGTTAGAATTTTACAGTCCACTCCCAGAAGGCTTACTGGACGATAATTTGCTGGGTCAGAGGAATCTTGATCTTTTTTAGGAATTAGAGATATTAGTGCCTCATTAAATGAACCTGGTAGCGACTCCAAATCAAATGCTTCTAAATAAACTTTTTGTAATATTGGGCTCAGAATGTCTATATATTTCTTGTAATATTCGATCGGATATCCATCCACACCAGGTGACCGTCCGTTCTTCATGGATAATATTGCTGCTCTTATTTCTCCTTCTGTTATAGGCGCATCTAACTTTTCCCTTTGATCAGTGGTTAGTTTTGGCAAGTCCAAATCTGAAAAAAATGAATCTGCCTCCGTTTCATTAACCTTTCCTGCGGATGTATATAGATTCTGATAGAACGATTTAAAAATGTCATTTATTTCCTTTGATGAAGTTATTACTTGGTCATCCTTTTGATTATTGGTATATTGGAAAGATTATCCTGTTGTTTTAATTGTCTTGCTAATATCTTACCATTTTTTCCCCTCCCTCATAAAATTTAGATCTTAGTCTAAACAATGCGTATTCAGCTTTCCTGTTGTATATATCATTTAGTTGAAGTTTCTTCTTACAAAGTTCC
Organism: Thalassophryne amazonica; assembly: GCF_902500255.1. Lineage (NCBI taxonomy): Eukaryota > Metazoa > Chordata > Actinopteri > Batrachoidiformes > Batrachoididae > Thalassophryne > Thalassophryne amazonica. The sequence continues at coordinate 155,334,835 of NC_047103.1, read as the reverse complement.
TTATATTTATCATCTGAAAATTGTTTAGCTAATTTTTTCTCTAATGTTTGTATTTCCTTCTCCATAATCTTTTCTTTTTCCAACTTTTCTCTTTTTAATTTTGTGGCATGTGCAGTTATCTTACCCCTTAAATTAGCTTTGGATGCTTCCCATACTGAAGCAACTTTATCTGTGGAACCCATATTAATTTCATAAAACATTTTGAGATCCTCTGAAATCTCCTCACTAAGTAATTTGTCTTGTAATAAAAGAGTATTGAGCCTCCATCGACCCCTCTTTGATCTATCCACGTTCAGATCTACAACTAATTCTACTGTAGCGTGATCACTAATAAGAACTGTTCCAATGTCGTTTAAAAGGTAGGTGGGAAAAAGAGGGCAATTTTTCTTTAACGTTGGACAGTAGGGAGAGAATATGTCAGCAACAATGGTCCGTTACCAGTGCCCCTTCATGGAGAGAATTTTCTTGGAAAAATGCAATTCGTTATTTCTGTACACCAGCCCAACAGTCGAAATATTCAGACCAGATTGAATGCTGGAGGCAATGTGTTCAAACGTTGGCAGACCATTTTCATATATTCTGGAATTGTTCTTCTGTTACTCCATTTTGGGATGAAATGCATATTGTTTTGGAAACAGTTTTTAAAAAGAAAATTCATAGAAAATTTGAAATACTATATCTTGGAGATTTGTTAGAAATAAAACTTACAAAAGCAGAACTCTATTTGATGAAAGTGTTATTGGTAGCAGGGAAAAAAATGTATAACCAGGCACTGGCTTCAGAAAGAAATACCAACTATTAATGAGTGGATTAACATTATACATCAGATTTTCACTATGGAACGGTTGACATTTAAGGTGAAACTCTAGACGGACGTTTTTGAAGAATTTTGGAAAAAATGACTATCCTTTGTAATAGTAATTAGACCTGACTTTGTCTGATTTGTACTAACACTGTGTTCGTGTTCTGTTTTATTTGTATACAATCGAAAAAACAAAATGTGAATAACAAAAAAAAAGAAAGAATTGTTCCAATGTCACATCCCACCACCGAGTCGACTAAAGCTCTAGATATCAAAAAGAAATCTATTCTTGAATATGTGTTATGACAATGTGAATAAAAGGTATACTCTCTCTCAGATGGGTTAACCAGCCTCCATATGTCCACCAAGCCCATGTCCTCCGCTAACAAATGTATTACCTCTCTGTCCCTGGGTGAAGACCTTCCACTTAATTTGCTTTTATCAATAATGCCATCCATAACCTGGTTAAAATCCCCAGCTAAAATTATTTGACCCTCCATGTTACCTATTACACTATTGATTGAATTAAAAAAATTTGGATCCTCTGTGTTAGGAGCATAAATATTACACAAAATTATCCTAATTCCGTTGATTAGGGCTTCTACACAAATGAAACGGCCCTCCCCATCCTTATACATCTTTGATAATACAAAACTTAAACTTTTATTTACCAGTATCATGACACCATTTCGTTTACTTGAGTATGAACTATGCAATACAGTCCCCACCCAATCCCTTTTAAATTTCTGTGCCTCTTCCTCCCCTGCCATATGTGACTCCTGAATGAACACTATATCTGTGTTCTTTGTTTTTAAGTATGAAAGAACCTTCCTCCTCTTAACTGGATCGCCGCAACCCTTTATATTCCAAGATGTGATTTTAATATACTTAGACATTACCATGAATTAGAATATATACCGTGAGTAGTAGCTTTGAATGTATAGGCATTTAACAAAATACTTTGCAATAAAAATCCCTTGGCCCATATATACTCAACAAAAATATAAACGCAACACTTTTGGTTTTGCTCCCATTTTGTATGAGATGAACTCAAAGATCTAAAACTTTTTCCACATACACAATATCACCATTTCCCTCAAATATTGTTCACAAACCAGTCTAAATCTGTGATAGTGAGCACTTCTCCTTTGCTGAGATAATCCATCCCACCTCACAGGTGTGCCATATCAGGATGCTGATTAGACATCATGATTAGTGCACAGGTGTGCCTTAGACTGCCCACAATAAAAGGCCACTCTGAAAGGTGCAGTTTTGTTTTATTTGGGGGGGGGGGGGGATACCAGTCAGTATCTGGTGTGACCACCATTTGCCTCATGCAGTGTAACACATCTCCTTCGCATCATCCGTGAAGAGAACACCTCTCCAACGTGCCAAACGCCAGCGAATGTGAGCATTTGCCCACTCAAGTCGGTTACGACGACGAACTGGAGTCAGGTCGAGACCCCGATGAGGACGACGAGCATGCAGATGAGCTTCCCTGAGACGGTTTCTGACAGTTTGTGCAAAAATTCTTTGGTTATGCAAACCGATTGTTCCAGCAGCTGTCCAAGTGGCTGGTCTCAGACGATCTTGGAGGTGAACATGCTGGATGTGGAGGTCCTGGGCTGGTGTGGTTACACGTGGTCTGCGGTTGTGAGGCTGGTTGGATGTACTGCCAAATTCTCTGAAACGACTTTGGAGACGGCTTATGGTAGAGACATGAACATTCAATACACGAGCAACAGCTCTGGTTGACATTCCTGCTGTCAGCATGCCAATTGCACGCTCCCTCAAATCTTGCGACATCTGTGGAATTGTGCTGTGTGATAAAACTGCACCTTTCAGAGTGGCCTTTTATTGTGGGCAGTCTAAGGCACACCTGTGCACTAATCATGGTGTCTAATCAGCATCTTGGTATGGCACACCTGTGAGGTGGGATGGATTATCTCAGCAAAGGAGAAGTGCTCACTATCACAGATTTAGACTGGTTTGTGAACAATATTTGAGAGAAATGGTGATATTGTGTATGTGGAAAAAGTTTTAGATCTTTGAGTTCATCTCATACAAAATGGGAGCAAAACCAAAAGTGTTGCGTTTATATTTTTGTTGAGTGTCTGAACTAACAACTTAAAGAACAAAAAGTGTAGCGTAACCACACTGAACAAACAAAACTCCCATAACCCCCCTCGCCCTCCCCACCCCTCCAAGCCATCCCCAACATTAGCTTGAGTTCCCTCAGTTTACTTGGTCCGTGAGACTAGCTCTTGTCGACTGCCTGCTCCTTGTGAACGCCCCCCGCCCATCCTTTCTGACATTGCAATGTTATATTTACATGCACTTCTTTCTTCATTCAATCCTTAATGACCCGTGCAGCAGAAACCTCTTTGCCTGTTTTTTTTTTTTTTTAAATATTTATTTCATTCATTTAAAAGAAAAAAAAAACAATAGCAGAAATAACAAAACTTTACAAACCCTTGAATGAAAAGGAGCAGATTGGAAGAACAAGTCTTATATTTTCTGCCCCTTTTTTACAATACAATCTTACAATATCAAGCATCATTAATCAACATAATTTAACAGATTACATTTCTATGACTTTGTCACATGCCACTGACTTATTTCATAATTTTAACCATTATTTATAAGATTACATCCTTAACAGATTACATTTTAAACTTCAAACATTCTAAACATTATTAACGGATTACATTTTTGGCTTTGTCACAGCCCACTGACTTATTTCATAGTTTCATACTTAAGAAATACATCTAGTTTAATACGTTTTTTAAATAATTTAAGCGACCTTGATTCTTTGATTTCTTTGTTGAGGTTGTTCCATAATTTCACACCATTCACTGCAATACTCCGTTCCTTTATCTTGGTTCTGAATCTTGGTTTTTTAAAGACTTCTATGCCTTTCAAATTATAACTATTTACTCTTTTTTCAAACATATTTTGAATGTTTATTGGTAAGGTATTGTTATTCGCTTGGTACATTGTAATAATTTCAAATCAACTAAATCATGAAATTTAAGTACCCTATACTTAATGAACAATGGACTAGATGGGTCTCTAAAACGACTGTTGCTAATCACTTTTAAAGCTCTTTTCTGCAAAATAAATAAAGGTTGTGTATAAGTTGCACATGTTGATCCCCAGATTTCTACACAATAAGTCAAATATGGAACAATCAATGAATTGTACAATGTTAATAATCTATAACTATTTAATGAGTATTTAACTTTATGCAAAACAGCAACAGCTTTCGCTATTTTTCCTTTTATGTAATTTATGTGTGACTTCCATGTAAAATCTTCATTAATCATAACTCCTAAAAATTTAGTTTCTTTTACCCTTTGAATGTCCATTCCATCTATTTTTAATGACACATCATTTTTTTTACTCTGTCATTAAACAATATGAAATTTGTTTTATTAAGATTAAGTGACAATCTGTTTATATCAAACCAATATTTAACTTTTTCCAACTCTGTATTTATCACTTGTGCTACTTCCTGTATATCTGATCCAGAGTAAAATAATGTTGTATCGTCAGCAAATAAAATGCTACCAAGTACATTAGATACATTCACAAAATCATTGATATACAAAATAAAAAGTTTGGGTCCAAGTACCGACCCTTGTGGTACTCCACACATAATGTTACACAATTCTGTTTTAGTATTATTTATCTGAACAAACTGTTTTCTATTTCCTAAGTAGCTTTTTACCCACTGATGTGCAATCCCTCTTATTCCATATTGTTGTAACTTGTGAAGCAATCTTGAATGATTGATGACATCAAAAGCTTTTTTCAGGTCAATAAAAACACATAAAAACAAATAATCCTTATTATCTATTGCTGTTGATATTTTCTCTGTTAATTCCATAATTGCCATAGCTGTCGAATGTTTTGTTCTGAATCCATACTGAGCATTATTCAAAATATGTTTCTCAATGAATTTATCCAACCTTGTCACAAAAACTTTTTCCATAATTTTAGAAAACTGTGGAAGCAATGACACTGGCCTGTAATTTGAAACGTTATGTTTTTCTCCATTTTTATATAATGGGACTACCTTGGCAATTTTCATTTTGTCTGGGAAAATTCCTGTTGACAGAGACAGATTACAAATGTAAGTGAATGGTTCAATAACAGTTTCTATTATACTTTTTACAGTCATCATGTCTAAATCTTCATAGTCAGTTGATCTTTTGCTTACACAGTTTTTTTTACAATATTCCTTATTTCATCTTTTTCCACATTGTCAAGGAAAATACTGTTGACCGTATTTACAATTGTATTTAATTTATCTTCTACTATTGGTTTATTTCCCACCAGACTTGATCCCACCTTTGAAAAATAATCATTAAACTCATTTACAACTTATTTTATGTCATATATCTCTTTATTTTCCTTGACAAGGTAATTTGGAAAAGTTGATTTCACTCCATCACTTTACATCACACTTTTTATAATTCCCCATGTTGCCCTCATATTATCTTTACTCTTATTTAATTGTTCACTATAATAATCTTTTTTTTTGTTTCCTAATTATTGTCAATAGTTTATTTTTATATTTTTTGTATCCCTGTTCTGTTTCCTTTGTTTGCATTTTTAAAAAGCACCTATATAAATAGTTTTTCTTTACACAGGCATTTTTATTCCCTTAGTCAGCCATGGTTTATTTACTCTTTTCTTACTAGTTTTTATTAATTTACAATTTGTATTATATGATTTCATCAGTATTTTCATAAATGAATTATATGCTACATTAACGTCACCGACATAAATTTCTTCCTAATTTTGATTTTAAGGTCATAATTTAATGCCTCTAAGGCTTTTAATGACTTATCTCTTTTAAAGTTTATATCCGTTTTTTTTTTTGTACCTATTTTTATATTTAAATATTGAAAAAACTGGTAAATGATCACTAAGATCTGTCATCAAGATCCCATTCTTAATAATTTAATCTGTTCTATTTGTAAATATATTGTCAGTTACAGTTGCACTTTGCGATGTAATTCTGGTTGGTTTTGTTATCAAGGGGAATAAGCCCAAGCTATTCATTGAATTCACAAAATCACTTGCTCTTTGGCAACTGGAGCTTTCCACATTAACATTAAAGTCTCCACACATAAAGAGCGTTTTGTTTTTGATTTGATGGAATAATTCTATTATTTTATCTATAAATTTCACAACACAAGAGTCTGGTGCTCTGTATACACAGCTGATTAGAATATTTTTAGATGTTTCATGTACAATTTCCACAGTTACAATTTCTATGACATCATCTATTATTGTCATTTCTTCTACAATTTTACATGTCAGATCTGTTTTTATGTACAAAACAATACCTCCGCCTTTTTTTTTTATCTCTTCTATTTACAAAATATAGCTCATATCCCTCCATTTGAACATCAGCCATGAGGTCATCTTTAAGCCAAGATTCTGTGATTGCAACAATGCTGAATCTATTTTTAAACTGGTTTAAATAATCCTTTATTTTTGACATTTTACAGTACAAGCTTCGGATGTTTATATGCGTATGTATGAGTGACAGGGTATCTTCAGTAATTTTTTCACTAATTAACTGTTTTTCCATATAATACTCACAACCAATTGTAGTCAAATCAAATATACTTTCATCAATATTGGTGTATATGTCATATATTTTATCATCTGTTTCCATGTTTGTTCTGATTTTTTGTTGGTCATACTACCAACTGACGTCATATTTATTTGTCTACTCAGGTCTGTACTTTGTAAGGTCCTCCATGTCTCTGATTTGTATACCCTTTGTTCCTTCTTTCACTCTAATCCAAACCCTACAGTTCCAGACCCATGTAGCAACAATGTGTTTCTGTTTTTTTAATAGTCTTGCTTCCCCTTCTGCATTTTTGTTTCGTTAGATGCTCATTTATATAGACATTTGTTCCTTTCAGATTCTTTGCCTGTCTTAGTAATTCATTTTTATATTTTCTGCTTGTAAATCGTATAATAATATTGGGTAGTTTATTTTTACTGTCTTTGGATGGAATTGTGTGACAGTCTGATATAGTATCTTGATGTATGACAACACCTTTTTGATATAAAAATTTGTAACTTGCTGTTCTAGTGTTTGTAGTTCTTCAGGTGGTGCATCCTCCCCACTGGCTCCACCAGAATCCACCACCCTTGCGTACGACCGATGTGTTGTTTCCAAACCAGATATTATAACATCGTCTTTTCTAGAATATTGTTCAAGTTCATCCACCCGTTGCTCAAGTTTCTTAATAATCTTGTCCTTTTCTTTAACAAGATTTTGGAGCTCCTTGATCTCCTTCATCAGCTTGTCTAAATTGGTCATGTCTTTTGATATACGGTTTAATGAGGTCTTTATCTCCTCTATATCTTCCTCCAATTTATCTGTCTTCCTAGGTGGTGCCATAATAAGTTACTCTTGTAGTTCAGTACAGGCCACTATTAATTATAAAACAATTCCCACTCGTAGACTCCACCACCTCCAGCACCACAAATCCGGTCGCCGCACACCGACCTTCCCCGATGTTAATCCGGGATATAGCCGCCACCAGCCTCGGTCGCAGCTGCCGCCAGCCTCGGTCGCAGCTGCCGCCAGCCTCGGATGCAGCCGCCAGCCTCGGATGCAGCCGTCACCAGCCTCGGATGCAGCCGTCACCAGCCTCGGGTGTAGCCGTCGCCAGCCCCAGATGTAACCGATGCCGCGGGCCTGAATGGATCGCCTCTTGCCCCGACGTCGCGGGCCTGGATGGATCGCCTCTTCCGCCGACTCCGCGGGCCCGGATGGTTCACCTCCTCCACCGACGCCGCGGGCCTAGATGGGTCACCTCCTGCGCCGACACTGTGGGCCTGGATGGTTCGCCTCCGCCGATTCCGCGGGCCTGGATGGTTCGCCTCCGCTGACGCTGCGGGCCTGGATGGTACGTCTCCGCCAACGCCGCGGGCCTGGATGGATCGCCTCCACCGACTCCGCGGGCCTGGATGGTACGCCGCCGGCCTGGGTAGGTCGCCGTTAGCTTAGCTGCTAATCCGTTCTTTACTTTACTTACTTTCTTATTGATTTCTTACTTACTGCCACTGTTTTAAGCAAAAACTCAGCGAAATTCTGTGACACACTGAAATGTTCGATGCGCAGTGAACGTCATCTACCGCCATTTTGTCAGATCAGCGGCGACATCGACAGCGGGCTCTTTTGAGTCAAGTGTGTGAAGTCAAGTCTTCTCCATCAGTAAAAGTTTTCTTCTGGCCGTTCCATTCAAACATGAGCGCGGCCGGGTAGACCAATCTATGCTTCACCTGGAGCGCTCTGAGGTGTTTCGTAGCAGGGCCGAATGCCTTCCTCTTCTCCGCCAGGTCTTTAGAGACGTCCTCAAAGATAGAAAGCCGTGCGCCCTCCCTGTCGCATCCGCGCCTCTCTCTGGCTATGCGTAAAATCTTCTCTCTCACCGAGGAGCGTAGAAAATGCACCAGCACCATCCTCAGGGGTTTATTTGGGTCCGGCATGGGTGTGCTCGGGTCTCTGTGGGCACGTTCCACCTCAAATTCAGCATCCTTGCAGCCAAAAGCGTCTGCTAGTATCTTCTCCACATACTGTGCCATCTTCCCGGGTGGCTCGAGTCCCTCTTTTAGATTCACCACACGCACATTATTTCGTCGGCTTCTGTTTTCTAAGTCCTCCACTTGTGACCACAATGCTTCCACTCTCTTGTCACATTTATCCAGCTTGTCATTAACTTGTTGGCTGTCATCCTCCAGATTGGAAACGCGCTGCTCCATTTTGCCCATTCGTAACTGTATGCTCTCCACTGAATCCTTCAAGTCTTCTGTTGTCTTTTTGATAGTAGTCACGTCCGCAGCCACATTCATCAAGACTTCATTCATTCTGTTCAGCTGTGTATGCAATGTCACGTTAGCGTTTTCATCTAGTTTACAGACCTCGGTCTCTGTGAGTGCGGCTTTAGCATTAGCATCCATAGCTTCCTCAGGTGACTGAAGCTGTAATACGGTGTTAGCTTGTTTCTTGCTAGTTAGCCTCGTAGCTGTTGCTCCTTTGAAAAAGTTTGTTTTACCGGTGTTCGACATCTTCGCCAGTATCTATTATTACCAATCTACTGCACAATCAAAAATACTGTCCTTAATCGAAGTGTATGTTTAAAAAGTTTTAAAATAAGGATGGGTTTCGGGAGCTCATCTAATATGCGGCCATTCCTCTCAGCTGTCCCACGTGACCCCTTCTTCCACTTTCTAATAAATACTCCTAACAGTTGTTGTCTTCTACCAAGCTGCTTGCCTGTTGTCCTGTAGTCCGTCCCAGCCTTGTGCAGGTCTAAAGTTTTGTCCCTGGTGTCCTTAGACAGCTCTTTGGTCTTGGCTATGGTGGACAGGTTGGAGTGTGATTGATTGAGTGTGTGAACAGGTGTCTTTTATACAGGTAACAAGTTCAAACAGGTGCAATTAATACAGGTAAAGAGTGCAAAATAAGAGGGCTTCTTAAAGAAAAATTAACAGGTCTGTGTGAGCCAGAATTCTTGCTGGTTGGTAGATGTTCAAATGCTTATTTGCAGCAGTAACATACAAATAAATTATTAAAAAATCATACACTGTGATTTCCGGATTTTTTTTTTTTTTTTTTTTTTTTTAGATTATGTCTCTCACAGTGGACATGCACCTAAGATGAAAATTTCAGACCCCTCCATGATTTCTAAGTGGGAGAACTTGCAAAACCGCAGGGTGTTCAAATACTTATTTTCCTCACTGTATATATATATATATATAAAACAGTGCCTGTTTGAGTGATGGCAGAGCTGACACAGGGTTTGGGTGTTAATTAAATCATATTTTTGGGCTCTGCACAGTGGTTCTTCAAACAATTTGCTTTGGTGTGGACATTAAAAATGATGATCCTTATTTTCTCAGTAATCATTCATTGACAGGGCTTAACGGATCAGGGTACCGACAGCTGCTAAAAGTGCTTATGCCATTAGCATACAATATTAAATCTGACAAGAATTTCATTAAGTGCGAATATTGTAGCAGAGATATCTTAGAAGATCTGATGTGTTATTCCATATTATTCCAAGTGCTTGTAATGAAATACTCCAAACAAAACAGACACAGCCTCCACAACAGCGAGTACCCGCATCAAGCGCACTCTGAGTTATGGTCACAGTGAGAGGCGGAGACAGTTGGCTCTGCCGCTGTCATTCATAGTGACCACGCCCCCAAATTTACAGTACTTTATGGCTTTAAACATCTTCAACTAAGAAGTAAGAAAAAAATTCACCCTCTGTACAGTTGTCATGGAGGGGAAAACTCTCTATAGAGACCAAAACTGTTTTTTTTACACCAGGCTGTAAACATGTTGATTATATGGCTGCAACGGTACTCGCACTCTGAATGGCTCATTACCGGTATGATATTTTCCCATATCAGACAGTTTCCATGATAATTGGTCCGCCATAACGCGTATTTTCGTTACAAACCAGTAAGCTAAAAACATGATTAGACAAACCAAGTCGGACATCAACGTACTCCATAAATATCTAAACAGCATCAGAAAAAACACAGATTGAAAGCTTACCAGCTAACAAACGGACAACCTGTTAGCAAGTTCTTCATGGAGGTGAAGAAAGCGAGCAAGCTCAACACCGTCAGCAGCATAGTCGGGTGATACTGTAAGTTTGCGTGTTTATATATATAATAGCCATATAATAAACAAATTATTAACCTCGTTTGCTCGGTCTGTACGGGGAAATATCAAACTGAGGTGTTAGTACCATGCGAAAAACACCAAGGTTAATAATCCTTTATTATTTCTGTTAAGTTGGACATTTTAACACAGACTCCTAAAGAAATGTACTCTGTTTCAGAGCCAGCCTCAAGTGGCCAGTCAAGGAACTGCACTTTTTTGTGCTTTAGGTATAGCTTCATTTGATGCCATTGAAGTTTACCGCTTAGTTGGTCCTTGGTCCAGGACAAACAAGGATACTGCGAGTGTGAAAGTAACTGACTGTATTTTTTGTTTTACCAGTGGCCTCTTGAGTGCTAGCAATGAAAACAGGGTTGATGATGCTGCATCTCACTCTCTCATTCACATAAGGGTTTTTCTCAAAGTCTCACGTCTGTATTTTTCTGTCTCAGTTAAAGGAAAAAGGGGAGGGATGGATGTACAGCGATGCTGACTATGAATCTCTGAGCAAACAATGCTGGACTGATGTGCTGCTGCAAATATATAAGGTGACCAAAATCTTTCAGGTCATCCTTTGCCAGCTTCATCTGCTGTCTAATGTACTTCTGTCTTCTATTCTTGTTGTTGGAAATCACCTGCACCGCACATTTTCCATCACCCTCTTGCTCTACCTTATACTGATTCACCAAAACATGTCTGTCGGCTTTTAGCTGGTTAAACAGTCTAATTCAGCTTCAGCGATACATTTAGTGTACTAGATAAGTGTAATCGCTCAGTTAACAGGACAGATCTAGGATTTTGTAAATTCCAGTGGGCTCAGGTTGCTATTTAGTCACACTTCCCTAGGGGTGGGGGGAATTCCTGTAAACACACCCCCCAGAACATTTTGAATTTTTAGGTGCCATTTCTTGCATATTTCACAGATATTTTATAACATGTTTTTTTTTATTATTATTAATTTTCACTTGTATTGTACAATCTTAAATGTGAAGCTGTGACTGTTGTGAAAGTGTAGGAACATGGACCCACAACAGGGGCGTTAAATGAACGGGCAATGGATAAGCCAAACAGTAACAATTTAATGTTGTGAAGTGCACAACGGAATACAGACAAATACAGTTCTTGGTACTACAAACAATTATATGTTGAGTGACGTGTGGGCAGGCTTGAGGATAGGAGACGTCCGTCCAGAACCGAGCCGGATCCCACACGGCCCTCACCGCCAACGGATCTGAAGAACACTGGAGCCGCCAAGTCCTGGATCCCCAGGTGGCCACCGTCTCCAGCTGTCAGATCTGGTACTGCTGGCAGAGAACAGAAACAGAGTTGATGAGTGTGAGTTCGCACACTCAGTAATCCCACAAGTCTGTGTTCTTTTGGGAGGGAGCACCTCCACCTCCAATCACACACTCGTGCAGCTCCTGTCTAACCACTTATCTGGTTGGAGTGTGAAGCGAAGCCGTCGCTGGTCACACCTAACGCCAATCCCACAGATAAGGAAACACCACAGGAAAACGGCTGCAAAGAAGTTCAGACTATACTTTTACTGCTGAGAAATGACCTCTTATGGTAGCTGATTTCTCGGCGAGGAGGTGGAGTTGCAGTCCGGCCTTTATGGTGATGGTGATGAGTTGTATGAGTGACAGCTGGTGCTGGTGATGAGTGACAGCTGTCACTCCCAGTGGCTTCGACACCCTCTCGTGCTTGAAGCCCGCACTCCAAGCAGGGCGCCATCTGGTGGTGGTGGGCCAGCAGTACCTCCTCTTCAGCGGCCCACACAACAGGACCCCCCCCCCCCAACGGGCGCCTCCTGGCGCCCGACCAGGCTTGTCCGGGTGCCGGGTGTAGAAGTCGGCCAGGAGGGCCGGGTCCAGGATGAAGCTCCTCTTCACCCAGGAGCGTTCTTCGGGTCCGTATCCTTCCCAGTCCACCAAATACTGGAACCCCCAGCCCTTCCGACGGACGTCCAGGAGCCGGCGCACAGTCCAAGCCGGCTCCCCGTCAATGATCCGGGCAGGCGGCGGCGCCGGTCCAGGGGCACAGAGTGGAGCGGTGTGGCAGGGTTTGAGTCGTGACACGTGAAAGACCGGATGTATCCGCAGTGAAGCTGGCAGCTTTAGCTTCACTGCAGCTGGACTGAGGACTTTTAGGTTGGTGAAGGGTCCTATGTATCTGTCGTTCAGTTTTTGGGATTCCACTTGTAGGGGGATGTCCTTTGTAGATAGCCAAACCGCCTGCCCGGGCTGATACCTAGGGGCCGGGGCACGCCGGCGGTCTGCATGGGCCTTAGCCCTCGTCCGGGCTTTGAGCAGGGCAGAGCGGGCGGTACGCCACACCCGACGGCACCTCCTCAGATGGGCCTGGACTGAGGGCACCCCGACCTCTCCCTCCACGAGTGGAAACAATGGGGGCTGGTACCCCAAACATACCTCAAATAGGGAGAGGCCAGTGGCAGATGACACTTGGCTATTATGAGCGTACTCGATCCAGGCCAGATGGTCACTCCAGGCCGTCGGGTGCGTGGAGGTCACGCAGCGGAGGGCCTGCTCCAATTCCTGGTTCGCCCGCTCTGCCTGTCCGTTCGTCTGGGGGTGGTACCCGGACGAGAGACTTACGGTGGCCCCCAGTTCCCTGCAGAAACTCCTCCAGACCTGGGAGGAGAACTGAGGACCACGATCTGAGACAATGTCCAATGGAATCCCATGCAGACGCACGACATGGTGGACCAGGAGGTCTGCAGTCTCCTGGGCCATCGGGAGGTGCGGGAGGGCCACAAAGTGGGCCACCTTGGAGAACCGGTCCACTATCGTGAGGATGGTAGTCATGCCCTGGGACGGCGGGAGGCCCGTGACGAAGTCCAGGCCGATGTGAGACCAGGTGCGATGAGACACTGGAGCAGGCCTTGGATCTTGTGGTGGTCCGCCTTGCCCCTGGCGCAGGTAGTGCAGGCCTGGACGTACTCCCAGACGTCGGCTTCCAGAGACGCTGCCAGACAACTGCCACAGTTCTTCGCACCCCTGGGTGGCAGGAGAGCTTGGAACCGTGACAGAAGTCCAGGACTGCAGCCCTGGCCTCTGGTGGGACGTACATCTTGTTCTTCGGTCCAGTCCCCGGGTCCGGGTTCCATGTCAGGGCCTCCCGGACGGTCTTCTCCATGTCCCAGGTAAGGGTGGCCACGACAGTGGACTCGGGGATGATGGTTTCAGTCGGGTCTGACAGCTCAGTCCTGACTTCCTCCTCGTGCACCCGGGACAGGGTGTCAGACCGTTGGTTCTTCGTCCCGGGGCGGTATGTGATCCGAAAGTCAAAACGCCCGAAGAACAGTGACCAGCGGGCTTGCCTGGGGTTCAGACGCTTGGCGGTCCGGATGTACTCCAGGTTCCGATGGTCCGTGAAAACCGTGAATGGTACCGAAGCTCCTTCCAACAGGTGTCTCCACTCCTCTAGAGCCTCCTTCACCGCAAGAAGTTCCCGATTGCCGACGTCATAATTCCTTTCAGCCGGGGTCAACCTGCGGGAGAAATAGGCACAAGGGTGGAGAACCTTGTCGGACTCCCCGCTCTGGGATAGCACGGCTCCTATCCCTGAGTCAGAGGCATCCACTTCAACTATAAACTGGCGATTTGGATCGGGCTGCACCAGGACTGGCGCAGTTAAGAACCGACGTTTCAACTCCCTAAACGCGGCTTTGCACCGATCCGACCAGGTTAAGGGGACTTTAGTGGAGGTCAGGGCTGTCAGGGGGCTAACTACCTGACTGTAGCCCTTGATGAACCTCCGGTAGAAATTTGCAAAACCGAGGAACTGTTGCAGTTTCCTACGGTTTGTTGGTTGGGGCCAATCTCTCACCGCCGCAACCTTGGACGGATCAGGGGCGACGGAGTTGGAGGAGATTATGAACCCCAGGAAGGACAAAGAAGTACGGTGGAACTCGCACTTCTCGCCCTTCACAAACAGCCGGTTCTCCAACAACCGCTGCAGGACCTGACGTACATGCGTAACGAGTCTCAGGATCCGGGGAAAAGATGAGTATATCGTCTAGATATACGAAGACAAACTGATGCAGGAAGTCCCGCAAGACATCATTTACCAAAGCTTGGAACGTCGCGGGGGCGTTAGTGAGGCCAAATGGCATGACCAGGTACTCAAAGTGACCTAACGGGGTGTTAAATGCCGTCTTCCATTCATCTCCCTTCCGAATCCAAACCAGGTGGTACGCATTTCTAAGATCCAGCTTTGTGAAAATTTGGGCTCCATGTAGGGGCGTGAACACTGAATCTAACAGGGGCAGAGGGTATCGGTTGCGAACCGTGATCTCATTCAGGGATCTCATGCATGGACGGAGTCCGCCATCTTTCTTGCCCACAAAAAAGAAACCAGCACCCATCGGGGAGGTGGAGTTCCGGATCAGCCCGGCAGCTAATGAATCCCGGATGTAGGTCTCCATTGATTCTCGCTCAGGACGTGAGAGGTTGTACAGCCTGCTGAACGGGTACTCAATGCCCGGGATCAAATCAATGGCACAATCGTACGGACGGTGCGGGGGAAGGGTGAGCGCCAGATCTTTGCTGAAAACGTCAGCAAGATCGTGGTACTCACTTGGCACCGCCGTCAGATTGGGAGGGACTTTAACCTCCTCACTAGCTGTCACACCAGGCGGAACCGAGGATCCGAGACATTCCCGGTGGCAGGTTTCACTCCACTGAGCCACAACCTCAGCCGGCCAATCAATCCGGGGAT
The DNA here is from genome assembly GCF_902500255.1 of Thalassophryne amazonica. Lineage (NCBI taxonomy): Eukaryota > Metazoa > Chordata > Actinopteri > Batrachoidiformes > Batrachoididae > Thalassophryne > Thalassophryne amazonica. Next base: position 155,319,584 of record NC_047103.1, on the reverse strand, counting down.
TGTGTTTTATCATCCAAGGATAACCCAAAATCACACGGGAGGTAGAAGGTGTTACATAAAACACAATCTCCTCCCTGTGATTTCCAGACACCACCAATGTCACTGGCTGTGTCTGGTGTGTGATTAATGGAAGAAGGGTGCCATCTAGTGCCCGTACCTTCAAAGGTGAAGGTAGAGCCACTAGAGGGAGCCCGACTTCCCTTGCCCATCTGCTGTCCAGCAGATTCCCCTCCGACCCCGTGTCCACCAGTGCTGGGGCGTGAAGGGTTAGATCCCCACTCAGGATTGTGACTGGGATGCGTGCAGATTTTCGGGGTCTCCCCGCGTGGGTATTGTGACCCACCCTTAGCCCAGTCTCTAAGGACGAGTGCTGCTGTATTGACCGTTTGGGGCAGTTTTTCTGCGTGTGCTCGGTTGAGCTGCAGTGAAAACACTCCCCACGGAACAGCCTCCTTTGTCTCTGATCTGATCGCCTTTTGGCCCTGCTCGTTTCCATAGCAACGTCAGCAGGGGGAGCTGTCGTCACGTGGAGTGCCCTGGCTGTGGAGCGTGGGGAAGGCGGCTCCCTTTTGGACCCGGGAGGAAGAGGGATGGCTTGTGCCTGACCACGCCCTTCGTCTCGCTCCCGTCGGTGTTCTGTTAATCGGTTGTCTAACCGTATAACTAGGTCGATAAGCCCGTCTAAATCCCGCGGCTCGTCCTTCGCCACCAGGTGCTCCTTAAGGACCAGAGACAGTCCGTTTACAAAGGCGGCGCGGAGCGCAACAGCATTCCAGCCGGCTCGCGCTGCCGCGATGCGGAAGTCTACTGCATACTTCGCTGCGCTCCGACACCCCTGTCTTATCGACAGCAGCACGCTTGAAGCGGTCTCGCCTCTATGAGGGTGGTCGAACACCTGTCTGAACTCCCTCACAAACCCAGCATATGTCGTTAGGAGCCGTGAATTCTGCTCCCAGAGCGCTGTAGCCCAGGCGCGTGCCTCTCCTCGAAGCAAATTTATAACGTAAGCCACCCGGCTAGCGTTTGACGCGTACATGATGGGACGCTGTGAAAAGACGAGCGAGCACTGCATCAAGAAGTCCGCGCACGTCTCAACACAGCCTCTGTACGGCTCCGGAGGGCTTATGTATGCTTCAGGGGAAGGTGGGGGGGTTCGTGTGGAACGTCTGTTTCTGGCATTCGGTCAGCAGGAGGAGGTGCTGCAGCAGCGCCCTGAGCATGCGCTTCCACCTGGGCGGTGAGAGCCTCCATCCTCCGATTGAGAATCACATTCTGCTCGGGGACTAAGTCCAACCGAGCAGTGAAAGCGGTTAAGATTTGCTGCAGCTCACCTAACACGCCTCTTGCTGACGCCTGTGCACCTCGCTCTTCCATTGGCTGTTCAAGCAATGGTTGACACCCCTCGGGATCCATGACGCTGGCCGAGAAATCCTGTTGTGAAAGTGTAGGAACACGGACCCACAACAGGGGGCGTTAAATGAACGGGCAATGGATAAGCCAAACAATTATATGTTGAGTGACGTGTGGGCAGGCTTGAGGATAGGAGACATCCGTCCAGAACCGAGCCGGATCCCACCCGGCCTTCACCGCCAACGGATCTGAAGAACACCGGAGCCGCCAAGTCCTGGATCCGCAGGTGGCCACCGTCTCCAGCTGTCAGACCTAGTACTGCTGGCAGAGAACAGAAACAGAGTTGATGAGTGTGAGTTTGCACACTCAGTAATCCCACAGTCTGTGTTCTTTTGGGAGGGAGCACCTCCACCTCCAATCACACACTCGTGCAGCTCCTGTCTAACCACTTATCTGGTTGGAGTGTGAAGCGAAGCCGTCGCTGGTCACACCTAACGCCAATCCCACAGATAAGGAAACACCACAGGAAAACGGCTGCAAAGAAGTTCAGACTATACTTTTGCTGCTGAGAAATGACCTCTTATGGTAGCTGATTTCTCGGCGAGGAGGTGGAGTTGCAGTCCGGCCTTTGTGGTGATGGTGATGAGTTGTATGAGTGACAGCTGGTGCTGGTGATGAGTGACAGCTGTCACTCCCAGTGGCTCCGACGCCCTCTCGTGCTTGAAGCCCGCACTCCAAGCAGGGCGCCATCTGGTGGTGGTGGGCCAGCAGTACCTCCTCTTCAGCGGCCCACACAACAGTGACGTTATGATGAGAAGTAACAAAACATTTGAACTGTCTTTGGCTATAAAGGTGAACAACCTTGCTATACCTTCCTGATAGTCTGGTACAAATGTATCCAGCTGAATTACTTGTTGCTGAATAAATTCAGCAATTTAAAATCAGCAATTTTTTTTGGTCCATGAAAAGGGAGAGGGGGGTGCTCCCCTGGCTTTGCCCCTAGTTCATGATACAAGCAGTTCAACTTTCTATTCTGGAAGTTTTCAGTATTCATGCACTGATATGGGAACAAATCAAACTTAGGTAAGCAGTAAGGACTAATGTTCATCCAAAGGAAATGGTTGACTTTCAAAGCAAAAATAATACCTCTATCACTAAACCCTGCTGCACTAATTTGGACAATGGATTCACACAGAAACACACAAGGGAAGGGAATGTCAAAATAAAACAGGAAATGACACAGATGAAGCAGAAACACGACTGTTTGTCCTTTATATTTCACTTTTACAACCCCTGACAAAAATTATGGAATCACCGGCCCTGGAGGATGTTCATTCAGTTGTTTAATTTTGTAGAAAAAAGCAGATCACAGACATGACACAAAACTAAAGTCATTTCAAATGGCAACTTTCTGGCTTTAAGAAACACTATAAGAAATGAGGAAAAAAAATTGTGGCCGTCAGTAACGGTTACTTTTTTAGACCAAGCAGAGGGAAAAAAATATGGAATCACTCAATTCTGAGGAAAAAATTATGGAATCATGAAAAACAAAAGAACGCTCCAACACATCACTAGTATTTTGTTGCACCACCTCTGACTTTTATAACAGCTTGCAGTCTCTGAGGCATGAACTTAATGAGTGACAAACAGTACTCTTCATCAATCTTGCTCCAACTTTCTCTGATTGCTGTTGCCAGATCAGCTTTGCAGGTTGGAGCCTTGTCATGGACCATTTTCTTCAACTTCCACCAAAGATTTTCAATTGGATTAAGATCCGGACTATTTGCAGGCCATGACATTGACCCTATGTGTCTTTTTGCAAGGAATGTTTTCACAGTTTTTGCTCTATGGCAAGATGCATTATCATCTTGAAAAATGATTTCATCATCCCCAAACATCCTTTCAATTGATGGTATAAGAAAAGTGTCCAAAATATCAACGTAAACTTGTGCATTTATTGATGATGTAATGACAGCCATCTCCCCAGTGCCTTTACCTGACGTACAGCCCCATATCATCAATGACTGTGGAAATTTACATGTTCTCTTCAGGCAGTCAGCTTCATAAATCTCATTGGAACGGCACCAAACAAAAGTTCCAGCATCATCACCTTGCCCAATGCAGATTCGAGATTCATCACTGAATATGACTTTCATCCAGTCATCCACAGTCCACGATTGCTTTTCCTTAGCCCATTGTAACCTTGTTTTTTCCTGTTTAGGTGTTAATGATGGCTTTCGTTTTGTTGTGTGTTGGGGGGTTTGGCTGGATGTTTTTGTGTTGTTTTCTTTTCTTTGCTCTCCAGGTGGTATGCAAACTGTTTTTTGTCTGTGGAGAAGGTGCTGGCAGAAGAGTCCTTCACCCTCATCAGCATTATTAGCTGCACCTGTGGAGGATGTTCACGTGCAGGCCTACTGACTCGCAGCACCTGTGGATGATGCTCACGTGTAAACTTAAAGACTTTCAGCTGAAGCAGATAATGAGATGGCGTTCTGCATTTAAGCCATGAGTGGTTCAAGCAGAATTGCCGGGAACTCGACCTTGTGACGTTCGTTTGTGAGACGCTGAGGACCGCGCCGGGGTTTGACACATCGTGCCTGTGAAGGAGGACGGGTGAGGGACACATGCTGTCAGCACACATCAGAGGTGATTATTGTCTGAATGATCATTAATAGTAATTTGGCATTTTATTACGCAGTATATTTGAACATTGATGAGAATTGTGCAGTTTGCTTCTCACTGCCGTGGCGTACGGACTGATGATCCTCCACCTGTTGTGAGAAGCTGCTCATTTACATAAAGCTTAAATTCAGACCTGAATGTGTTGCTGATAGTGTGTGCCTCTGAAGGATATTTGCTGTAGCTCTGTTGACTTACCTCACCTTTTCCATCCTTCACAGAGTCAGTTTGTCGTGTCCACCTGGGGGGTGTTTGGCGGTGAATCTGAGTCCAGAAGCGCCGAGGCTTTGATCCTTTTGGGCGCTGGAGAGCGCGCCATCCTTCACTCCACCAGACAAACCAAATATTTATGTTGTACACTAATTATTGCACTGGAGGGGAAATAAAATCGTTTTGTGTGTGGAACCGCTTTCTGGTTATTTAGCGCTGGGTTCGGTCAGACGTTGGTCCGCTCCTCAACCTGCGTCTGCACATAACACGTTTAGCTTTTCTGTATGTAAATCCCATTTCCTTTAGGCGGTTTCTTACAATTCGGTCACAGACATTGATTCCAGTTTCCTCCCATTCGTTCCTCATTTGTTTTGTTGTGCATTTTCGATTTTTGAGACATATTGCTTTAAGTTTTCTGTCTTGACGCTTTGATGTCTTCCTTGGTCTACCAGTATGTTTGCCTTTAACAACCTTCCCATGTTGTTTGTATTTGGTCCAGAGTTTAGACACAGCTGACTGTGAACAACCAGCATCTTTTGCAACATTGCGTGATGATTTATCCTCTTTTAAGAGTTTGATAATCCTCTCCTTTGTTTCAATTGACATCTCTTGTGTTGGAGCCATGATTCATGTCAGTCCACTTGGTGCAACAGCTCTCCAAGGTGTGATCACTCCTTTTTAGATGCAGACTAATGAGCAGATCTGATTTAATGCAGGTGTTAGTTTTGGGGATGAAAATTTACAGGGTGATTCCATAATTTATTCTTCAGACTTGAGTGAGTCCATATTTTTTTCCCTCTGCTTGGTTTAAAAAAGTAACCATTACTGACTGCCACAATTTTTTTTTCTTGATTTCTTATAGTGTTTCTTAAAGCCAGAAAGTTGCCATTTGAAATGACTTTAGTTTTGTGTCATGTCTGTGATCTGCTTTTTTTCTACAAAATTAAACAACTGAATGAACATCCTCCAAGGCCGGTGATTCCATAATTATTGCCAGGGGTTGTATAAACCCAATTCTGTTTCCCTTGACACTTAATGTCGAAAAGTACAGTTAGCGGTAGAATAAAGGTTGAAACAAGCCAAAGGTTAGTGCTGAAGACTGAGAATACACCAAGCTGAAGTAATTAATGTATGGTAGTGTTTGAAAGTTAGTCTGATCCTGTTAAATACCAGTCTTGTATGTTTTTCTTTCCCTGCCCAGGTGCTGGTGTTGTGTCGTGTATCAGAGAGACATTTGAACACAAACCTCAGCCAGAAAGACACCAGAGAAATTCTGCCAGTCGGTTTACAATTGCAGGCCAGTAACATCTACTCTCCCTGGGAGCTCCAGCTGCTCTCCTGGCTCAACGCGCAGTACCAAAACATGAAGAAAACCATCTGGAGTACAGGTAGGTCACGTGCATGTAATATTCCTATATGTCCAGCCAAGCAATTCTTCCTCACCTTCCTGGGGATATGGTGAAGGATATCCCCAGGAAGGATATAGGATATAGGATTTATCACTATATTTACTTTACCTCCAAGGCCCTTGGGCCCAAACTAACCAAACGTTTTTGCCTTGCTCAGACTGCATACCAACTTATGTACATATCCAGTTTGAATCTGATTTCATGTTGAAAGTCTGAATAGTCAAAAGCATGAAATCCATTTTTTCCAAATCCATTTCAAGGATCATAGTGCAGCATAGAGGGGAATCTAAAAATGCAATTGGAATTGCGTTAATACTTATGACTGTACAAATGAAATTGACCTTTGTCACCATTCTTGTTGTTTTTACCCCATAACATTCAGTCATAGGTAGTCTATAGTACAGTAGTGTTCAGAATAATAGTAGTGCTTTGTGACTAAAAAGATTAATCCAGGTTTTGAGTATATTTCTTATTGTTACATCGGATACAAGGTACCAGTAGATTTAGTAGATTCTCACAAATCCAACAAGACCAAGCATTCATGATATGCACACTCTTAAGGCTATGAAATTGGGCTATTAGTAAAAAAAAAAAATAGAAAAGGGGGTGTTCACAATAATAGTAGCATCTGCTGTTGACGCTACAAACTCAAAACTATTATGTTCAAACTGCTTTTTTAGCAATCCTGTGAATCACTAAACTAGTATTTAGTTGTATAACCACAGTTTTTCATGATTTCTTCACATCTGCGAGGCATTAATTTTGTTGGTTTGGAACCAAGATTTTGCTCATTTACTAGTGTGCTTGGGGTCATTGTCTTGTTGAAACACCCATTTCAAGGGCATGTCCTCTTCAGCATAAGGCAACATGACCTCTTCAAGTATTTTGACATATCCAAACTGATCCATGATACCTGGTATGCGAGATATAGGCCCAACACCATAGTAGGAGAAACATGCCCATATGATGATGCTTGCACCACCATGCTTCACTGTCTTCACTGTGAACTGTGGCTTGAATTCAGAGTTTGGGGGTTGTCTCACAAACTCTCTGCGGCCCTTGGACCCAAAAAGAACAATTTTACTCTCATCAGTCCACAAAATATTCCTCTATTTCTCTTTAGGCCAGTTGATGTGTTCTTTGGCAAATTGTAACCTCTTCTGCACATGCCTTTTATTTAACAGAGGGACTTTGTGGGGGATTCTTGCAAATAAATTAGCTTCACACAGGCATCTTCTAACTGTCACAGCACTTACAGGTAACTCCAGACTGTCTTTGATCACCCTGGAGCTGATCAATGGGTGAGCCTTTGCCATTCTGGTTTTTCTTGTCCATTTTGATGGTTGTTTTCCGTTTTCTTCCACGCGTCCCTGTTTTTTTTTGTCCATTTTAAAGCATTGGAGATCATTGTAGATGAACAGCCTATAATTTTTTGCACCTGCGTATAAGTTTTCCCCTCTCCAATCAACTTTTTAATCAAACTACACTGTTCTTCTGAACAATGTCTTGAACGTCCCATTTTCCTCAGGCTTTCAAAGAGAAAAGCATGTTCAACAGGTGCTGGCTTCATCCTTAAATAGGGGACACCTGATTCACACCTGTTTGTTCCACAAAATTGATGAACTCACTGACTGAATGCCACACTACTATTATTGTGAATACCCCCTTTTCTACTTTTTTTTAAACTAATAGCCCAATTTCATAGCCTTAAGAGTGTGCATATCATGAATGCTTGGTCTTGTTGGATTTGTGAGAATCTACTGAATCTACTAGTACCTTGTTTCCCATGTAACAATAAGAAATATATTCAAAACCTGGATTAATCTTTTTAGTCACATACCACTACTATTATTCTGAACACTACTGTATATCTTTTTGGAACTTTTATGATCAGACAAATAACGTGGAACAGTTTTCAATATGATTGGAACATTTTTCCATTTTGACCCTGTGTAATACTTCAGCTGACCCCTGTCTGGCCGTCTATTGTAAATTCAAGTGGCCAGCCAGTTTTTTACAAAGAGTAATGTCTAAGGAGTATTTATTCCGAATTTGGTGCTTGTATCATCATTTGAAGGATTCCTCTGTAAAAATTCGGTTATCTGCTTCACTATCAGTGGTAAGTAGTTTGAAAAACAATTCAAATCACATTTTTGGATTCTGACTGCATTTTGTTACATCTGTGACTTTACGCCACATAAAGCTGCGCTGCACGCTTTATGCAGAGAGAGCTGGATGACAGAAAAAAGAAGTTGCGCAGGCTGGCACACACACACACACACACACACATGCCCAAACTAACCTTGAAAAATCAAAAAGGAACACTTAGATGGGATTCTGAGTCTATAACCCCCTCATGCCTAAAACACACTGCATGACATATCATTTCAGACATGTGCCTCACATGTCCATGAATCTCATGTTTCTGTCAGGATTCGGCTCATTCAGGGCCCTGGTCATGGTTTGATTATCTTGCCTTACTTCTGTTTTTGATCATTTTGTTTATGGTTTCTGTTTATCTTTTGCTTCTGTGCTTTCATCTTGTTTATGAATAGTTGTGTTTCATTTATTTTCTGTGTATCTCTTGGATTGCCATGTATTTAGTTTTGTCTTAGTTCCTGTTGGGCATGTAGTGTGTTTCTCTTTATTGCTTGTTAGTTGTGTCTCATTTTAGTTTCATCACATTTATTGTATTATGCTTATTCTCTGGTTTTGGTTATTATTTGTCTTCAGTGTTTCACCTGGTTATGTTCCTTTGCTTGTGTATTGCATTCTCTGTATCATCTATTTTCTAGTTAGTCATTATTCTGTTTTCCACTTTATCATTTATTGTATCACCTTTTATTCTGTAGTCATCAGTTCTGTTTCCCACTTAATCGTTAGTGTAACACTTATCTGTTTATTTTGATCATATGTTGTATTATCTGTTGTTCTATTTTGGCCACCAGTGAATTCTAGTTAGTCTTTGTTTTTTTATTTTCTCATGGTGTAGCACTCCGTCTTTCTCTGTAATCATTAGTTGCTTTTCCCTTGTACTTTAGCCACTTTGGGAGTTTTGTCTTAGTTAAGTTTCTGCTTTTTATTTTTCTGTGGTATTCAGTTCTTTTTGTCTCTGTTGGTTGTAGGTGGGGTCACTTGCACTTACTTGTTTTGTCTGTCACGCCCACCTGACTTGTCTGGCCACTCCCCTTCCAGAACCTTCCCCACACCTGCTTTACATCACGCCCTGATTACTTCCCTTGTATTTAAGCTCTCACTTCCCTGCTAGTTTGTTGATCGTGTGTCACATCCTCGCCTTTTGTCATAGTCTGTTTGCCTCGTGTTTTGGACCTTGCTTGTTTGTCTCGATCTCCACCACGCCGTGAACCTGACCCCAGCTTGTGAACTGAACTATGAAGCTGCCTCTCATCTGTCTGTACCACCACCTCGCTGACTGCCTTATTGTGTATCGAACCACTGTCTGTTTTTTGATAAAGCCTATTTTACCTCCACACGTCAGCCTGCGAGTCTGCATTGTGTGTCCTACCACTTTCTGTGCCATGGCACACCCAGTCATGACAGTTTCATTTGATGCTTAGTCTGTCTGCATCATTTGTCTTTATTCCACATGCATATGCAGGTTTTACCTAATGGCTCGTTTGGCTGAACAGTTACCCGACAACACACCTCGTGTTATTTTATAATATATAAACTTAACAATGTAAATACATATGAACAGACCAGCTTTGATTATAGTCTATATATATCTATAGCATTCTGACATCGGAGAGCAGTCATATGACTGTTTAGGTGTATGACTTTCATTACTATAGCAAATAATGTGGATTAGATGGTAGATGAGGACTGCAATACAGACACAGAAATCAGATCTGGTCACTTGCTATACACACATAATTTTGGCACAACCTACAAGTGTCTCCAAGACCTTTTTGAGTTCGTCATGAGATCTTCCACTGCAGAATATTAACCCAAGGTGAATGGGGAATTTATAGGCTTCCTGTAATTTTCTCCATGCAGTTTGTCATGACTTGTAGAGCTTTATCATCCTGTGTCACTTGAAATTATTTATTTATTTATTTATTTTAACCTACGTAACTACACTTCAGGCATCCATCCATCCATTTTCTTCCGCTTTATCCGGAGTCGGGTCGCGGGGGCAGCAGCTCAAGCAAAGCCGCCCAGACCTCCCGATCCACACACACCTCCCCCAGCTCCTCTGGGGAACCCCAAGGCGTTCCCAAGCCAGCCGAGAGATGTAATCCTTCCAGCGTGTCCTGGGTCTTCCCAGGGGCCTCCTCCCAATGGGACGTGCCTGGAACACCTCTCCAGCGAGGCGTCCAGGGGGCATCCGGAAAAGATGCCTGAGCCACCTCAACTGACTCCTTTCGACGTGGAGGAGCAGCGGCCCGACTCCGAGCTCCTCCCGAGTGACCGAGCTCCTCACCCTATCTCTAAGGGAGCGCCCAGCCACCCTGCGGAGGAAACTCATCTCGGCCGCTTGTACCCGTGATCTCGTTCTTTCGGTCATTAGCCAAATCTCATGGCCATAGGTGAGGATTGGAACGTAGATCGATCGGTAAATCGAGAGCTTTGCCCCCTACTCAGCTCTCTCTTCACCACGACGGTCCGATACAGCGGCCGCATCACTGCAGACGCTGCACCGATCCGTCTATCGATCTCACGCTCCATCCGTCCCTCACTCGTGAACAAGACCCCGAGATACTTAAACTCCTCCACTTGAGGCAAGGACACTCCACCGACCTGAAGAGGGCAAAGCACCTTTTTCCGGTCGAGAACCATGGCCTCGGATTTGGAGGTGCTGATTTTCATCCCGGACGCCTCACACTCGGCTGCAAACCACCCCAGTGCACGCTGAAGGTCCTGATTTGACGAAGCCAACAGAACCACATCGTCCGCAAACAGCAGAGAGGAGATTCTGTGGTTCCCAAACCAGACCCCCTCTACACCCTGGCTGCACCTAGAAATTCTGTCCATAAAAATAATGAACAGAACTGGTGACAAAGGGCAGCCCTGGCGGAGGCCAACGTGCACTGGAAACAGGTTTGACTTACTACCGGCAGTGCGAACCAAGCTCCTGCTGCAGTCGTACAGAGACCAGATAGCCCTTAGCAAAGGACCCCGGACCCCGTACTCCCGGAGCACTCCCCACAGGGTGCCCCGAGGGACATGGTCGAACGCCTTCTCCAGATCCACAAAACACATGTGGACTGGTTGGACGAACTCCCATGAACCCTCGAGCACCCGATGGAGCGTGTAGAGCTGGTCCAGTGTGCTGCGACCAGGACGAAAACCACACTGCTCCTCCTGAATCCGAGGTTCGACCATCGGTTGAATTCTCCTCTCCAGTACTCTGGAATAGACCTTACCGGGGAGGCTGAGGAGTGTGATCCCCCTATAGTTGGAACACACCCTCCGGTCCCCCTTCTTAAACAGAGGGACCACCACCCCGGTCTGCCAGTCCAGAGGCACTGTCCCCAATCGCCACGCGATGTTGCAGAGGCGTGTCAGCCAAGACAGTCCCACAACATCCAGATACATAAGGTACTCAGGACGGATTTCATCCACCCCAGGAGCCTTGCCACCGAGGAGCTTTCTAACCACCTCGGTGACTTCTGCCTGGGTAATGGATGAGTCCGCCTCTGGGTCCCCAGTCTCTGCTTCCTCTTCGGAAGACGTGCCGATGGGATTGAGGAGATCCTCGAAGTACTCCTTCCACTGCCCAACAACATCCCCAGTCAAGGTCAACAGCTCCCCACCCGCACCGTAAACAGTGCCGGTGGAGAGCTGCTTCTGCCTCCTGAGGCGTCGGACGGTTTACCAGAATCTCTTCAAGGCCGACCGATAGTCCTCCTCCATAGCCTCCCCTCACTCCTCCCAGACCCGAGTTTTTGCCTGTGCGACCGCACGGACTGCGGCACACTTGGCCTGCCGGTACCTGTCAGCTGCCTCTGGGGTCCCACCTACCAACAAAGATAAGTAGGACTCCTTCTTCAGCTTGACGGCATCCCTTACTTCCGGTGTCCACCATCGGGGATTTGTGCCGCGACAGGCACCAGAGACCTTGCGACCACAGCTACGAGCGGCTGCATCAACAACGGAGGTGGAGAACATGGTCCACTCGGACTCCATGTCTCTAACCTCCCCCGGGATCTGGGACAAGCTCTCCCGGAGGTGGGAGTTAGGGTTAGGGTTAGCATCAATATTAAATCTGCTCATCTGAGCTGGTTGTGAACTGTTCTTGCTGAATCTTGCTCTGCCATCTTTAAAACTACCTCTGCAGTGCTGAATTTTAAGTTGCATTCCTGTCGTTTGAATTCAGGTATGTCTCAGTTTATTTCTTCATAGCTCTGTCTCTTTTACAGATGCTGTTCCACCAGCACGCTGGGTTATAAATTTTGACCTGGACTTGGCAGATGGGCTGGTGATGGGTGCTGTGCTTTCTGCCTACTGCCCTTACCTGGTCAGTGTGCACTTGTTTGTCAGCTCATCCTTTTCAACTCTGTGTAAAACAGTGATGGATGTGAAGATGCTAATTAAGGACTGTAAGATAGATAGATAGATATAGATAGATATGAACTTTGTCAGATCATGGATCTGAAATTTGTTTCGCATGTTCAGCAGCTCTGTATAACACAAGGACAATAGACATCATACATTAAAACAATTACATCACACAAAGAAAACAACAATAAACAATCATCCATTTGCCTTCACAATCTGACTCTATGAACTAAGCTCCTCATTTAGTTTCAAGATAGACTGATGTATAAATGAGTTCTTAAGCCTGACTTTATTATAGCGCAGCACACAGTAGTGTCGCCCTGATGGTAAGAGCACATATTCAGAATTTAGGACATGGCTGGGGTCAGAGGCGATGTTCTTTGCTAACCGCATCATGTTGTTGTGATATGCGGCTTCATACTGACCATCCAGAGACTGTCCCACTATCTTAGAGCAGATTTTAAGCAGTTGTCAAAGCCCAGATTTAGCAGTGACGGACAGACAGCTGAACCACACAGCATTACAATACTGCAGAACACTGAGGATGATGGAAGTGAAAAACAGCAACAGCACCTGATGAGAGTCCCCAAAAGACCGCAGGCGATGAAGGAAATAGATTCTTTGTTTGGTCTTTTTACAAACAAAGTCTATGTGATGTTTCCATGACAATAAACAGTCAATCAAGTAAGTGGTAAAGAGGGTAAAGCACCATTTAGTACCAAAAGAATTGAGAAAAATGAGAATTTATATTGAGAAAAATTAGCTTTATATTTTAGTTGTGCAACTAACTAGTGGATGTTTTTTACCTACTAGAATGTCAAAACAAATTGTGTAGGTATGTATTTGCCTTGTCATATGACTGATTGTATTTTTATATGACTTGGAGAACATTTTTGAATTGAAGTGTGACAAATCGCTTTCTAATATGCCAACAGGTTAGTCTAAAAAATAAGGGGAAACACAGCTAAAACAGGCTGTTATGAATAACTGTAATCTCGTCCTTCTGTCCCTCTAACCTTGTGTGCTTGTCATTAGATCCGCAGCCATTTCCAGAGAATGTACACCACAGCTACCAGCCTGGATCAGATCTTACACAACAACATCATAATAGTCCAAGCTTTAACCACACTCTGTCTCAACATAGACATACAGGTAAATAAATGCTCGTGATAACCTCCTATACAGTGACAAGACACAACAAAAACCCTGTAACTGAGCTTTCCCTCAGCACAGACTGACAAACAGATGCAATTTCCAAATCCTGTATTGTTTATATAGAAGTCCATAAGCCATCACAGGTGGAAATAATCCATTGTCACTGGAACTTGACAGAAATGAGCAGTCAATTCTCATTTCAGTAATATTGCTTTAGTGCTCTTATTTTATTTTTTCAATCTGATCAATAAGACCAGTTCAACTGTCCTTAAATGTGTAATATCACAGCGAAGCATTTCTAGACCATTGTTGTCTTTGATAACCCTGGAATCTGTGCATGTTCTTTGCTCAGCCCACAGACTTGTCAAATCCTAACCCAGTACAGATGTTAATGCTTTGTGTCCACCTGTACGGGAGGTTGCCTCAGTACCTGCCAGTGCGCACCATCACTTTGTCAGGAGGCTTGCACAGCACCTTTATCAAGAAGGTAACATGCACAGCATCATAAATCAAAGTGATGAATTCTGGCTCACACTGTATCAAAAATAATACAAACTTTAGCAGGATCATGCAGTGAAAGCACATTAATAGGATATGAGGCACGCACACACAGATATACAGTAGTGTTCAGAATAATAGTAGTGCTATGTGACTAAAAAGATTAATCCAGGTTTTGAGTATATTTCTTATTGTTACATGGGAAACAAGGTACCAGTAGATTCAGTAGATTCTCACAAATCCAACAAGACCAAGCATTCATGATATGCACACTCTTAAGGCTATGAAACTGGGCTATTAGTTAAAAAAAAAGTAGAAAAGGGGGTGTTCACAATAATAGTAGTGTGGCATTCAGTCAATGAGTTCATCAATTTTGTGGAACAAACAGGTGTGAATCAGGTGTCCCCTATTTAAGGATGAAGCCAGCACCTGTTGAACATGCTTTTCTCTTTGAAAGCCTGAGGAAAATGGGACGTTCAAGACATTGTTCAGAAGAACAGCGTAGTTTGATTAAAAAGTTGATTGGAGAGGGGAAAACTTATACGCAGGTGCAAAAAATTAGAGGCTGTTCATCTACAATGATCTCCAATGCTTTAAAATGGACAAAAAACCAGAGACGTGTGGAAGAAAACAGAAAACAACCATCAAAATGGATAGAAGAATAACCAGAATGACAAAGGCTCACCCATTGATCAGCTCCAGGATGATCAAAGACAGTCTGGAGTTACCTGTAAGTGCTGTGACAGTTAGAAGACACCTGTATGAAGCTAATTTATTTGCAAGAATCCCCCACAAAGTCCCTCTGTTAATAAAAGACATGTGCAGAAGAGGTACAATTTGCCAAAGAACACATCAACTGGCCTAAAGAGAATGGAGGAATATTTTGTGGACTGATGAGAGTAAAATTGTTCTTTTGGGTCCAAGGGGCCGCAGACAGTTTGTGAGACGACCCCCAAACTCTGAATTCAAGCCACAGTTCACAGTGAAGACAGTGAAGCATGGTGGTGCAAGCATCATGATATGGGCATGTTTCTCGTACTATGGTGTTGGGCCTATGTATCGCATACCAGGTATCATGGATCAGTTTGGATATGTCAGAATACTTGAAGAGGTCATGTTGCCTTATGCTGAAGAGGACATGCCCTTGAAATGGGTGTTTCAACAAGACAATGACCCCAAGCACACTAGTAAACCAGCAAAATCTTGGTTCCAAACCAACAAAATTAATGCCTCGCAGATGTGAAGAAATCATGAAAAACTGTGGTTATACAACTAAATACTAGTTTAGTGATTCACAGGATTGCTAAAAAAGCAGTTTGAACATAATAGTTTTGAGTTTGTAGCATCAACAGCAGATGCTACTATTATTGTGAACACCCCCTTTTCTACTTTTTTTTTTACTAATAGCCCAGTTTCATAGCCTTAAGTGTCCATATCATTAATGCTTGGTCTTGTTGGATTTGTGAGAATCTACTGGATCTACTGGTACCTTGTTTCCGATGTAACAATAAGAAATATACTCAAAACCTGGATTAATCTTTTAAGTCACATAGCACTACTATTATTCTGAACACTACTGAACACTAACAGGATTACAGTCGACTGTACATTGAGTTAATGACACATTGTCAAGTTAAGCCACTGCAGTGGGGGCAAACTGTTGGGGAAGTGTCGTGACACGGACCCACAACAGGGGGCGTTAATGAAGGGACAATGGAATAGCCAAAAAGTAACAATTTAATGTTGTGAAGGTGCACAACGTAAATACAGACAGATACAAATATCCTGTTGTGTGGGCCGCTGAAGAGGAGGTACTGCTGGCCCACCACCACCAGATGGCGCCCTGCTTGGAGTGCGGGCTCCAAGCACGAGAGGGCGTCGGAGCCGCTGGAGGTGACAGCTGTCACTTATCAACACCAGCTGTCACCCATTACCACCACTACAAAGACCGACTGCAACTCCACCTCCTTGCCGAGAAATCTTCTACCATACAGGTAACCTTCTCTGCTACAATTATTGTTGTCCAAAACATTGTTCTGTGTGCAGCTCCTGTTGGTCTCTTTCCTGGATGGAGTGAGAGGCGAAGAACGTCGTCCTCTCACTGTCCGCCAATCCAGCCTCCGACAGAGCCCGCAGGAACACGGCTGTACACAGAACAATGTTTTGGACAACAATAATTACAGCAGAGAAGGTTACCTGTATGGTAGAAGATTTCTCGGCGAGGAGGTGGAGTTGCAGTCCGGTCTTTGTAGTGGTGGTAATGGGTGACAGCTGGTGTTGATAGGTGACAGCTGTCACCTCCAGCGGCTCCAACGCCCTCTCGTGCTTGGAGCCCGCACTCCAAGCAGGGCGCCATCTGGTGGTGGTGGGCCAGCAGTACCTCCTCTTCAGCGGCCCACACAACACAAACATGCTGAAGAACCAGGAGCTAGTTAATTGTGGCTGATAACAGAAAAAACAAGACAAGTATGTGAATTAACAAGCAAGACACAGGTGCATGGCCACATAAGAGAAACCACAACACTGAAACAAAGGGAGACCAGATGGTTGTGTGACACAAGGAGAAAACTAACATGCCATTTACAAGCCCGTATCCAGACCGGTTTGGACTGATGCAGTTACATCGGTCCAAATTTTTTACGTATTGTTCGTCATCGGTAAAAAAAAAAAATCTTGAATAATCCCGAATAGTGCCGAACGTGTCCCCACGGTGAACACAGCTTTGGTTTTCATGTCAACCTATAGTTATACGGATTTTTCCGAGTTTCAGAGTCATACGGACGTACAAATAAAGTCGGATATTCAGGGTTTGGTCTGCAGTGGGTCTAACATTTCTGCAGCGTGACTCCACTTTGAATCCGTGAACCATTGAAGCAATTCTTCGATTCAGTGGCTTGTGGCTCTTTGAGGCAGTGCTTCGTTTCAATGGCTCGTGACTCTTTGATTCGCTGCTCTTCAGAAGCGGTAAGTCCGCTTCTTAACCCCTCTCAAAGCCATTAAAATATCATGAGTCACTTTTGTGTGTATTAAAGTCACTAACTGGGACTCTTGTCTTGTTGCAGTCAACAAACGAGAATCGTCCTCCGTTCCGTTCACACAGCTCGAAACGCTGCGCGGCCCTACCGAGACAGTGTCCGGTTGGACTTGGTAACTTCAAAATGAATTGCCACTTTAAATAAAATGACACCTCTTTCCAAATGTTGTAATACAGACAGGAAACTACAATCGACTAAAACGTTTTTCCTCCCAAAATGAAACGTGCTGTATTTTAACTTTATGCAAATGAGCAGCTTCTCACAACAGGTGGAGGATCACTTATCCGCACGCCACAGCAGTGCTCCCATATTTTCTCCAAGTGTTCTTGAACTTTTTCGGCAAAAGGAACCGCCTCTGCCGCTGGGTCCATTATGGAATGGCCGGGAACTACTGTTATGTGTCGACGCGGGTTGAGGAGCGGACCTGTGTCAGACGGAACCCAGCGCTACAAATAACCAGAAAAGCGGTTCCAAAAACAATATATTTATTTAACCCGCTGTGCATAAAAAGTGTAAAAACAAAAATAGCGTCCTTCTGGTGGAGTGACTGTTGGCACACTCTCCAGCGCCCGCAAGGATCAAAGCCTGGCGCTCCTGGACCCACTACCACTGCCAAACACCCCCCAGGTGGACACGACAAACTGACTCTCTGTGAAGCAAAGAAGAGGTGAGGTAAGTCAGCAGTTACAACAATATCTTTCAAAAGACACACGCTATCAGCAACACATTCAGGTCTGTATCTTTTTTAACTTTATGCAAATGAGCAGCTTCTCACAACAGGTGGAGGATCACTTATCCGCACGCCACAGCAGTGAGAAGCAAGCTGCACAATTCTCATCACAATTCAAGTATACTGTGTAACAAAACACCAAGTTACTATCGACAATTAGTCAAACACTTAATCACCTTTGATGTGTGCTGACAGCATGTGTCCTCACCCTTCCTTGCTTCACGGGCTCGGTGTGTCAAACCCAGGTGCGGTCCTCAGCGTCTCACAAACGAACATCACAAGGTCGAGTTCCCGGCAGTTCTGCTTGAATCACACATGCCTTAAATGCAGAACGCCATCCAATTATCTGCTTCAGCTGAAAGTCTTTAAGGTTGCATGTGAGCACCAGTCACAGGTGCTACACATGATGTTGATGAGGGTGAGGACTCTTCAGCCAGCACCTTCTCCACAGACAAATCAGTTTCCATGCCACCTGAAGAGCAAAGAACACCAAAACATCCAGCCACACCCCCCAACACACAACAGTACCCCCCCATCAACGGGAAGCCTCCCAGCGACCGAACAGACCAGGCCCGAGAACAGCACCTCCCTCCGGGGTCCACGCCAGGAAGCAGACAGCACCACGCTCCTAAGGTCCACCACAGACAGCAGGACAGGCACCGCAGCTGGAAGGCCGGCTGGAATCAACAAAAGCCCCAAAACATTCCCCAGTACAATTCAACACAGAAAAAAAAACATAAAACCCACCCAAAACCTCCCCAGGGGACCGTCCCATCAAACCCCGGGAAGAAAAGAAAAACTCCCAAACGCAAAAAACCCAACACAGCCCCACAAACACAATACAAACGTAAATGCATAAAAGAAAAACAACAAACAACCCCCCCAGAATGACCTGCAGAGCCCAACCCCCCCCCAGAAGGCCTTCATCGCCAGTTCCAGGAGGAACAGCCAGAACCATAATCCCACAAAGGTCCCCAGGTGTACATGGAGCAAAACGGCGCCCCCCAGGGGACCGTACCATCAACCCCAGGAGGTACCCTCCCCACAACCCCGGACCCCAGACCCGGTCACACTTGGCTAGTTGGCCCAAGCCAATTCCCCCCCAGAGGACCGTCCCATCAACCCTGGAGGTGGAACCCGGAAGGAAACAGAACAAAATCAAAAATCAACCCCCGGAGGACTACCAAAAACAACCCCAGGGGGATATAAAACGACCGTAAACCCTGTTACCCTCCCCGGCACCCCGAAAGACCCCGGGTCCCTCCCAGAGCCCCTCGGCGGCTCAACTTTGGCGAACGGCTCAAAACATTAAGCCGGAGAAGGGAACAGGAAAAAACTAACCCAGCTCCAACCCCAAGGCGCAGCGGAGAACCGGAAATACGTCCGGTGCCCAACTCGACCATACCCAGCCTCTCGGAGGGGTGGAACTACCGAAATGGCGAACGGCAACAGATCGGCCCACCCCTCCGACTGAGGTAAGTCTCCGCTGCACCACACCCCGGCAACACCAATGACGAACGGTACAAAGGCTCACCGAGGCTGGAGTGGAACTGGGCCCTAACCAAACCAAGAAAAACGCCTCTAACACCCCCCCCCCCAGGTGCAGAGGTCTTCTGAGAATGCTCAGCGTGACCAACCTGCACCACCCCACAACCCACAAGACAAACGGTCTTGGGGCAAGTGAGGTTGGGGTTAGGGATGTAGAGAAATAAAAAACAACAAAATAAAACGACCCAACAACCCAAACAGAAAATACCTAAAAACACATAAAATTTAACAATGACGTGAGCCCAGGCGGACTTCTAACCGCCTAACAGTCACTCCACCAGATACGCCTCTGACTCCCCATACAATTATAACCCCTATTTAAAGAAAACAAGACATTTATTCGTGCTAGATTTTTTTTTTATTTTTTATTTTTTTTTATGTGTGTTATTGCCTGTCCCAGAACACCTGGAGATACGTCACCATTATTTTTCTTGACGTTTATATGTCGGGGCAATACAGTAATCTCTGCTCGACCGAGCTGCATGGGCTCGTCAACAGGAGGAGCCAGAGGTCCCGTCGGAGGAGCCTCAGTGGGGCGAAGAAGAGGCGGCCCAGATCTGTGTCGGGGAAAGCCCCGAGACGAAAAAACCCGCTCTGATGGGCGTCCTCTCTCGCGTCCACGCTCCTTCATCCGATCATCTAGACGAATCACCAACGATATTAGCTCATCTAAATCGTTTGGCTCGTCACGGACTGCCGGCTCGTCTTTTAATGACTCATTTAACCCATCTACAAACATTCCTCGTAAAGCTGCGGCGCTCCAACCTGACTGAGCAGAAACCAGAGAACATTGCATCACCGCACAAGGCTCCGGACGACAAACAATCGGTTCGGACGCCGAATCTCTGGGTGACGGAGTTATCTGCACTAGTATCGATGGTGCCGCAGCTGGAGCAGCAGGAAGCGGAACGGCTTGCGCTGCAAGCTCCGTAACACGGGCG
The DNA here is from genome assembly GCF_902500255.1 of Thalassophryne amazonica. Lineage (NCBI taxonomy): Eukaryota > Metazoa > Chordata > Actinopteri > Batrachoidiformes > Batrachoididae > Thalassophryne > Thalassophryne amazonica. The sequence continues at coordinate 155,299,507 of NC_047103.1, read as the reverse complement.
TCTGTTTGTTTAATTTGGTTTGCGAGATGCTGTAATTGCTCCCATATTTTCTCCAAGTGTTCTTGAACTTTTTCGGCAAAAGGAACCGCCTCTGCCGCTGGGTCCATTATGGAATGGCCGGGAACTACTGTTATGTGTCGACGCGGGTTGAGGAGTGGACCTGCGTCAGACGGAACCCAGCGCTACAAATAACCAGAAAAGCGGTTCCAAAAACAATATATTTATTTAACCCGCTGTGCATAAAAAGTGTAAAAACAAAATAGCGTCCTTCTGGTGGAGTGACTGTTGGCACGCTCTCCAGCGCCCGCAAGGATCAAAGCCCGGCGCTCCTGGACCCACTACCACCGCCAAACACCCCCCAGGTGGACACGACAAACTGACTCTCTGTGAAGCAAAGAAGAGGTGAGGTAAGTCAGCAGTTACAACAATATCTTTCAAAAGACACACGCTATCAGCAACACATTCAGGTCTGTATCTTTTTTAACTTTATGCAAATGAGCAGCTTCTCACAACAGGTGGAGGATCACTTATCCGCACGCCACAGCAGTGAGAAGCAAGCTGCACAATTCTCATCACAATTCAAGTATACTGTGTAAGAAAAACACCAAGTTACTATCGACAATTAGTCAAACACTTAATCACCTTTGATGTGTGCTGACAGCATGTGTCCTCACCCTTCCTTGCTTCACGGGCTCGGTGTGTCAAACCCAGGCGCGGTCCTCAGCGTCTCACAAACGAACATCACAAGGTCGAGTTCCCGGCAGTTCTGCTTGAATCACACATGCCTTAAATGCAGAACGCCATCCAATTATCTGCTTCAGCTGAAAGTCTTTAAGGTTGCATGTGAGCACCAGTCACAGGTGCTACACATGATGTTGATGAGGGTGAGGACTCTTCAGCCAGCACCTTCTCCACAGACAAATCAGTTTCCATGCCACCTGAAGAGCAAAGAAAAGAAAAGAACACCAAAACATCCAGCCACACCCCCCAACACACAACAATGAGGTCCCTAAGATAAGATGGGACCTGATTATTCAAAACCTTATAAGTAAGAAGAAGAATTTTAAATTCTATTCTAGAATTAACAGGAAGCCAATGAAGACAAGCCAATATGGGTGAAATATGCTCTCTCCTTCTAGTCCCTGCCAGTACTCTAGCTGCAGCATTTTGAATTAACTGAAGGCTTTTCAGGGAACTTTTAGGACAACCTCATAATAATGAATTACAATAGTCCAGCCTAGAGGAAATAAATGCATGAATTAGTTTTTCAGCATCACTCTCAAGACCTTTCTAATTTTAGAGATATTGCGCAAATGCAAAAAAGCAGTCCTACATATTTGTTTAATATGCGCATTGAATGACATATCCTGATCAAAAATGACTCCAAGATTTCTCACAGTATTACTAGAGGTCAGGGTAATGCCATCCAGAGTAAGGATCTGGTTAGACACCATGTTTCTAAGATTTGTGGGGCCAAGTACAATAACTTCAGTTTTATCTGAGTTTAAAAGCAGGAAATTAGAGGTCATCCATGTCTTTATGTCTGTAAGACAATCCTGCAGTTTAGCTAATTGGTGTGTGTCCTCTGGCTTCATGCATAGATAAAGCTGGGTATCATCTGCGTAACAATGAAAATTTAAGCAATGCCATCTAATAATACTGCCTAAGGGAAGCATGTATAAAGTGAATAAAATTGGTCCTAGCACAGAACCGTGTGGAACTCCATAATTAACCTTAGTCTGTGAAGAAGATTCCCCATTTACAAGAACAAATTGTAATCTATTAGATAAATATGATTCAAACCACTGCAGCGCAGTGCCTTTAATACCTATAGCATGCTCTAATCTCTGTAATAAAATTTTATGGTCAACAGTATCAAAAGCAGCACTGAGGTCTAACAGAACAAGCACAGAGATGAGTCCACTGTCTGAGGCCATAAGAAGATCATTTGTAACCTTCGCTAATGCTGTTTCTGTACTATGATGAATTCTAAACCCTGACTGAAACTCTTCAGATAGACCATTCCTCTGCAGATGATCAGTTAGCTGTTTTACAACTACCCTTTCAAGAATTTTTGAGACTTTTATTCATGCCAATAATGTCTGAAAGGAAATGCTTTTGACAAAAACTATAGATTTTGTTTATTCCTATTTATGTCCAGAGATCAAGGATCCACCATGTAGAGTTTATTATGTCCAAAGTTTAAGGATCCAGTGACCATTTTCATATTTATTTACACTCAACAAAAATATAAATGCAACACTTTTGGTTTTGCTCCCATTTTGTATGAGATGAACTCAAAGATCTAAAACTTTTTCCACATACACAATATCACCATTTCCCTCAAATATTGTTCACAAACCAGTCTAAATCTGTGATAGTGAGCACTTCTCATTTGCTGAGATAATCCATCCCACCTCACAGCTGTGCCATATCAAGATGCTGATTAGACACCATGATTAGTGCACAGGTGTGCCTTAGACTGCCCACAATAAAAGGCCACTCTGAAAGGTGCAGTTTTATCACACAGCACAATGCCACAGATGTCGCAAGATTTGAGGGAGCGTGCAATTGGCATGCTGACAGCAGGAATGTCAACCAGAGCTGTTGCTCGCGTATTGAATGTTCATTTCTCTACCATAGGCCGTCTCCAAAGGCGTTTCAGAGAATTTGGCAGTACATCCAACCAGCCTCACAACTGCAGACCATGTGTAACCACACCAGCCCAGGACCTCCACATCCAGCATGTTCACCTCCAAGATCGTCTGAGACCAGCCACTCGGACAGCTGCTGGAACAATCGGTTTGCATAACCAAAGAATTTCTGCACAAACTGTCAGAAACCGTCTCAGGGAAGCTCATCTGCATGCTCGTCGTCCTCATCGGGGTCTCGACCTGACTCCAGTTCATCGTCGTAACCGACTTGAGTGGGCAAATGCTCACATTCGCTGGTGTTTGGCACGTTGGAGAGGTGTTCTCTTCACGGATGATGCGAAGGAGATGTGTTGCACTGCATGAGGCAAATGGTGGTCACACCAGATACTGACTGGTATCCCCCCCCAATAAAACAAAACTGCACCTTTCAGAGTGGCCTTTTATTGTGGACAGTCTAAGGCACACCTGTGCACTAATCATGGTGTCTAATCAGCATCTTGATATGGCACACCTGTGAGGTGGGATGGATTATCTCAGCAAAGGAGAAGTGCTCACTATCACAGATTTAGACTGGTTTGTGAACAATATTTGAGGGAAATGGTGATATTGTGTATGTGGAAAAAGTTTTAGATCTTTGAGTTCATCTCATACAAAATGGGAGCAAAACCAAAAGTGTTGCGTTTATATTTTTGTTGAGTATACTTTAAGACTCAATAAAATGTTCAATTTCAATTCAATTTCAATTTAATCGGCTTATAAAGTGCCAAATCACAACAAAATCTAAATATACTAAAACAAATACATCACAAATGTACACATATCACAGTTGTGATCAACTGTGATATGTGTACAATTGTGATGTATTTGTTTTAGTATATTTAGTCATGGACATGATGAATATTGTTACCTGCTGGACTGTTTCTAATTTTGATTGGTATCAATGGAAAATGTCTTCTGTGAACTGTCTGTATCTCAATATATTATTATTAAGAATATATGCAGTCATATTTTTATTGATTTTATCAACTGAAAAAAATCATATAGATTCAGGTATAATTAAAAGATTTTGGCAATAAATTTGATCCTGTTTACATTCAATTTTTGTTATAGTGTTTTTTTAGGACATCATATTTATACAAATAAGTGTTCACTATGGTCCACGAAGTATAATAAATATATTTTAAAAAGTGTGACAGTGTATGTTGCACACGAATAAAAGAATGACGTTTATTGAATAACAAGACCCGTCCGATTTTTATTTTATCACTGGGCAAAAATGCATATGTCAGATTTTCACTCTGGATCCAGCCCTGATTTACACATAAAACACAGACACGGGCAAGAGGTGAAACCTGACGCAAATTGAAACTGATATTATTTTTCCCGTTCACTGTTGTATTTTCTAGAACAGCAACATTTCTGTGTGTTTGTGTGTGCACATGGCAGGTGCGGCTGAAAAACCCATCCCTTAAAGCTGTAAAATATCAGGCCTTCATTTTAGGAGAGGACGCCCAGCTCTTCTCCCTCCCTGATGGATCTGCTGTTACTATTCCCCCAAAGTATGTGTACATTCTTCTGGAAGTCACACTGATTACACCTGTGTTTCTCAGCACCGATCCTTATTGGCCTTAAAGCTGCCTGTATATTGCTGTTTTTTTCCTCACCCAAGGCCAGTAATCTCAAAGCATGTAACTGGCACATCCAATTGGCTGTCTGCTGCTTTTGAAGGACATTTGGATCTGGCTCACATTTTAACTGACTGTTTCCTAATCACAGGACCATCTGTCCCCAAAATTAAATAAATAAAAATAAAATAAAAAATAAATAAATAAAATTAATTAAAGTTAATCACACGGGTGATCACAGGATCTATGCACTTTTTATCAGTCAACCGTTGCTGTTACGTAATGTTACGAATTGTGCATGGTTTCCCCCCTCCCTAGTGCAAGCATTGAACTGACCATCCAATATAGCTGCTCCTTCCTGCAGCCAATGGAAGCAGTACTTCTGCTTGTCTCCAGCTCTGTTTTTGGCCTGTGTGGGACCACTCTCACCTTCAATCTGAAGACCCACATCAGTGACATCATACCCACAGTGAGTACATTAGATCTGTGACAGGTGAATTGTTTTGTTGGTTGATAAAATGGTTGGTTGGTTACCAACAAAGTCATATATCTGTACTTTGTAGCTAAACATCCAGCTGCCTGATTTAGTGGGTGGCTGTTTGGCTATCGTACACTAGGAGTGCACTTTTCTTACTGGTATTAAGATATTAAAGCTAGCATATTGTTTGATAGCAGCCACACATGGTGATGTGGTTTAAACCTGCCTTATTTGAAAGGATTAACACTGCTGAGGTGATCTGTCTTCACAGACCTCCTCACAATCTGGGTCAGACCATGGTCTGTCTCGTATTAAGTTTTGCATGAATGGGATGCGGCTCATGACAACAGGACCTCATTGGTTAATTTCTACCTACTGCTGAGGCTTGTTAAGTTGTGCAGATTCTAGCTTGATCCTCACGGTTTTTATCCAAGGCCAAAATATGGCCATCAGGTATTGCGAGGTCCGCCCGTCTGTTCATCTGTCTGTCCATCTGTGCTCAGCATTCCTATTACTGCCAGGGTCTTCAAATTCACATGGAGCATTCTTGGGACATAGACCTTGGACAAGTTCAATGATGGCTAACCTTGACCTATTTGAAGAAGTTGAACAGTCACATTCTTTTTCCTATTTTTATGTTCATACAGCCGAGGGTATTTTAGCATTGCGTTATATTTTGTGACTGTTGCGGAAAAAGGGCTGAGTGTGCCAGAGGTATAAAGGTGAGTGATCACATTTTGTACACGGCGTCTCCCATTTGGCTTCACATTTCATAAATCATGTTTACACATTGTGCTTCACCTCAATCAACAGCACACAGACCTCCTTGTTCCACAGGACAACAGGATACAGACTGTGATCACAAACAAATACTGTTGCTGAACTCATAAACACTGACTGAGAATGAAGGACTGAAATGGTGGGAGTGATGAGAGAAAACATGAGAAGGGACATGAATTAACAATGAGATGCAAGTACGCAAACAAGACGGAAGCAACCAAGAGTGCACAACAACAATCATCAAATAAACTAGATGAGTGCAGACACAGAGGAGCATATCAGCAGATATGTCAATCCTGTGTCTCTGAAAAAGGTATTAGAGCTATCTTGGCTTGATACCTGTGTGATGTGAGTAGTACTCACTTGAAGGATGTGTCTCACATATCACAGCGTTTGGAGCAAACAGTCTTCCCGCAGCCTGGTTGTGACAGAGCCGTGATTAAAGGTATAAATTTGTAATGATTCTCTCTTCAGAAAACTGTAGAGTGCAAGTGTCCGTGCTATCAGCTGAAACTGATCCAGCTCCCAGTAATGAACCGTTTCAACAAGAAAGCTAGCTTCAGGTAAGTGGTCCAGTCCCACTGTCCATCCTTAGGGACGCAGACTTTGAAGCACATTCACCCTGACTTACTTAAGAGTTTAGGGCTGTCCTGCTGCCAAATTGTCTGGTGCACAAGTGCTCTCAGACAGACAGTTTGAACCCATTATGCCCACTTTCCATAAGTTGGCATGTCTGACTTTACAAAGTGAAATTCCCCACAGTTGAATGCATTGTGATGTTAAACATGGGGTGATCTTGGGAAGCCCAGAAATGTAAATCGTAAGTAACTATAGCTATAATGGGATGCCTGGCATATTGGGTGGGCAGGCATGTCTAAATCTACAAAAAAAAACTTTAGTAAGTATTAAAAATGTTACGTAATAAACATGAAATCAAAGGAAAGCTACCATTATGCTATGCTACACACAATTGTTCATTATTTAAGATTAGGCTTAAAACTTTCCTTTTTGCTAAAGCTTATAGTTAGGGCTGGATCAGGTGACCCTGAACCATCCCTTAGTTATGCTGCTATAGACGTAGACTGCTGGGGGGTTCCCATGATTTACTGTTTCTTTCTCTTTTTGCTCTGTATGCACCACTCTGCATTTAATCATTAGTGATCGATCTCTGCTCCCCTCCACAACATGTCTTTTTCCTGGTTCTCTCCCTCAGCCCCAACCAGTCCCAGCAGAAGACTGCCCCTCCCTGAGCCTGGTTCTGCTGGAGGTTTCTTCCTGTTAAAAGGGAGTTTTTCCTTTCCACTGTAGCCAAGTGCTTGCTCACAGGGGGTCGTTTTGACCGTTGGGGTTTTACATAATTATTGTATGGCCTTGCCTTACAATATAAAGCGCCTTGGGGCAACTGTTTGTTGTGATTTGGCGCTATATAAAAAAAAATTGAATGATTGATTGATTATTTAGTTATTTTAATTTTTGCTTCTTGATGCTGTTGTGACAAAAAATAGTAAATTATTTAATAATTAGCTCTCATCCACTCAAAGTGAAGCGGGTAGAGCATGCTCAAATTCAGCATTTGGCTTGTCAGATGCTTTGCCCATGAAGAAGCACATTTGTAAGAAATCTAATTTGGCTTTAGTTCATTTTGAGTCTTGTTGGATTTACATATGTATGTCTTTTTTGTTGAATGATGTAACTGCATTCAAACCTTGTTCTGGGTGTTTGTGTGTCTTAGGGTGATTCTGCTGGAATCAATATTCAATCCACTGGAACCTGAAAAACCTGCAAGTCTCATTCAACAGGCTTTCTCCAAAATAAGGTAGACTAACTTATGCACTGTGCACAAGAGTGAGTAGTACACATTCACAGTACAAAAAAAAAGTTTACATTATATACAGAGCAGAATCTTTTCATCAGTATGAATCTGTTTGTCATTATGAAAAATGATCAAAAAGGTTAATTTAGCTATGCTGAATGTAAACATACTGTGATGAAAAAACAAGCAAGAGAACAAGGATCCACAAGTAGAAAAGTTTGCTGATAAACATCCAAGAATTCAAAGTTTAACACAGGCGGAGTCTCAGATATACAAACACTTATTTGAGAGTGGGGAAGAAGGTGCATCACAATGAGGAGACAAATATCAAACAAATTAGTTAATGAGCAGGCAAGAGCAGCCTCACCCTCCTCGCCCCCACCAACTATAGAAAAACAATGAAACTCCAAAAACACAGGATCATGTCAGAAATTCAAACTAATGTCTGCTTTCAGTTAGGCGTGACAAACTAATGTGATGCTTCGATGATGATGAACACTGACAAAAGAACCAACTTTAAAAAGCATTACAATTGGTAAAACCTGAATGAATTAAGTTGTTTGAACTTAGGTTTGTAAGTTAGAGTTGATCTAGAGTTGATTTAACTTACAAACTTGATTCATTCAGGTTTTACCAATTGCAACCTTTTTTTAAGTTGGTTCAACTATTCTCTTTTTCAGTGTACAGGCATCCAGTTCTCACTGGACAAGATGATGATACTTCAGACTTAATGAATGAATGAATGATCCAAAAACTGGCAACATAAGAAAGGGTGTGTCAATGTCCAAAATGGCAATACCATAACACAGAACCAACTCCAGATTATTATCAATACAATTAGTTGATCCCTGGATTAGTTGAAGAAATCTGAGCATTTCTGCAGCATCCATAAATACATTACTGAGTGGATCTGAAGGCTTATTAACATGAATATTAAAGTTGCCAACAATAAGAATCTTATCAGCATCAGTCACCAACTGTCATGATCCAGCCCTGTTGGGCCCGGCTGTTATTATTTTGAAGTCTTTTTTTTTCCATGTTTGTACTCTGAGCCTTTTGTATTTTTTTTTTAATCATGCCATGTATCATAGTCATGCTTCAGCTGGTCTTGTTTCTTGTTCTTGTCAGGTTTTCATGTTATGATTGGTTTTGTTTTTGTCAATTAACCTTGTATTTATTCACTCTTGGTCACTTAGTTCCTCCAGTCTTAGTTTGATTCTGTTTACTTCATTTCTTGTATTATGCTTTGGTCACCGCTTCAGTTTTCTTTTGAGCATCTTGTATTCTTAGCTTAGTTCTGCTTATCACATTTTTGTATTATGCTTTAGTCACAGGTTTTGGTTATTGTTTATCTTCTAGTGTTTCTTCTGATTATGTTCTGTTTGCAACTTATTACTCATTAGTTAGTTCTTTTTATTTATTGCACTATTCTGTAGTCACCAGTTTTATCTGCAGTTCTTATGTAGTTTTTCTTTTGTACTTATTATATCTTGGTTTGCTTTTAGTTCCCATGATGCTTGCTCTGTCCTGGTCCCCTAGTATCATATTCTGTTTTAGCTCTGTTCTCACGTCGTCCTCATTTCTTTGTGTTCACTCATTACACCAACCATTGTGTCTTTGTCTCACACTTTTTCTGTCTGCTTTGTATTTTCGTTCACTCCCACTCTTGCACTTGCTCACGTCTTTGTCTCTTTCATCACTTCACTCTGTCTTCCTGCCTTCACTCTCTTGCACTTGCCTTTGTCCTCCCTGGTCACGCCCCCTTCCAGAACCTTCACCGATACCTGTGTCTTGTTGCGCTAATTACATCACCAGTTATATAAGCCCTCACAGTCTCACAGTCCCTCGCTCGATTGTCGAATGTATTTCACTTTCCAGCTCTCACGTCCTGCCTTGTTTTGCTTGTTGATCTGCCTGCCGGTATTTGACCACGTTTTTTTGTCTCTGCCTCTGATTGCCAACACGCTGTGTATTTTGACCTCAGCCTGTTTATTCGACCAAGCCTCAGCCTTACGTCTGTCTGTACCTTTGCTTCACTGCTGGACCATCTGTGTACCGAATCTCTGCCTGTTACTATCATTAAACCTTATTATAACTGCATTTGCTGTGAGAGTTCGCATTTGTGTCCACTCGATTTGTGCCACGCCCTGACACCAACTAAGAAATAAAATAAGTGAATTCAGAATAAGGACCAGGTGGCCTTAAAACAGGAACCTTCCACTCTGTAAACTGCAAAGGAAATTTTGCCACAGCCATGTTAATTTACAGTGATGAAATTATAACCGTAGAAATTTACTGCATGTAGAATTTTAATGTTTCTTTTTCATTTGTCAGGTCTTCTAATAACAACAAATTAGAACTTAATTCTGAATATTGTATTTGTACAGTATAAATGAAGAACATAAACTGAAAACCTTCATTGTCTTACTGCAGAGCTTCTCAAACCAAGTCACAAAATGCAGGAGGAGTGACCTCACAACATGTTGACTTGGAGGTCCAAAAAGCAATGGCACCAAAATTCTATCATATGCTGCAACAGTGCCAAGCATAAAAAGATTATAAGATGTTTTCAGACCCAAATTTTCCAGCTCATCTTGGTGTTAACACTGGAATTGACAGTAGGAATGATTTAGTGTGTGGCTTGTTCATTTCAGAGTGTGTAGACTATTATTTAAGCATGTGTAATTATGACATTTTTTTCTGTTTCTAGTTCTTCTGCAGAGAAGATGACCACAGAGCACAGCTGTGAAGAGTTGGATGGGAAGTGCATAGATCTCAGTAAGTACTATAAGTGCATACTCTTAAAGTGTAGCTCTACAATATATTCTTAATATTCATAATGAAATGTTTGCAGATTTATTAAAAGTAAAAAACTAAGAAATAACTTGTACAAAAGTATTCACACCCTTTGCTCAATACTTTGTTGATGCACCTTTGGCAGCAATTACAGCCTCAAGTCTTCTAGAATATGATGCCACAAGCTTGGGGCATGTATCTTTGGACAGTTTTGCCCATTCCTCTTTGCATCACCTCTTAAGCTACATCAGGTTGGATAGGGAGCATCATGCACAGTCATTTTCAGATCTCTCCAGAGATTCAGGTCTGGGCTCTGGCTGGGCCACTCAAGGACATTCATAGAGTTGTCCTGAAGACACTCCTTTGATATCTTGGCTCTGTGCTTAGGGTTATTGTTCTGCTGAAAGATGAACTGTCGCCCCAATCTCAGGTCAAGAGCACTCTGGAGCATGTTTTCATCTAGCATGTCTCTGTACATTGCTGCATTCATCTTTCCCTCAATCCTGACTAGTCTCCCAGTTCTTGCCGCTGAAAAACATCCCCACAGTATGATGCTGCCACCACCATGCTTCACTGTAGGGAAGCTGCCTGGTTTCCTCCAGTCATGACACCTGGCATTCATGCGGTATTCAATGGGACCTTCAAAGCAGCAGAACTGTTTCTGTTCCCTTCCCCAGATTTGTGTCTGGAGACAATCCTGTCTCAGAGGTCTACAGACAATTCCTTTGACTTCATGCTTGGTTTGTGCTCTGACATGCACTGTCAACTGTTGGACCTTATATGTAGACAGGTGTGTGCCTTTCCAAATCATGTCCAATCAACTGAATTTACCCCAGGTGGACTCCAGTTAAGCTGTAGATACATCTCAAGGATGATCAGTGGAAACAGAATGCACCTGAGCTCAATTTTTGAGCTTCATGTCAAAGGCTATGACTAGTTACGTATATGCAATTTCATAGTTTTTTTGATTTTTAATACATTTGCAAAATCTTAAAAAAAAAGGTTTTTACATTGTTATTTTGGGGTATTATGTGTAGAATTTTGAGGAAAAAAATGAATTTCATCCATTTTGGAAAAAAGCTGTAACATAACAAAATGTTGAAAAAGTGAAGTGGTTTGAATACTTTCCAGATGCACTGTACCTCCAGTTAAAAAAAAAAAAAAAATACTCTGTCTGTCCAGTTTTCCTGCTCTATAAATCCAGAAAGGCCAGAACTGAATTCTTGCTGTGGAGCAAAATTTCCTGAGTGTTTTTTGCCTGTCTGCTCAATTGTCTTCTGTGTTGCGTGAACATCTTTGTGTCCAGATGTTGAAGCCAGTGATTTCTTGAGTACAGTGAAGAGTGTTTGTCTGAATGCTGGAGAAGCTCACACTCTGAACATCCACTACCTGCCATTCTGTCCAGGCAACAAGTGCTGCTTAGTACTACTCGTCTGTCCACAGGTTAGTGCATGTACCTCTGTGTATGTCAGTCCCAAAGTTGGGACAGCTAGGAATGCTTACTGAAAAGAAGAATACTAGAAATATTATTTAATTCAGTGATGGGTTCATCAGATTTTTGTACCTACATGGTTACTACCAAGCTGTGTGTTTGATCTGCATTTGGGTATCCAATTGAAAGTGAATTTTTAAGCCAGCACCAAAATCCTTGTTGGTAAATTGAATACTGGTATTTTGGTCTTCAAATCTGAGTTGTTTTTTTGTTTGCTTGTTTGTTTGTTTTTTAAGTGTTTAAAAAAAATGTGTTTTTACTTTACGTACTTGTCTGTGTTTATTTAGGTGGGCGATATGGTGTACCTGGTGACTGTGACAGCAAAGCTACCACTCCCTTCCCCCCTCACAGCCAGGCCTGGTTCCAACATAGTCTCACTCCCCAGTACTTCAAGTAAGCACAAAACAAAAACCAGCCATTTTAGTTGTAGCCCATAAGACATTTTAGTTTACCATAAAAATACACTCAACAAAAATGTAAACGCAACACTTTTGGTTTTGCTCCCATTTTGTATGAGATGAACTCAAAGATCTAATGTTGTGAAAGTGACGTGACACGGACCCACAACAGGGGGCGGTAATGAACGGACAATGGATAAGCCAAAAGTAACAATTTAATGTTATGAATCGCACAACGACGTACAGACAATAACAATATGGTGGACTGTCAATCATACACCAGGTGACGTGTGGGCAGGCTCGACGATAGAAGACGCCTGGCGAGAGAAGAGCTGGATCCCCACACAGCTTCCACCACCAACGGAGCTGAAGAACACCGGAGCCGCCAAGCCCTGCGCCCCAGGTGGCCGCTGTCTTCAGCAGTCAGACCCGGTACTGCTGGCAGAAAACAGAGACAGTCCTGATGAGTGTGAGTTCGCACACTCAGTAATCCCACAGTCAGTGTTCAGTAAAGGAGGGAGAACCTCCACCTCCAATCACACACTCGTGCAGCTCCTGTCTAACCACTTATCTTGGTTTGGGGTGTGAGGCGAAGCCGTCGCTGATCACACCAAATGCCAATCCCACAGATAAGGCAAAACACCACAGGATAACGGCTGCAAAAGAAGTTCAGATTATTACTCAACGTTTTGAGTCAGCAGAGACAATTACCTGAATGGTAGCTGATTTCTCGGCGGGGAGGTGGAGTTGCAGTCCGGCCTTTATGGTGGTGGTGATGAGTAGTGGATGAGTGACAGCTGGTACGGATGATGAGTGACAGCTGTCACTCCTGGTTGCTCCGACGCCCTCTCGTGCTTGAAGCCCGCACTTCAAGCAGGGCGCCATCTTGTGGTGGTGGGCCAGCAATACCTCCTCTTCAGCGGCCCACACAACAGGACCCCCCCCCCCAACGGGCGCCTCCTGGCGCCCGACCAGGCTTGTCCGGGTGCCGCCGGTAGAAGTCGGCCAGGAGGGCCGGGTCCAGGATGAAGCTCCTCTTCACCCAGGAGCGTTCTTCGGGTCCATACCCCTCCCAGTCCACCAAATACTGGAACCCCCGGCCCTTCCGACGGACATCCAGGAGCTGGCGCACGGTCCAAGCCGGCTCCCCATTGATGATCCGGGCAGGAGGCGGCGCCGGTCCGGGGGTACAGAGGGGTGAAATGTGGTGAGGTTTGATGTGTGACACATGGAAAACCGGGTGGATCCGCAGTGAAGCTGGCAGCTTCATCTTCACTGCGGATGGACTGAGGACTTTGAGGATGGGGAAAGGTCCAATGTATCTGTCCTTCAACTTTTGGGATTCCACTTGCAGGGGAATGTCCTTTGTGGAAAAGCCAAACCTCCTGCCCAGGCTGATACGCAGGGGCCGGGGCACGCCGGCGGTCTGCATGGTTCTTGGCCCTCATCCGGGCTTTGAGCAGGGCAGAGCGGGCGGTACGCCACACCCGACGGCACCTTCTCAGATGGGCCTGGACCGAGGGCACCCCGACCTCTCCCTCCACTAGCGGGAACAATGGGGGCTGGTACCCCAAACACACTTCAAATGGGGAGAGGCCGGTGGCAGACGAGACTTGGCTGTTATGAGCGTACTCGATCCAGGCCAGATGGTCACTCTAGGCCGTCGGGTGCGCGGAGGTCACGCAACGGAGGGCCTGCTCCAGTTCCTGCTCTGCCTGCCCGTTTGTCTGGGGGTGGTACCCAGACGAGAGACTGACGGTGGCCCCCAGTTCCCTACAGAAACTCCGCCAGACCTGGGAGGAGAACTGAGGACCACGATTCGAGACAATGTCTGATGGAATCCCATGCAGACGCACGACGTGGTGGACCAGGAGGTCTGTAGTCTCCTGGGCCGTCGGGAGCTTCGGGAGGGCCACGAAGTGGGCCGCCTTGGAGAACCGGTCCACTATCGTTAAGATGGTGGTGTTTCCCTGGGACGGCGGGAGGCCCGTGACAAAGTCCAGGCCGATATGAGACCAGGGGCGACGAGGCACAGGCAGAGGCTGGAGGAGGCCTTGGGCCTTGTGGTGGTCGGCTTTGCCCCTGGCACAGGTGGTGCAGGCCTGGACATACTCCCGGACGTCGGCTTCCATAGATGCCCACCAGAAGCGCTGCCGGACCACTGCCACGGTCCTTCGCACCCCTGGGTGACAGGAGAGCTTGGAACCGTGACAGAAGTCAAGGACCGCAGCCCTGGCCTCTGGTGGGACGTACAGTTTGTTCTTCGGACCGGTCCCCGGGTTCGGGCTCCGTGTCAGGGCCTCCCGGACGGTCTTCTCCACGTCCCAGGTAAGGGCGGCCACGACAGTGGACTCGGGGATGATGGTTTCAGGGGGGTCTGACAGCTCGGTCTTGACCTCCTCTTTGTGCACCCGGGACAGGGCGTCAGATCGTTGGTTCTTTGTCCCGGGGCGGTAGGTGATCCGGAAGTCAAAACGCCCGAAGAACAGCGACCAGCGGGCTTGCCTGGGGTTCAGACGCTTAGCGGTCCGGATGTACTCCAGGCTCCGATGGTCCATGAAAACCGTAAATGGTACCGATGCTCCCTCCAACAGGTGTCTCCACTCCTCAAGAGCCTCCTTCACCGCAAGAAGTTCCCGATTGCCGACGTCATAGTTCCGTTCAGCTGGGGTCAACCTGCGGGAAAAGTAGGCACATGGATGGAGAACCTTGTCGGACTCCCCGCTCTGGGATAGCACGACTCCTATCCCTGAGTCAGAGGCATCCACTTCAACAACAAACTGGCGCTTGGGATTGGGCTGCACCAGAACCGGTGCAGTCGAGAACCGGCGTTTCAACTCCCTAAACGCGGCTTCGCACCGATCCGACCAGGTGAAGGGGACTTTTGTGGAGGTCAGGGCTGTCAGGGGGCTAACTACCTGACTGTAGCCCTTGATGAACCTCCGGTAGAAATTTGCAAAACCGAGGAACTGTTGTAGTTTCCTACGGTTCGTTGGTTGGGGCCAATCTCTCACCACCGCAACCTTGGCCGGATCAGGGGCGATGGAGTTGGAGGAGATGATGAACCCCAAGAAGGACAAAGAAGTGCGGTGGAACTCACACTTCTCGCCCTTCACAAACAGCCGGTTCTCCAACAATCGTTGTAGGACCTGACGTACATGCTTGACATGGGTCTCAGGATCCGGAGAAAAGATGAGTATATCGTCTAGATATACGAAGACAAACCGATGCAGGAAGTCCCGCAAGACGTCATTAACCAATGCTTGGAACGTCGCGGGCGCATTGGTGAGGCCGAACGGCATGACCAGGTACTCAAAGTGACCTAACGGGGTGTTAAATGCCGTCTTCCACTCGTCTCCCTCCCGGATCCGAACCAGGTGATAAGCATTCCTAAGATCCAATTTTGTGAAAATTTGGGCTCCATGCAGGGGCGTGAACACTGAATCCAACAGAGGTAACGGGTATCGGTTGCGAACCGTGATCTCGTTCAGCCCTCTGTAATCAATGCATGGACGGAGTCCGCCGTCCTTCTTGCCCACAAAAAAGAAACCAGCACCCATCGGGGAGGTGGAGTTCCGGATCACCCCGGCAGCTAACGAGTCCCGGATGTAGGTCTCCATTGATTCGCATTCCGGACGTGAGAGGTTGTACAGCCTGCTGGACGGGTACTCAGCGCCCGGTATCAAATCAATGGCACAATCGTACGGACGGTGCGGGGGCAGCGTGAGTGCCAGATCCTTGCTGAAGACATCAGCAAGGTCGTGATACTCAGCCGGCACCGTCGCCAAATTGGGGGGGACTAAAACCTCCTCCTTAGCTGTCACACCGGGTGGAACCGAGGATCCTAAACACTCCCGGTGGCAGGTTTCGCTCCACTGAACCACAACCCCAGACGGCCAATCAATCCGGGGATTGTGTTTTAACACCCATGGAAAACCCAAAATCACTCGGGAGGTAGAAGGTGTTACATAAAACACAATCTCTTCCCTGTGATTCCCAGACACCACCAATGTCACTGGCTGAGTCTGGTGTGTGATTAGTGGAAGAAGGGTGCCATCTAGTGCCCGCACCAACAATGGTGACGGTAAGGCCACTAGAGGGAGCCCAACCTCCTTTGCCCATCTGCTATCCAGCAGATTCCCCTCCGACCCCGTGTCCACCAGTGCTGGGGCGTGAAGGGTTAGATCCCCACTCAGGATCGTGACTGGGATTCGTGCAGATCATCGGGGTTTCCCCACGTGGGTGTTGTGACCCACCCTTAGCCCAGTCTCTAAGGACGAGTGCTGCTGTTTTGACCGTTTGGGGCATTCTCTCTGTGTGTGCTCAGTAGAGCTGCAGAGAAAACACTCTCCACGGATCAACCTCCTTTGTCTCTGATCTGATCGTTTTTTGGCCCTGCTCGTCTCCATAGCAACATCAGCAGGGGGAGCTGTTGTCACGTGGAGAGCCCTGGCAGTGGAGCGTGGGGAAGTCAGCTCCCTTTCAGACCCGGGAGGCAGAGGGACGGCGTGTACTTGACCACGCCCCTCGTCTCGCTGCCGTCGGTGTTCCGTTAATCAGTTGTCTAACCGTATAACCAGGTCGATAAGCCCATCTAAATCCCGCGGCTCGTCCTTCGCCACCAGGTGCTCCTTAAGGACCAGAGACAGTCCGTTTACAAAGGCGGCGCGGAGCGCAACAGCATTCCAGCTGGCTCGCGCTGCCGCGATGCGGAAGTCGACTGCATACTTCGCTGCGCTCCGACGCCCCTGCCGTATCGACAGCAGCACACTTGAAGCGGTCTCGCCTCTATGAGGGTGGTCGAACACCTGTCGGAACTCCCTCACAAACTCCGTATAAACCGTTAGGAGCCGTGAATTCTGCTCCCAAAGCGCCGTAGCCCAGGTGCGTGCCTCTACTCGAAGCAAATTTATAACGTAAGCCACCCGGCTAGCGTCTGACGCGTACATGACGGGACGCTGTGAAAAGACGAGCGAGCACTGCATCAAGAAGTCCGCGCACGTCTCCACACAGCCTCCGTACGGCTCCGGAGGGCTTATGTATGCTTCAGGGGACGGTGGGGGGGTTCGTTGAACGACCAACGGAATGTCTGTTTCTGGCACACGGTCAGCAGGAGGAGGTACTGCAGCAGCGCCCTGAGCACGCGCTTCCACCTGGGCGGTGAGAGCCTCCATCCTACGATTGAGAACACTGCTCTGCTCGGTAACTAAGTCCAACCGAGTGGTAAAGGCGGTTAAGATGTGCTGCAGCTCACCCAACACGCCTCCTGCTGGCACCTGTGCACCTCGCTCTTCCATTGGCTGTTCAAACGATGGTTGACGCCCCTCGGGATCCATGACGCTGGCCGAGAAATCCTGTTGTGAAAGTGACGTGACACGGACCCACAACAGGGGGCGGTAATGAACGGACAATGAATAAGCCAAAAGTAACAATTTAATGTTGTGAATCGCACAACGACGTACAGACAATAACAATATGGTGGACTGTCAATCATACACCAGGTGACGTGTGGGCAGGCTCGATGATAGAAGACGCATGGCGAGAGAAGAGCTGGATCCCCACACAGCTTCCACCACCAACGGAGCTGAAGAACACCGGAGCCGCCAAGCCCTGCGCCCCAGGTGGCCGCTGTCTTCAGCAGTCAGACCCGGTACTGCTGGCAGAAAACAGAGACAGTCCTGATGAGTGTGAGTTCGCACACTCAGTAATCCCACAGTCAGTGTTCAGTAAAGGAGGGAGAACCTCCACCTCCAATCACACACTCGTGCAGCTCCTGTCTAACCACTTATCTTGGTTTGGGGTGTGAGGCGAAGCCGTCGCTGATCACACCAAACGCCAATCCCACAGATAAGGCAAAACACCACAGGATAACGGCTGCAAAAGAAGTTCAGATTATTACTCAACATTTTGAGTCAGCAGAGACAATTACCTGAATGGTAGCTGATTTCTCGGCGGGGAGGTGGAGTTGCAGTCCGGCCTTTATGGTGGTGGTGATGAGTAGTGGATGAGTGACAGCTGGTACGGATGATGAGTGACAGCTGTCACTCCTGGTTGCTCCGACGCCCTCTCGTGCTTGAAGCCCGCACTTCAAGCAGGGTGCCATCTTGTGGTGGTGGGCCAGCAGTACCTCCTCTTCAGCGGCCCACACAACATCTAAAACTTTTTCCACATACACAATATCACCATTTCCCTCAAATATTGTTCACAAACCAGTCTAAATCTGTGATAGTGAGCACTTCTCCTTTGCTGAGATAATCCATCCCACCTCACAGGTGTGCCATATCAAGCCTTAGACTGTCCACAATAAAAGGCCACTCTGAAAGGTGCAGTTTTGTTTTATTGGGGGGGATACCAGTCAGTATCTGGTGTGACCACCATTTGCCTCATGCAGTGCAACACATCTCCTTCGCATAGAGTTGATCAGGTTGTCAGTTGTGGCCTGTGGAATGTTGGTCCACTCCTCTTCAATGGCTGTGCGAAGTTGCTGGATATTGGCAGGAACTGGTACACGCTGTCGTATACGCCGGTCCAGAGCATCCCAAACATGCTCAATGGGTGACATGTCCGGTGAGTATGCCGGCCATGCAAGAACTGGGACATTTTCAGCTTCCAAGAATTGTGTACAGATCCTTGCAACATGGGGCCGTGCATTATCCTGCTGCAACATGAGGTGATGTTCTTGGATGTATGGCACAACAATTGGCCTCAGGATCTCGTCACGGTATCTCTGTGCATTCAAAATGCCATCAATAAAATGCACCTGTGTTCTTCGTCCATAACAGACGCCTGCCCATACCATAACCCCACCGCCACCATGGGCCACTCGATCCACAACATTGACATCAGAAAACCGCTCACCCACACGACGCCACACACGCTGTCTGCCATCTGCCCTGAACAGTGTGAACCGGGATTCATCCGTGAAGAGAACACCTCTCCAACGTGCCAAACACCAGCGAATGTGAGCATTTGCCCACTCAAGTCAGTTACGACGACGAACTGGAGTCAGGTCGAGACCCCGATGAGGACGACGAGCATGCAGATGAGCTTCCCTGAGACGGTTTCTGACAGTTTGTGCAGAAATTCTTTGCTTATGCAAACCGATTGTTTCAGCAGCTGTCCGAGTGGCTGGTCTCAGACAATCTTGGAGGTGAACATGCTGGATGTGGAGGTCCTGGGCTGGTGTGGTTACACGTGGTCTGCGGTTGTGAGGGTGGTTGGATGTACTGCCAAATTCTCTGAAACGCCTTTGGAGACGGCTTATGGTAGAGAAATGAACATTCAATACACAAGCAACAGCTCTGGTTGACATTCCTGCTGTCAGCATGCCAATTGCACGCTCCCTCAAATCTTGCGACATCTGTGGCATTGTGCTGTGTGATAAAACTGCACCTTTCAGAGTGGCCTTTTATTGTGGGCAGTCTAAGGCACACCTGTGCACTAATCATGGTGTCTAATCAGCATCTTGATATGGCACACCTGTGAGGTGGGATGGATTATATCAGCAAAGGAGAAGTGCTCACTATCACAGATTTAGACTGGTTTGTGAACAATATTTGAGGGAAATGGTGATATTGTGTATGTGGAAAAAGTTTTAGATCTTTGAATTCATCTCATACAAAATGGGAGCAAAACCAAAAGTGTTGCGTTTATATTTCTGTTGAGTGTATCTTTTAAGGGAAGTTACCATTGGTTAATCTTTACAAACTTTTAATACAGGAAACACTCTGTCCAACCCTTCTGTCTGTCCATGTGTTGTAGTCGTCTAGATGAACTGCAGATTGTTAGCACACCAAATGAAGACTTGCATAAATTAAAATAATTTTGGTCCAATGTCTTCAAGGGGAGATAACTGAACTTTTTGTGTTTAATTGATGTTTTAGATACAGAGCATGTAGCTCAGTCAGATCTACCAATATGTAGACCTGAGTTTGTTTCATGTGTGTCATGCCCCATTCATCTGCATTGTCTTTGTCCACCCAGCTGTAAATGGGTACTGTTCTTGGCTGGAGAAGTAACCTATATTGGACTGGTGTCTCATCCAAGAGAGGTCACAGACTCTCATCCACCCCATGCTAATAAAATCAGGGATCAGCATTGGTACCAACGGGTTTAATGCCTTTATAGGGCTTACATCTTACAGGATGCATTATATGATACTGATTTTAGAAGTGCAGCTCCTCCTAAACCAGTTTGATTTCAATGAAATGTTACACAGTGGTAGAACACCATATGAAGATGTGCATGAAGGAAAATATTTCTAGTATGACATCTTCAAGAGGGGATAATTTGGCTTCTTTACACATCAGTCATATTTGTCAATTACATTTACAGTGATTGACCAGTTTGTTAATGCAACTGTTTAATCACCACTGATTAAATAATACATGCAACAACTAGTAGGGCGCAATGGGGGGTATATCATTTTTAAAACAGTTTGCTATTGTTAAAAAAATCATTAGAAAATAGCGTTTATAGCAATATAATGTGTTTCTTTGTTTAACAATAAAAAAAAATCACATTTCCATTTAGGTGGATGAACAATGTTTGAACATTTCAGCTTCAATTTTCTGTTGGACCACTGATGAAGGAAGAAAGAACCTCACACAGTGGTTTTGTGTGCTTAAAACTTTAGCACAGGACTGTTAGCGATGTTTATGTTTTCATCTTTTGTGGTTGCAGAAATTATGAAGAAAACAAATATTCACAGACCTCTGAAGAAGTACAATAGCTGTGTTGTTGGATAAGTTCTTTATTTTGGAATCAGAAATGATGTAAAATGACCTCAAAATCCTGTTATTTTCATAGGAGGCTCGAGTGTGTGTGAACCAGTGCTAAGCCTTCACTGCGTGGTGGGACAGGTGTGTAATGAGGTGCTGCGTGTGCCACTAGTCAACATGGCCCGGGAGCAAGCACTGGCTATATGGGGTCAGCTCAGCATGAGTGCCGAGGAGCATAGAAGAAGGATGCTGACACAAACTATGCACAGCAGCACCTTGAGGGCAGCCATTTTAGCATGCAAGCTCACCAAACAACAGGTGAACATACACACATCCAATGAAAAGCAGCATTAACAGAGGAAATTAAAAAAAAAGAAAAACATGCACTGATGTTACAGTTGGTGTTTCAGTCAACTAACTTTTGCTGCCATCCATTAGGTCCATCTGTTGAGAAGTGTTGGTGTCAGTGATGGAGTCGAGTACAGTGTGGCAGTTTCTTTGCCAGCGCACTTTAAATTACCTACATCTGTTACAATGCCTATAAGAAAAGACTCTAAGATACAACTGGAAGATAATCCTGCAGGTACATACTCATTCCAGTTAAACTATGTCAGACATGGTCTCTTTCTGCCAGTTGCCTGGGCAGTTAGTATCACCACCTATAAGCTATACAACATAGTTGGTCTCACATCTGTCTTGTTGCAGATATTCATTGGTCACAAATCACTCCTGCCACCTATCTCCACTCACGGCACCCTACCTGCACTCTCTTCTTCACCTCTCTACCACACGCTCCATTACTTTGGACAGTTAGCCCCAAGCATTTAAATTCATCTACTTTCACCTCCTTTACCATTTGCAACCGCACTATTCCTCCGTCCTCCCCAGGGTCGGACTGGGAAGATAAGTCAGGCCAAGAGTCATATACCCATCCAGGTGACTCCCAAAGTGTGGGTGAAAAATGTTTTTGTGTGTGATTTTAATTTTTTTTCCCAGTTGCACTACCAATAGTGACAGTACGCACACACATCAGAGGTTTGACATTGGTGCATATTTGTTTATTTTATTGGAGTGTATAGCGTCCCCGGTTGAAAAGATGGTCTCTCGAACTGATGGTTCACAATCCTTTTATTGAACAGCCTTGTATTGTGAACACACCGTAAGAGCTACACAAATACACAACACACTATCATTAGTAACTCAAACAGTATGTTTTTACCTTACTTCTTTCCCTTAATTCATAACCTATTCATCCTTAACAATCTCTACCTTGAGTGCAAATTACCATATATATATACTTATTAAACCCTTTTAACATTGTCCTTTAACCATTTGTCTGTTTCATGAATTAAAATAAAACATTTTGATTGTCTGTGTCCTTTCATTACAAAGGCAAATCAACCATGAGAATATCTTTTACCAAAGTGCACTACCACCCTCTAGTGGGTGTTAACTAGTAAGCATCACCCTGAGAAGCAAACGACAAACTTTGTGTAATATAGCAAACTTATATGAACAAAACAGAACTATCATACCAACCTTGTTCCCTCATCAACCAGGTGCTACGGGACCATTTTGCAACTTAAAATTGCACCTTAAAATTAGCTTTTAGCCATGTCAATCACAGAGCACATTTTCTCTCTGCACCTCAGTCCGCGCTGCTGCAGTTTTTCAGCATTCGCAACCAATTTACTACACCTTGCTGTTTCTGACCTTTCAAAATAATAGCATTAGGCGTACTGGTGTTGAAACAGAATAATAAAAGCTTGTGAACTAATTTTGTGATAAGAAAACTGAAGCAAGGTCATTTACGCTCCCACCAAATCATTAGCGCTTAACTGGTAACTAAATTCAGCAATAATGATTTCAAAATGAAGAAATGACCTGTGACCTTTAAAGCTTATAAAATACATAGTCCATATGAAAGAATAAACCTTTAGCTGAAGAAAGTGTTTAAACAGTCTCTAGGAGCAGAACTAATTTCTGCACTGGGCATTCCACAATGGAAGGCTTTCTGGAACATTGTCCTTTCTCAAACTTCTTCTCTCCAAAGAGAAGCTTTACCTTTCTCACGAGTCCATCATTGTCAGTTATTGCGTCCATTACACGTGCTAATCTCCATTCATAGCGGGATCATCCATCTTCTCCATAACAACATCTCCAACTTTCAAGTTTCTTCTTGGAATGTGCCATTTTTGCCTTGTTGCGATGTTGGATAGATACTCCTTTTTCCAACGTGACCAAAACTGTTCTGATAAGTACTGCACCTGCCGCCACCTTTTACGTGCATAAATGTCCTCTCTGATGAATTTACCTGGAGGGGGCATAGCTGCCTTTGACGTCATAGTAAGCAGGTGATTTGGTGTCAGTGGCTCTGGGCTGTTTGGGTCACTTAAGTTCTCCACCGTCAGAGGTCTGCTGTTCACGATTGCCATCGCTACATAAAAGAATGTCCTCAATGATGCGTCGTCCATTCTGCCTGATGAAAGTGAAGCTGTTCAGGGCAGAATACTTCGAACTGTCCTGATCTGTCTTTCCCACACGCCTCCTGTATGGCTTGAATGAGGAGTGTGCATTTTGAAGTCACATTGTTTTTCAGCAAGAAAAGCAGTGATACGGTTTGAGTCCATTTGCTTTAAAGCTTCTTGCAGTTCATTTCTCGCTCCGACAAAGTTACTTCCTTGATCGCATCTTAACTCACAGACTGCTCCTCTTATGGCTATAAAACAACGAAGTGCATTAATAAAGGCGCCTGTTGTCATATCATCCAACATTTCTATATGCACTGCTCTGCAGCAAAGGCAGGTAAAAAGAAGTCCGTAACGCTTGTGCACTTTGCGAGCTTGTTTGGTTAGAAAGGGACCAAAACAGTCCATTCCACAAAATGTAAACGGTAGAAGTGGATCTAAACGTTGTGTTGGGAGATCAGACCTTTTCTGTTCCTCTGTGCCTCTCCTGAGTTTGCGACACTTTACACACTGGAGCACAAAGTTTGCCACGGCTTTGTTGATGCCTGAAATCCAAAATCCATTTGATCTGATCTCATTGATTGTCAGTCCTTTCCCTTGGTGTTGCACTTTGCTGTGGAAATGAGCTATTAATCAGCTGAGTGACATGGTGACCTTTTGGAACTATCACGGGATGTTTCAATGCGGAGGAAAACGATGCATTTTTGAGCCTTCCTCCCACCTTAAGGAGTCCATCAGTGTCAAGGAATGTGTCCATTTGAAACAGTTTGCTTTTGTGAGGAAGTGCCTTTCCATTTTTGAGCGTCTTTATCTCCTCTGCATATTCACTTGTTTGTACATCCTTTAAAATAACCCACTATGCATTTTGCCTTTCTTGTACTGTGCTGTGGCCTGTTGTTTTATCTCTCGGCACAACGAATGAGACGAGCTATGGCTTGGGTGGCTCTGTACCATGAGGAAAACTTTGTTAACTTGTCTGATAAACCTTTCTTTTCTGTTCTGAGCGTGTTCAGTGCGTGTACCGTTTTAACTTCTGGATCTCCAAGTGGTACGTTTGTGTCAATGTCTGCAGCTGGGGGTATCTCTTTGTCCCATAGAAATTGTGGCCCATTGAACCAGTCCGATGTGATGAGCTCAGCTACACTTGAACCTCGAGAGGCAATGTCTGCAGGATTTTGCTCAGAAGGGACATATCTCCACTGCTGGGGGGAGCTGTTGAGTCTTATTCTTTGAACTTTATTGGAGACAAATGTGTGAAAACGACGTGCTTCGTTATTGATGTAGCCTAAAACTACTTTAGAGTCCGTCCAGAAATACTCATCTATCTGTGTCAATTCAAGCTCATCTTTTAACATGTTACTCACAGTAACAGAGACAACGGCAGCTGTCAGTTCAAGCCTTGGTACTGTTGTTACCTTAATGGGAGCAACTTTGGTCTTTGCTGTAACTAAAGCACAATGCACATTATCATCTTTGTTTACATGTCTCAAATATGAGCACTGTCCATAACCATGTGAGCTTGCGTCAGAAAAATGATGCAACTCTGTTTTTACGACTTGGCCAAAGTCTTTAGGAACATAGCGTGGTATCGCAATTTTCTCCAAGTTCTCCAAGTCACCTTTCCAGTTATCCCACACTGGCCTTAGTTCACTGGGAAGGGAATCATCCCAGCCTGTACCTTGTTTGCATGTCTCTTGGAGCACCTTTTTGCCTGTGAGTACAAAGGGGGAGATGAATCCCAGTGGGTTGTAAAGAGATGCAACCGTAGACAGGATGCCATGCCTTGTATTGGGTTGGTCGTTGGGGCGAAAGCGAAACGTCAATGTGTCTGAGTCAATATGCCAGTGAATGCCTAGCGCTCTTTCAAGTATGGAGTCATTAAAGGCACGGTCGCATGCTTGCTGTGGGGTTGCACGTTCCGATGCTGGAATGTTTTCTAACACTGTTGCGTCATTACTGACAAATTTATGCAGTCTGAGGCCACCTGACGCACAGAGTGTCTGAGCCTCCTGTGCAAGCTGAATAGCTTCCTTGGTGGTTGCAGTGCTTGTTACACCATCGTCCACGTAGAAATCCCTCATTATGAACTGTGAAGCAAGGGGAAACTGTGTCTCTTTTTCTTTGGCAAGATGCTTTAAGCCATAATTGGCACACCCTGGTGAGGATGTGGCGCCGAAAAGGTGCACTTTCATTCTGAACTCTTGCGGCTCAATGTTTAGGTTGCCATTTTTCCACCATAAAAATCTCAAATAGTCTCTGTCTGCTTCATACACATGAAACTGGTGGAACATTTTTTCAATGTCACATAACAATGCCACTTGGTGCCTTCTGAATCTGATGAGAACACCATTTAAATTGTTCAGCAAATCTGGGCCTGACAGCAAATGATCATTGAGACTGGTTCCTTGGTATTTTGCTGAGGCGTCAAAAACTACTCAGTTTGTCAGGTTTCTGAGGATGATATATCCCATGGTGGGGAATATACCACCTTTCTCCTTCCTTTGCTTCACTGTTCACTTCCTCTGCGCCACTCATAAACGTCACATACGAGGTCTATTAGATAAGAAACCGACACTTTTATTTTTTTTTTAACTATATGGATTTGAATGACGTGTGATTACACCAATCATGCTTGAACCATCGTGCGCATGCGTGAGTTTTTTCACACGTGTCGGTGACGTCATTTCCCTGTGGGCAGGCCTTGAGTGAGATGTGGTTCAGCCCTCTCGGCTGAATTCCTTTGTTTCACACGCTGCTCGAGACGGCGCGCGTTGCTTTATCAAAAAATTTTCTGGACCTGTGAGGAATATCCAAGTGGACACTATTCGAGAAATTTAGCTGGTTTTCGGTGAAAAGTTTAACGGCTGATGAGAGATTATGGGGTGTTTCTGTTGCTGTAAGAACTTCCCACGGAGCGGGACGTCGCACAGCGCTTCCAGGCGCCGTCGTCGGCCTGTTTCGACCTGAAAACATCCTAATTTAAGGCTTAATTCACCCAGGACGTCATGAGAGAACAGAGAAGATTCAGAAGAGGCTGGCATGAGGACTTTATGCAGACATTCCACTGTTTAAGGACATTTTTTAATGAAAGACGTGCGCGCAAATTCGCCGAGAATCTGTGTGTGCCGCGACAGGAAAAACACCTCCGTGTTGAAAACCATTTGTAAAATTCAGGCAGCTTTTGATGGCTTTCAACAAGTGAGTAACTGAGAAATTGTTTAACAGCTTGGGCATGTTCCAACTTGCCCGTTAAGGTTTCCAACGGAGGTGTTTTTCCTGTCGCGACCCCCCGCGGTCGGGTCCGGCCCGACATGCGACTCTGCCCGCACGTTCTTTCATTACAAAATGTCCGTTAACAATGGAATGTCCGAATAAACTCCTCATGCCGACTTCTGAAAGTTCTCTGTTCTCTGACGACTTACTGGGTCAACAGAGCCTGAAATGTGGAGGAAGTTTTCAACTTGAAACGGCGAGACGCTGCCGCCTCGAAGCGCAGATCGCAGTCAGGCACCGTGGGCCGTCCTTAAAGCGACACTACCAGACCAAAATCTCTCATCAGCCGTTAAAATTTTTTACCGAAAACCAGCTGAATTTATCGAATGGTGTCCACTCAGTTGTGCCTTACAGTTTTGAAAAAATTTTGATCAAACAAAGCAGCAGTCTCTGAGCCATTCCTAAACAATGAAAAAATCGACGAGAGGGTGGGCCACTCCTCACTCAAAGACTGCCCACAGGCGAATGATGTAACCGACAGGCGTGAAAAAACTCTCGCATGCCCACGAGGGTTCAAGCATTTCTGATGTAATCACATGTGATTCAAATCCATATGGTTTTTGAAAAAGGTCGGATACTTTTCTAACAGACCTTGTATTGTTCCTTGTACTTTTGATCCTTTGACAGTTTGTTTTTGAGGCCTTGAAGTCGCACAGTGGCCATTTGTTTATTGTCCGGTAAGAGTGGTCTCTCCTTAAATGGAAGTGGCATTTCATAATGTCCTTCAGTGTTTTTGTAAATGCCTTCCTTCAACATGTTCAGAAAGAGAATGTCATCTTGAGACACTGACTTATTATCCTTGTTATCATCCTTGAAGTCTGACTCGAGAACCTTGAGTGCATCAGCTGGAGTCACTAGGGGGAGCTCTTTGGCTGTAATTCTGTGGCACACAGTAAACATGCTGAAAGTCATTGTGAGTTGATGTGGGGCCTACAATACTCCAGCCCAACGCTGTGCGGACTGCGTAGGGTTCGTTCTCACCTCCTAAGATTACCTGCTTTGGAGCCAATGCCTTAGAGCAATTGTAGCCAATTAACAAGCCAACTTCACATTCTAGCTGCGTGGGAATCTCATTCACTATTTCCTTAAGATGATTCCATTGCCTTGCTGTTTCACAGGAAGGAATGTGAGAGCGGTTCACTGGTATGCAGTCTTTAGTGTAAGCAGGAGGGAGTTCAATTGTTTCTGAGGAGTTGTAGCCTCTCACTTTGAGACCTGAGACACGTTCACTTGGCACAACGGTATCTTTACCAAGCATTGTAGTGAGCCTTAACTTTATTGGGGTAGACTTAGCTTTGAGACTATTAGACACATCTTGGTCAATGAACACTGTGTCACTTTGTGTGTCCAAGAGTGCATAGACAAGCTGTTCTGTACCTGGATGTTACTCTGTAGAAAGCCATACTGGTACAATCATGGAAGTGCTTATGCATTGTTCATTGGTTTCTGCATTGAGAGACAGGGTAGCTGCAGCCTGTTCTGTGTTGCTCTGGATCGGGTTTGTGGCTGATTTGTCATTGTCATAGTTGAAGTCATGCAGACAGGTAGGGTGTTTCTTTGTACACATTTCACATACAAGTCTGTAGCGACAGTCCTTTGCACTGTGTCCGGGTTTGAGACAGCCATAAAAGTTTTTTCTCTTTTATGTACTTTTTTCGTTCCTCAAGTGATTTGCCTTTAAACTGTGGGCAACCATGAAGTTTGTGTCTGTCGTCTTGACAGAGTATACATGGTGGTTTAACATTTGACTTTTGTTTTGTGTTTTCCGTCTCTGTTACTGTCTGTGTGTGGAGAACACTGGAGATTGGCCTTTTTTCCTTTTGGTAACTTTTACCAGTGACTGTGGTGAAGTCTGCAGAGTGGAGAGCCTGAAATGATGTGATCGGGTTGCACACAATCTCTGCTTCAGAAGACATGAACTCAGCAAAAACCTTTAAACTTGGAAACTTCCCACTTTGTTTCATGAATTGAGTAGCTTCATGATTCCACCTTGCAGCTGCCCAGTCCGGTAACTTTTGAACAAGCTTTTGGTTCTCCTCACAATCGTTGAGAATGTTTAAGCCATCGATGTGGGGCAAAGCCTCGTGACATGTTTGAATAAAATCAGCAAAGGGTCTAAACCCTATAGAGTCCTTTGTTTGTATCTTTGGCCATTTTGCCAGCCTTTCTCTGAAAGCTTTCTGGATAACAACTGAATGTCCATACCTTTGGTTAAGGCATTCCCATGCATCCCTGTATGCATCGCTGTCATTTCTGTAGAAGATGCCATCAAGTGTCTTTCAAGCTGGACCTCCCACATATTTCTTTAAGTAGTGCAGTTTGTCAGCAGGTGAGATATTCTTTTTATCAATGAGTGCAGTAAATGAAGCTTTCCACTCGATGAATTGTATTGGGTCCCCTGTGAATGTGGAGGGCTCAGGCATTAGCAGTCTATTCATGGCGATACTGTCCTGTAGTGCTTGCGCTAAGTAAAGGACATCGGCTTGTGGAGGTGAGTTGGACACAATACCGTTATGGACTTGCATTGGAGCAGAAACCGTAGAGACTTTCTGAGCTGGTCTGCTTAAGTCAACAGCGTAAACACTGTTCTCACTTTTTATCTCTTGATCATAACTCATTAGTCTAGCTCGTGCAGCCTTTAACTCCTTTTCAGCCTTTAGTCTCTCTAACTCACGTTTTTGAGACTCAAGCTCCTTTCTTTGCCTTTCCTCTAAAAGTTGAATCTTTTCCTTTTGTTTTTCTTCTTCCAATAAAACTTCATACTCTGCTTCTTTGGCTGCTAACTCTGTTTTCATTGCAGCTACTACTGAATTCACAGAGCATGACTTACTGGCAGAAGAGTGTGTGACTGAGGAACTGTAAATGGATTTAGCATAGTCTGCTTCACAAAGCTCACGGAGACGGATCTTTAATTTGTTGCTATCATAGTCATCTATACCTGAGAGTCTTTCATGTGCAACCTTAATAATGTCTCTGGTAACTGCTTCACATGCATCTATGAGGCGCCTTGTGTCACTGGAGGGAGTCATGTGATCCCTGATTTCCATATACAACTTTATGACACTATCCCTTTCCTTGTCTAAGATGTCCATGAGTGAAGCGATTTGACTTTGTGACATGTCTCCCTTTAACTGCTCTTGTGTTGTACGCGCTTGCTTTTTCCATGCATCATACGCTTTGAGAAGCCGTCTTTCCTTTCTACGGGCCTCCTCCTCCTGATATGCTTGCATCTTTTCTGTAGGCCTCCTTTGACGACTGGAGCACGGAAGCTCCTCTTCCTCGTTGACCTGGAGGTCCTCTGTGTACTCTGTTTCCTCTTCAGATGCTTCCATGTTGAGGATGAGATGATGTCATTGACCATCAGATCCCAGATGACCTTGATTGGAGCCATGGACCTTGAAGTGGCTCTCACTGGGATGTCGGTGCTGAGTGTGGAACGAGCCCTTTATCCTTCCTTCCTTGGGGGGCACTCCTCTCAGCTTGGGTCAAGCTCTTACTGTAACATCCCCGGTTGAAAAGATGGTCTCTCGAACTGATGGTTCACAATCCTTTTATTGAACAGCCTTTATTGAACACACATTAAGAGCTACACAAATACACAACACACTATCATTAGTAACTCAAACAGTATGTTTTTACCTTACTTCTTTCCCTTAATTTATAACCTATTCATCCTTAACAATCTCTACCTTGAGTGCAAATTACCATATATATATACTTATTAAACCCTTTTAACATTGTCCTTTAACCATTTGTCTGTTTCATGAATTAAAATAAAACACAGAGTGTAAATGTGACATTTTTGTGTACGCTGCTGTAAGAACTGTATCACATCACTATAACTTCAGAATGTTTATATTTCTCCTTCAATTGTTCTTCCTCTCCTGCTTGTGTCTCTTCCTCTCTCAACTCGGTAGAAAATGAATGTTTGGAAATCCCATTTCAATTCAAAGCGGACTCTGCAGGACAATTTACGTGTCAGCTGAGCTTGAGGTCTTGGTGGGATACTCGGGTGTACCTGCTGGTGGTGCTGGCGACTCCACAGGTAAAGAATAGCTGAGGTGACAACACGGTCAAGTCTGAATACTTCTATCCAACAGTTCAAGACGAGGACAGCATGTTGGTGATGCTTGAGCTGTCGGGGCTCCACATTCATTGACAGGTTATCATAGTCATTTTTTAAAGATGTATTAGATTCCATCTTAATTGCTAATAAATTATTTAATTTATTGACACAGCTAAGATTTGCACACTTGGACTTTAATTCACCCGCTTAATTACTGAAGGGTGGGTTAAAATCACTTACTCATCACAGTGACTCAGACAAACTCATTCTTGAACAACCAAAAACATTAACTAATCAAATACACATTTGTTGTGCACTTGCTGAAGAATCTTCACACCTACTTCTCATAAAGGGGTTGTGTCTGTTGTGAAAGTGTAGGAACACGGACCCACAACAGGGGGTGCAAATGAACGGACAATGGAGGAATCAAATAACACTGTTTTTACTGTTGTGAAAACAGGCACAACAACACAGCCGATTACAATATTGAGACTGAGTCCAATAACAACGGTGTCGTGTGGGCAGGCTCGACGATAGGAGACGTCTGTCCAAGTCGAACCGGAACCAACCCGATTTCCTCTACCACCGAACCCCGGGAATACTGGAGCCGCCAAGTCCCGAATCCCCAGGTGGCCACTGCCTCCGCTCGTCGGATCCGGTACTGCTGGCAAGGAACAAAAACAGTCAGGTGTGGATGCGGCTGCACCCAGTAACACGGAGGGTGGACTCTTTGGTCAGGCGATATCTCGGCAAATGAGGTGGAGATGCCGTCCTGCTGATATACCTCCGTATTGATTGGGATCAGCTGTCTCCAGTGATGGATGACAGCTGTCGTCCTGGCTGCTCCCGTAATGCGGCAGCGCCCTCCGGTGCCTGGAGCCCGCACTCCAGGCAGGGCGCCCTCTAGTGGTGGTGGGCCAGCAGTACCTCCTCTTCAGCGGCCCACACAACAGGACCCCCCCCCTCAACGGGCGCCTCCTGGCGCACGACCGGGTTTGTCAGGGTGGCGACGGTAGAAGTCGGCCAGGAGGGCCGGGTC
Source organism: Thalassophryne amazonica (assembly GCF_902500255.1). Classification (NCBI taxonomy): domain Eukaryota; kingdom Metazoa; phylum Chordata; class Actinopteri; order Batrachoidiformes; family Batrachoididae; genus Thalassophryne; species Thalassophryne amazonica. Next base: position 155,267,905 of record NC_047103.1, on the reverse strand, counting down.
CAGGATGAAGCCCTTCTTCACCCAGGAGCGTTCTTCGGGGCCGTACCCCTCCCAGTCCACCAGATACTGAAAACCCCGGCCCATTCGTCGGACGTCGAGGAGCCGGCGCACGGTCCAAGCCGGCTCTCCGTCGATGATCCGGGCAGGAGGTGGCGCCGGACCCGGAGTGCAGAGGGGTGAGGTGTGATGGGGTTTAATCCTGGAGACGTGGAATACTGGATGAATCCGCAGTGAGGCCGGAAGCTGGAGCCTCACTGCGGCGGGATTGATGACCTTGAGTATCTTGTAAGGGCCGATGTATCGTTCTTGCAGTTTTGGGGAGTCCACTTGAAGGGGAATGTCCTTGGTGGACAACCACACTTCCTGCCCAGGACGATACGTGGGAGCCGGGGCCCGCCGCCGGTCTGCATGGTTCATCGCCCTCGTCCGGGCCTTTAACAAAGCAGAACGGGCGGCACGCCACACCCGACGGCACTTCCGTAGGTGGGCCTGGACCGAGGGCACACCGACCTCCCCCTCAACCACCGGAAACAACGGGGGTTGATACCCCAAGCACACCTCGAAAGGGGAGAGGCCGGTGGCTGACGACACTTGACTGTTGTGGGCGTACTCGATCCAGGCCAGGTGGGTACTCCAGGCCGTCGGGTGCGCAGCTGTCACACAGCGTAGGGTCTGCTCCATCTCCTGGTTGGCCCGTTCTGCTTGTCCGTTGGTCTGGGGGTGATACCCGGATGAGAGACTGACCGTGGCCCCCAGTTCCCGGCAAAAGCTCCTACAAACATGCGAGGAGAACTGGGGACCGCGATCGGAGACGATGTCTGATGGTATCCCATGCAGACGGACGACGTGGTGGACTAGGAGGTCTGCTGTCTCCTGGGCCGTTGGTAGCTTCGGGAGGGCCACGAAGTGGGCCGCCTTGGAGAATCGGTCCACTATCGTGAGAATGACGGTGTTTCCCTGGGACGGCGGGAGACCCGTGACAAAATCCAGGCCGATGTGAGACCAGGGGCGATGAGGCACGGGCAGCGGCTGTAGCAATCCCGATGTCTTGCGGTGGTCGGCCTTGCCCCTGGCGCAGGTGGTACAGGCCTGGATGTAACCCCGGACGTCGGCCTCCAGGGACGCCCACCAGAAGCGCTGCCGGACGACTGCCACGGTTCTTCGCACCCCAGGATGACAGGAGAGCTTAGAACCGTGACAGAAGTCCAGAACTGCAGCCCTGGCTTCTGGTGGGACGTAGAGTTTGTTCTTCGGTCCGGTTCCGGGGTCCGGGTCTCGTGTCAGGGCCTCCCGGACGGTCTTCTCCACGTCCCAGGTGAGGGCGGCCACGATAGCGGACTCCGGGATGATGGGATCCGGGGGATCCGACGACTCCGTTTTGACCTCGTCTTCATGTACCCGGGACAAAGCATCCGATCTTTGGTTTTTGGTCCCGGGACGGTAGGTGATCCGGAAGTCAAAACGGCCGAAGAACAGTGACCAGCGGGCTTGCCTGGGATTCAGCCGCTTGGCGGTCCTGATATACTCCAGGTTCCGGTGGTCAGTGAAAACCGTGAATGGCACAGACGTTCCCTCCAACAGATGTCTCCACTCCTCAAGAGCCTCTTTCACCGCAAGGAGCTCTCGATTGCCGACGTCATAGTTCCGTTCGGCTGGGGTCAACCTGCGGGAAAAATAGGCACACGGGTGAAGGACCTTATCGGTCTTCCCGCTCTGGGACAGCACGGCTCCTATCCCTGAGTCCGAGGCGTCCACTTCAACCACTAACTGGTGACTAGGATCGGGCTGCACCAGAACAGGTGCAGACGAGAAGCGCCGTTTCAACTCCTTGAATGCGGCATCGCACCGATCCGACCAGGTGAAGGGGACTTTTGGTGAGGTCAGGGCTGTCAGGGGGCTAACTACCTGACTGTAGCCCTTAATGAACCTCCTGTAGAAATTAGCAAAGCCTAGGAACTGTTGCAACTTCCTACGGCTTGTGGGTTGGGGCCAGTCTCTCACCGCCGCAACCTTGGCCGGATCAGGAGCGACAGAGTTGGAGGAGATGATGAACCCCAGGAAGGACAAAGACGTGCGGTGGAACTCACACTTCTCGCCCTTCACAAACAGCCGGTTCTCCAACAACCGCTGCAGGACCTGACGTACATGCCGGACATGAGTCTCAGGATCCGGAGAAAAGATGAGTATATCGTCTAGATATACGAAGACGAACCGGTGCAGGAAATCCCGCAAGACATCATTAACTAATGCTTGGAACGTCGCGGGGGCGTTTGTGAGGCCGAACGGCATGACCAGGTACTCAAAGTGACCTAAGGGGGTGTTAAATGCCGTTTTCCACTCGTCTCCCTTCCGGATCCGAACCAGATGATACGCATTTCTAAGATCGAGCTTGGTGAAGATTTGGGCTCCATGCAGGGGTGTGAACACCGAATCCAACAGGGGCAATGGGTATCGGTTGCGAACCGTGATTTCGTTCACCCCCTATAATCAATGCATGGACGAAGTCCGCCGTCTTTTTTACCCACAAAAAAGAAACCTGCGCCCATCGGGGAGGTGGAATTCCGGATCAACCCGGCAGCTAATGAGTCCCGGATGTAGGTCTCCATTGATTCGCGCTCAGGCCGTGAGATGTTGTACAGCCTACTGGACGGGAACTCACTGCCCGGAACCAAATCAATGGCACAATCATACGGACGGTGGGGGGGAAGTGTGAGAGCCAGATCCTTGCTGAACACGTCGACAAGGTCGTGGTACTCCACCGGCACCGTCCCCAGATTGGGCGGGACTCCGACCTCCTCCTTAGCTTGGGAGCCGGGAGGAACCGAGGAACCTAGACACACCCGATGGCAGGTCTCGCTCCACTGAACCACTACCCCGGACGGCCAATCGATCCGGGGATTGTGCTTCAACATCCAGGGAAATCCTAAAACCACACGGGAGGTGGCCTGAGTCACAAAAACTCGATCACCTCCCGGTGATTTCCTGACACCACCAGAGTTACAGGTGGTGTCTTATGCGTGATCGGAGGGAGTAGGGAGCCATCTAGTGCCCGAACCTGTACAGGCGAGGTAAGCGCCACCAGAGGGAGCCCTATCTCCCTGGCCCATCTGCTGTCCAACAGATTCCCCTCAGAGCCCGTGTCCACCAGTGCTGGGGCCTTCAGGGTTGAGTCCTCATAAAGGATCGTGACTGGGAGTCATGTGGCAATGTGGGTGTGTCCCACGTGAATGTCTCGGCCCATCCCTAGCCCAGTTTCTAGGGGGCGGGCGTTGGAGTTTAACCGCTCGGGGCAGTCTCTCATATGGTGCTCTATTGCACCACAAACAAAACAAGCTCCGTGGGCCCGTCTCCTCTGTGCATCTGGTGCCCTAAATGTTGCCCTACTCGTGTCCATAGCTTCGTCAGCAGGGGGAGCTGTGGCCCCACGGAGCGCAGGGGCCGTGGAGCGTGGGGAAGGCGGAGCGCGGTCGGAACCGGAAGGGAGAGGGACGGCGCGTGCCCGGCCACGCCCTTCGTCTCGTTCCCGCTGACGTTCTTCTAACCGGTTGTCTAACCGTATGACAAGATTGATGAGCTCATCTAAATCCCGCGGTTCGTCCTTAGCCACCAGGTGCTCCTTAAGAACCAAAGACAGTCCGTTTACAAAGGCGGCGCGGAGGGCAGTGCTATTCCAGCCGGACCTCGCAGCCGCAATGCGGAAGTCGACTGCATAGGCAGCTGCGCTCCGACGCCCCTGTCTCATTGACAGTAGCACGGTTGAAGCGGTTTCTCCTCTATTAGGGTGATCGAACACGGTTCTGAGCTCCCTTACAAACCCATCATATGTCAGAAGGAGCCGTGAATTCTGCTCCCAGAGCGCTGTAGCCCAAGCGCGTGCCTCACCGCGAAGCAGGTTTATTACATAAGCTACTTTGCTAGCATCAGTCGCGTACATGACGGGACGCTGTGCGAAGACGAGCGAGCACTGCATAAGAAAATCTGCGCACGTCTCCACACAGCCTCCGTACGGTTCTGGGGGGCTTATGTAAGCTTCAGGGGAAGGTGGGTGGGGTCGTTGAACGACCAGTGGAACATCGCTGTTACGCACAGGGTCGACGGGAGGGAGAGCCGCAGCGGCGCCCGGGGGGCGCGCTTCCACTTGTGCGGCGAGAGCCTCCACCCTGCGGTTCAGGAGGACGTTCTGCTCGGTCATTAAATCCATCCGAGTCGTGAAAGCGGTGAGGATCCGCTGCAACTCACCGATCACCCCTCCCGAGGACGCCTGCGCGTCCTGTTCTTCCATTGGCCGTTCAACAGCCGGTTGACGCCCCTCGGGATCCATGACGCTGGCCGAGATATCCTGTTGTGAAAGTGTAGGAACACGGACCCACAACAGGGGGCGCAAATGAACGGACAATGGAGGAATCAAATAACACTGTTTTTACTGTTGTGAAAACAGGCACAACAACACAGCCGATTACAATATTGAGACTGAGTCCAATAACAACGGTGTCGTGTGGGCAGGCTCGACGATAGGAGACGTCTGTCCAAGTCGAACCGGAACCAACCCGATTTCCTCTACCACCGAACCCCGGGAATACTGGAGCCGCCAAGTCCCGAATCCCCAGGTGGCCACTGCCTCCGCTCGTCGGATCCGGTACTGCTGGCAAGGAACAAAAACAGTCAGGTGTGGATGCGGCTGCACCCAGTAACACGGAGGGTGGAGAGTCCACCTCCACCTCTCGTTAACAATGATACAGGAGTGTAGGAAGGTGAGTACTTATCCAAAAGTTGTTCAGTAGTCAGCTGTCCTACAAATGCTCCACAAGAAATACAACAATGGTTAGTTATATGTATGGGCAGAGATTGTTACCTCTTTGGTCAGGCGATATCTCGGCAAATGAGGTGGAGATGCCGTCCTGCTGATATACCTCCGTATTGATTGGGATCAGCTGTCTCCAGTGATGGATGACAGCTGTCGTCCTGGCTGCTCCCGTAAGGCGGCAGCGCCCTCCGGTGCCTGGAGCCCGCACTCCAGGCAGGGCGTCCTCTAGTGGTGGTGGGCCAGCAGTACCTCCTCTTCAGCGGCCCACACAACAGTGTCTGTGTATTCAAGTCATTGTCTGGAGACATGCCAGAAAGAACCCCTGTTCTTTCTGGCATGCTTTAATCTCATACATTTCCTCTGAATGTTTCACTAGCAGTGACCATAACCCATGCTCAAATCCTCACCTCACTCTCACATAACCACAAGCATTAAGTCTGAGGCAGCCTTTGGTATGGGAGGACGTTTTCAGTAGAGTGCCTTTATTAGAGAGAGTGGTGACATGAGTCGAAAAAATCGGTCACGTGACTCATGGTACCATCTTGGGTTCAAAATAACATTCACTGATAATCTGTCTGCATGTAAATCCAGCTATTTTATTTATTTATTTGCTGAAAATGACGGACTGATGTGCATTTGGATGCACAAATAGGCACAGCAAGGGCTTCAAGATGTACAGACTCCTTTTAGATCCAAACAGAAGAAAAATTTGGGAAAATAAAGTCAGCTGTGTAGGATGGAAGCCGACATCATCGTCAAAGCTTTGAGAGGTAAATTGATTGTTCAGTCCTATGAACAGCAAAACTCACCTAAACCGATGTCGTAATAACCAGATATTCGCAGTCACCAGACAAAAAAAGTCCCAAAGTTTTTGCATTGATTTCCATGTAATAAGCATTGTATATAAAAGTTCTCATAATTATGAGATCAGGTGTCTCCTGATCTCGTAATTATGAGATCATGGGTCTAATTTATTTTTTTTACCCAGTGAATGCAATACGTATTCGTGCAATACGCTTCTGTACATACAGAGACTAAAAAGTGTCGTTTTTAAAAGAATTTACTGTTTTGTCCCCGCGACCCGAACCTGGAAAAGCTGTTGAAGATGAGTGAGTGAGAAACTGTTTTGTCATAAAAAAATTTGCACAATGATTCATAGGATTGTTTGACCTGCAAAGGATCCACTTGATGTATCCTTCATTTTGGGGGGAAATAAGGCTGTGAACATCAGCCATTTCCCAAGCAATCTTTGAAAAGGTACAGAGTAGTCACTCCACTTATGATTAGAACACAGATAGAGCATGTATTCCTTTCTTGGGGCAGGGCACGAGTAGATTCCATTATCGGAGCATGCTGTATTTGTCAGCATTATCTGAGTTTTCCAGATTTGTTCACATAAAATTGATGGATTGGTCCTGATGTTATTTGTATACACACTTATGCAAACTGTGCAGTTAATGTGACAGAGCAAGAAATGTTGCGCCTTTTTTCTTACAGGGCAAGCTCTCCATGTATAATGACCATGAAGGAACCAAGCCCATGTTGACCCTCAGAGGAATAGGAGAGCACCGCCTGCCTGTGGACCACGTGGTATTACACTGCACTGTCGGGCAGACAACAACCACACAGCTCATCGTCCCCAACTTTACCCAGAATAAACTGGCCCTTCAGGTATACACATGCACCCTCACAATTTTCCTTGAAATTCTTGGTGATTCAGATGGTGGGGTAAACCACTGAACCAACCTGGAAAGCCCAAAGGAAATATGAGGGTTCTCTGGGAATGTTTGGTGGGAGAACTTGTCCAGGGGCCCTTCAGCTCACACTTCTGAAGAAACTTCTGTTGTGTCTTGAAGGATGCCGGGGACATGATATGGGAGTGGTTCATGTTCAAAGCTGCTTTGAGTTGTGCTGGATTATACTGTTTTCTCTTCAGACTGAACACAAACGCACAGAGGCAGAGATGGAAAATAAGTGTTTATTTTATTTTACCAGTTGTTTTCGTCATCATGGCAATCCCTCTGTGGCGGATCTCTTTATTGAATCCTGGACGGATGGTGGACACAGAGAAAATCTACATCCAGGGTTGATCTAGCCATGCCTGTGTGTGGGGTTTGTTTAACATGTGAATGATGTTGCACACCGACAAACACGCGATCATTGATAAATCTTTGTCCTGGTCTGATGGCTGGCAAATCCCAGATGACTCGTGTCTGAGGACCTTCTCCAGCCTTCATCCACCTTCACAGCCATTGGGTTTCAAGCCATAGCCTCCTCTGCCTGATCCGCCATTGAGGTCTGCTTGAGGTTTCTTTCTTAATATCATCAGAGGGAGTTTTGCCACCTGCTTGCTCAAGAGGGTTGGTAAGGTTACACCTTACTTATGTAAAGTGCCTTGAAGCAGCTTTGTTGTTATTTGGTGCTATATAAATGAAAATAAATTGAATTGAAATTCTTGTTACACCAGAGTGCCATTAACTGTCTTGTGTTCAAGGTTCCAAGCCTTATGTACCTTGCCGTGGCCTGCTATATTTTGTGTTCCGAAGGTTTAAAAAAAGTCAGGTGTTTTTTTTATTTTATCCTTTTTATGTAATAGCATGTCAGACAAGACCATCTGGTTCACAAAGGGTTTGATGGTGGTTTGTTTGTTTAAATCCAAATGGAAGGTTCAGCTGTTCTCTCTAATAACTAAAGCTCAGTCAAAAATATTCAACCCATCCTGACCCCTTCTGTTAGTAATGGTTAAGGCCCAACCTGTCATTCTACCTGAACCTCCCAAGGTGTCTTCTCAACAACAGCATAAGCTTAAAGAGAGGTTTTAGAAGACTGACTGACATGAAAAAAATTAGTCATAGCCAAGCACCCAAACACAAGCATAGAGCTGGAATTTAAGTAGGTACATGAAAAATCAGAAGGTTTATATTCACAACCAATCTCTAACCTATGGGTATCTTGTACCTTGCATACTCACACGCCTCTAACTTAACACAGGTGGAGCCACTTACTGTAGCTGCCTAGCCTTGAGAACTAGGAGTTTTCAGGTTAAATACATGGGGATTTCACATATGTATGTGTGCACAGGTGATGACAGACCTGTCTGTTGTGAGTGGTTCACCCTCCCTGATGATCAAACCTGGCTGTAATACTCCGTATTCCCTGGCTGTGTCACCTTGGAAGCGAGGAAAGCACTCAGGTGATTATTCTCTCTCTCTGTTTGTGATTGTGGTGTGTAATGGTGTGAATAAATATAGATGTCTCCTGCACTCTGTTATGGATGAATTTCACATGGTTTTCTTAAGGGTTTATCTTGCGTTCCCCAGACTGTCATAAATTTTGCTTTGCTTCTTGATGATTCCAGGCAGTACAGTGATCTGAAGAAGTGGGTTATAAACTTACTGAGGGTAGACAAAGCATTTGTTCGAGGACTTTTTGAGAAGATGATGCACCATCAGCAGCCGAGTGATTTTTGACCATCATAAAGAGGAAGTGAAATATTAGTTCATTTGTACCACCGCAGTCTCGTGAATGGCTGCTCCCCTGTTCTGTTGATCTGACTGCTTTGTGCATTTGTATAAGTTTGGTCTTTCTGGTTCAATGCTCAACACTTCCAGTGTCTGGGTTCTTGTGGTTGATTTTCCAGTCAGGTGTGAACGACTGAATCTCAGTGAGATTGCAAAGGTGAAGAAACAGGTGAAGGCAGGTAAAACTGCAGGTATCTTTGGTATCTGAGCTGACCTTCATTTGGTGGGTAGACATGCATGTGTACAAAGTGCAGTACTGCACTGTGGAGGTAAAGCATCTATTTATTGATACAGATGCACACAGATGAATGCGTACTTGATGTACTTTATCCCTGTTTTACATTTATATACCCTCATTTTACTACATTTGAAATAACCTGCTTTTTTTGGCTTGTTGCCAGTGCTAGAATATGCATCTTTATGTGTGTGTGTGTGTGTGTGTGTGTGTGTGTGTGTGTGTGTGTGTGTGTGTGTGTGTGTGTGTGTGTGTGTGTGTGTGTGTGTGTGTGTGTGTGATATTGTTCATTTTGTCTCAAACATTTTTGCAGGCTCCGTGTCATTTGTAGCAGTTAAAGAAGCACAAGAGGCTCAGAGAGACAAATGTGAGCTTTGTGTTGCTCAGAGTGACTTGACTTGGAAGCTTTCACCATGAGTATATGTATGTGTTTGTTCATGTTTTTTGCTAATGTACATATGTTCAGATTATCCAGTGAATGCACTTGGAAGCTATGAGGTATATTTCACTCTGGAGATCATTTGTGAGCCGGCAGAACCTGTCAGGTCCATACAAGTACAATGCGCCATTCAAGTAAGCAGCAAAGTTCAACCTTGATTATTTGTGCACGTGGCTGTGGTTATGAAAAATGCATAATGCCCCCTGGACGCCTCGCTGGAGAGGTGTTCCAGGCACGTCCCATTGGGAGGAGGCCCCGGGGAAGACCCAGGACACGCTGGAGGGATTACATCTCTCGGCTGGCTTGGGAACACCTTGGGGTTCCCCCGGAGGAGCTGGGGGAGGTGTGTGTGGATCGGGAGGTCTGGGCGGCTTTGCTTGAGCTGCTGCCCCCGCGACCCGACTTCAGAAAAAGCGGAAAAAATGGATGGAATGGATGGATGGATGGCACGTGTTATAGTAGTCCCCAAAAAAGCAGGAGATTAATAGTATAGATTAATAGTATTGTTGTATAGTCCTAGTGCCTTCCCGTCTCTGAATTCTCTCTCCTTTTCCCACTAACGTACATCATGAAGTAGTGTTTTTACTGCTTAAAACTAGTGAAGAAAGGCTTAATCTCACACGGCTAGATCAAGTGACAACACTGATAAATTTAAAAAGGTGCATCACCATTAAACTGTGTGGGATTTTTTTATAGAGCTCAGTTGCTATTGAGATCCCTGTCAATAACCCAAGTGGAGAGATGCTGATAATTGATGTGCATGTGGATGGAGATGGCGTGAGTGGAAACAGCTGGATTTCAGTTCCCCCAGCAGAGATGCTCATCTACAAGGCCACATTCTCCCCTGTCAATGTAGGAAAGAGCTCTGGCAGGTAAGAACCAGGGTACATCCCAGGTCATCTTAAAACTCTTCCATTGGAGCAACTGAAGGTACAAATTCAAGTTCACTGTTGCACTGTAATCAGTTCTCCAGTTTCTGAAATTTTTACAAAGAGACAGCAGATTAAAAAAAAAAAATCAGGACAGAGTTTAAATTATGTAATACTTCATATATCCACTTGTTTGTCTTTGTCAATGCCTTGTGGGACTACTCATCGACTTTATGTCATGTATAACAGTATGTTGAGTACAGTCACTCATGACAGTTAATATAAGATAAGATGAGATGAGATTTATTGTCATTGTCATTACATGAGTGCAGCAACAATGAAATTACGTTTATACTCTAATTACCTCAGACAAAATACAGCAATTAATCCGCAATTATTAATAGTTGAACGTAATAAAGGCACGCATCAGAATTAAAGACAACGCATATACATTTGACATTGTTTATGTGCACCAAACTTGAAGCAGTCCGTCATCCGAATTGAGGCAAAGTGGGTGAAGGCTGCAGTAGGAGGGGCCTGCGCTGCCCAGTTTGGGGAGTTGAAGGCTGCAGCAGTAAAAACCGCACTGCCTTCAAGGTGACAGGGGGAGCCAGGGTGAGGGGAGTGGAGAGACACGGGGGGGGGGGGGGTAGGGATGGAGGGAGGGAGACATGCGTCATGCAGATGAGTTAAGTTATGTCAGTTTCTGTCCGTGTGTGTGTCAAGTCTGACATTGCTAGGCAACAGCGTGGGGGGGGGGGGGGGGTGTTAGATAGATAGATAAGAAGGGGGAGCCAAATTCCTTCACCAAGGCCGTAGATCGTTCTGGGGGACGAGCAGGGCATTTGACCTTCAACAGCCGATAAGGCTGCCATGTTGATGTTAGGCAGAGAGATACAGAATTCCATTTACTGCACCTCTGACTGTCATGAGTCCAAATTTATGATGAATATTCTCCAGTCTTCAGCAGCACATTCCTTTGCAGTGCAGCAATATGCTCCAAGATGGTATCCATTGTGCATTTGAGTACAAGAGTTAAAGCAGCCTGAGATTGCTGCCTTGCCCAAGACAGGCAGGTGAGGAACAGGGTTTGCTCCATGACTTCAGTCCCATTTTGGTTCATGCTGTGAAATATAATATGCAGTTATATACAAAATTGTGGATATTTTATTTTTCATCACATCAACTCAAACAATATTCAGACTTCTATATACAAAGGGTCCCTTTTTCCACCTGGCGCAAAACAGCATACAACACAGTGCAAATATTACTGCTTATTTCCACCCAATGCCAGACAATATTCATGCCCAGCACCCACACTGTGTCAAAAACATAGACAATACCAAGCTAATTCGTGCACATTTTGCATCTAGTTGTCTAAAAATGATGTGTAGTCTGTGCTGGTGCTTTGATAGGAACTTCTTTCGGTTTCTTTCTGATTTGACACAAGTTTTACACCAGGTGCCCTCCTTGACACAGCTTTATTAGATGGAGAATGGGCAGGGGTGGACTCAAATCAGGAACCTTCTGTTTTTGAAAAAGTGGCCTAACCACTTGGCCAGTGATGTGTATGTCTTTATTTAAAGTGCGCAAACACTCAGATGCACCTTACATAAGTTGGTTCATCACACATTCTGTGCACTGGGATGTGCAGTAGTACATAATAGGCCATGCAACCATGTGGAGCATCAGTCCAGCCCCATGGCACCAGTGCCCTGATAGTTCTCGCCTCTTAAGCAGCAGTGTGCACTTGGAGATACTCCAGATGGATTTGTACCATGCGCCGCTCGCCCAACCTCAAAATGGAGCCTTAAAATTTTAATAAGTGTTGTCATGGTGAAAGATAACTACTATTATGATTTTGATTCAATAAAAAATGTGAAACCTCAACAGCTTATTGCAGGGGGAAGCAGGATATGGAAAAAAGATTTACACGTTACTGACTATTCCTTATAGTTACACTAATCTTTATGAAATATACTGTTGTGTGGGCTGCTGAAGAGGAGGTACTGCTGGCCCACCACCAGAGGGCGTCCTGCCTGAAGTGCGGGCTTCAGGCACGTGAGGGCGCCGGAGCACCGGGAGTGGCAGCTGTCACTCATCAACAACACCAGCTGTCACTCATCATCATCATCCACACCTCCATAAGAGCCGGGCAGCATCTTCACCTCACTGCCGAGAAATCGTCTACCGATAAGTAAACGTCTCAGCCTTTGGTATCATACAGTGGTAACGTTTTTACTTCTGTACTGACTGACATTATTCTGAGTTTGCAGACTGTTAAGTGTTACTTCAGGATCTGTACAAGCTCCGTGATTGAGAGGTGGAGGTGCTTTCCACCTTTATGTTGAACTGTTTGCTGGGTGTTCACACACCCACCATCACCTGTCTGTTCTTCCTGCCAGCAGTACCCGATCTGACAGCCGGAGGCAGTGGCCACCTGGGGACCCAGTGCTTGGTGGCTCCAGGATTGCTTCAGGTCCGGTGGAGTGGAAGGCGTGTGGGATCTGGCTCTTTTCTGGACGGGCGTCTCCTATCCTCGAGCCTGCTCACACACCACCGTAACTTATTTGACTGTTGATCTCAATTGTGTTGTCTGTTGCTCTGTTGTGCACATTCACAACATTAAATTGTTATATTTGGCTTATTCCATTGTCCGTTCATTTGCACCCCCTGTTGTGGGTCCGTGTTCCTACACTTTTCACAACAGGATTTCTCAGCCAGCGTCATGGATCCCGAGGGGCGTCAACCATCGCTTGAACCGCCAATGGAAGCACAGGGTGCACAGGCGTCGGCAGGAGGCGTGTTAGGAGAGCTGCAGCAAATCTTAACCGCCTTCACTGCTCGGTTGGATTTAGTAACCGAGCAGAACGTCATACTCAATCGGAGGATGGAGGCTCTCACCGCCCAGGTGGAAGCGTGCACTCCAGGCGCTGCTGCAGCATCTCCTCCAGCCGACCGAGCACTAAATACAGACATTCCAGTGGTGATTCAACGAACCCCCCCCCCCCCCGAAGCATACAAAAGCCCACTGGAACCGTACGGAGGTTGTGTCGAGACGTGCGCGGACTTCTTAATGCAGTGCTCGCTCGTCTTTGCACAACGTCCCGTCATGTACGCGTCAGATGCCAGCCGGGTGGCGTATGTCATCAATTTGCTTCGAGAAGAGGCACGCGCCTGGGCTGCGGCGCTCTGGGAGCAAAACTCACGGCTCCTAACAACATATACTGGGTTTGTGAGGGAGTTTAAACAAGTGTTTGATCATCCCAATAGAGGTGAGACCGCTTCGACTGTGCTGCTGTCTATGAGACAGGGACGTCGGAGTGCAGCCGAGTACGCCGTTGACTTCCGCATCGCGGCTGCGAGGTCCGGCTGGAATAACGTTGCACTCCGCGCCGCCTTCATAAACGGACTGTCTCCGGTCCTGAAGGAGCACCTGCTGGCTAAGGATGAGCCGCGGGATTTTGACGGGCTTGTCGACCTGGTTATACGGTTAGACAACCATTTAGAAGAACACCGTCGGGAGCGGGGTGAAAGGTGTGGCCGGGCACGAGCCGTCCCTCTTTCTTCCGGGTCCGAAAGGGTGCCGCCGTCTCCACGCTCCACAGTCAGAGAGCTCCGTGGAACCACAGCTCCCCCTGCTGACGAAGCTGTGGACACGAGCAGGGCCAAAGTAAAATCACATGACAGACAACGGAGGCTGGCTCGCGGGGAGTGTTTTTTCTGTGGCTCTGATGAGCACATACAAAGAAACTGCCCCAAATGGTTAAACTTCAACGCCCGCCCTTAGAGACTGGGTTAAGGGTGGGCCATAACAGCCACGCGGGAAAAGCCCATAGATCAGCACGCATCCCAGTGACGATCCTTTGTGGGGATCTTACCCTTCACGCCCCAGCACTGGTGGACACGGGATCTGAAGGGAATCTGCGGGACAGCAGATGGGCCAGGGAGGTAGGGCTCCCTCTAGTGGCACTACCTTCCCCATTGAAGGTACGGGCACTAGATGGCACCCTTCTCCCATTAATCACACATCAGACACAACCAGTGACATTGGTGGTGTCTGGAAATCACAGGGAGGAAATTGTGTTTTATATAACACCTTCTACCTCCCGAGTGATTTTGGGGTTTCCATGGATATTAAAGCACAATCCGCGGATTGATTGGCCATCTGGGGTAGTAACGCAGTGGAGCGACACCTGCCACCGGGAATGTTTAGGATCCTCGGTTCCACCCGGTGTGACAGCTAATGAGGAGGTTAAAGTCCTCCCCAATCTGTCAGCGGTGCCTGAGGAGTACCATGATCTTGCTGACGTCTTCAGCAAAGATCTGGTACTCACTCTTCCCCTGCACCGTCCATACGATTGTGCCATTGATTTGATCCCATGCGCTGAGTACCCGTCCAGCAGGCTGTACAACCTCTCTCGTCCTGAGCGCGAATCAATGGAGACCTACATCCGGGACTCCTTAGCTGCCGGACTGATCCGGAACTCCACCTCCCCGATGGGTGCAGGTTTCTTTTTTGTGGGCAAGAAAGACGGCGGACTCCGTCCATGCATAGACTACAGAGGGCTGAACGAAGTCACGGTTCGTAATCGATACCCGCTGCCTCTGTTAGATTCTGTGTTCACGCCCCTGCATGGAGCCCAAATTTTTACCAAATTGGATCTTAGAAATGCGTACCACCTGGTTCGGATCCGGAAGGGAGACGAATGGAAGACGGCATTTAACACCCCGTTAGGTCACTTTGAGTACCTGGTCATGCCGTTCGGCCTCACCAATGCGCCCGCGACGTTCCAGGCATTGGTTAATGACATCTTGCGGGACTTCCTGCACTAGTTCGTCTTCGTATACCTGGACGACATCCTCATCTTCTCCCCGGATCCTGAGACCCATGTCCAGCATGTACGTCAGGTCCTGCAGCGGTTGTTGGAGAACCGGCTGTTTGTGAAGGGCGAGAAGTGCAAGTTCCACCGCGCTTCTTTGTCTTTCCTGGGGTTCATCATCTCCTCCAACTCCGTTGCACCCGATCCGGCCAAGGTTGCGGCGGTGAGGGATTGGCCCCAACCGACGAGCCGTAGGAAGCTGCAATAGTTCCTCGGCTTTGCAAATTTCTACCGGAGGTTTATTAAGGGTTATAGCCAGGTAGTTAGCCCCCTGACGGCCCTGACCTCCACTAAAGTCCCCTTCACCTGGTCGGATCGGTGCGAAGCCGCGTTTAGGGAGTTGAAACGTCGGTTCTCGTCTGCACCCGTTCTGGTGCAGCCCGATCCCAATCGCCAGTTTGTTGTTGAAGTGGATGCCTCTGACTCAGGGATAGGAGCCATGCTGTCCCAGAGCGGAGAGTCCGACAAGGTTCTCCATCCATGTGCCTATTTTTCCTGCAGGTTGACCCCGGCGGAGCGGAACTATGACGTCGGCAATCGGGAACTTCTTTCGGTGAAAGA
The DNA here is from genome assembly GCF_902500255.1 of Thalassophryne amazonica. Lineage (NCBI taxonomy): Eukaryota > Metazoa > Chordata > Actinopteri > Batrachoidiformes > Batrachoididae > Thalassophryne > Thalassophryne amazonica. The sequence continues at coordinate 155,252,593 of NC_047103.1, read as the reverse complement.
GGCTGTTGAGGAGTGGAGACACCTGTTGGAGGGAGCTGCGGTACCATTTACGGTTTTCACGGACCATCGGAACCTGGAGTACATTCGGACCGCCAAGCGTCTGAACCCCAGGCAAGCCCGCTGGTCACTGTTCTTCGGGCGATTTGACTTCCGGATTACCTACCGTCCCGGGACTAAGAACCAGCGATCTGATGCCCTGTCCCGGGTCCATGAAGAGGAGGTCAAGATCGAGCTGTCAGATCCACCGGAACCTATCATCCCCGAGTCCACTATCGTGGCAGCCCTCACCTGGGACGTGGAGAAGACCGTCCGGGAGGCCCTGACACAGAACCCGGACCCGGGGACCGGCCCAAGGAACAGACTCTACGTTCCACCAGAAGCCAGAGCTGCTGTCCTGGACTTCTGTCACGGGTCCAAGCTCTCCTGTCACCCAGGGGTGCGAGGAACCGTGGCAGTGGTCAGGCAGCGCTTCTGGTGGGCGTCCATGGAAGCCGATGTCCGGGAGTATGTCCAGGCCTGCACCACCTGTGCCAGGGGAAAGGCAGACCAGCAACGGGCACAGGGTCTCCTCCAGCCATTACCTGTGCCCCACCGCCCCTGGTCCCACATCGGCCTGGACTTCGTCATGGGCCTCCCGCCGTCCCAGGGCATGACCACCATCCTCACGATAGTGGACCGGTCCTCCAAGGCGGCCCACTTCGTGGCCCTCCCGAAGCTCCCGACGGCCCAGGAGACTGCAGACCTCCTGGTCCACCACGTCGTGCGTCTGCATGGGATTCCATCCGATGTCGTCTCTGACCGTGGTCCCCAGTTCTCCTCGCAAGTCTGGAGGAGTTTCTGTAGAGAACTGGGGGCCTCCGTGAGCCTCTCGTCCGGGTACCATCCCCAGACCAACGGACAGGTAGAGCGGGCCAACCAGGACTTGGAACAGGCCCTTCGCTGTGTGACCTCGGCGCACCCAACGGCCTGGAGCAACCATCTGGCCTGGATCGAGTACGCACACAACAGTCAAGTCTCGTCTGCCACCGGCCTCTCCCCGTTTTGAGGTGTGTTTGGGGTACCAGCCCCCACTGTTCCCGCTAGTGGAGGGAGAGGTCGGAGTGCCCTTGGTCCAGGCCCATCTGAGGCGGTGCCGTCGGGTGTGGCGCTCTGCCCGCTCTGCCCTGTTCAAAGCCCGGACGAGGGCCAGGGCCCATGCAGACCAGCCCGGGCAGGAGGTTTTGCTGTCAACAAAGGACATCCCATTACAGGTGGAATCTCACAAACTGAAGGATCGGTACATTGGCCCTTTCCCCATCATCAAGGTCCTCAGTCCTGCCGCGGTGAAGCTGAGGCTGCCAGCTTCACTGCGAATCCATCCAGTATTTCATGTCTCCCGGGTCAAGCCTCACCACACCTCTTCCCTCTGTGCCCCCGGACCAGCGCTGCCTCCTGCCCGGATCATCGACGGGGAGCCTGCGTGGACAGTTCGCCAGCTCCTGGACGTCCGTCGTAAGGGCCGGGGGTTCCAGTATCTCGTGGACTGGCAGGGTTATGGACCCGAAGAGCGCTCCTGGGTGAAGAGGAGCTTCATCCTGGACCCGGCCCTCCTGGCCGACTTCTACTCCCGTCACCCGGACAAGCCTGGTCGGGCGCCAGGAGGCGCCCGTTGAGGGGGGGGTCCTGTTGTGTGGGCCGCTGAAGAGGAGGTACTGCTGGCCCACCACCAGAGGGCGTCCTGCCTGAAGTGCGGGCTTCAGGCACGTGAGGGTGCCGGAGCACCGGGAGTGGCAGCTGTCACTCATCAACAACACCAGCTGTCACTCATCATCTTCACCTCACTGCCGAGAAATCGTCTACCGATAAGTAAACGTCTCAGCCTTTGGTATCATACAGTGGTAATGTTTTTACTTCTGTACTGACTGACATTATTCTGAGTTTGCAGACTGTTAAGTGTTACTTCAGGATCTGTACAAGCTCCGTGATTGAGAGGTGGAGGTGCTTTCCACCTTTATGTTGAACTGTTTGCTGGGTGTTCACACACCCACCATCACCTGTCTGTTCTTCCTGCCAGCAGTACCCGATCTGACAGCCGGAGGCAGTGGCCACCTAGGAACCCAGTGCTTGGTGGCTCCAGGATTGCTTCAGGTCCGGTGGAGTGGAAGGCGTGTGGGATCCGGCTCTTTTCTGGACGGGCGTCTCCTATCCTCGAGCCTGCTCACACACCACCGTAACTTATTTGACTGTTGATCTCAATTGTGTTGTCTGTTGCTCTGTTGTGCACATTCACAACATTAAATTGTTATATTTGGCTTATTCCATTGTCCGTTCATTTGCGCCCCCTGTTGTGGGTCCGTGTTCCTACACTTTTCACAACATATACACTGAAAAAAGAGAATGTTTGAACCAACTTAAAAAAGTGTTACAGTTTATAAAAACCCAAATGAATTAAGTTGTTTGAACTTAAGTTTGTAAGTTAGAGTTGATTTAACTTTCAAACTTAAACTCAAACAACTTAATTCATTCAGTTTTAAGTTGGTTCAAACATTCTCTTTTTTCAGTGTATAAAGTCAACATGTTTTTATATTGTCTGGAATTTGTTGTGGAAGTTTGTTGTCACTTTTAGATTAAAAAGCATTTTTAAAAATTGTATTAGAATCCAGCATTTTTTTTTGTTTTAAACTTTGCCAATTTGTGTTGTAAATAATAAAATGTTATTTGTCATAGGGCAGTTAAACCTGCTAAACCTTTTCATACAAGTGCACAATACAGTGTACAACTCTGTGACAGTGGTTCATGATTGTGTTTGTGTTTTTTTTTTTCCTGTTTTTTGGTAGTGTGATTTTCCAGTCGCAGCTTGTGGGGGAGTTCTGGTACCATCTGGAGCTTTATGCTGTTCCTTCTCCAGTCGTTACTGGACAGCCGATCCAGAGTCGACCGGTCAAATAAGTGCACCTTACTCACAGCTTCTGGCCTGAAAATGAGGCCTTAATTTACAAAGTATAAGATAATTTTGTTGGCATTCATATGTAGCTGAATATACATAGTGAGAGGAGATGCAGTTATTGCCAATTGACACATTCAGATATAACTACACAAGTATCAAGTCTGAGGATTTAAACATTGTGTTGATTGCACTAAATGACACAATAAATTAATAAATAAATAAATGCAATGATAAACATGATATACAGGTTTTTGTTTTTGTTATTTTGGTCAAGAAATTGTTAAACATTAGTGTCAAACAAAAATGGGTTGTTTGTGTTTTCTCAAAAAATAACTCAACTCAATAAATAAATAAATGGATGTTTATTTTGCTTTTCTCATTTGTGTTATCAGTTATGCTTTTTGTCATGTTTGTTCTTCTTATACCTCGTTTACCACCTTGTTTTCCGAGTTTTGTTGATGTTTGTGCCTAGTTCTTAGTTATGTTATTTTGTCCTCATGCCCCTCCGAGTACGTTCCCACTCCACAGCCCTGCACCTGCTATTGTCTTTGTTTCTCACTTTGTTTCTGTCTGCTTTGTGTTTTCATTTACTCACTCTTGGCACCTCTTCACGCATCTTTGTGTCTTACCTCACTTCACCTTGTGTTGTCATTCCTCACTTTCTTGCACCATGTATCATCTTTGTTCATTAACCACGCCTCCTTTCTGGATTGTTCCTCACGTGCACCTTGTTAACTCCTGCCTTATTTAAACACTTCCCTGCCAGTTTGTAGTCGTTAGTACACATCCTAGCTCTCGTATCCAGTCCTGTTTCGCCTAGCCGTGTGTTTTGAAATTTGCTCTGTTTTTTGACTACACTTTTCGCCTCATCGCTGATGTGGCCAGTCGCAGATTGTTGGCATAGACCGTCAGCCAATCAGAATGAGCCTGTCAGCAAGGCGTGGTAGGCACAGAGCTCCAGCCAATCAGAAAGCAGGGATTTGTTCTCTTTCACAATTGAACGCAGGGAGTGAGTGGGTTCGAATCCAGCAGTGCACACAGACGTCACATCTGCATTTTACTTTTTTAAACTTCATTTTGAAAAAAATGTTGCTGAATTATAATAGTGTATATCATAAAATCTAATCTTGACCTAATTTTAAACAGTTTTTAGCCTTTCATCACCAGTGATGCCGGTAACGCGTTACTCTAATCTGACCACTTTTTTAGTAACGAGTAATCTAACGCGTTAATCTTTCCAAATCAGTAATCAGATTAAAGTTACTTCTCCATGTCACTGTGCGTTACTATTATTTTTCATTGTGGGTCGATAGCAGCATTAAACTTGGTCCGTGGGCAGGAGGTCGGGGTTCGACTGAGCTGCCCACTTTAAGTGAGCTGTGAGCTTTTCATCCACGGTTTTTTGCAGCTGCTCGACTCGTCCTCACCTCTTAAAGCGCGGTGATCAGCACATCTGCACTGAGCTTTGCAAAGACATTTTTATACTTTTTTCCTCCTTTATCTAGAATTCTGAGCTGAGCCGCTTCGTATCGTCTCGTTAAAAACAGCTGATCCTCCGCGACGCGTCAACAACTTACACTATTTTCCACTCAAATTCACCTGAACTCTCTTTCTGAGGACCACATGATGTGAAAACGCAATAAAACTTTCTTACCTGTAAGTCTGGTCCTGTTTTCTGCATAAATAAATAAATGTTATCCATTCTTTGTGCTCAAACGCCAAAGCAGGGGCGAATCCAGAAGGAATGGGGGCGTGGGGCAAGGATGTCCCCCCCCCTCACAACACCCCTAGATTAAAGGTCCAGTTTTGAAGCTTTTTTTTTTTTTTTTTTTTAATACAACTACTAATATTGCTTAAAATAATCATTTCGACAAGTAAAATGTTTAGAGAGAATTTAAATGTTAGAAAAATGTTAGAATTTAATAGTTACATTTATAAACAATGTAGCAGGGGTGGTGGCCAAGTGGTTAATGCGCTTGGTTTCAGTTCAGAAGGTTCCGGGTTCAAGTCCCACCCCTGCCACATTTCTCCATGTAATGTGGAGTTGCGTCAGGAAGGGCATCCGGCGTAAAACTTGTGCCAATTCAACATGCAGATCCACCTTGGATTTGCTGTGGCGACCCCAAGTGCAAACAAGGGAGCAGCCGAAGGGACTTACTTTACATTTATAAACAATGTAGGTTTGAAATTGCAAGTTTTACTGTTACAGTGCTGTCAACAGTTAAATATGAGGTCAAGAAAGAGGTCTTTATTTTACTTTTTATAAAACAAGTATTTATTTTCATTGAAGTCAAGAAAGGGTGACTATAAAGTGAGTTTTGGCAAAACAGGTATCATTGTCATGTTGACGTGGGTTGTTGTCGGCAGCTGGGGAAAGTAACTAAAAAAGTAACTAGTAATCTAACTTAGTTTTACAATTGAGTAATCAGTAAAGTAACTAAGTTACTTTTCAAGGAGTAATCAGTAATTGGATTACTTTTTCAAAGTAACTGTGGCAACACTGTTCATCACTGTGTTACTAGTGGGATGAACTGACCAACTGAGATATGTTTTCTTTGATCTGCAAATGTTTATACAGTAAAATAGATTGCTATAAATAGACATCTTCATCACCTGTTTATAGGAAAGGGAGTGTTTATTTGTATATTTACACTAAATATCTGCTTTAAACACCACCACTATATGCAGCACAGTAATTAAATAGCAATAAAAGCATTTTTATATACAAATATTTATTTTTACCCTGTGACGGGTAATTGGCTTATTGTAAAGATAACCAAAATATCAGTGGTTAAGTCATAAAAACACGAGAAATTATTAAAAGTCAATATAATGATATTTATTTTGTCAAATATAAGCTATTTACATGTACACAAACATACCTATTTGAAAAAAAAAAACACGGCACAGTCATAATTTTGTTGTGAAAGTGTAGTGACACGGACCCACAACAGGGGGCGCAAATGAACGGACAATAGAAGGAGTCAAATTTGAACACTTTACTGTTGTGAATGCCACAACCATATACAGCAGATTATAGAATGATACAAAGTCAATGGATAAAGGTGTCGTGTGGGCAGGCTCAACGATAGGAGACGTCCGTCTAAAGAAGAACCAGAACCACACGATTTCCTCCGCCACCGAACCCGAAGGATACTGGAGCCGCCAGGTCCCGAATCCCCCAGGTGGCCACCGTCTCCGCGTGTCGGATCTGGTACTGCTGGCGAAGAGCAAAGACAGTCAAGTGTGGGTGTGTGTACACCCAGTAACAACAACGGTGGGAATTCCACCTCCACCTCAAATCACACACTCGTGCAGCTCCTGTTTCAGCACTTATCTGGAAAGAGTGAGAGGCGAAGACGTCGGCACTCTCACAAACCACCAATCAGCGGACAAGGCTCCACAGGAAAGCGGCTGCAAAAAGAGGTCAGACTAAGATACAGTTAAGTTTATGGCTGAGAATATTACCTCCTTAGAAGAACGATATCTCGGCGACGTGGTGGAGGTGTCATCCTGCTTTTATCTGGGGTGAAGTGCAGATGATCGGTGACCTCGGCTGTTCCTGTGAGGTGGCAGCGCCCTCTCGTGCCTGAAGCCCGCACTTCAGGCAGGGCTCCCTCTGGTGGTGGGCCAGCAGTACCTCCTCTTCTCGTGGCCCACACAACAAATTTCACACAATATGAATATATTTTCAGATTTATATACAACAAAGACATTTTCTAAACACTTTCTAACTCTCCTTTCTAACACCTGCATTTTTTTTTTTTTTTTTTTTTTTATCAAATTATGACAATTTGGCTAGTGGGTGGTTACCTGACTTAGTCTCAGGCAGAGTCATCAAAAATGCAGAACCTGAAGCTGCATCAGAGTTGACAGAAGAAGCTGCAGAGGAAGCCAGAGCAACAGCAGCAGTGGTGGTGGTAGCTGTTGATGTAGTAGAAGGAGTATGGAACATAGGGTTGAGAGATGAGAAGCTGAAGAGCCTGGTGGGAGCAGTGGAAGCAGTAGGAGCAGTAACAGTAGACGAAGCAGTGGTGGTAGCAGATGTTTTAATCGCTGCCGAAAGCCTGAAGAGCCTGGTGGGAGCTGAGGAGGATGGCGGGTCAGGCTCTAATGCTGCAGCAGATAGAGCAGAGTGAGAGGGTGTTGCGGCTGCACTGTGGGCTGTGTCCTTCCTGCTCTTGTATTTGTCCCAGTCTAAAGGGACAGGGTGACAGTCTGCTTCTGTGTATTCCAGGCCAAACCTCTCCCCTGTGTCTTCAGTAGAGAGATGCAGCGCTGGGTACTTCTCCTCTCCAGTGACACGTTTGGACACAATGTTTAATGAGTGAATAAGAGCAGGGTTAAACACAGGTAGGAGGCGCACACCGGGCTGCTTCAGGTCAACCAGGCGCTGATAATTCCAGCGGCACACTCCTGTCAGTCCCTGAGCCTGGAACAACTCTGGTGACACTTGTGTTCCTGTCACCCATTGTGACAAGTGGTGGCCCTCCTGCTGAGAGGTGCCTCGGATTGGGATCCAGACAGGGACTTTGGCGGGCTCACCTGGCACATGGTTGAGTTGGATGGTTCCTCCATGGCGGTAAAGAATGCCTCCCTCCACCTCTGTATCACTGAGGCACCTGCGGAGTATGTGAACCCTCTGTATCCTCCAGGTTTTCAGCATTGAGGGTTTGAAAAGATAGACACAGTTTGGGTCTGTGGCCATGTGGAAGTGTTTGAACACCCCCTCTACTCTCTGGATCAGCTCCCTGGGCTGAGGAATCTTCACCCTGCAGTGCTCACGGATGTGCTGCTTGGTGGGATTTGCAGGCTGGATGCCACAGAAGTCATATGCATCTTTAAGCCTCTGCAGGTCATCCTGGTCCACCACAGAGAAGGCAGCTGACAGGAACTGTGCAAATGAGCTGTACAGAGGGTGATGTTCAGAGATACACTCACGGAGGAACCGTCTCATACAGTGAAACAAGTCCAGCTTGAAGGTAATGGCACTGTTGTAGTGTATTCTTGATGCACTTGAACTTAACATGTTCCCTGAAGTGGCCTCAGTAACAATGGCATCTGTTGTTGTCCACAAGTCCCAGGTCAAATGTTCCCCGATCAAACGTGGTCTTCCCACACCTGCAGACACGACACAAGGCTGAGCACAGTCTCCAGAGCATGGCAAGGAGTAATTTTTCAGCCGTGCCATCAGGTAGTCACTCTCCGGCTTCCAAATAAAAAAGGGGTGGAGCCGAAAGTATTTGGGAGAGGGCATATAGCGGACACTGTCAATCAGTTCAGGCTGGGGAGGTAAGCGCCACAAGGAGAAGGTCTTCATAGGATTGCTGACAGGACGGGAGCCTGGCCACAGACCCATAGTCTCCAGCTCCACCTTCATCCACATCTTCTGCTGATGGGAGCAGTTCCACTGGCTGAGCTCCTGCTCAGTAAGAAGCAGCGGAGGTTGTGGTCTGTTGGCTGCAGCTGTGGGCTGGACTGGAGCAGGAGCTAAATGATAAAAAAAAAATAAAAAAATATTACAACACCATTTATATTTTTCTGTGCACTTAAAACATTTCTCCACCCAATAAATAAGCCCATACATATACAATATGAGAAGAGCATATTCTAACTAATGTATTAACTAATACATTAGTTAGAAAATGCTCTTTTCATATTGTATATGTGGACTGATAAATTAATATATGAATATGTTAATATGGTGTCCATATAGACTCACTTGTAAATTTAATTCAATTAGGGTAGGAACATGTCTCTGAACCTGTTGGTTGCTGCACCTCTCCCACTACTGCTGGTGATGACAAAGCTGAAAGACAAATCCCAAATATGTTCATTAAAAATACACAAAAATCAGCTCTAATACCTGACAGTAAGTAGAACTTACTCATATCTGTATACTCGGGTGTTGTTGAAATGCTGAGCACTGTTCCTCATCTTCTTCCATTTCTTAAAAAATAAATACATAAAAATACACTTACTGAAATTGTTAATGCCTTGCCATGATTTAGTGCCTCTTCTACATGTGATGCTGATGAAATCCCTTCTGTCTATTAAGAAGTCTGCATACATTCTAGTGTATATAGTGTTTACTCATTACTCATTCTGCCTATTTACTTTAATAATTATTTCAAAGACTAAATAAGTGCTGTGTAATGTGGAAAAATGCACTTCAACAATTTGAAGCTTTTTACTCACCCATGGGTTCAGCAGATGAGACAGAGGTGGTGTGGACAGAGGGAGGGTGGATGGGAGTGGAGGACACAGGACACACCTTCGCGCTGTCCAATAGAAACGAGGCGTCGGGCCAAAATACGGAAGACTGCAGTCCAGTCAGACGACAGCACCTTAAACACAAAGCTAAGAGAACACAACGTCCTATTTCTCAGCACTAAACCAACAGGATACTAATATCGCACTTTTGACAATTCATTAGTTAATTACAATAACCCCCAATGTTTATCACTTTAAAGGAGCTAAACTGCACACATATCTTCATGTCCTCGTTAGTATAGTGGTGAGTATCCCCGCCTGTCACGCGGGAGACCGGGGTTCGATTCCCCGACGGGGAGAATTGTACTTTTTTTTTTGCCATCTTCGCCTCAACCAACAACTACATTTTTTTAAAGCATTTACTCTCTCCAGCAGAACGGCATCTGTGCTCTTCTTCGGTGTCTTTGGCTTCTACTCATCGACGAAAAAAAATAAACAGCCCAAACCATTTGGAATATTAAATATTATTTATAATATTATTTGTATTATTTATTAATTACTTATTAATATTCTGGAATACTATTTACATTTACATAGCCAGCTTTTGTAGCAAGTCGATGTCTGCACATTTTACACATGGCAAAATCTGATATGAAGTATAGATTTGGACAGGGTTGGTACAACTTCATCCCATTCCAAATTGTTAGGAAGATTTGGCCTTGCATCAGGTATATGCTTTTCTGAACATGATTTTTTTTTTCTTTTTCTTGACAGAACTGTTGTCAACTTTGAGTGTGTGTGTGTGTGTGTGTGTGTGTGTGTGTGTGTGTGTGTGTGTGTGTGTGTGTGGTGGTAGTAGGGGGGTTGTGAACAGATCATAAACATTATGCCTTATATGATTAAACAGAAAAACATTTCACATTTCAGAGCTAACTAATCATCCAATCCCAAAGAGTTGGGACAGCCTGAACTATGCACGGGTGCACATGCACATACAGCTATGTTCAAAATAATGTGTTAAAAAGTGAGTAAAACTCAAAATCCAATAGCTTTTATTTCCATGCACTCAAATGCATTGGGTACACTGCACATTCTATTCCAAATCACAACATGAAGAAACATTTATCAAATTTGTTATTACTTTACAGAAAATGAAGGAATATTAGGCTGTTCAAAAAAAAAAAAAAAGGTGTCTGCATTTTTCTCTGTTACCCTTACAGGTGACACTTATTTAAGGATGAAGGCAGTAAATGTTGTACATGCTGGTTGTTGTGCATTTCTCTCTGCAAATCTGAGTAAAATGAGTCAGTCCAGACATTGTTCAGAAGAACAGCATACTTTGATTAAAAAGTTAATGGGAGAGGGGAAAAACATATAAAGAAATGCAGCTAAAATGATCTCAAATGCTTTAAAATGGCAACAAAACCAGAAAGACATGGAAGAAAAACAGAAAACCACCATTCAAATGGATCAACGGATAACCAGAATGGCAAAGACAGCCAATGATCAGTTCCAGGGTCAAAGAAGGTCTAAATTTACTTGCGAGTACTGTAATAATTAGAAGACGCCTATGTAAAGCCAAGCTATGGGCAAGAACCTCCCACAAAGTCCCATTGCTAAAACAAAAGACACGTGCTGAAGAGGTTACAATTTGACAAGAACACAATGACTGGCCTAAAGAGAAATGGCGCAATGTTCTGTGGACTGATGAAAGCAAGACTGTTGTTTCGGGGACTAGCAGCCACAGTGTGTGTGTGATAAAGTTCATTTTTTTGCACAGAATTATGATAGCTATACAAATTTCGGCAATGAATCACCATCGGTTTGTTTATAGCTTTGTTTGAAAATTTAAAGTAACGCACGTGTCGTATATGTGCTGTTGACATAGAAAACCATTCTGTTGCTTACAATTAGTTCATTGTGGCCACATCATTCTTTACATGTGAGGATTATACTCAACTGATGTTCCTTAAATAAAAACTACATAGATTTTGTTTGTTGCAATTGATCGTAACGTATGTACTGAAATTAGTTTTTTTTCGTCAATTACTTAAAAAAAAAAAAAACACCAGATAAGCTTGTTGTTACTATAGTAGTTGAATATAAACTTGGGGTCAAGGAACATTTTGCACCAAATTTCAAGTCTCTGTGCAACAGTTCTTGAGATATGAAATTATCTGTGATTTTTGAATTTGATACTTTACCTGAATACAATAGAAAACTTGTAAGGTGACACCACAAAAGCTGTTTCTGAGCAAACACCAAGAAATGAAGAGGAACTGTGGAAAGTAGTGCAATCATCCTGGGCTGGAACACCTGTTCACAGGTGCTAGAAGTTGGTTGATTCCATGCAACACAGATGTGAAGCAGTTCTCAGAAATGGTGGTTATACAACTAAATGTTAGTTCAGTGATTCACAGGAAAGATACATCTTCAAGCACATTTCAGTTTATACAGTAAATGTTTGATGTAAAAAAAAGCTTTTTTTTTTGAAGAGCCCAATATTCTTTTATTCACTTTCAGTAGTAAAGTAATAAATTTGATATAATTTTCCTTCATGTTTCGATGAAGGATAGACTGTACAATGTTCCCAACAGATCTGCTTGTATGGAAATAAAAGCAATATACTCACTTTTTCAACACTTACTACTTTGAACACAACAAACAGTTGCAATACCAGGGCTTCAGTAATGAATTCAACCAATACACATGTACAGAGAGAGATAGATGAGATCCAGATATGTGGATACATTACTTGAATTATTCACAGAATTGTTGAAATCCTTGTATCGCATATTTCTGGAGGGACTGACTTCTATCTTATTGCAGACAGTATGAATCTAGGATGTGACATGTTTTGTGTCAGCTTCATTTGTTAATTTAGACCAATTCCTGCATTAAAAGACCTGAAACACCCATTAAAAAAAAAAAGCAAAGCTGGAACGGGACAATTTTTTCAAAATATAAAGATCAAATTATCTTTTACCGCCACTTTTCTTGAGACAAGTCAGAGGATGAATACACAGAACATTCACAAATCACTGAATATGTCTTTATTCACTCATCTCCTTCCAGCATGGTGTACCTGACATTTATTTTGTATTAAATGCTCATGTATCCATCCCTTGATTTGCCTCACGAAAACTGGCAATAAAAGATGAAGCCGACTCCACAAAACATGGAACCTCTTGGGTTCATTCTGTCTGCAGTGAAACAGAAGTCAAAGACATCACTGATTTTTTTTTTTTTTTGTATTTTTCATATGATCCCAGCTTTTTCAAATTTGGGGTTGTAGTTCAAATTTGCTAGAATCTACATCATAGCACTGGGGCTCTCCCATATTTCATCATCATAAATGTAAGAAGTTGATGTAATTTTATTTGTGGCCATCAGCTCGGGGCTGCGACAGTCTTTGACAGTTGTCTTTTTGGGACTTTGGATGCCATCACCTGCACTTTGTGCCGAGTCCACAGCAGGATTCTTGCATTGTGCTGAGTCAGTTTGTTTACTCTGTAGGTTGTTATCTTGGCTGTGCCTTTCCCCTGACATTTCAGCCATGTTATAGTCAACCACATTACATTTGGATTCCACAGCTTCACTCATTCCTGCAGAATCCCGGACGCCTTCCTCTGACGTGGCTTCACATGTAACAGCACCTTCTCCTGAACCTCGCTGTCCGTTGAGCAGAAAAGCACTCTGGAACACAGTGTTCTTTTCCTCTGATGGGTTTTCATGATCTGCAGCTGTGACGATCGGTGCCTCTTTGCTCACCTCCTGGTCCCGAGAGCTGCTCTCCAACCCAAAAAAGTCATTTCGGACGATGTATCGAACACACTGTAGGAGGACATTCCTCTCATGGCGGATATCTGGAGCAAGTAACTGAACAGAGGCGAAGAAAACAGAAAAGCCGATAAGTGATTAGAACATTTAAGAAAGTTCAGGGAATTACGTGGATTCGTACCATCTCCAGCAGAGTGGGGCGACGTTTCTGAGTTGGCACAGTGCTTTGGCCTCCCCTTTTGCCTCTCCTTCCTTTTCTTTTGAGAGGCTGGTGAAGCGTAGGTCCAAGCTGGGGGTCTCTGGACGTTTCGGTGTCTCTACTGGTTCCTCTGTCCTGTGAGGTTGGTGGTATCTGGCTCAGAAGTTTTTGATTCTCTTGCACAAGCTCTCTGGCTCTCTGAATGGGGGTGACTGGAACAGGTGGAGAAAATAATGACAATCTCTTCAAGTTAATGAGAAACTATCAGTTTGCCACTGCTGAGTTACACCACGTATGGTGATGTACAGCAGTAAACTCACCATCTGGTCCTTCATCACCATCACTTTCGCTCATGGAGCCGTAGTTGGACAGCAAAGAGCCCAAAGCTGAACTCATCTGTTTTGGGGCGACAACCAGACCACTATTCATGGACTCAGCAGCTTTGTCCTCTCTGTCAGAATCTGGGAGCACATCGGATATTATGATGTATTACAATGCAATGTAACACACACATGTTCACTTCAAGCCAAATGTTTCTCCTGCCATGATCCAATCCCAGATAAGCGGTTGCAGACATATGTATGTTTCTCCTGCTGGTGTAGGGAGGCAAATTGGGATCTCCAACAAAATTTGCAAAAAAATAAATAAATAAAAAATAAAAGTCTTAACCCATATGCCATCTTTCCTGAAAATATAATACATGTGAAGTTTTAACATCTATAGACAAAGATTCGCAAACATATAAACTCCACCCTCCGCTTGTAAGAGATTAAAAAAAAAAAAAAAAATCCACCTAAAGGACTTTAAATTTTTGCACACTGTTGGTAAGAGTCTTTGTTGATGTAGAGTTGGACCCAGCTTGTAAATACAAGTCAGACTACTCAAAGTAAATTGACTTCAAATAAAACTGTAGCCAAGACTCTGCCCAAAGTCGGGTTTGGACCTAGATTATCAAATTTTATTTTAAACACATGGACATAAATATCATTGTATCCTTAAGGTTTCTTCCTCAAAACAACACCAGAGGGAGTTTTTACCTTGCCATTGTTCCCTCTGTGCTTGCTCAGGGGGGTTGGTGAGGTTAGGCATCACCCACGTGAAGTGCCTTAGGGCACTGTCACACCTTGACGATTTAGCTAGCATATGCCAACATATGAAAAATGTGCCAAATAAGCTAGATACGTTGAATGCATTATGCAGCTGTCTAGGGCTGCAACAACGAATCAAAAAAAAAGAAAAAAAAAAAAAAAAAGATAAAATTCGATTACGACAGGCACTGGCAACACATTGCATCATCGATGCGTTGTGTAGAGCGATTATGGCGCCAGAAACGACCAGTGCACAGAGCAGATCAGACGCTGTTTCGTAGAACTACACACTTAGAATATGGCAGAAGCAAGTAGACAGAAGAAAGTCAAGACTTCAAAAGTGTGGGAGCACTTTACGTTAGTGCAAAGACGTTTGTTAACTGCAACATTTGCAAGTCGGACCTCGCATGGCACGGGAGTACGACAGTAATGATGCAGCATCTCAAACGAAAGCATGTCGGAGTCATCAACGAGGAGGGGGAGAGCTCAGTGTCTGGGCAACTTAACAAATCTTTATTTTTGTTTAAGCAGTCGTAACGTCTCAGTATGACAAGTCAGGCAGTGATATGAAGCTAGTCAGGCTCAGGCTGTCTGCATGTCTCCCAGAGCAGTGAGGGGCAGAGAGTGAGAGAAAAAGAAAACAGTAACAGCACCGACAGTTTTTTATTAATGTTGTCAAAGTCCGACCATCGACATTAACGCTGGTCCGATTGTCCGGGACAAGTGTAAAATGTGATCAGACAAATAATAGCCCCCCCCGCAGACAGAGAGCCGAGCTGCAGCGGAAAAAGAACTCAAAGTCTTCACATAAAATGAGCTCCAGAAATTCATTTATAGGCTTGAGAGAGAGAGAAAGAAAATGTGGGAGTCACATGTGTCATTGTGAAATGTCCACATAGTTTACAAGTTATACAGAGAATGTTGCACATATATAATGAGTCAGGCTAGAGTTTTTGATTTAGGTTTTATGGTTAACTGGTTATGATAATTGCTCATATGCAGCAATAAAAATACCTATTTTTTCACCATATATTTTATAACATTTATATGCTTCAATGTTGTTTTATGGCAACTCAGCCCTTTGATAAAGCAATGCCATTTGAAATAATTATTTTTGTTCTTTATTATAAACTGTTTTATTCTTTATTATTTTATATTTCAACAGCCAAGGGACATTTGACAATTTGTTGATTTTCAAGTATTTTAAGTTTTCAAATAATGTTCTGTTATTAAATAAAGTGATGGAAGGAGAGAAAAATTGTTTCCCTGGCACATTTTTAAAAAATTCCCGCTAATCCGATGAATCGTGTCGAAACCCCATGAGATTAATCGATGATCCAAATAATCGTTTGTTGCGGCCCTACAGCTGTCACACCTTGATGATTTCGCCAGTGTATGCCGACAGCCCCTTTTCCACAGACCGGTCCAGGTCGGATCAGTTAAGTCTGGCTCGGTGTGCATTTCCACCACTGGCAGAACTCCTTTGTTTGGCAGGCGGAGCATGTAAATATTGACAAGCACGTCATCAAGCAAGTGCATACTGTCGCACAGCCTCTCCCCTCCGCATGGAGGCCAAACAGAGTAATTTCACATTTTTAAAATTTTTGTCTTGATGGATCATGAGATTTATTTTCATCTCATGCAGACTGCAGAAGAATTGACTGATGTCTGTGTTAAATGCTGAAGTGAATGAATGAGATGCTGTGACTCTTTCAACTTCTAAAATAAGTTAGTTTTCTTGTTGAGGCACAAAGCGCAGACTTCTTTTAAAACACTACATTTTTTCAGCCACAACAAGCAATTAAAGTATTTTCAAATGTCATTTTCCAAAATCAGGAAAATAATGAAACGAACAGTTAAGATTAAGACTTCATATTTATTTCAATGGTTTTAATATTTGTAACAGTGTGAACTACTTGCATGTGGACTGCAGCTTTCAGTTGTTTAGCCAATCAATGGACATCATCAATGGACATCATCAATGGACGTATTTCGACTTCTGAGTAACTTAGAACTGTGTGTCAACAATGCTGACGTATGCTGGCATAAGGTCGAAAATATTGTGCGTACCCAAAATTTTTCAACATACTCATTGTATATCAATGTGCTTTTAACTTATACAAAACTTACCAATAACTTATTAGATGTGTACGCCTGTGTATGCCAGCATTCTTAATATGGATGGAATACGCTGGCTAAATCATCAAGGTGTGACGGGTGTTATGCTGTGATTTGGTGGTACAGTATACAAATAAAGTGAATTGTGTCCAATGGTCAAACCCTCCATGGAATTCAGTAGAAAATAAAACTGCAATAAATCAAAGTAGCTTGTGGACTGTTCATAGTGTTGAGGTGAAAAGGTACAATAAGGTTAAAGGAAATAAAATGTGATTAAGTGCACTGTTAATTTGTACGCACGACTTAGAGTGATATTTCAAGAGCATAAAGTCATAATTCAGGAATAAGAATTGGTTTTACCCTTTGTAGGAGCCCTAAGAAAAAGGGGTCCTAAGAAACTGAGGTACTGGCTCTTTGTTTTTTTTTTTTTAATGCCATGCATCTTTTTAACAACAAAAAACAGCAGAAAAATCTTGATCAAAAATGAAAAAACAAAAACAGCATTTCTGTTTAATTCCCATTTAAGAAATTAAAGTTCAAAAACATCACTAATTATACACACTCCAGTGTCAGGTGGAGCACTCACCGGGGTCACTGGTGGCCAGTGCACCCAGTGGATCCCCGTCTCTGCTGGGCTGACTGGGTGCCGGTGGTCCCTCTGGCGCACCTCTGTCGAACTGATCGGGTGCTCGCTGGAATCGGCCACGGTACCCTCTGTTACCCCAGCCACGACCTCGTCCCCGGCCTCTGCCCCTCATTCGCCTGTGCATAAAGTATTAGGCATTAAGCCATGAATGCAAATTACAGCACTCATTTATTGTGTGATGCAAAATTCATCACATTTGCACATTTACCCAAACTGAGCAGTCTCAAGAACACTGCCCGTCTCTCTTCTCATCTCCAGCAATTTTTTCTTTTTCTGAATATTCTCGAGTGTTGGATAATTTCTGCAGAGATTAAAAAAAAAAATTCCCTTCAATGAAAACTGTCATTTATTGATATATCTATGTCTTTTGGGAGCTACATTAGGATAAATTTTCACTCAAGGAGACAAAATAGCAAGAGAACTACAACACTGAGAACCTGAGATAAAGTCAAATTGTAAAATATAATAATAAATCAGGAGAAACTGACTTGCGCCTCTCCTCTCTCCATTTTGCAATTTCCTCTGGTGTATCAAGCTTGATTCTTTTAGCTCCTGGTGCATGGTTCTATATATAGACAAAAGCAAAGTTATGAGCAAATAAAACAGAAACCAAACATTTTACGTTCCGGGATGTTTCACCTACATTCATCCAGTGGATACTGACAAGTTTTTCGTGAGCCATAAATCTGCAGTTTGTCACAGAACACTAAGAGAGGAGATGAACAACAGTAGTTAGTACTATAAACAACACTAAACATCCAATGATTTTAACCAGTTACCTTGACATGTTGAGACACATGCTCGTCGTATTTCTCCTGATTCTTGAAGCCCCGGTCACATGTGTCACAGAAATGGGAATATTCTGGTTCTCTCTTCTTTTTCTGCAGTTGGTTTCAAATGTGTCAGTTCAGTATGACATCTTACCAGCTGATGTAACAGGTGGTTTTATTCAAGTGTTTACCTTTTTTCCATAGTTGTTTGGTGCACCATAATTCTGTCTTCCACCACGATATCCACATCGCTGCCATTCATTACCAAAGTACTGACCTGATGACAAGAATGAGACAGTGAAAAAACAAAAACAAAACAAAAACAGATAGCATTGTTGTGACCAAGTGTCTAAAGCTTTAAAGCATGAAACCAATTTTTCCCAACAGACAACCTTATTTTAAACTTTATGCAACTTCCAACAAAACATGGTCAGTTGATAGAGACAGAAGGAAGAAGTGTCTGCCTTTGGTTGTGTTCATATAAAACCCTTCCCATGGGTTTGTGTGGAATTGTTACTGCATTACAGCACGCCTGGAAAGTATTCACAGTGTTTCACTTTTTCTACATTTAGTTATGTTACAGCCTTATACAACCCCTGGCAAAAATTATGGAATCACCGGCCTCGGAGGATGTTCATTCAGTTGTTTAATTTTGTAGAAAAAAAAGCAGATCACAGACATGACACAAAACTAAAGTCATTTCAAATGGCAACTTTCTGGCTTTAAGAAACACTATAAGAAATCAGGAAAAATAACTGTGGCAGTCAGTAACAGTTACTTTTTTAGACCAAGCAGAGGGAAAAAAAAAAAATATGGACTCACTCAATTCTGAGGAAAAAAATTATGGAATCATGAAAAACAAAAGAACGCTCCATCACATCACTAGTATTTTGTTGCACCACCTCTGGCTTTTATAACAGCTTGCAGTCTCTGAGGCATGGACTTAATGAGTGACAAACAGTACTCTTCATCAATCTGGCTCCAACTTTCTCTGATTGCTGTTGCCAGATCAGCTTTGCAGGTTGGAGCCTTGTCATGGACCATTTTCTTCAACTTCCACCAAAGATTTTCAATTGGATTAAGATCCGGACTATTTGCAGGCCATGACATTGACCCTATGTGTCTTTTTGCAAGGAATGTTTTCACAGTTTTTGCTCTATGGCAAGATGCATTATCATCTTGAAAAATGATTTCATCATCCCCAAACATCCTTTCAATTGATGGGATAAGAAAAGTGTCCAAAATATCAACGTAAACTTGTGCATTTATTGATGATGTAATGACAGCCATCTCCCCAGTGCCTTTACCTGACATACAGCCCCATATCAATGACTGTGGAAATGTACATGTTCTCTTCAGGCAGTCATCTTTATAAATCTCATTGGAACGGCACCAAACAAAAGTTCCAGCATCATCACCTTGCCCAATGCAGATTCGAGATTCATCACTGAATATGACTTTCATCCAGTCATCCACAGTCCACGATTGCTTTTCCTTAGCCCATTGTAACCTTGTTTTTTTTTCCTGTTTAGGTGTTAATGATGGCTTTCGTTTAGCTTTTCTGTATGTAAATCCCATTTCCTTTAGGCGGTTTCTTACAGTTCGGTCACAGGCGTTGACTCCAGTTTCCTCCCATTCGTTCCTCATTTGTTTTGTTGTGCATTTTTGATTTTTGAGACATATTGCTTTAAGTTTTCTGTCTTGACGCTTTGATGTCTCCCTTGGTCTTTCCAAGGTGTGATCACTCCTTTTTAGAGGCAGACTAACGAGCAGATCTGATTTGATGCAGGTGTTAGTTTTGGGGATGAAAATTTACAGGGTGATTCCATAATTTATTCCTCAGAATTGAGTGAGTCCATATTTTTTTCCCTTTGCTTGGTCTAAAAAAGTAACCGTTACTGACTGCCACAATTTTTTTTCTTGATTTCTTATAGTGTTTCTTAAAGCCAGAAAGTTGCCATTTGAAATGACTTTAGTTTTGTGTCATGTCTGTGATCTGCTTTTTTTTCTATAAAATTAAACAACTGAATGAACATCCTCCGAGGCCGGTGATTCCATAATTTTTGCCAGGGGTTGTACCAAAATGGAGTAAATTATTATTGTTTTCCCCTCAAAGTTGTACTCACAACAGCCCACAATGACAGCATGAAAAAAGAGGGTTTTTTTTCAAAGTTATTAATCCTTTGTTCAGTACTTTGTTGCCTCAAGTCTTCTTGAATATGATGCCACAAGCTTGGCGCACGTGTCTTTGGGCAGTTTTGCCCATTCCTCTTTGCAGCACCTCTCAAGCTCCATCAGGTTGGATGAGGAGCGTCGGTGCGCAGACATTTTCAGATCTCTCCAGAGATGTTCAATCAGATTCAGGTCTCTGGCTGGGCCACTCAAGGACATTCACAGAGTTGTCTTGAAGCCACTCTTTTGATATCTTGGCTGTGTGCTTAGGGTCATTGTCCTGCTGAAAGATGAACTGTCACCCCAGTCAGACGTCAAGAGCGCTCTGGAGCAGGTTTTCATCCAGGATGTCTCTGTACATTGCTGCATTCATCTTTCCCTCAAGCCTGACAAGTCTCCCAGTTCCTGCTGCTGAAAAACACCCCCACAGCATGATGCTGCCACCACCATACATCACTATTGGGATGGTGCCTGGTTTCCTCCAAACATGATGCCTGGCATTCAGGCCAGAGAGTCAATCTTTGTCTCATCAGACCAGAGAATTTTGTTTCTCATGGTCTGAGAGTCCTTCAGGTGCTTTTCGACAAACTCCAGGCGGGCTGTCATGTGCCTTTTACGAAAGAGTGGCTTCCATCTGGTCACTGCAGAGATGGTTGTCCTTCTGGAAGGTTCTGCTCTCTCCACAGAGGAATGCTGGAGCTCTGACAGAGACCACCGGGTTCTTGGTCACCTCCCTGACAAAGCCCCTTCTCCACGATCACTCAGTTTAGATTGGCGGCCAGCTCTAAAAGTCCTGGTGGATCCAAATTGTCTTCCATTTACAGATGATGGAGGCCACTGTGCTCACTGGGACCTTCAAAGCAGCAAAAATGTTTCTGTACCCTTCCCCAAACTTTTGCCATGAGGCAATCCTGTCTCTGAGGTCTACAGAAAATTCCTCTGACTTCATGCTTGGTTTGTGCTCTGACATGCACTGTCAACTGTAGGACCTTATATGTGCAGGTGTGTGCCTTTCCAAATCATGCTCAATCAACTAAATTTACCCCAAGTGGATACTGGACTCCAATTAAGCTGTAGTAACATCTCAAGGATGATCAGTGGAAACAAGATGCACCTGAGCTCAATTTTGAGCTTCACGGCAAAGGCTGTGAATACTTATATACATGTGATGTCAGTTTTTTTAACAAATTTGCAAAAATCAAAAAAAACAAACAAACAAAAAAAAAAAAAAACTTTTCACAATGTCATTATGGAGTATTGTGTGTAGAATTTTCAGGAAAAAAAATTTAATCCATTTTGAAATGAGGATGTAACATAATGAAATGTGGAAAGAGTGAAGTGCTGTGAATACTTTCTGGATGCACGGTATCTGAGCATCAGAATGCAATTATTATTATTATTTTAATCTTTCAGTCAGAGATCTTAGTATCAAAATATGGAGATAGAACTTCATTCTGAAATGAATGTTATACTGTGTATTAAAGAGTCCCGTGGTCAATCTGCAGCCTTATATTTTCCATTTCATCTCAGTTACTTTCAGAATTACCAAGTTCTAGCCTCATCATAATCTTTTTTAATTAAAGTGTTCAAAATGTACTTAAAAAGAGCTTAACTAATTGTCAACTCTGAAACACTTTCGTTCCAAACCATCATTCTGAAAACACTGTTTGTACTGCACAAACAAGACCTTTCAAAGAAGAAGAGGAAGAAAAAAAATGACATTAATGACCGATTTAGACAAGAGAATCACAAGTAGGTCCACTCCATCTCTGGACTGACTGATACTTGAAACACCAACTGTTCTAAAGGGCCTAACTGGCACAATACCACTTTTGTGTACGATACGACACTGATAACAGAACAGAACCTTCAGTATCTGCTGATACCGACACCAATCAGATACCTTTTGTCAACGTCTTAAAACAACTATCTGTTTAATATTTGCCTGTATGAAAACATGTAAAACATCATCGCAAACTGAGGAACAAATATTCTACTCCCCGAGAGGAAACAATACACAACATGACTCAGATATGTAATATCACATCTTATTTATTTTAATTTCTGTTATCCGATCCAGTAATTTTCCTCAATATCTGACCAATACTAGTCTAAAATATAGGATCGGCACACCCCTAGGTACAATATCCATTAAATATTTCCCAAAGATGAAATCAATTCATAATGAAAAGTGTTACTACTGAACATAGACTGATCACAATGGAAAAACGTGTTTTTCCTTCTGACATGAAACCAAATCCCTTTCAAGATACATACAAAGATTGGCAACACAGAACTGATTAACTCTACTTTTTACTGAGATACTTTTACAACCAGTGTCCTCCTCACCATGTGGGTGTCCACCATGGACCGGTTTCACTCTGATCTCCGCCGGTGCTCGGGGCTGCCAGGCCTCCTGGTTCCAGCTCCACATGCCGGGCTGGAAGCCGCTGGAGCGGGGCTGCTGCTGGAACGACTGCGGGGATTTCATGGTGCAGTCCGGAGGTGAACAGCCGAAGTCCGGCGGAGGATACCGCCCTCGTTCATTCATACTGCAAACCACAGATCTCGGTTTTCATGGGCGGCGGAGTAAATTTGGAGTAAAACTTCAGAACACGCAACTCTCACGTGTGTGTAGCGAGATGATCACTTCCGCCAAACCAGGAACAACATTAAATACATAAATAAACAAAGTCACAGTGCAAGCTGCCACATTCTAATTGTTCAATATCTCATAAGTGAAGAACAGAAATAACTTAAATTCGGTTTTAGTGCGATTATCCGACATTATTAAATGGAAGTGACGTAAACGTTTAAGTTGATTTCTCGCGAGTTTTACTTCTGCTGTTGCCAGGTTAAGGCTAAATACGCATATAGGATTTTTATTTTTACACTCCAATTTAAGGTTAAAAAAACAAATAAAATGGAAAAACTCAACTGTAATAACAGAATAACCTCAATCCATGATATCGTGTCATAACTCTGTTTTTGAAATATCACTGAGACTTTTAACACAGCACTTCAGTTTTACCTGTGTTTGTACATTAATCAGATGAGAAAATAAGAGAGAAAAAAATGCACATTAAAGTAAGGTTTCCGTGTTATTATCTGTAGTTTGTGCAGACCAAAAGACGTGTGGTGTTTTCAAATCCATTTGAAATGTAAGAAGATGAACAAATTGTGCCTCAAATCGGTTGAAATTTGTCACCCATACATGGCAACCTCATGACGTTCTTTTTTTCTCTGGCCGCGTGTGTTCCTGAGTGGAGAGGTTGCGTGACTTTGAGAAAAGTTCAATTGTTTGTTTTTAAGATAACAACTAAACTATGCAAAATTATTTGAACTGCTGTCAAAATGCTCGTGTTATTTGAGACCGCCGCTGGATATGCAATATTCAAAGTATGTACTCTTTTATTCATGAATGAATGGACAAGTGCTCCACATTAGCTAGTGTTAGCTTAACAGAGCTGCACCGCTACTAGCCTTGCAAACTTAGTGGTTACTGTTGAGGGATGTTACTGAAGTGAGCAAGAAAAGAGTTTGTGGTGAAATAGGTAGATGTGCAGCCTTTGTATTCACATCGTCACTGGTGCCTGTGCTAAATCATACTTTAGTACAGTACTTTACTCCGAAGGCCTAGTATCCACGTGTACCATGTTTAAGTGCACTAGTTTTTTCCTCAACACGTGGAGTGGCGAGTCAAGGTAGTATTGTTCTTGTTCTGTAACGTGATCAGCATCCATTGTAAAGTAAAACCTATAAGAAGGCATACCTCTACGGACAACTTGCAGATCCGTTGCAGATGATCAAACTTTCATTGAATGACGGCTAAATGAAGGGTCATTGTGTTGTCTTTTAGGTGCTTGACGAATCCAAGCTACAACAAGTCGACAGCTTGTGGAAGGAATTTGAAACTCCTGAAAAGGCAAACAAAGTGTAAGTCTTGATGCTAAGTTTGATCATCACAGCTGTTTGTGATCTTTGTAGATTGCGAATGTGGTAGTGTTGGATCTGGACTGTCAGAATTTTGCTGCTGTGCAAGATGTGCAGAAGTTATGCAAAGCTTTTGCACAAATCTAGAACATTGAATTTACAGACCTTCTATGAAATTTAAATGTAATCCAAAGTCATTAAGGATAAAGTCATTTGCAAAGTTGGCTTTTCAGCCTATCCACAGAGTCACATACCTTGTTCAGACTGCCGGTAAAAATCAGCTTTATTTGAATGATTCCATGTTACAAGTCTTAACAGTCAAGTCTTTCTCCACCACCCTCAAATCTGTTGCAAGCCTCATTCATTGGTGGTTTGAAATGCAAATCTGTTATGGCCTGAACTCAGATCGAATTCCAGTTGTTTTGTTCCATCTGCAAATTTTCACAGCACACAAGGCTTTACATGCTGAGAAATGTGCACTACTGCTTCCAACCAATGTGGTTTTGTTCCCTCACACTCCAGTCACTTTTCACCCTGCTCCAAAAAAGAAGGTTGTGGGATCGCTTCCCACCCATTATGTGTGGAGTTTGCAGGTTCTCTCTCTGTCTGTGTGGATTTCTACCAGGAACTCCAGTTTCCTCCCACAATCAAAAATATGCTTATTTAGGGTCTTCTCATTTCTCTGCTCCTGATGAAGGCAGAGTCTCTACATCTGGAGTTGGTCCCCAGGCGCCGGACTGTGGTTGCCCACGGCTCCTAATGGTTGGATTATGTCTAACTGAAATTATGATGGGTTAAATGCAGAGGACAAATTTTGTTGTATGTATGTATGTACAGTGACAATAAAGGCTCAATTCTATTCTGTTGTAAAAAAAACAAAAAAACAAAAACAAAACCAAATCAACATTGTGTTTACATGGAGTTGCTGTTGGGTGACAGCCATTATTCGGCTGAACAGTGCTTCACTTTTCCAAAATTTATCTTACAACCTTGTTCCAAAATGGAATAAATGCATTTTTTCCCCTCAAAATTCTACTCACAACACCCCATAATGACAACATGAAAACGTTTTTGGAAAACAAAAAAGAATTGAGTCCATTTTGAAATAAGACTGTAACATACAAAAATGTGGAAAAAGTACAGAGCTATGAATATTTTCTGGATGCACTGTATACACACACACAAAGGCCCAAACAGATCTGTAAAATCACATCCAAAACCAGGCACAGAAGACAGTGTGGATTCAAGTCATATTAATGATAACAAATGGTGCAGAAGATTGAACAGCGTCCACCTTCAGCTGTTTGGTGTAAGTGGGCCTGGTATCACTCTGATATAGGAAAGTGGAGTGGGAGATTAAAATGAAAGCTTCAGTTGCCCTCCTTCCACATGTGCTGCTGGGTGCTGTATCAGTACTATAGAACAATGTGGATAAGATGGAAAATGATGATTGCAACAGGGGCACACTGAATCTGGTGACTTGATATATAGTGTCCATCCAGTTTCGGGTAAAATGTGAGGCGAGGTCTGTGGCTCGCTCATACCGAAGCTACAGGTGGCTGTGCCCCGTTTCTCTTCAGCAGGACATGGCTGGCGGTGCTGCTCTGCTAACGCTCTCCGCGATCCCTCCATGCAGCAGTGGTTGGCCCTTGCATCGCTGTATCCCTGATGGACGTCCCGCCTGGATCCCTGGCTCATCTCGGCCGTCTTTGTGTACATCCTGGGAGCGACGTGGGCTGTGCCGGTATAGCTGGATGTCACATGACCGTGGGAGATGCCTGCAGTCAATCCCGCTGCTTCCTGCTGGCTCGACCGAGGCGTCATCGCTGAGTCGGATCGGATTATTGAATGCACGCTCCATCACAAATAAAGCATTCTCCATTAATGAACTTTTTGTCAGGAGGAACCTGGATTTCCTTTTCCTCACTGAAACGTGGCAGAGGGAGAACGAGTTCATACATTTAAATGAGCTCTGTCCGGCTGGCTGTTTAGTTGTGGGAAAGCCCCGCCCCTCTCACCGTGGTGGGGGCCTGGCTGCTGTGTACCAGGACAGGTTCACATGCAGACATACGAACACAGATCACGCCGCCTCTTTTGAGGTACTTATGATGGAAGTTGGTTCCTCAGATACTTTTTATTGTATTTTGATTTATCGCCCCCCAGGCCCTGCTGGGACCTTTTTAAAGGATTTTACAGACCTTTTAACAGCCATAATTCAATTGGAAAGGGTTTTAATTATGGGGGATTTTAATTTGCACATTGACAATGACACATCAAGTCATGCTGTAGAACTTTTATCAGTGACTGAGACATTTAATTTTAAACAGCATGTGTCAGGCCCCACCCATAGTAAAGGCCATACTTTGGATCTGGTCTTCACATTGGGTCTGCATGTTACTGATGTGTGTGTAGAGGATGTTCTGTTGAGCGACCACTCCTGTGTTCTCTTTGACTTGAGGGTGCCGTCTCAGCCAAGGCCTGTGCTTTCCGAGGTAGAAAGGAGGGTTATCACAGGGGCAACATCCACACATTTTTGTGATAAGTTTGATCCTCTTCTTTTTAGTGAATGCACTGAAATTGATGGCCTTGTGGACAGCTTTAACGGTCACTGTGCAACCATCTTGGATCAAGTTGCACCACTTAAATCTAAGAATGCATCTCGTGAAAAGTTCTGCCCCTGGATTAATGATGCGATCATGAATCTAAGGAGATCTTGTCGTCAAATTGAACGCTTGTGGAAATCTACAAAATTGGAGGTCCACAGGCTGCATTTGAGAGACCTAATAGCCTCCCTAAATAAGATGTTAGAAGAGGCCAGGGCAAACTACTTCAATCTGCTGATTTCCTCTAATAGAGGAAATCCCAAGGCACTCTTTGAAACTATTAGCTCTATTGTGGCACCTGCTACTTATGTCACTCCTGTTCACTATAAAACTACTAGTGATGAGTTTCTGACTTTCTTTATTGATAAGGTCAGGGCTGTAAAAGATAGACTGCCACAGTCAGTGCCACCTTATCAAGGCCCCCAGCATATGGGACTACCCCCTCAATGCTGGGCATCATTTGCTCCTGTTACACAGGAGGACATTTTATCCATTATCAGCAAAATGAAACCATCTTCTAGTACACTAGATGTTCTTCCTTTTAGACTTTTCATGAATGTATTTGATTCTATTGGGCCATGTGTTGCCAAAATGTTTAATATGTCCCTGTCGACTGGTGTGTTCCCCAGTTCTTTTAAGTATGCTGTTGTGGAGCCACAGCTTAAGAAAGCTGGACTGGACCCTACAGATCTGAAGCACTTTAGGCCAATATCAAAAACCCCCTTCCTGGCTAAAGTCCTGGAAAAATTGGTCTGTGCCCAACTAACTTTCTTTTTGCAGACTAACAACATTTATGACACTTTTCAATCTGGGTACCGTGAGTTTCACTCCACTGAAACGGCTCTGTTGAAAGTGTCGAGTGACATTATGATGGCCGCTGACACTGGCAAATGCACTGTCTTGGTTTTGTTGGATTTGTCATCTGTATTTGACACAGTTGACCATGGCATCCTGATCAGGAGACTACAGGATCTGGTGGGGATGTCGGGTCCTGTATTAGAGTGGTTTAGCTCCTACCTGGTTGGTAGAACTTTTAGTGTGTCTGTTGATAATGTGATGTCTGAGTCTGCTGACCTTTTGTGGGGTGTGCCGCAGGGCTTGGTTCTGGGACCTATTTTGTTTCTTTTGTATATCATCCCTCTCGGCAAGTTGATCCAGCAGTTTTGTGACGTATCCTATCATCTCTATGCTGATGACCTGCAGCTGTACTGCTCCTTTAAAACTACTGAGACCCAGAAACTCAATTCTTTAACCAATTGTCTCACCAAAGTTAAGGAATGGCTCAGTGAAAACAGCTTGCAGCTGAACTCTGATAAGACTGAAACATTGATTGTTGTTCCGGAGAGTGCCGTGCCTGCTATTAGGTTGCACCTTGGTGAACTGAATAGTTCAGTTAAGGGCAGCCTGCGCAATCTTGGCATTATCTTGGATAAAGGGATGTCTCTGGAACATCATACGAAACAGTTAGGTAGGAATTGTTTTTTCCAGATCCGGAATATCTCTAAACTTCGAAAAATGGTGTCTTTTGAAGAGTTAGAGATGATTGTACATGCTTTTATATCTTCGCGACTGTATTACTGTAACAGCCTGTTCACGTGTCTTAATAAGAAAGAACTGGCTCGTTTGCAGGTTGTGCAAAACTCCGCTGCACGGCTTCTGACCTGCACCCACAGGAGAGCCCATATTAACCCAATACTCAAGTCCCTGCATTGGCTCCCTGTCTCTTTTAGGACAAATTATAAAATCCTGGTGCTTACATTTAGAGCTCTGCATGGGCAGGCTCCAGAATACATCAAGAAACTGATCCAACCGTATGTGTCCACCAGGGGCCTGAGGTCCTCCAACCTGAACCTGCTGATGGTTCCCCGTACCTGTTTTAAAACTCGAGGGGACAGATCTTTTAAAGCCGTGGCGCCGCGCCTTTGGAATGAGCTTCCCTGCTCCCTTCGCTCGATAGACTCTGTCGATGTTTTTAAAAAGCAACTTAAGACTCACCTTTTTAAAATTACATTTTAGCTTGATTTTCTTTTAAATGTTTGTATGTGTTATTTTGTATTTATTGATTTTATCATGTGAAGCACTTTGTGACCCTGGTCTGTGAAAAGTGCTATATAAATAAAGTTTACTTACTTACTTAGTGTGGACAATCGGTCAGTGAGAGAAGATTTGAATCAGACATGCAATAAATTCAATTTGAACTGGCAGTCTGAGCAAAGCCACAGACTCTTAAATGTTTTATGCTATGCAATCTGGGGATAAGCACTGGCATCAAGAGGCCTTGTGGCCTATATAGAACTTAATTTTCCAGAGTTTAAATTGCAGTTTGTTTCTTTTTCTTATTGCAATTTGTTCTTTTATTATTACTTTATTTTGGTTGGTGCTTTCATTCCCGAGAAAGCCTATATAATTGCCATAATAATAACTAGTATTATTAATAATGTGATTCTCTGTATATAAGTTGCAGGACCTCTCAAACTAGTCCAAAAAACAAAACGACAACCCCAAAGTGACTTATACTCCAGAAAATACAGTACTTCACATGCAAGATTGTTAGACAACTAAAATGTCATCTTTGATTCATTTTCCCAATCCAGAGGTTCATAATGACCTTCTTGAAATGGCTGTCAATTTTGGCAGTGCATAAAATTTTCAGTCTGCAATCTTTGCATACTGTGTGGACTATGTATATGTGTGCTAAAGTTTTCTGTTACATGGATGGAAGCTCTGCCATAATACTTTTATTTACTCCCATCAGTGTGAAGTTGAAGCACTTTGAGAAGTTTCAGGACACAACTGAAGCCTTGGCAGGTATTGATATCCCTATGCTTGAACATGCTGCTGAGATGTGTGGTCTGTGATGATGTTGTGTGTCTGAGTCAAACTATGAGAGAGTTCACAGTTTTCGTCACTACCACTGAGACCACATCATTTAATGTGAATTGAAATCTTGGGTATATTAGACTTCTTTTTGCTGAGGGGTGGGGGGTGCACCATCCATTTAGGTAAGGTATATTTAATGTTGTGTTTTTAACATCTCCCCCTCAGCTGCCACTGCCCTTGTTGAGGGAAAAATTGGCAAGAGTTTGAAGAAAGTCCTGAAGAAGGTCGTTGCCAAGGAGGCTCATGAGCAGCTGGCCATCAGTGATGCAAAACTCGGTGGCGTTATCAAAGTAAGCAGTTGGCCGATTAGAATTCTGTACACATGTAGTGTAGTAGCATGGTCTCAACCTAGTTTGGGTTTGCAGGACAAGCTGAACCTGAGCTGTGTCCACAGCGCTGCTGTGGCTGAGCTGATGAGAGGCATTAGGAACCAAATGGAGAGCCTCATTACTGGTCTTCCGTCCAGAGAGTTCGCTGCCATGTCACTGGGACTTGCTCACAGGTCAGTGATGGGCAGTAGTATGGAAAAAGTAACTTGCCCATGATTACACTTGCTATCTGAAACACATTTGTAGATTTCATCAGCATTCGTCACTACCACTGAGGCATCATTTTTGCCCTTGAACTTGAGAATGTGAAATTGTTTGGTGTTTGAAATAATTTGGGTTTATTTCTTTGTTTTCCAGTTTATCTCGTTACAAGCTAAAGTTCAGTCCAGACAAAGTGGACACTATGATCGTGCAGGCCATCTGTAAGTGTTATTTTTAAGAATGCGGGAAAGCATTACATGATGAGTAAGGTTGATTTCCTCCATGGTGTGTCTGTACTGACTATGACCTAGTGTCTATTCTTCATCTCCATCAGCTCTTCTGGATGACCTGGATAAGGAGCTTAACAACTACATTATGCGCTGCAGAGAGTGGTATGGCTGGCACTTCCCTGAGCTGGGAAAAATCATCACTGACAATCTGGCCTACTGCAAAACTGTCCATAAAATAGGTACTGCAAATTGGATTTGTGAAATACTGTTTTACAGATCACAGGTACAAAATCTGAAGAAATGTTTGTGTAGATGTGACAGTAAGTAGTGGCTGAATGCTGTTTCACTCTGTTTCTAGGTGATCGCACAAATGTGGCAAGCTCGGATCTGTCAGATGTCCTTCCCGAGGAAGTGGAGGCAGAAGTTAAACTGGCTGCTGAGATCTCCATGGGAACCGAAGTTTCGGAAGAGGATATTAGCAATATTATGCACCTGTGTGATCAGGTGGGTGGCATTTTTTTGTTACAGTTGCGTGTGCTGTTTGTATCCATTGTGAGTATATTTTAGACTCCGTTCTTGTTGGATATATGAGAGCTTATGTGAAATTCTTGATGATGACGTTTTTCTCTGTTCTGAATAAATCGATGTGGGGTTTTCAGTCACTACCTTATGTCGGCAGTCACATGGCATGAGTTGTAACATTGTATTTGCATAAATGGGTGTGGCTAAAAGTTTGCAGTGATTACATACATGGGTGATTCTTTAACTACGGGCACTATTGGCCTTGTAAGTGTAATTTCCACCACACCATTGCCTTACAATATAAAGCGCCTTGGGGCAACTGTTGTGATTTGGCGCTATATACATGTGCTCTGATGTCACTGTTTATCTAAATTACGGCAATAGTGTGGGACAACTACATTTTGTTAAAAAAAAAAACCACAACAGTTGTATGACATTGAATACCCCAATTATGTTTTGATTATTTTACTGATATTTTATTCAGAGATATTTTAAAACATTAGCAAAAACGTTTCTTTACCATTCATTTTTATCATTGAAGATCAAAAGTCTGGGTGTGGGACAAGCACAAAACGGCAATATTTGCATATAATGATGCTGAAAAAAGGTGAAAAAGTCATCATAGACTACTAGAACAAAGTTCTTAACACACTTTCATTGTAAAGATAACTATAAAAGTGTGAAATTTCCCCTTTTTTCTGTTTTTCATACAATATGATCAAAGGACATAATAAGTGCCCGTAGTCTAAGAATCGCCCACATGCTAAATTATGGAGTGGATGAGATACACAAATTACATTGCCAGATGAATCAGTTTATATTGCAAAACTTGATGTTGAAGTTTGGCCTGGTCTGGAATAAGTATTGCATTTTGGGGCAACAAAATTTTAATATTGCTATTTTGGGCTTTTTGCAGATTAACTGTTTTCACAAGTCCTGCTAATGTTGGATTTAATCTTTGCAAGAAGGTGTTTTTTTGTTTTTGGGTTTTTTTTTTTTGTTTGTTTGTTTTTTTTGGACTTGGTGGAGCTCTTTATGTTCTAATGTTTGCGTTTGTAATACAGATGTGACTTGGTTTTATTTTCATCACAGGTGATTGAGATTTCAGAATATCGGGCTCAGCTGTACGACTACCTGAAGAACAGAATGATGGCAATTGCTCCCAACCTGACTATAATGGTGGGGGAGCTGGTTGGTGCCCGTCTCATTTCACATGCTGGTAAGTTGCAGAGAAAACAAACTGAAAACCAGCCAAGCGATGATGATGATGACGATATGTCGCTACCTGAAAATCCCTGATGGTTTTAAGTCACTACCTCATCTGAGCTTGCATTAAAATTCCTATCAGTGTCACAAATGAAAGAGAGTCCATGCAGTGTAGCCAGATAGGTCCTGTATTTATGTTTTTTTGTCTTTCTGTGGCACCAAGGTTCTCTCTTGAATCTCGCCAAACATCCGGCCTCCACAGTGCAAATTCTTGGAGCGGAGAAAGCTCTGTTTAGAGCACTGAAGACCCGTAAAGACACACCCAAGTATGGCCTCATCTACCACGCCTCTCTGGTGGGCCAGACCACAGCCAAGAATAAGGGCAAGGTGAGCTCAGAAAGAAGTGCGTTTGGATGAGTTTTTGAAAACTCAGATGGTTTCCAATAAACAATGTGGCTTCTAACTCTCTGTGGTGCTCGTCCAGATATCCAGGATGCTTGCA
This sequence comes from Thalassophryne amazonica, assembly GCF_902500255.1. Taxonomy (NCBI): domain Eukaryota; kingdom Metazoa; phylum Chordata; class Actinopteri; order Batrachoidiformes; family Batrachoididae; genus Thalassophryne; species Thalassophryne amazonica. The sequence continues at coordinate 155,220,275 of NC_047103.1, read as the reverse complement.
GCTAAAGCAGCCCTGGCTATTCGCTACGATGCGCTTGGAGAGGACACAAATGCAGAAATGGGAGCAGAAAACCGTGCAAAGCTGGAGGCCAGACTGCGACACCTGGAGGAGAAAGGTGTAAGTACACTTGCAGCAAAGAATTTTAAGTTCAAGATGGCAACATTGAATTTGGATATTTGTTTTGGTATTGCTTAGCTGGTGATGTGGATAAGAGATGGAATATGATCTGCTGTTTGTTTTTGTTTTTTTGTTTTTTGTTGGGGTTTTTTTGTGCGTGTAAATGGACTGCATTTATATAGCGCTATTCCATCTGCATCAGATGCTCAAAGCGCTTTACAATTATGCCTCACATTCACCCCGATGTCAGGGTGCTGCCATACAAGGCGCTCACTACACACCGGGAGCAATAGGGGATTGAAGGCCTTGCCCAAGGGCCCTTAGTGATTTTCCAGTCAGGCGGGGATTTGAACCGAGGATCTTCTGGTCTCAAGCCCAACACCACTAGACCATCACCTCCCCCAAACATTCACCTGATTTGCTCACTTTCTATTTCAGATCAGAAGAATCAGTGGAACTGGCAAAGCGATGGCCAGGGCAGACAAATACCAGCATAAGAGGTGAATATAAATCAACAAACATGTTTCCAAAGATGGATGGTCTCTGTTTTAAAACATGTCAATCTCTCAAACAGTGAGATCAAAATGTACGACCCGTCTGGTGATTCTACAATCCCTTCTACTTCCACAAAGAAAAGGAAGTATGAGGAAGTGGAGAAGGAAGAAGTTGGTGAAGAATTTGTCACACCTGTTGTCAAAAAACTTAAAAAGCCCAAAACACAAGTAGAAGAAGGTTAGTGGACTTGGATGTAATCTGGTCCTGTGGGTTTATGTTCATTGTAGAATTTGTGGCGCTCATGTTGTTTTCTGTTGATCTACTTTAGAAGGAGAAGAAGCAGGCACATCAGCGGCAGCAGAAGAGACGCCTAAGAAAAAGAAGAAAAAGGACAAGAAAGCTGAAGATGTTCCCCAGGAGCCAGAGGAGGACGTGGTGGTAGTGGAGGTAGGACGTCAGGACAAAAAAAAAAAAGCAGTCAAAAGTAGTTATGGTGTTTGGATTATGTGATTGCAATTTTCTCCTCTCTTTGTCCAGTCACCAGAAAAAAAGAAAAAGAAGAAAAAAAAGAAGATAAAGGAAGAAGAGGACTGAAAAATGTTTTGTGTAAATATTTTAGTTTTTAAACATTTTAGTTTTGTCTTATAAAGAAAGTACTTTATTTCCAGAGTGACTGTTTTTGGACAGTGTAAATGTACCCCGGAGAATAAAACAAATCCTCAGCTGTTTCATGTGTTTTGAAATTACTATATTGGTGTATTTCAGAGAAGATTGGATTTTTTTTTTTTTTTTTTTTATTAAATGTTTAATACATTATCTACCACAATTTGATTGTTTTCATGTTACTGTCCGTATCAGGCTTAAAAATTGCTTTGTTACAACAAATTTATATCTTGACATCTGTCCCTTTGGTATAAAGTTGAATCACAAATTGGTTGTATGTTTGTTCAGCTGCAGGATATAAAGTTGAATAGGTCTGGTTCTCAAAAGTGTATTATGAATACGTTGTGAGAGAAAAGTGAAGTAACTGCCAGATGTGGTGCACTGCTTCTTTTAGATGCAAATGAAATTGCAGTCAACTTCATTTGTTAAAGTTGAATGTCAACAAAAGTGGGAATATATAAAAGGCATTACATTTTGTAAATAAACTGCAACATGTGAAAATTGTACTTAATTTTTATTGAACACCATATCCAGATTGCACACACGAGGGAATGGTACGAACATGTGAAAATAAATACATTTTACTCGTATTCAAACAGCATGAATCGGCAGATGTATCTGTGCCGCAAATGAGGTCCCGTGGATGCTGTACAGAACCGTCGTGAAGAAAGCTGAGCTAGAAGACAACATTCTCAATTTACACTCCTCCCGGGCATGACCTTTGTGTAATGGTTAGGAACAAGGTCAAAGATACAGTGACAAAAGGATACCTGTAGCCTGAAGCACACACTGGAATTAACCAGTTTTGAGTTTACAGTGCTGCAGTGGCTGCTGGGTAAGTTCAAAGGTCAATGTATATAAACATTAAGCATTCCCAGGATCGTGGCAGCATTTAGTCACCAATACATTTTCTGTTCCATTACTGTAAACTGGCCAATGCCTGTGTAGTTAAACCTGGCCATTTCAAAATTGCAAGGCTGAATGTCTTAAATAAAATTGCTCATCCAATACTACAACCCCTGGCAAAAATTATGGAATCACCGGCCTCGGAGGATGTTCATTCAGTTGTTTAATTTTGTAGAAAAAAAGCAGATCACAGATATGACACAAAACTAAAGTCATTTAAAATGGCAACTTTCTGGCTTTAAGAAATCAGGAAAAATTGTGGCAGTCAGTAACTTACTTTTGTAGACCAAGCAGATGGAAAAAAATATGGAATCACTTAATTCTGAGGAAAAAAATTATGGAATCATGAAAAACAAAAGAACGCTCCAACACATTATTTTGTTGCACCACCTCTGGCTTTTATAACAGCTTGCAGTCTCTGAGGTATGGACTTAATGAGTGACAAACAGTACTCTTCATTAATCTGGCTCCAACTTTCTCTGATTTCTGTTGCCAGATCAGCTTTGCAGGTTGGAGCCTTGTCATGGACCATTTTCTTCAACTTTCACCAAAGATTTTCAATTGAATTAAGATCCGGACTATTTGGAGGCCATGACATTGACCCTATGTGTCTTTTTGCAAGGAATGTTTTCACAGTTTTTGCTCTATGGCAAGATGCATTATCATCTTGAAAAATGATTTCATCATCCCCAAACATCCTTTCAATTGATGGGATAAGAAAAGCGTCCAAAATATCAACGTAAACTTGTGCATTTATTGATGATGTAATGACAGCCATCTCCCCAGTGCCTTTACCTGACATGCAGCCCCATATCATCAATGACTGTGGAAATTTACATGTTCTCTTCAGGCAGTCATCTTTATAAATCTCACTGGAACGGCACCAAACAAAAGTTCCAGCATCATCACCTTGCCCAATGTAGATTCAAGATTCATCACTGAATATGACTTTCATCCAGTCATCCACAGTCCACGATTGCTTTTCCTTAGCCCATTGTAACCTTGTTTTTTTCTGTTTAGGTGTTAATGATGGCTTTCGTTTAGCTTTTCTGTATGTAAATCCCATTTCCTTTAGGCGGTTTCTTACAGTTCGGTCACAGACGTTGACTCCAGTTTCCTCCCATTCGTTCCTCATTTGTTTTGTTGTGCATTTTTGATTTTTGAGACATATTGCTTTAAGTTTTCTGTCTTGACGCTTTGATGTCTTCCTTGGTCTACCAGTATGTTTGCCTTTAACAACCTTCCCATGTTGTTTGTATTTGGTCCAGAGTTTAGACACAGCTGACTGAGAACAACCAACATCTTTTGCAACATTGCGTGATGATTTACCCTCTTTTAAGAGTTTGATAATCCTCTCCTTTGTTTCAATTGACATTTCTCGTGTTGGAGCCATGATTCATGTCAGTCCACTTGGTGCAACATCTCTCCAAGGTGTGATCACTCCTTTTTAGATGCAGACTAACGAGCAGATCTGATTTGATGCAGGTGTTAGTTTTGGGGATGAAAATTTACAGGGTGATTCCATAATTTATTCCTCAGAACTGAGTGATTCCATATTTTTTCCCTCTGCTTGGTCTAAAAAAAGTAACCGTTACTGACTGCCACAATTTTTTTTCTCCTGATTTCTTACAGTGTTTCTTAAAGCCAGAAAGTTGCCATTTGAAATGACTTTAGTTTTGTGTCATGTCTGTGATCTGCTTTTTTTCTACAAAATTAAACAACTGAATGAACATCCTCTGAGGCCGGTAATTCCATAATTTTTGCCAGGGGTTGTATTATGAGAAACATATCTATATTTTTTGGTAACATGTCATTTGTTAATTATTATAGCGCGTAAACTCTCAGCACACAAGTGGCGGCAGCAAAGTGCTGCACAGACTAACACAGTGTCTTCCAGGATTGAAACGAGTAAGCGGCCCATTTCATCCTCCCAATAGCCTGTTCAACCTGAATCCTGGCATTTGCAATCTTTCTCATCTTTGCAACATCAGCAGCAGTTTGCTGATCAAAGCCTAAGCTGGGAGGAGGGATGTGCAGTTGGCACGGCGCATCAAAAGTTCACATCATTTCTGGGGAGGGGAAAAAAGTGAAAAACAGACTTTTCTTAACCTTCTTACGTCAACCCTACATTTGCGGTCAAAGCCCCCCCCCCCAAAAAAATCCACCTTTTTGCAATGTAACTACAGTAAACACCAGGACTGTAAAAATTTTTGACCTCTAATCTGAAGGTGAAAGAAGCTTCTCATTTCAGTGACATGTTACAAATATGACTCAATGTATTGACAATAAATACATTTTTTAGATATATTAAAATAAGAAAAAAAAGCTACCTTTATGATAACTTGGTGTGGTGTTTGCATAAGTGAAAAGCTAATACATACAAAGAGAAAAATAACGATCTCATAATTAACAACGTTAAATATATGCAACAGTTTAAACAGTTTAGTTGTTCTAAGGAGATTGTGAGAACTACATACTTTCACAACAAAAAATAGGTCTTGCACAGTAAACTGTTCACAGCCTGATCATTTTGCTGCTTTGTTGCTGCTCCTGTGGGTTCACCACCTGCAGAGGGGACCATGGGGGTCGGGTGCAAAGAGGACTGGGTGGCGGTCGAGGGTGGGTGGCCTGGTGGCCCGGTCTGTGCTCACAGCCTCTGGCTGTCGGGACGTGGAATGTCACCTCGCTGGGGGGGGGGGGTGAAGGAGCCTGAGCTTGTGAGGGAGGCTGAGAGGTACCGACTAGAGATAGTCAGGCTCACCTCCACGCATATCTTGGGCTCTGGTACCCAACTCCTGGAGAGGGGCTGGGCGCTCCACTTTTCTGGCGTTGCCCACGGGGAGAGGTGGCAGGAGGGGGTAGCATTGCTCATTTCTCCCCAGCTCAGTCGCCATGTGTTGGAGTTCACCCCGCTGAATGAGAGGGTCTCGTCCCTACGCCTTCGGGTCGGGGACAGGTCTCTCACCGTTGTCTCGGCCTACGGGACGAGCCTCAGTGCAGAGTACCCGATCTTCTTGGAGTCCCTAGGAGGGGTATTAGATAGTGCTCCGACTGGGGACTCCATTGTTCTCCTGGGGGACTTCAACGCCCACGTGGGCGACGACAGACCTGGAGGGGGGATGATCGGGAAGCACGACCTCCCCGATCTGAACCCGAGTGGTGTTCAGTTGTTGGACTTCTGTGCTAGCCGGGGTGGATGAAATCCGTCCTGAGTACCTTAAGTCTCTGGATGTTGTGGGACTGTCTTGGTTGACACGTCTCTGCAACATCGTGTGGCGGTCGGGTACAGTGCCTCTGGATTGGCAGACCAGGGTGGTGGTCCCTCTGTTTAAGAAGGGGGACCAGAGGGTGTGTTCCAACTAAAGGGGATCACACTCCTTAGCCTGCCCAGTAAGGTCTATTCCAGAGTACTGGAGAGGAGAATTTGACTGATAGTCGAACCTTGGATTCAGGAGGAGCAGTGTGATTTTCGTCCTGGTCGTGGCACACTGGACCAGCTCTAACCCCTCCATCGGGTGCTCAAGGGTTCATGGGAGTTTGCCCAACCAGTCCACATGTGTTTTGTGGATTTGGAGAAGGCGTTCGACCGTGTCCCTCGAGGTGCCTTGTGCGGGTGCTCCGAGAGTACGGGGTCCTTTGTTAAGGGCTATCCGGTCCCTGTACGACCGCAGCAGGAGCTTGGTTTGCATTGCCAGTGGTAAGTCAAGCCTGTTTCCAGTGCACGTTGGCCTCCGCCAGGGCTGCCCTTTGTCACCAGTTCTGTTCATTACCTTTATGGACAGAATTTCTAGGCGCAGTCAAGGTGTTGAGGGGGTCCGGTTTGGGAACCACAGAATCTCACCTCTGCTGTTTGCAGATGATGTGGTTCTGTTGGCTACATCAAATCAGGACCTTCAGTGCGCACTGGAGCGGCTTGCAGCTGAGTGTGAAGCATCCGGGATGAAGATCATCACCTCCAAATCCGATGCCATGGTTCTCGACTGGAAAAAGGTGCTTTGCTGTCTTCAGGTCAGTGGAGTGTCCTTAACTCAAGTGGAGGAGTTTAAGTATCTCGGGGTCTTGTTCACGAGAGAGGGACGGATGGAGCATGAGATCAACAGACAGATCGGTGCAGCATCTGCAGTGATGCGGTCGCTGTATCGGACCGTCGTGGTGAAGAGATAGCTGAGTAGGGGGGCAAAGCTCTTGATTTACCGATCGATCTACCTTCCGATCCTCACCAATGGTCATGAGATTTGGCTCATGACCGAAAGAACGAGATCGCGAGTACAAGCGGCTGAGATGAGTTTCCTCCGCAGGGTGGCTGTGCGCTCCCTTAGAGATAGGATGAGGAGCTCGGTCATTTGGGAGGAGCTCGGAGTCGAGCCGCTGCTCCTCCACGTCGAAAGGAGCCAGTTGAGGTGGCTCGGGTATCTTTTCCGGATGCCCCCTGGACGCCTATCTGGAGAGGTGTTCCGGGCACATCCCATCAGGAGGAGGCCCCGGGGAAGACCCAGGACACGCTGGAGGGACTACGTCTCTCGGCTGGCTTGGGAACTACTTGGGGTTCCCCCAGAGGAGCTGGGCGAGGTGAGTGTTGATCGGGATGCCTGGGCGGCTTTGCTTGAGCTGCTGCCACTGTGACCCGGATAAAGCGGAAGAAAATGGATGGATGGATGGATGGATATATATATATATATATATATATATATATATATATATATATATATATATATATATATATATATAGTTGTGCTCAAAAGTTTACATACCCTGGCAGAATTTGATCTTTTTTGGCCATTTTTAAGAGAATATGAATGACAACACAAAAACTTTTTTTTACTCATGGTTAGTGGTTGGTTGGGTGAAGCCATTTATTGGCAAACAACAGTGTTTGCTCTTTTCAAATCATAATGACAACAGAAACTACCCAAATGAACCAGATCAAAAGTTTACATACCCCTGTTCTTAATACTGTGTATGGCCCCTGTAGCAGGAGGAGTATTCCCTGTCTCTCCCCTGATTGTCATTTGGTTCATCCAATCCTCGTTAGGGGCGCACTTCAAAAGGAGTGGTGCCTTATGGGTGGGCCCTTCCTGGTTCGGCATGGTATTGAGCGGGCACGCTTAGCCGCTCCACTTCACACCACTTGGTTTCTTTTGCCTCACTCCCGGTGCAGCACGTCATCGTGCAGCGAGTTGCCAGCCTCCTTCTGTGTGCTATCTGGGTGTGCGCCTCATTTTCTGCAGCTCAGCAGGCAGGAAATCTGTGGTTATCGTGTTGTGGGGGAAACGTGATCCGTAGGTCGTTACGGCGGCATCAGCAGCTGTGGCGCTCCTCCCTCTCTTCCTGTGATTAAGCGGCTCCTTCATTGATCTCTGGGGTGGACAGCGGCTCTGGACCGGCTGCATGAGACCGCTTCTGCTTTGCCTTACTTGGTTTTAGCGTGTTGTCTGCACATCTTAATGTTAGCATACCCCCTGGTGGCTAACTTAGACACCCGCAACATATCCAGGCCTCTTTGCGCAGTAGCGCTTGTGGGGGTTTGGATTAGAGTCTAGTAATTTTTGTTTTTTTATTTTATCCTTTTTCTTTTAACTGTATATTGTGTGTTTCTTTTTAATATTGGCTGATGTGCTTTTTTTTGCGTCTAGTCTGTGGTTAATTTTAAATCTTTTTTTTTAACTATGTCTCACTGGGGGGATTGTTTTGATCTCTTTTGTTTTTCAGTTGTGGGGCAACGGTGGTGGTGTAGGGGCCCAGGGTGTTGGATCCCTCGATTTTGGTGTGTTGTGCTTCATCCACCCCGCAGGATTGGACCTTCACAGTGTGATTGTGGTGTGTGTGTGTGTCACGTGTGACTGGGGTGCTTATTTCTTTCTTTAGGGACCATCACTGCTGGTGTCTCCTTTTCACCGGTAAGCCCTTGCTGCTGACCAATCCCTCCATGCTTTGTGTTTGTTAATTAATTTTTAACCACAACACAAGTTGGCCATTTTAAACATTTGAAAATAAAAACTGTGAGTTATTGTAACTTGGGACCACACCTCTGCTTGTTTTTCTTACCCTAGTTTGAGAATCAATCTCTTTTTTTTTTTTTTTTTTTTTGGTGACCTGTAGGGGTTGCCACATTCTGGCATCACGAACAGGATTCTCATAGGGTGGGAGCAGAGACCTATGTTCCTTAATTTGTGTCTGTTTTTGTTTTGAGGCAAAGCAGCAATGGGTTTGCAATTGGTAAGGTATCATCATTTTTTTTTCTTCTTTTCTTTTGTTTTTTGGGTGAGTTGTAGCCATGGAGGAACAGTTACAGGAATTAAGAGAGTTAGTCGCTCAGTTGAAGGCAGACAATGAAGGGTTACGACAGGAGCGGGCCGAAGTTGGGTTGGGCCCTAGCACTTCGGTGTCTGCTGGACCTCCTGAGGCCCCCCCTTCCTGAGAGGTTAGTTTTGGTACCTCGGGACCGGAAATGCCCTATGTTTAGGGGAAGATCAGGGATAGGACTGAGCGCATGGATTGAGGAGGTAGAGGCTTGTATGAGAGCGCTTCACCTATCCACATCTGATAGGGTGTTGTTTTTGTTTGATCATCTTGAGGGGGAGGCACGTGAAGAGATTAAATTTTGGTCGAGGCAAGAGCGGGAAGATCCAGATGAAATCATTGCAGTGTTGCAGGAGTTGTATGGATGTTGTGATTCCTATGTTGCTCTGCAGGAAGCGTTCTTCTCCCGACGACAACAAGAAGTTAGCATTAATGCGTTTAATGTCGGCTGTTAAACAGCATGCCCCGGGCGACATGCCTAATGCTGACACCCTGCTACGCGATCAATTTGTAGAGCATGTTAGTGATGGCTCCCTTCGTCGGGAGTTGAAACAATATGTGCGTGGGCAGCTGACTGCTACATTGCTTGAGTCTGGGGTGAGGCAATTCGGTGAGAACGGGAGGGTCTGTCTGGGGGTTCTCGGGGTCATAGTTCTTTTGTCCCTTCACTGCTTGGCCTTCAGGATGGTATCAACGGTGGCCCCACAGTTAATCCATGCTATGGGTCTGAGATGAGGGAGATGCTCAGACTTCAGCAGGAGTAGCTTAATCAGCTCACTCAGAGCATCTCCCAGTTACGCAGCTCTCGTCAGCGTAGTCGCTCCCATCATGGCTCTCTTATTTGTGACCGATGTCAGCAACCCGGTCACTTTACTAGGGAGTGTGATGGGGTTCGTGTGGTCTCAGGCACTCAGTTTTCTCCTTCTGCACGGATGACCAGACGGCCGACCCATTCTGTTGAACCGGCGGAAAACTAGTTCCCGCCGAATTGCAGAGCCACAGTTCGGAGGGTGTAGCCACAGGCTCAGAGTTTGCCGTTGGCAATTCTGACGTTGCTAAATTGGTGTCATCTTGTCCCCATTTAGCTGTGAGCATGGGTGGAGTCAGTGTCCCTTGTTTAGTGGATACTGGCTCTATGGTCTCTACAATTACAGAGAGTTTCTTCCTTCAACATTTTAAGCCATGGGGCGAGAAGAGACTTCGGTCTTGCCAATGGCTTCAACTTAGAGCAGCCAATGGCCTGGCTATCCCCTATATTGGCTATTTGGAGCTTCCGATTGAGTTTTGTGGCAAGCTGATGCCGCAATGTGGGGTCCTTGTGGTCCGGGATCCTCCTGGTGGCAGGTTTGCGCCAGCTCCTGGTGTTTTGGGGATGAACATCATACGCAAGTGCTACCAGGAGCTGTTTGGCCAACATGGTCCCGCATTGTTCGATTTGCCATCTGTGTTTCAGGCCCCCGAAGCAGTTGTGCGGGCACTACATTCATGTCATCAGGCTAGTGTGTCAACCTGTCGGTCTGCCTCTGGTGAGGTCAAGGTGTGTGGCGGGAGGATGTGGTGAATTCCTGGTGGGGTGATGCGGATTGTTGCAGCAACCTGTTCTGAACATTACTCAGGCACTGCCGCACTGTTTGAGCCTTTGGAATCTGGTCTCCCTGCTGGACTACTTGCCTCGCCAGCTTTGGTTCGGGTTGTCGGGGGGACAGCCTACATTCCTATAGTGACTGTAGGTACCACCGAGGCACTGCTTTATCCTCGTACTGTAGTTGGCAGCCTAACTGAGGTAGACGTTGTGAGTCTCCCTGCTGGGTTCACAGAAGTACCATCTAATGTGGCCACAGTCTTATCTCAGTCGGCTTCCACTTCTGTTTCTGAGCAGATCGCCTCCCTTCTCTTGGCTTCTTTGTCTGTTGAAGACCAGTGTACGAGGTCTGTCCGTAAAGTATAGGTCCTTTTTATTTTTTTCAAAAACTATATGGATTTCATTCATATGTTTTTACGTCAGACATGCTTGAACCCTCGTGCGCATGCGTGAGTTTTTCCACGCCACCTACTGTGGTTGAGCACTGGTCTGATGAGTGTCATCGGAGTTTTGAGTTATTGAAGACCAAACTCACCACTGCGCCTGTGTTGGCGTACACCGACTTTTCCCTTCCGTTTATCCTGGAGGTGGACGCAAGCTATGGTGGTTTGGGGGCAGTATTGTCACAGCAGCAGAATGGCCAGATTAGGCCGATTGCTTATCAATCAATCAATCAATCAATCAATTTTTTTTATATAGCGCCAAATCACAACAAACAGTTGCCCCAAGGCGCTTTATATTGTAAGGCAAGGCCATACAATAATTATGTAAAACCCCAACGGTCAAAACGACCCCCTGTGAGCAAGCACTTGGCTACAGTGGGAAGGAAAAACTCCCTTTTAACAGGAAGAAACCTCCAGCAGAACCAGGCTCAGGGAGGGGCAGTCTTCTGCTGGGACTGGTTGGGGCTGAGGGAGAGAACCAGGAAAAAGACATGCTGTGGAGGGGAGCAGAGATCGATCACTAATGATTAAATGCAGAGTGGTGCATACAGAGCAAAAAGAGAAAGAAACAGTGCATCATGGGAACCCCCCAGCAGTCTACGTCTATAGCAGCATAACTAAGGGATGGTTCAGGGTCACCTGATCCAGCCCTAACTATAAGCTTTAGCAAAAGGAAAGTTTTAAGCCTAATCTTAAAAGTAGAGAGGGTGTCTGTCTTCCTGATCTGAATTGGGAGCTGGTTCCACAGGAGAGGAGCCTGAAAGCTGAAGGCTCTGCCTCCCATTCTACTCTTACAAACCCTAGGAACTACAAGTAAGCCTGCAGTCTGAGAGCGAAGCGCTCTATTGGGGTGATATGGTACTACGAGGTCCCTAAGATAAGATGGGACCTGATTATTCAAAACCTTATAAGTAAGAAGAAGAATTTTAAATTCTATTCTAGAATTAACAGGAAGCCAATGAAGAGAGGCCAATATGGGTGAGATATGCTCTCTCCTTCTAGTCCCCGTCAGTACTCTAGCTGCAGCATTTTGAATTAACTGAAGGCTTTTTAGGGAACTTTTAGGACAACCTGATAATAATGAATTACAATAGTCCAGCCTAGAGGAAATAAATGCATGAATTAGTTTTTCAGCATCACTCTGAGACAAGACCTTTCTGATTTTAGAGATATTGCGTAAATGCAAAAAAGCAGTCCTACATATTTGTTTAATATGCGCTTTGAATGACATATCCTGATCAAAAATGACTCCAAGATTTCTCACAGTATTACTAGAGGTCAGGGTAATGCCATCCAGAGTAAGGATCTGGTTAGACACCATGTTTCTAAGATTTGTGGGGCCAAGTACAATAACTTCAGTTTTATCTGAGTTTAAAAGCAGGAAATTAGAGGTCATCCATGTCTTTATGTCATTCAAGAACTTTTGACTTTTTGGGTGCAGAAGCGGCGTCCAACTTACGTGGAGCGTAAACAACTCTCCCACTCTGCCTTGGTTCTGCTCCGTCAGTGGGACCGCTTGGTGGAGAGGGAGGGTATGTTGTATCGGCGGGCCTTCCGCCCTGATGGTACTGAGGGGGTGTTGCAGTTGGTGTTACCTGCGGCATTAAAGGAAGAGGTATTAACGGAAGTACACCAGAGACATGGCCATCAGGGTGTTGAAAGGACCTTAGAGTTGTTGCGTTTGCGCTGTTACTGGCCAGGCATGTCCACTGACGTGGCACAGTGGTGCCAGTCCTGTGATAGATGCCAGGTTGCCAAAAACACTCAACCAGTCGCTCTTAGCTTCATGGGGCACCTGCTTGCATCTCGGCCAAATGAGATCTTGGCCATGGATTTTACGGTACTGGAACCTACTGCTACAGGCCTGGAGAACGTCCTTGTTATGACGGATGTTTTTAGTAAGTACACTCTGGCCATTCCCACCCATGACCAACGTGCATCTACTGTGGCTCAAGTGTTGGTTACAGAGTGGTTTTGTAAGTTTGGGGTCCCCGCTCGTATTCACTCCGATCAGGGGCGTAACTTTGAGAGTTTGCTGATCCAGCAGCTTTGTAGTCTTTATGGTATTGAAAAGTCCCGTACAACGCCATATCATCCAGCTGGCAATGGGCAGTGTGAGCGGTTTAATCAAACCCTCCACAACCTGCTGCGTACTTTGCCCGCCTCTCAGAAACGTGAGTGGCACGCCTGCCTACTGCAACTCCTTTATTCATATAACACCACCCCCCATCAGTCAACAGGTGAATCTCCATTCTTTTTAATGTTTGGACAAGAGCCTAGGCTCCCAGTTGACTTTTTGTTGGGCCGTGTTCAAAGTCCAGTTCATGGTGGTGTTTCAGAATGGATTCAGGAGAACCAAGCCCGGTTGCGGATGGCATTTGAGGGTGCCAGAGAGAGGTTGAGGTTAGTAACAGAGCGTCGACGAAACAACTATAATCGGCGGGTCCAGGATGTCCCTCTGCACGAGGGGCAGTTGGTGTTGTTGCGGGACTGTCGTGCAAAGGGCCATAATAAAATTCAGGATTTGTGGAGTTCTGTTCTGTATCAAGTCCTGAAAGCACCAAAAGACGGGGGCTCTGTGTATACTATCGCCCCCGTGGAGGACTACTCCAAAATTAAAACGGTCCACAGAACCCTGTTAAAGGTAGTGGCTGGAGTTGGTACCCCTGTGGACCCGGGTCCTCTTTCTCCGGAGGGAGAGCTTCTGGAGGAGGAACCCCCAGAAAGTGATCTGTTTGTGGTGACTCGTGGAACTTGTCGTGGAACTCCTAGTTGCAGGGTGGTAGTGATTCCAAGCACCTCACCATTGCAGGGTGGTGCAGTTCTTCCAGGGCAAGCGTTAGATTCTCCTGGCCCTGAGGTGACTGATTTGCCACCTGCCCCGTTGGCAGGTTCACAAGCTGCTCCTTTGGATGCCACTGGGGGAGCAGTTAGGCGAACTGCACGGTCAACAGCAGGCCAGCACTCCAATAGGTACCATCTACCTAGGCCCGTGGGTCAAGTGGTGGATGGAAAGCAGGGTGGTTCTGGCCCAGTGTCCAATGCCATGATTGCCCTTTTTAGACCTTGGGATTAGGTTAGGTTGAATCGATGGATCGTCGGGGTGATGATGAAAAAGGTGGGGGTAGAATGTAGCAGGAGGAGTATTCCCTGTCTCTCCCCTGATTGTCATTTGGTTCATCCAATCCTCGTTAGGAGCGCACTTCAAAAGGAGTGGTGCCTTATGGGTGGGCCCTTCCTGGTTCGGCATGGTATTGAGCGGGCACACTTAGCCGCTCCACTTCCACCACTTGGTTTCTTTTGCCTCACTCCCGGTGCAGCACGTCATCGTGCAGCGAGTTGCCAGCCTCCTTCTGTGCGCTATCTGGGTGTGCGCCTCGTTTTCTGCAGCTCAGCAGGCAGGAAATCTGTGGTTATTGTGTTGTGGGGGAAACATGATCCGTAGGTCGTTACGGCGGCATCAGCAGCTGTGGCGCTCCTCCCTCTCTTCCTGTGATTAAGCGGCTCCTTCATTGATCTCTGGGGTAGACAGCGGCTCTGGACCGGCTGCATGAGACCGCTGCTGCTTTGCCTTACTTGGTTTTAGCGTGTTGTCTGCACGTGTTAATGTTAGCATACCCCCTGGTGGCTAACTTAGACACCCGCAACATATCCAGGCCTCTTTGCGCAGTAGCGCTTATGGGGGTTTGGATTAGAGTCTAGTAATTTTTGTTTTTTTTATTTTGTCCTTTTTCTTTTAACTGTATATTGTGTGTTTCTTTTTAATATTAGCTGATGTGCTTTTTTTTTGCGTCTAGTCTGTGGTTAATTTTAAATCTTTTTTTTGAACTATGTCTCATTGGGGGGGATTGTTTTGATCTCTTTTATTTGTTTTTCAGTTGTGGGGCAACGGTGGTGGTGTAGGGGCCCAGGGTGTTGGATCCCTCGATTTTGGTGTGTTGTGCTTCATCCACCCTGCAGGATTGGACCTTCACAGTGTGATTGTGGTGTGTGTGTCACGTGTGACTGGGGTGCTTATTTCTTTCTTTAGGGACCATCACTGCTGGTGTCTCCTTTTCACCGGTAAGCCCTTGCTGCTGACCAATCCCTCCATGCTTTGTGTTTGTTAATTAATTTTTAACCACAACACAAGTTGGCCATTTTAAACATTTGAAAATAAAAACTGTGAGTTATTGTAACTTGGGACCACACCTCTGCTTGTTTTTCTTACCCTAGTTTGAGAATCTTTTTTTTTTGTTGGTGATCTGTAGGGGTCGCCACACCCCCTTTAACATCAACGACAGCTTGGAGTCTTGTGGTAGTTTTGGACGAGGCTGTCTTATGGTAAAGCTGCCACTGAATATGTTTCGGACTTTATTTACATCAATTACAAAGAAATACAAACAATATGGCACTCTATGGTAAATCTGCATGGAGTAGACAGTTCTCAAAAACTGAGTGACTGTGCAAGAAGTAGAAGGGTGAGGAAAGCCACCAAGACACCCAGACAACCCAGAATAAGTTATAGGCTTTCGTGGCTGTGATTGGACAAATTATGCAGAGTGCAAGCTTTGCATTTTGTATCACCAGTTATCCATCTTCATGATGAAGTGGTATAGAGGAGGATTTTCTTAAAAAGAAGAACTGAAAGTTTAGCTACAAATTGCCAGAAGGTACATCTGAGATGCAAGCTTGACTTTGATCTGTTTTGGTGAAAGAAAATCTGCTCTACTCCACTATGAAGCTAAGAGTATGCTACACAAAATGAGGCCACTTAAGGCCAAATAAAAAAAAAAA
Organism: Thalassophryne amazonica; assembly: GCF_902500255.1. Lineage (NCBI taxonomy): Eukaryota > Metazoa > Chordata > Actinopteri > Batrachoidiformes > Batrachoididae > Thalassophryne > Thalassophryne amazonica. Next base: position 155,204,993 of record NC_047103.1, on the reverse strand, counting down.
TACAAATTGTTTATCATCCCTGCCCAACACAGAAAATTACCAAGACTGCAAAAATTATTTTAAAAAGCGCCAGTGGATATAATTTTCACCAGACGGTGGAAATAATTCCGGGCACGACTATGCCACGTTTTTGACCTGCTTTTAGCGATGGCACCCAAAACAGCATAGAATCCCTCCGCCAGTCGATGATTTTCTGTTTGAATTCATACGACTTTATGGCACCCAAAACAGCCGGTGGAAATAATTTCTTGCACGGCTATGCCACGTTTTGAGCTGCTTTTAACATCCGAGAATCATTCGGCCAGTAGGTGATTTTCTGTTCCAATTCAAACGACTTTATGGCACCCAAAACGGCATAGAATCCCTTCGACTTTATGGCACCCAAAACGGCATTAAAAGATGAAAAATTAGCACCAACACTCAATGCCAAAGGTGCCACCATGTTGAAATAAACTCTTTGACTTCATTTGAATTAGCTAATCAGCGAGGAGATCCGGTGAGATAGCGCGAGGTGCGTGTTTGCCAGCAAAATATCCACTTCATATTGGCTAACCAGCTATCAACTATCAACTTCATTCCCAGTTACAGTTAATTTTTTTGCTCAGAAAATCAATGCTCCGATTTATCCAAATTTACATCAGTTGTAAGGACCACCCAGGCATCCAACTCTTGTTGAATATAACCTTGACTGTGATACCATTGCATTTAATAATGTGAGGTGCATGGCAACCAATTTTGAGTATTATGAACAAACCTGATGAATTTAAAATCCGTATTAATGAATTGCAGCCTGACATTATTTTTGGAACCGAAACTTGGTTGAAACCTGATGTTAATGATTGTATTTTAAATGTGCCTGGTTTTAAAATGTTACGTAAAGATACTCATTAAATAAGAGGTGGCGTTTTATTAATGGTGTGAGATCATATTGATATGAAACTTTGCAATGAATTAAATGATATGAATGTCAAAGATACCTTGTGGGTTTGGCTGAATAACAATAATTCTAATGATGACCTGTTAGGAGTTGTTTATAGAAAAGGTGATGCAAATGACGAATACAATGAAAGGTTATTAGAACAGTTTGATATTGCAAGCAGTATTTGTAAAGGTAAATTACTTATAAATGGTGATTTTAACTTGCCGAATATTGATTGGGTTAACTGTCATATGGTGGTGGCCAAGTGGTTAATGCGCTTGGTTTCAGTTCAGAAGGTTCTGGGTTCAAATCCCACCCCTGCCACATTTCTCCATGTAATGTGGAGTTGCGTCAGGAAGGGCATCCGGCGTAAAACTTGTGCCAATTCAACAAGCAGATCCACCTTGGATTTGCTGTGGCGACCCCAAGTGCAAACAAGGGAGCAGCCGAAGGGACTTACTTTTTTAACTGTATGGTAAATGATGGTGACAATGCGTTTTCTCATAGATTCTTTGACAAACTGTGTGATTTGTACCTGCCAACATGTACCTTTCAACATGCCCATGAACCTACTAGGCAAAGAGGTAATATTAATCCTAGCTGTTTAGACTTGGTTATTTTGTCAAGTGAAACTAGTGTTAGTAATATTAATGTGTGTTGTCCGATTGGTAAAGCTGATCACAGTGTGATAACATGGGATTTCCACACAAGTATAAATAGATTGTGTAAGGAAGATATATATATCTTCCTTACACAATCTATCCATAGGTATGATTACAATAAGGCAGATTTTGATAAGCTACGAGGCCTCTTAATAGAGGTAGACTGGTCTCCAGTGATAAATTCCACTGATGTTAATGTAGCCTGGAATTGTTTTCATAACCATATTGTTGAAATTGTAAATGAATGTGTACCTTTGGTTAAGATTAACTATGGTAGTAAAATTAATCCTCGATGGTTTAATGCAGCACTTAAGAGGAGTGTAAGAAGGAAATACTTTGCTTGGAAGAGATATCAGAACAGTAGATCATATGTTAGATATTAAGAGTTTGTAAAGGAAATAAATGCTGTTAATAGAAAAGTAAGAAAGGCTAAGAGGCACTACGAAAAGAATCTTTGTAAACGTGTTAAGAAAAACAGTAAGGCTTTCTATATGTATGTGAACAGTAAGACAAAGTCTAGATCATCCATTACCAAACAGAAATATCAAAGGTGATGATGTTAATAATGATTGTGATATCGCAGATGAATTGAACAGTTTCTTTCAATCAGTGTTTGCCCATGAGGACGATAAAAGTTTGATTTGGTTTAACGATTTCATACATTGTATGGAGAAGATGTGTCAGAACCTTTTGTATTTAATAGAATGGGAGATGAAACCATTCTTGATAACATTTTTTTACACCTAATGATGTTAAGAAATTGTTACTTATAACCAATCCAAACAAAGCTATGGGTCCGGATGAGATCCACCCACATGTCCTTCAGGAATGTGCAGACGAATTATAATTTCCTTTGTTTTGTATTTTTAGACAGTCTTTTGATCAAAGTAAAGTATCTGATATCTGGAAATTTGCTAATGTGATCCCCATTTTCAAGAAGGGGGACAAGAGGGGGGACACGCCGTCGGCTTGGGACTCCCCCTAAGCATCTCAGGGTTGCTGCGTGGCCTTCACCCACTTGCCTCAGTTCAGATAATGGACTTCTTCAAACTTAGTGCACATAAACAATGTCAAATGTGTATGTGCTGTCTTTAATTCTGATGTGTGCCATTATTATGGTAAACAAGTAATAATTGTGGACTAATTGCTGTCTGAGGTAACTGGAGTGTAAACATAATTTCTCCACTGTGAGATCAATAAAGTATATCTCAAGTGTATAAAGGCCAGTAAGTCTCACTTCTCAAATATGTAAGATTTGTGAAAAACTTGTAAGAAATAGCATTGTTACTCACACCATTAATAAGCTGTGTGATGAACAGCATGGTTTTAGGAAAGGTAGATCCTGTCTCATTAATTTGCTTACCACACTATAAGAGTGGACCACATTTTATGACAAGGGCTTACCATTTGATGTGTTATATTTAGATTTCAAAAAAGCCTTTGATTCGGTACCTCATGCTAGATTAATTTATAAACTACAGAGTTATGGTATTGTTGGTAAATTTTGTTACTGGGTTGAAGATTTCCTTAGAGACAGGAAACAACGAGTATGTGTTAAGAGTGCAAAGTCTAAATGGTTGAGTGTTGAGTGGTGTTCCACAAGGATTGGTCCTAGGGCCGGTCCTATTTTTACTATTTATTAATGACTTGCCTGGTGCAATATCAACCAAATGTAAGCTCTTTGCAGATGACACCAAGGTGTATCATCCAATCTTGTCCGTAGTAGACTCAGCAAATTTACAAAAAGATATTGATAATTTAATGTTATGGTCAAAACGATGGCTGTTAGGGTTCAATGAAGATAAGTGTAAAGTATTACATGTAGGTCATCAAAATCCATGTCATGAATATTTCATGAATGGCAACATGTTCCTGTAAGTGAAGAGAAAGATCTAGGTGTATTAGTTACCAACAAATTGTCTTTTTCTAAATACATAGCCAAGGCTGCTGCTAAGGCTAATAGTGTGCTAGGCATGATCAAGAGAGCATTTACATTTATTGACAAAGAGTCATTTCTGGTTTTGTATAAAAGCTATGTATGCCCACATCTTGAGTATTGCGTACAAGTATGGTCACCATATTTTGAAAAAGATAAATTGTTGCTATAGGTGCAAAGACGTGCAACCAAATTAGTACCTGGTTTGCAAAATTTGAGTTATGAGGAGAGATTAATTGAATTGGGTTTAACAACTCTTGAGAACAGAAGAGTTTGGGGTGACCTAATAGAAATGTACAAAATTTTACATGGTTTTGAGGCAGTCGACCCCAATACGTTATTTATTAGACAAAGGTACAATGGCCTTAAGGGCCTTTCACACTGAATCCGTCAGGCCAATGCGTCAACGGATCGGGATCCGTCGAATCCGTCGGATGACGTCAGACGCGTCGCTTTGGAAGCGGCAAAAAAAAAGTGGGGGGCAGAGATTGCCACATCACACTCTGGCTGTTTCCACAATATGAAAAAGTTCATCTTGAATTTGGGTCGCCTGAACCACAAAAAAAGCTTTAAAAAACAGCAGTAGAACGATTCTCCCATCACCCTGCTGGGAGAAGCTTTTTTTTTTCCCAGCTACTTTTCGGAGTGATGCCGACCGAGGAGGAGGATGGACGAGGAGGACCGACGATCGAACCGCGACAGCGGACCAAACCGCACGGAGAAGCCGGCCTTCAGGCATCATCACTGGGCAGACCGAGGCAGGCAGCCGGGGTGATGGAGCAGACCCACTCAGTCCGAAATCTTCCACTTTTTGGATATATGCGAAGTCCCAGTTTGCCCAACTGAGCTTAGTTCTGCAGCTGAGAATAATGTAAAAATAAACGTGGCGTTTACTTAACTGCTTTGAAGGTTTAATGATCGGCTAACGTTAGCGTAGCCTTTTAGCACAGTTGATCTGAGGGAACACTAATTTCTAAATGGTTCAGTCTTTTTATTTTTACCAAATAAAGCTACAGCTTTTTTCAGACACCACAAAAGCTCAACTTTGAATAACTTATTTTTTCGGGCGTTTTTTCCATCGTTTTTTTCCCCCGTTTTTTCCCCTTTTTTTAATATATGAACTGTTTAGTGTTTCTTTATATTTAAAGAAATATTTTTATTTGTCCCAATCAGGAACATTTGCTGTGCAGACAACCAAACTTCCATTGATGAGCTGAACACCACGAAGTCCAGTCGAAAGAAAACATATCTGCTTTTCAGCAACACCACCAGAGTTCAAAGCTGCAGAAGAGACCTTCATCTGGTCCAGAGAATCCAGCAGAACATCACCTGCTTCTAAATAAAGGCTCTTTGAACAGCAACTATTTTATTGTTTTTTAAAAAGCTGTTTCATTTTATATTTTAACAATAAATGAACGGATCATTAAAAATGTCCACAAAGTCAAAAGACATTTGCACAAGTAGAAGCTCTCCACTTATTGTGCTCAAATTCATATTTTAGAAATGACTCTGTCCTGATAACATTAAAGGCAATTACATATTTTGGCGAAATTACAAGTTGAAATGACACACACACACACACACATATATAGTCATCATGAGGTTTGTCACAGAAATCCTACTTTACAATCACACTGCAGTCATTGTTATATTATTTCCTGTTGCATTTATAATAAACAGTATTTATTTACAGTGTCTGTTTTTCTGTTTAAAATGAGATATAAATAATCTACCAGAATTTTTTTAAAAAAATACAAATTTCCATGTTATTTTGTCTAAACATAAATGTCTGAGGTTCCTTGTGTTAAACAAGAAATGAAATAATCTGAAATAACAGGTGGTTTTAATTTACAGACAAAAGGTTTCTGAAGAACCATTTATTGGTTTATTTAGCTATTTTAATTACAAGTGTTCTAAACTGTTTTTAACAGTAATCAGAAATAATGAGGTAACAACAAAAAAACATTTAGAAGGATTTTTCTTCAGAAAACTGCTCCATAAATGAGCAGTCCTGTGACACGTTTCTGTTTTGCACGGATCAGTGGTTTCCACCGATCCATTTTGTACAGATGAGTGGTTTGGCTTTGGCTGCCATAGGTAGGACGCCCCTTCCAAGATGGCGGCCAATGCGGTTTCTGCCACCCGTCTTCCGTGTTTTGCATCTAAAACGCAATGCGTCTCATTGAGAAATAATGCTTTTCAGGCCGATTTTTGACGCATCTGACGGATTCAGTGTGAAAGGCTGAGGCTCGACGTGTGCTTCTATTTAATCTCTTAATAATGTCATTGATGTGATTTTAAATCTAATGTTCTTACAAGTGTTAAATTTTGTATCACTTTAATGTATTGATGTGCTTTTATTATACTTTGTATATACCTATTTATACACACAATAAAATGAATTCTGAATTATAATCGTGGGGTCCCCCGTCAATAACTTTTAACAAATCTTTTATTCTTGTATGCGACATGTTTGTGCTTTTTATATATTAGTGAAGTTGCCAGCTTTATCTGAGATTTTCCATCCTGCTCACTCACATCAAGCAAAGCTCTTACGTATGTGCTCCTCGTAAAGAAGCTCAAATATGTTACTGTAGGCATCCATATTATTTTCTGCGTTGATCAAGTGCACGTTTTTTTTTTTTTTTTTTTTGTAGAACTAGGAAGTTTTTAATTTAGGTTTGCCGAGTTTACTATTATATTGAATGCAGCATAGTGCTGGGGAGCGTCGATCTCCATCCTCGATCGACGCCATCTGTGCTCAACTGAAGTGCCTTGTGTCGTACCACATGGCTGCATGATTCCGGTGTGTTCTGGATTAAACGAATATTTAGTAAAATTTTACATGGTTACTTTGTGGTAAATAAAATAAGGTTTAAAAATAATGTCACAATTACAAGCGAGGTTCTTTACAGAGGACAAAAGGTGAGGATTGATTTTCTTCTGAGAGATATAAGGGAAGTAAAGAAAAAAAAGTCGTGGCTAACTGTGTTTAGTCGGTACATTAAATTTTACCTTTACATAACCGCTTGTGTGGCTCTTAGCTTATGTTTGTAGCCTCTTTATGTAACCGTGCTAAGCGTAAGTTCTGTATCAGTTACTCCTGATTAATTTAGCTTTTTAATGTATTTTAGGTACGTTGTGGATGATGTTCCATTCTCCATCCCCGCTGGTTCTGAAGTGCAGGATCTCAGTAATGTCATCAACAAGCTACTGGAGGCTAAAAATGGTAAAAAGAAAAAAGGAAAAAAAAAAATATATATATATTGCTTGTTTTCATCTCCAGACTTGCCACATGTGTTTCTGTACTTCGTTGTGGAACTGAACATATATTTAATATTTAAAATAGTAATAATAAAAGATTAAAGTTTATGGTTGAATTCAAGCACGCACCCATAGAGCTGCAATTAACAATTATTATATTTTATTATTGATGTATGTTATTTATTTTTGTGATTAGTTTGTTAATTTTTTAACAAACTAATTTTTTATAATATGTCAGAAAAGTACTTTTTTGGACCATAGTCATTCTCAAAATTTGTTGTCAGGCTGATCACCAAGTATAGAGGGTTTTCATGTGACGTATTTTGTGTCCCACGCCCATTCTGGATTACGACGCGGTGGCCGCTGTGATACGCTACGTGTATTTGGCGAACAATTGCAGAAGCTTTAACGTTGGTGTGAAGAAGCCTCACAGCACCATGGTGCTGAGAGAGATCCGCCACTAACAGAAATCCACTTATACCAGAATTTTATTTTTATTTTATTCGGCAATAAAATTATATAAGAATAAGAATACATAAAAATACTGCTCAGGATAACACAAGAACGCTTCCAATACGGATGTTTATTTACATTGTGGTCCTCGAGCACCGAGCTGCTGATCCGCAAGCTGCCCTTCTAGCGCCTGGTGAGAGAAATCGCTCAAGACTTCAAGACGACCTCTGCTTTCAGAGCTCCCCTGTGATGCTCTGCAGGAGGTCAGCGAGGCTGACCTGGTCAGCAGCTTCCTACTTCACAATACCGCAGTGTGACACTGTCGGCCAGTTCATTACATCACCACTAAATTCACTATCTGGTATAAGATACGGGTCCATTTTTCTATCACGTGCCAGCCTCCTTGTAATCCAGAATGGAGACGGCACCTATCCTGCAGCAAATCAGTCACGTGATTGAAAACCCTCTATAACTACCACGTTATGTTCTCTGGTAGTGTTTGAAGTGTCTGTCTCATACAGGCAGTGACAAAATAAGGTTTTTCCTCCAAGCTGCTGTGGAGGTTGACATTGTTTGCGGAGCAGTGAGCCTGCTGATGTACCTTTCTGATGTCTTGCTAAGATTTCCGTGTTTCAGCTGCCTCTTGTCTCGCGAGACCGAACCGTGTCACTGCAGGGGTTATATTTTGATGAAATAATGTGTTAGATCACAATTCAATCATTCACATGTTTTTAGCAGAACAAAATGCATATTGTCAAGGGATCAGTTTAAAATAAAATGCCACATTGTTTTAAACCAGTTTATCATGTTTGAAGTGGTTTAAAAGTAGTTATAGTCATTTAAATTAAGACAAGCAAAATGTTTAACTTTAAGATGCTGAAACAAGTGTTTGTTTTTTAAATGCTTTTTTAAAATGCTTTTTGTGAATACATTAATAGTTTCAGCTCACAGCTAAATGGTAAATGAACTGCATTTACATAGCGCTTTTACATCTCGATCAGAAGCTCAAAGTGCTTTACAATGATGCCTCACATTCACCCATTCACACAAGCACACTCACACACTGATATCAGGATGCTGCCATGCAAGGCCCTCACTACACACCGGGAGCAACTAGGGGAATAAGGACCTTGCCCAAGGACCCTTAGTGATTTTACAGTTGGAGATTGAACCGGGGATCCTCTTGTCTCAAGCCCAAAGCTTAACCAGAAGACCATCACCTCCCAACACATCTAAACAGATTTTATGAGGTTTTATTTTTATAGTAAATGCATTAGTCAACACTCACGTAGCCTTTTTTTTATAAATGTATTCATCATTGGATTATTGTCATCATTATTATCACTGACCTTACCTGTGTGAAGTGCTTTGAGGCAACTCTGTTGTGATTTGGCACTATATAAATGATAATAAATTGAAATTGAAATTGAGCATTAAATCAAATTTAATAAGCTTCTGTCTCTCATCATGTTCACATTGTCTTTAAAGTAAATAGGATTGTTGACGCTAATTCTATGATCAGTTAATATGCAGATTTTTTTTAATCTTCTAATTCAGTTTATTGGTTAGTCTATATGATATCAGAGGTTTGGTAGAAAGTGCATTTAAGAAAATGATGCATTTACGTTTGTTTAACCAAAATTACATTCTTGCTTTGTTGACTTATACAATTCATAAGTTATCAGTGTGGCTGTCAGTTAATCTTATGTCAGCCAACTAATCAGTTAAAGGAGCAATGATTTCAGCACTAATGTCTGTATCATGTTTCATGTCTCCCCAGCATCTCATAGAAAAGTGGAGTTTGACTTCTTGGTCAGGGGTCAGTTCCTGCGCACACCACTGTACACTCATATGGAGTCAGAAGGAATATCTACGGTATGACCTGTCTCAGGGCTTAAAGTTGAATGCGCACCTGTTACAGCAATAGGCATGTGTTTTAATGAATACAAAAATACTTTACGTGCATGCAGCACATCCTGACTGTTGTCAATATTAAAGATATATTTTTTTGCCCATCAAAGCCATCTTCAGTCTGATCGAGACCCTCTTTTTGTAGTGGTAACATATATTGACATGCATGAGAGAAACAGATGTGATTGGTTTTGGGCTTAAACCAGACTTGACGGTCTTTGAACAGTTAATCATAAGTGTGTCTGTTTCAGGAAGATGTGGTGGAGATTGAATATGTCGAGCGAATCACTGCCCCAGAGCCTGAGGAGTGCTTGATGCATGATGACTGGATTAGCTCCGTGGATGCAGATCCAGAATGGTAACTAACTAACACAAGCCCACTGACATGGGAACACAAGGATTATCCATGTGGAAGAATATTGTATTTTCTGACTCTAGTCCTAACCGATATAGGTTTTGACACCGGTGTGTGGTATTGTATATGTGAACAAAGTGACTCAAAGGGTTTTGACCCCATTTGGACCAAACATGGTAGAATGATTAATGGACAGACAAGGACAAAGCAGTTACATTTAGAGGCGAAAAGGTTAAAAGATATGGTTACAAGGCAATGTCAAAATTTGCCTATATAGTTGATATTGTATGCATGAACTGAGGACATCATAAACGGCAGAAAATGGGTGAGCTTTGAGTCTTTGACTTAAACACCCGTAACCAAATGTGAGTAATTTTACCGGTTAGACTCATCCACAACACTGGAGCAGGATAGGCAAAGATTCTACCACCAGGAATACATGATAAGACATCACCTCGGGATCTCATCCCTGTTAGCACTTAAACCAGAGATACCAGAATAGTTTTAATTCTGTCCAAAAAACTAGTGACCAGTTTTATCAAATGCAGCATTTGCACTAATAGCCGTAACTCTGAAGTAAAGTCTGCATCTGCAGCCAGCAGCCGACCCTGTCATGTATATTCTTGCAGGATTCTGACAGGTTCGTATGACAAGACAGCCAGAATCTGGTCTGTGGAAGGCAAGGCGATTATGACTGTGGCCGGACACACAGATGTGGTCAAAGACGTCGCTTGGGTCAAAAAAGGTAAGCAATACAAAGCCGGCAACCATGGGCACCGCTAGTAATAATTATAAGCTCTTACAAAAATCTTCTTATGTGCAGATGGCTTGACCTCTCTGCTTCTGACGGCCTCTCTGGATCAAACCATTCTCTTGTGGGAGTGGAACTCTGAGAGGAACAAGGTGAAAGCCAGACACTGCTGTCGAGGACACACTGGGAGCGTTGACACCATCGCCACAGACCCCAGCGGCTCAAAGGTGAAGAGGGTGAAAGAGCCACAGAAGGCCGCTAGAGTAGGGGAGTTCAGAAACAGTCTGAAATTTTAAGGCTGTTTTAGCTTCTCACAGTATTTGTTGCTTACTTTCAGTTCTGCAGTGGATCCTGGGATAAAATGTTGAAGATCTGGTCAGCAGGTATGTTGGTTGCATGAGTGTTTGTTTGAATCTGCACTGCTAATGGCAAATTGTTGGTTAAGCACCAATGTTTGGGGTTTATTGTTTTGGGTTTGCAGTGCCAACAGAAGATGCAGATGAAGTTGAGGAGCTTGCAGACCGACCGAGGAAGAAACAAAAGACTAATCAGCTGGGTCTGACCAGGGTGGGTGGAAACCAATCAAGATCATCTGTATATGATTATATGACTGACCTCATTATTAAGAAGAAACTTTTAAAAAATCTTGTGTTCTCAAATGCCTGTCAGACTCCCCTGATGACATTGTCTGGTCACAACGAGGCGGTGTCCTCTGTTCTGTGGTGTGACAGTGAGGAGCTGTGTAGTGCATCCTGGGACCACACAATCCGCGTGTGGGATGCTGAGACCGGAGGAATGAAGACTACACTGGTGAGACACAGATGAATCAACACACAGCTATCAGTATCTCATCTTTGTGAAATTAGACCATGCTGATGACTATAAAACAAATAAATGCATCTTGAGCATATTTTCATCGTGACTGATCAGTAATACTGCTTCAACAAGGACTTTGTAGATTTGTAGATGGAAATTAAATTCTTATGAGTTCCCCAAAACAATATGTTTGCATTTCTTTTGATACATGCAAGTAAAACTCTTAAGAGAGGAACTTTATGCCATCAGTTTGCCTCAAGTTTGGCACCACATTAGAAATAATTAACTTTTAAATAAACATGACTCTAGAAGTTTTTACTTTACCGCTTTGTTATCTCCACTGGTTGATAGGCTTGGAGGGGAGGATATTGAAACATGCTCCATCCATAAGTGCAAGCATCCATCTCTGTCCTTCAGTCATCACACTTCGTGTCAAAACTATGAGCCAGGGATCAATAGTCCTGATCCTGGAGATCACCTGCCCTGTATCTTTTCTCACTGTTCCTGCTCCATCCAGCTCCAAGTCATTTGTGCTCAGCCATTCAAGAGCTAGGAAACACCAGATTTGACAGCCAGGGCGTGCTGTGAACATTTTTCAGCCCGGGAGTTTCATATCCAACTGGCCCACAAACCGCCAGCGCACAGAGATAATAAGAGTTCTGCTGTGGCATTTATGTGCTGACTGACTGTGAAAATTGGGTGGCTTATAATTATAATTAAAGTTAGTTAAGCTGGACATACACTGTACGATATTTTCAATCGTTGTACTTGGCTCCAGCTCAAACTGTGCAACAAAACCACAGGGTTTAAAAGTTCAGAGCGCACGATTCATGGTCTCACTGTACGGCCCGATGTTCTGATGCAATCTGACTGCTCACATTGTACGTTCAAAAACCACACGTTGGACTGGTGTTTCCAAAAGCAAAATGTAACAGAAGCTTTTTTTTTTTCTTTAAAAAAAAAATTATTTCATGCCTATCAGCGCACACAGTGAGTGAAATCAGGTGGGAGAGACTGAACGTATATGCGCGCGCACACAGCAGACAGTGACATGATTCACGAGAGGATGGAAAAAAAGAAAACAAACATTCATAACAGGTGCTGCTACTTACACTGTTGTATACATAAACTATATTTAATACGGAGTCTTACAGCTGTGTTCATCTGTCGTAAATGCTGCTGTTGTTTGCTGTGTGTGTGTATCCACGCGCGTGCATATACGTTCAGTCTCCCCCCCACCTGATTCCACTCACTGTGCGTGCTGATAGGCATGAACTTTAATATATTAGGTTATTGCGAGGGAACGCAATAAAAAAACACAAGACTTTACGTGAGATCACTGTTTGCTCTCTACGGTGTTTGCTCATGCACAGTGCGCGACGTAATCAGCGCGTAGACGCTTGTAGCGCTGCTTCAACAGCACGGAACCCTCACAAGTCACGACGGCCGACCAAAATATCAAACAGGTTTGATTTTTATCCGACCATATGATTCCCCATCAGGAGGTGGTACTGTACTACAGATGTTAATACAGCTGACATCCGGACATAACAGGCATGTAGCCTGTTATGTCCATTTCCCTCTTCGCTCTGTCTTCTTGAAAAAATATTTGTGAGCTTTGCACACTTGGCAGCATCTTCCTCCAAAGCTTTTCTTTTTCTTAATCTAGCTTTTTCAGCGCCACCTGGCTTTTTCTGTCTGTCAGTGTCTTGCCTCAAAAATGTGGCCATCATGTGCCAACACTTGATGGAGGAGGAAGGAAGAAGAGACTTGCGGAGGGAGCAGGTGTTCCGGGCCCGGAATAATCCACTGGAGATGTTTTCAAATGCCTAGGTCTGGAGTGCTTCTCCTCTCCTGCAGTGGACTCAGCCATGTTTGTAGCAGACGGACCAACCCAGAAGTAAACAAAACTGTTAGGCATTGGATCCATTTCTTGGCAATGACACTCGAGAGGCCGCTATGACCATGAAAATCGTGGACTAAGGTAAAACAGCTAATCTACAAGTTTAGCTGTTTGAACAGAGATTCGACAGATAATGTTGGGCGACTAACCTTAGTCGACTAAGTAAGTTTAGTAGACTAAATGATTAGACCACTTCATGAAACCAGGCCCAGGTCTGTCTGTATAAATGTTGTCCCATTATGAAGACACCAGACACAGAATACATTTTGTGTGCTCTTATTAATTTATTCATGTAGTATTTCATTGTTTTATTTAAAAGGATAAAATATTAAATTTTACAGTTACATATGAAAATTGGTGGGGCCTGCTTGCTAAGTAGCCGTTGCTACCAGTGGGACAACAATGGTTTACCACATCCACAGAATATTTGTTTGTCAAGATCATTGTGATGTCATAAGGTGGGTTTCAAAAGTGATAAAAGGAAAATAGGCACTCACTGGACACTCTATTGGGGTTGCTTCTTGAACTAATTATAAAGGGTAGTGTTTAATCAGCCAATCACACAGCAGAAACTTACAGAAGGACATGGTGAGGATCTGCTGAAGTTCAAACTGTGTCAGATTGGTGATGAAGAACAAACTGCTGATCAACTGGGATTTATTATCTATAACCATCTCTAGGATCTCCAGCTTTATGTCTGAGCCATGACAGCTTTCATGTGTGAAAATGGCATTATAGACTTTTTTTTTGACTGTTTATATGGTATTTTCTCTCTGTTTTACAGTCGGGCAGTAAAGTGTTTAACTGTATTTCCTACTCACCTCTGTGTCGACGGCTGGCCTCAGGCAGCACCGACAGACACATCAGACTGTGGGACCCCCGAACCAAAGGTACATCTCTGCGAAATAACAGACACATTTTTATCTCTGGTTTTCAGATGAGAAGCAGTTGGTCTGGTGGTCACGAGACTTAGCTTTTGGAAATGAAAGAAGCTAACAGTAGGGATGCACCGATACCACTTTTTCCCAGACTGAGTACAAGTATGAGTACTTACATTTGGGTACTCGTCGATACCGAGTACCGATACGAATACTTAATGATACCATTCCAGTTTTATGATGACTTTCAAAATGTTTTATTCATCAGTTGTTACTTACATTTTGACTATAACTGAGACCAATGTATGCAAAAGTTTGGGCATCCCTGATCATTTTCATGATTTTCCTTTATAAATCATTGCTTGGTAAATGGACTACATTTATATAGCGCTTTTCCATCTGTATCAGACGCTCAAAGCCCTTTACAATTATACCTCACATTCACCTCAATGTCAGGGTGCTGCCATACAAGGCGCTCACTACACACCTGGAGCAATAGGGGATTAAAGATCTTGCCCAAGGGCCCTTAGTGATTTTCCAGTCAGGTGTGGATTTGAACTGATGATCTTCTGGTCTCAAGCCCAACACCTTAACCACTAGACCATCACCTCCCCTTCACCTTGTTTGGATAAATTCAACCCCTGGCAAAAATTATGGAATCACTGGCCTCGGAGGATGTTCATTCAGTTGTTTAATTTTGTAGAAAAAAAGCAGATCACAGACTTGACACAAAACTAAAGTCATTTCAAATGCCAACTATCTGGCTTTAAGAAACACTATAACAAATCAAGAAAAGTAACTGTGGCAGTCAGTAACGGTTACTTTTTTAGACCAAGCAGAGGGGAAAAAATATGGACTCACTCAATTCTGAGGAATAAATTATGGAATCACCCTGTAAATTTTCATCCCCAAAACTAACACCTGCATCAGATCAGATCTGCTCGTTAGTCTGCATCTAAAAAGGAGTGATCACACCTTGGAGAGCTGTTGCACCAAGTGGACTGACATGAATCATGGCTCCAACACGAGAGATGTCAATTGAAACAAAGGAGAGGATTATCAAACTCTTAAAAGAGAGTAAATCATCACGCAATGTTGCAAAAGATGTTGGTTGTTCACAGTCAGCTGTGTCTAAACTCTGGACCAAATACAAACAACATGGGAAGGTTGTTAAAGGCAAACATACTGGTAGACCAAGGAAGACATCAAAGCGTCAAGACAGAAAACTTAAAGCAATATGTCTCAAAAATCGAAAATACACAACAAAACAAATGAGGAACGAATGGGAGGAAACTGGAGTCAACGTCTGTGACCGAACTGTAAGAAACCACCTAAAGGAAATGGGATTTACATACAGAAAAGCTAAACGAAAACCATCATTAACACCTAAACAGAAAAAAACAAGGTTACAGTGGGCTAAGGCAAAGCAATCGTGGCCTGTGGATGACTGGATGAAAGTCATATTCAGTGATGAATCTCGAATCTGCATTGGGCAAGGTGATGATGCTGGAACTTTTGTTTGGTGCCATTCCAATGAGATTTATAAAGATGACTGTCTGAAGAGAACATGTAAATTTTCACAGTCATTGATGATATGGGGCTGCATGTCAGGTAAAGGCACTGGGGAGATGGCTGTCATTACATCATCAATAAATGCACAAGTTTATGTTGATATTTTGGACACTTTTCTTATCCTATCAATTGAAAGGATGTTTGGGGATGATGAGATCATTTTTTCAAGATGATAATGCATCTTGCCATAGAGCAAAAACTGTGAAAACATTCCTTGCAAAAAGACACATAGGGTCAGTGTCATGGCCTGCAAATAGTCCGGATCTTAATCCAATTGAAAATCTTTGGTGGAAGTTGAAGAAAATGGTCCATCACAAGGCTCCAACCTGCAAAGCTGATCTGGCAACAGCAATCAGAGAAAGTTGGAGCCAGATTGATGAAGAGTACTGTTTGTCACTCATTAAGTCCATGCCTCAGAGACTGCAAGCTGTTATAAAAGCCAGAGGTGGTGCAACAAAATACTAGTGATGTGTTGGAACGTTCTTTTGTTTTTCATGATTCCATAATTTATTCCTCAGAATTGAGTGATTCCATATTTTTTTTTCCCTCTGCTTGGTCTAAAAAAGTAACTGTTACTGACTGCCACAATTTTTTTTTTCCTGATTTCTTATAGTGTTTCTTAAAGCCAGAAAGTTGCCATTTGAAATGACTTTAGTTTTGTGTCATGTCTGTGATCTGCTTTTTTTCTACAAAATTAAACAACTGAATGAACATCCTCCGAGGCCGGTGATTCGATCATTTTTGCCAGGGGTTGTATATCATATAGCAGATGAACACACTGATATTTGAAAAGTGAAATGATGTTTCTAGTATTTACAGAGTGCAATAATTATTTAAACAAAATTAGGCATGTGCATAAATTTGGCCACCCTTGTCATTTTATTAATTTGAATGCATTTACCACTAATTATTGGAACACAGAATTGGTTTGGTAATCTCATTGACCCTTGACCTTGATTGGATTCACGTCATGAGAAAGGGTATTTAAGGTGGCCATTTGCAAATGTTTCCCCTCTTTGCATCTCTTCTAATTAGTGGCAGTGGGAGCATCTAAACACCTCTCAAATGACCTGAAAACAAAAATTGTTCAACATCATGGTTTAGGGGAAGGATACAAAAAGCTATCTCAGAGATTTTAGCTGTCAGTTTCGACTGTGAGGAACATAGTGAGGAAATGGAAGACAACAGGCACAGTACTAGTTAAGGCCCAAAGTGGCAGGCCAAGAAAAATCTCATAAGCTGAAGTGAAGGATGGTGAGAACAGTCATAGTCAACCCACAGACCTGCTTCAAAGACCTACAACATGACCTTGCTGCAGATTGTGTCTCTGTGCATCATTGAACTATACAGTGCACTTTGCACAAGGAGATGCTGTAATGCAGAGGAAGCCTTTTCTGCGTACACACCACAACAGAGTTGCTTGAGGTATGCTAAAGCACATTTGGATAAGCCAGCTTCATTTTGGAATAAGGTGCTGTGGACTGATGAAACTAAAGTTGAGTTATTTGGACATAGGGTGGTATGCATGGCAGAAAAAGAACACAGCATTCCAAGAAAAAGGCTTGCTACCTACAGTAACATTTGGAGGTAGTTCCATCATGCTGTGTGGCCAGTGCAGGTACTGGGAATCTTGTTAAAGTTGAGGGTCACATGGATTGGACATCTCACTGAAATGTAACCTTTGGACTTCAGCACTACAAAATATACAACACCAGTAACAGAACTGAAATTGTCCATCACTAACTTTACGTATATCTGTGAGCACCAGTGTTGCCACAGTTACTTTGAAAAAGTAATCCAGTTACTGATTACTCCTTGAAAAGTAACTTGGTTACTTTACTGATTACTCAATTTTAAAAGTAACTAAGTTAGATTACTAGTTACTTTATTAGTTACTTTCAGCAGCTGCTGACAACACCCCCTGCCACCTCAACATGAAAATGATAACCAGTTTTGCCAATACTCAGTTTATAGTTACCCTTTCTTGACTTCAATGAACATAATACTTGTCTTATTTAAATGTTGATAGCAATGTAACAGTAATACTTACAATTTATAATCTACATTGTTTATAAATGTAACTATTAAATTCTTTCCTACATTTTTCTAACATTTAAATTCTTTCTCAACATTTTAATTGTTAAAATTATTTTATTATAGTATTAGTAATATGAAAAATTGTCTTCAAAAGTGGACCTTTAAGGGTGTTGAGGGGAAGCATGCCCCCACTCCACCAGATTGAGAGGTAGGGAATTTTTTTTTAACTTCATGTCATCCTGAGAAAGCAACTTTAGGTGCATTTGGGTGGAAAAAACGAGCATTAGCATTTGTTAATACATGTAGATCAGCTGTTTTAGTGAGGACACACACGGAGCGGCACAGAGTTTTAAAGAAAAAAAAAAAAGGTGTAAAAATGTCTTTGTAAAGCTCAGTTCACGTGTGCTGCCATCACCACGCTTTGAGAGACAAGAAGTGTTTTCAGCTCGGACTCTGAGCTGCACTGCAGAAAACAGATGAATACCTCGCAGCAAGAAACGCTTCGTTTTGCGAAGTGGGCAGTTCCGTCTAACCGCGACCTCCGCCTGCCCACGAGCTGCCGCGATCGACCCACAATACAAACACAATTGAGAGGTTGACATCATGCTGCTGTAAAGGGGTATTGGATGTCTGGTATCGGAGCAGTTTTATGATTACAAGTAAATACATACGGGATTGGACTGATACCCAATACTGGTATCGGTATTAGTGCATCCCTAGCTGACAGACAAGCTCACATCAAGCTACGAGTACATGTAACTTAAAAACGCACATATTGAGAGAGAAGTTATGTCTGCTTTGGCTGTGTTCATACAGTACATTTTATGCAGGGTTGTGGTGATTTGTGACAAAGTTATGTGAGTTTTAAAACATTGGTAAACAATCAGAAAATAATGGTTTATTTCTCTGATTAAAGAAAACTCTTTCTCACAGACTCCATTCACTCTGATTTCTTTCTTCTGCAGTTAAATTCATACAGAATCCTTTCTGCGCAGTTGTGTGACGTGAGACTATTTTATTCAGATTTTACAAAACAGCCGCTGTCTGATTTAGTACATTCCTGTCTGGAATCAGACTCTCACTGACAGCCATACCTGCTCCTAATCCATCATCCACTAACCATCCAGTAAATAGCAGACACATATCCAGGATATTACACAGACAAAACAAAGTTGCCTTTTCAATTGATTTCTTGCATCAAATGAGCTTATTCTCATATGCCCTTTTTAATTTGGAGACCTACAAGGTGATAGCTTTTATTGTTTTGAGATACCACATTTAAAAACCTGATGGGGATGGACTTATTCTTTTATCTGTTCATTTACAGCCTTTAACATGCTAAGGCTTTGGAAAAGCCTTGGAAAGTGGTGTGTTTGTGGTTTAAATGCTTCCATACAAATTCACTTTCACAGCTGTTATCTTCTCGTTTGTCCAGATGGGTCGTTGGTGCTGCTGTCTCTGACCTCCCACACTGGCTGGGTCACGGCTGTAAAGTGGGCACCTGCACATGAGCACCAGCTGGTTTCCGGTTCCCTTGACAACCTAGTTAAACTGTGGGACACGAGAAGGTCCGTAAAGCAAGATTCTTCCTTTTTGTCTTATCATTATATGTTTGACATTCCATATTTGGAATATCGGCATTTTGGAAAGTGATTGAATGAAACTTCCTTTATGTTCAAGTGATTTGAACCCTAAGCAGAAAGGCTTAGTCATGAAATGCTTAATCACCCCTGTGCTGGAAGTTAGCTCACGCCCCTTGACCTATGAGGTCAGTGCAGAACCTTTATACTGTAAACTGTAATTCCCCCGATCTGTATATTGTGCACTGGTGTAAGTCATAGATACCTGATACGTGAAAAGTAGGTGAAATAACATTTTTAATACAACCCCTGGCAAAAATTATGGAATCACCGGCCTCGGAGGATGTTCATTCAGTTGTTTAATTTTGTAGAAAAAAAGCAGATCACAGACATGACACAAAACTAAAGTCATTTCAAATGCCAACTATCTGGCTTTAAGAAACACTATAAGAAATCAAGAAAAATAATTGTGGCAGTCAGTAACGGTTACTTTTTTAGACCAAGCAGAGGGGAAAAAATATGGACTCACTCAATTCTGAGGAATAAATTATGGAATCACCCTGTAAATTTTCATCCCCAAAACTAACACCTGCATCAAATCAGATCTGCTCACTCAATTCTGAGGAATAAATTATGGAATCATGAAAAACAAAAACGCTCCAACACATCACTAGTATTTTGTTGCACCACCTCTGGCTTTTATAACAGCTTGCAGTCTCTGAGGCATGGACTTAATGAGTGACAAACAGTACTCTTCATCAATCTGGCTCCAACTTTCTCTGATTTCTGTTGCCAGATCAGCTTTGCAGGTTGGAGCCTTGTGATGGACCATTTTCTTCAACTTCCACCAAAGATTTTCAATTGGATTAAGATCCGGACTATTTGCAGGCCATGACATTGACCCTATGTGTCTTTTTGCAAGGAATGTTTTCACAGTTTTTGCTCTGTGGCAAGATGCATTATCATCTTGAAAAATGATTTCATCATCCCCAAACATCCTTTCAATTGATGGGATAAGAAAAGTGTCCAAAATATCAACGTAAACTTGTGCATTTATTGATGATGTAATGACAGCCATCTCCCCAGTGCCTTTACCTGACATGCAGCCCCATATCATCAATGACTGTGGAACTTTACATGTTCTCTTCAGGCAGTCATCTTTATAAATCTCATTGGAACGGCACCAAACAAAAGTTCCAGCATCATCACCTTGCCCAGTGCAGATTTGAGATTCATTGCTGAATATGACTTTCATCCAGTCATCCACAGTCCACGATTGCTTTTTCTTAGCCCATTGTAACCTTGTTTTTTTCTGTTTAGGTGTTAATGATGGCTTTCGTTTAGCTTTTCTGTATGTAAATCCCATTTCCTTTACACGGTTTCTTACAGTTCGGTCACAGACGTTGACTCCAGTTTCCTCCCATTCGTTCATTTGTTTTGTTGTGCATTTTCGATTTTTTTAGACATACTGCTTTAAGTTTTCTGTCTTGACGCTTTGATGTTTTCCTTGGTCTACCCGTATGTTTGCCTTTAACAACCTTCCCTTCCCAACCTTCTTTTGCAACATTGCGTGATGATTTACCCTCTTTTAAGAGTTTGATAATCCTCTCCTTTGTTTCAATTGACATCTCTCATGTTGGATCCATGATTCATGTCAGTCCACTTGGACAACAGCTCTCCAAGGTGTGATCACTCCCTTTAGATGCAGACTAACGAGCAGATCTGATTTGATGCAGATGTTAGTTTTGGGGATGAAAATTTACAGGGTGATTCCATAATTTATTCCTCAGAATTGAGTGAGTCCATATTTTTTCCTTCTGCTTGGTCTAAAAAAGTAACCGTTACTGACTGCCACAATTATTTTTCTTGATTTTTTATAGTGTTTCTTAAAGCCAGATAGTTGGCATTTGAAATTACTTTAGTTTTGTGTCATGTCTGTGATCTGCTTTTTTTCTACAAAATTAAACAACTGAATGAACATCCTATGAGGCTGGTGATTCCATAATTTTTGCCAGGGGTTGTATTTCATCAGACTATTGATCCCCCACTTAGGGGAAAAAGAAAAACAGTGACCATGTTTGACAAAGACTATGTTCACAACAGCAGCAACAATATTCATAGATGCCATAACACACATAATATACTGTGTTCATAATGACAACAATAGTCATAGAAGGATGCATTTGGGCTTTGTTCAAATTAATGAAGTATCGTGCCGGACAGATGTAAGGTAACTGTTTAACTGCAAGTTAATGGTGTGAAATTATTGGCTCAGGTGCATGTGACCTCTGATGGGCACGTAACGTTATTTAAAAGAAGTAGCTACGCTCTGCAGCGGTCATAGTAGCAGTGGGCTGAGTTTGTCATGACAACAATCATTCACATTGATGTCACACATTCTACCCAGTGTCTGTGAAAACAAATGACCTCCAAAGTATAGTCACACAAAGTAGACATTTTACAAAAAAACAAAAGCCTTAAGTAAAAGTATAAGACGGCGATTCGAATATTACTTAAATAAAACTAAAAAGCACTTACTGGTAAGTGTTAAAAAAGTAATTTTGTTTTTCCTTGCTTTTTGTTATAATTACTTTTTGCAAGGACATAGGATTTAACCGCTATAACATTATCAGACAGTACAGTAATAAATGCAATTCCTCAACAGTAACATTGCTGTAAAAAATAATTAGATACTTTAATATCATCAAGAAAGAGCCAAGACAGCAACCCTGGAACTTGCGCCACAAATGGTGTTAAAGTTTCATCGAACAGTCGAGTGGCCTCAGGCAGTGATGAGTTCTGATATTTATCCACTTAAAAAAAGAAAGTGAAGAAAAGGACACTATGTTTTGCACAGTCTATCCAAGGAGCCAGAGAGAATCTAATTGTCACCAATAGAAGAAAGAATGATATCACTAACCCAGAGAGTGCGCGGGGAGACGATGTAGATTTCCAATGTATCAGTCTTCTTGCCTACAGGATAACAAAGGCTGAGACGACCGTGTGGGGACGACCACAACCGGAACACAAACAGCATAATTTCTGTCCAGAAATTATATTGTGACAGACATGACCAAAACACATGTATGGGGTTAGCAGCAGACTGCTGACATCATTGGCTGCTAAAACGCAGTCTCAGAACTTAGCTGAGCCTGAGTGTAACACGTCTGATGCACTACTTCAAAATGGATGAGGACTGTGTTGCACAAAAAGAGGACTTGTGTACCTGTTTTAAAATATCTACCCACATTTTATTTGTCAGTGTCTCGCCCAAAACCTCCTCCCACAGAGCGTGTATAGAGTTTAATGATTCTGGTCATAGCAGATTCATTTGTAGCTATGTGAGATTGAGCAGGGGTTCTGCCAGGGATTTTGGGCCCCATGAAAAGAAAATAAATCTTACTGTGCCACCGCCCATATTAATTTGTCAGTATTATAATTGTATTAAGGGCCTCTCTGGGCCCCTGTCAATCATGGGCCCCTAGAATCCTTCTCCTTATTCTCCCCTTTTCTGCACCCCTGGACAGAGGAGTCATCTGGCAAATTGAGAAACAAGAGAAATGTGTTTTGCTCACAACACATTCAGCCTTGTTTCTCACACACACACACACACACACACATATATATCCTTTAAAGATACACTCAACAAAAATATAAACGCAACACTTTTGGTTTTGCTCCCATTTCGTATGAGATGAACTCAAAGATCTAAAACTTTTTCCACATACACAATATCACCATTTCCCTCAAATATTGTTCACAAACCTGTCTAAATCTGTGATAGTGAGCATTTCTCCTTTGCTGAGATAATCCATCCCACCTCACAGGTGTGCCATATCAAGATGCTAATTAGACACCATGATTAGTGCACAGGTGTGCCTTAGACTGCCCACAATAAAAGGCCACTCTGAAAGGTGCAGTTTTATCACACAGCACAATGCCACAGATGTCGCAAGATTTGAGCGAGCGTGCAATTGGCATGCTGACAGCAGGAATGTCAACCAGAGCTGTTGCTCGTGCATTGAATGTTCATTTCTCTACCATAAGCCATCTCCAAAGGCGTTTGAGAGAATTTGGCAGTACATCCAACCAGCCTCACAACCGCAGACCACATGTAACCACACCAGCCCAGGACCTCCACATCCAGCATGTTCACCTCCAAGAACGTCTGAGACCAGCCACTCGGACAGCTGCTGAAACAATCGGTTTGCATAACCAAAGAATTTCTGCACAAACTGTCAGAAACCGTCTCAGGGAAGCTCATCTGCATGCTCGTCGTCCTCATCGGGGTCTCGACCTGACTCCAGTTCGTCGTCGTAACCGACTTGAGTGGGCAAATGCTCACATTCACTGGCGTTTGGCACGTTGGAGAGGTGTTCTCTTCACGGATGAATCCCGGTTCACACTGTCCAGGGCAGATGGCAGACAGCGTGTGTGGCATCGTGTGGGTGAGCGGTTTTCTGATGTCAATGTTGTGGATCGAGTGGCCCATGGTGGCGGTGGGGTTATGGTATGGGCAGGCGTCTGTTATGGACGAAGAACACAGGTGCATTTTATTGATGGCATTTTGAATGCACAGAGATACTGTGACGAGATCCTGAGGCCCATTGTTGTGCCATACATCCAAGAACATCACCTCATGTTGCAGCAGGATAATGCACGGCCCCATGTTGCAAGGATCTGTACACAATTCTTGGAAGCTGAAAATGTCCCAGTTCTTGCATGGCCGGCATACTCACCGGACATGTCACCCATTGAGCATGTTTGGGATGCTCTGGACCGGCGTATACGACAGCGTGTACCAGTTCCTGCCAATATCCAGCAACTTCGCACAACCATTGAAGAGGAGTGGACCAACATTCCACAGGCCACAATTGACAACCTGATCAACTCTATGCGAAGGAGATGTGTTGCACTGCATGAGGCAAATGGTGGTCACACCAGATACTGACTGATATCCCCCCCAATAAAACAAAACTGCACCTTTCAGAGTGGCCTTTTATTGTGGACAGTCTAAGGCACACCTGTGCACTAATCATGGTGTCTAATCAGCATCTTGATATGGCACACCTGTGAGGTGGGATGGATTATCTCAGCAAAGGAGAAGTGCTCACTATCACAGATTTAGACTGGTTTGTGAATAATATTTGAGGGAAATGGTGATATTGTGTATGTGGAAAAAGTTTTAGATCTTTGAGTTCATCTCATACAAAATGGGAGCAAAACCAAAAGTGTTGCATTTATATTTTTGTTGAGTGTGTGTGTGTGTGTGTGTGTGTGTGTGTGTATATATATATATGTATATATATATATATATACACACACACACACACACACAGTTGTGCTCAAAAGTTTACATACCCTGGCAGAATTTTTGCTTTTTTGGCCATTTTTAAGAGAATATGAATGACAAAAGTGACATTCTTACTCCATATTTTTCATTTTGCAGCGTGGCCAGAAGACTGACGAAAAATGTTGGAGTCAGTGGTTGCTCTCTAACAGAAGGTCTTCTGTTTGCTAGTGCAGGCTAACAAGTTTGAGAACCCTCATTTTTGTGAAATGAAAGATCAAACATATTAGTTATCAAAATAGAAATCAAGGGAGCATGAATCCCCGTCGCCAGTGAAACAAAGGGAACAAAATGATGGTGACGGCATATTGCAATCTGCAACCTCACCACTATATCCTACATGCTGTACTGTACTGTTTAAAAATCAAAAGTAAAGTAAGTGCCTGTACCAAACTCTGCAGGATGAACTTGTGATGTGAATCATCACAAATCTGGTGAAGTATTTACATGGCACTTAACAGTTACCACCGTGATTGCACCTTCCTTTTTGAAAGTTTATGTAGCATTGAATAAATCCTATTTCTCTTCTGTGTGTTTGCGTGGCAAAAGTTTGGGGCTGCTTTAGTTTTAGTCAAAATCCTCATAAGTGAGTAACAGATAAGCTGAACCGCTAATCAGTCTTGCTGAAATGAAGGAAGTCCTTTTCATTCCACACATCTGAAAGCTTCCGCCAGCATCTCCTGTAAGAGGTTTCCTGTTTTTGTTCAGGAAAATACTGTCAGAAAAGCTTAGAAAGCTGAGGACAAATAGTCCAAATATATTATTTAAAACTAACATACAGATATTAAAACACAAGAAATTAAATCACCAAATTAACACACAAAGAACATAATCAAAATTAGAACCCATGAGTTTAGCATATCACAGTAAAAATCAGAAGAAGTAGGTTATGATAAAAATTAAAACCAGTTGTCTCGTTATAAATATGAGGAAGATTGTGCATTTTTAAAGTCTGGATTTAAAAACTTCAGCCGAGTTTCACTGTGTGATATTGGCTGGTAAACAATTCCTTATACCCCCATCACACATAGCCAGAATCACGCAGAATGGCATCAGAATGACGAATCTGCGCACATCCGAAAAGTGTCAGATTTCAGTTCCAAAACGTTCTGTCAGCCATCTGTGGACCGTTTGTCAGAGTTGTGATCTGTAAGGCAACTCAGTTAACTAACACAAAGAATGATCACGCTAGAGACTGAATTTCATTTCCTGATCAGGGAGAGCCAGCATGACCCCTCGTCACTGTCCGTCAGTCAGCTCTGAAGGGCCCGCCTACTCAGCTCCTGAATTTATTTGCACACAGACATATTACAAAACAATATACAAGGCACAGCTGCGCCTCTCCGTGGTTCGCAGTAATGCGTCATTGCACGCGTCAGGCTGAGAGCTGAACGGATCTCACGCTGTAATAAATTATCAACTTCTAACTCTGTAGGAGATATGACATGGAGCTATTGTGCCAGGCAGTGACAGCATTAATAAACATGAATCTCACCTCCAGCAGTGGTCCAGGAGTGTTCCACAGCGTGGACGTGGAGCCGGACCCTAGCCTGTGGTTAAAATCATCTCACCCAAAATAAAAAATAAATCCCATGTGATAATCCAACCATCACAGTGGCCAGAGTTGTGTTGTGCTCCTGAAGTGAGCAAAAAAGAAAGTTCCCTGGAAAAGCTCCATCTGATGCAGAGGACAGCATGGCCCACTGCCAGCAAACTTTCACTGAAGCTGTCCAGTGGCACACGCAATATATATATATATATATATATATATATATATATATATATATATACAGACACACGGTTGAGTAATAATTGCAGTCCCATGCATGTGGAACACAGCGCTCCCTCCCACTCCAGTCCCATGTTTGCCATCCAGATGTTTGGACATCGGGCAGTCTTCAGCGCCTTTTATGGCCGTCTGACAGCAGTCTCTGTCATCTACCTTTTGTCTACCTGCGCTTTGGATGCCATCGTGCAGGTGTAGACGAGATAATTCGGATGCATCTGACACTGCTGACCACACCTCTTTTTCTCCCAACTGCGTCGGTTTATGGCTGTATTTGCCGTGTTGGGCATGGTTCCTGCACATTCTTACTATGTGTGACGGGGCTTTAAACATGAGGGTTTTCTTCTTTTATCTGTTTTAATGCCAGGTTCATGACATGTTGTCACATTAGAAATCACAAACTCAACTCTGACAAAATAATCTGAACGCAAAGTCGAGTTGGATTTTGTTTCTTAGAAACTTCAGCTGGAAATCAATGCTCGGATTTGTTTGAGTTGACATCAGTAACAATCACGGCTCAGTTTTGACAGTTAAAACACTAATATTACAGGTGCTATTTAATTACTTTGACTAAAGTAATTTACTTTTGTATGTGATATGTTTACATTTTTAATATGAGTAAAGTTTCCAGCGTTACGGTTTTTGCGGTAAGTCCAGACTACCAGTTACAACTGTAATTACTAATGTATGTGTTCCTCATAAATACGACAACAAAGCGAGAATATTTTAGTGCGGATGGCCATATAGTTTACATGTTTTGAAGTGACTACATGCTGTTTGGAACTGCGAAGCTCCCAGCTTGGGTTTTCCTGAGTTTATTCTTTACAGTGCAGAAGGTTCCCTGTTCAAACCCAACCGCTGCCCTTTCTCCATGTAATACGGAGTTGCCATAGGAAGGCATCCGGCATAAAACTTGTCCCAAATCAACATGCAGATCCACCTTGGATCTGCTGTGGTGACCCAGAGCAAAAACGAGGGAGAAGACAAAGGGTCTTACTTTACTCTCATCTTTAAAAGCAGCATAATTAAACGAAAAATATGTTCCGAATGTTGGTCAGTCAACGCAGTTTATTTGAAGGTGCGATCAGGATCTCTGGCAAATAATGCATTTTTCATACTTTATTTTAATTCTTTACATTTTGTACACTGCAACTACTGATAATGGTATAAAAAAAAATGAACTGGTCGCAGCTGTCGTTTCTCTGCAGCCACATATAAATTGAACAAAATAGCTCAAACTGCTTCTTCTACAACTCAACTTCTGCTCTGCAAAACTAGAGGCAGTTTCTGGCTGCTTTGTTCGAGCTGAGCTGTTGGCACTTTGCAGCCACCTCACTTTGCACGATAGTTGTGTTTGTTAAAAGCAGTATTGTGTTGTGTTCCAGCTGTAAGGCTCCTTTGTATGATCTTGCTGCCCATGAGGACAAAGTGTTTTGTGTGGACTGGACAGAAAGCGGGGTGAGAAACATCAAATATTTTGTTTGTGCATGACATCTAAAATATCTTTAGAGCAGTATGCTCAAGCATTGCCCCAACACAAACGGCCTTTGTGTATAAAATGATAAACTTGTTTCTATTTCCAGCTGATGCTGAGCGGAGGCGCCGATAACAAGTTGTACACCTACAGATACTCATCCTGTCAGACAGACGCAGGGGCGTAGGCTCCACAGAGAACAGTCGAGATCCACCAGCGCACCCAACCAGTGGATGGAGACAAATTAATATTACAGTGCTGCAATAGACTGAAGAAAGCAGAATCTTAACTTTTGTACTTTATAAAACCTACTCATTACCCTGTTTATTATTTCTGCTTCAAATGAGGTTCTTTTGTGTCTTTATTTTCATATAAATCACTGTAATGTCTTCAATAATAATTTTGGAACATTAAATTGGTGTGGATCTTGTTTTTTTTTTTTGCATATGTTTTCTGTCTCAATGGGAAATTAAAAAGGTATTTTTGGGACTTATTAGCAATATCCTTATATTTGTTGACGAGAAAAGTAGCATTTTAACAGCAAAAACGCTAAATGATCAGTTACTGGTCAACCTCTTGATTTTGCTTAACATTTTTATTGATGGTCATTGCTGTTGATGTATCAAGCTGCAAATTGCTATTAGTACATCTCCCATTGTTATTTAAAGAACCCAAAGTCACATTTCATACAGAACTCTGACCCTGAAGTCTTGAGTTTGAAATTTCTCAGTTGCTTCCTGTACATCTTCAACACCATCGTGTCCTTTATCTCACGATGGAGTGCAGTACTATATCAAACATAATGGATTGAGAAGATGATGAAGAAGATACATAAGTCAGTCATGGAATTAAAATTACTTTGAACATAACTAACGTGACAAATACTGTCAACGTGCTTATTTCACAGCATAAGTGCATGCAAATCGTTTCTTGTCTACATGGACTGCGGTTCCTCAGGAAATTTCACGCTGCGTGAGGCAACGCCCACTCTCCCATTGGCTAGTGCGCTTTCATTCATTAGTGTTGGTGTTGAACCACAGCGTCCTCTAGTGGTCAGGGAGCGCTACGGCTTGTTTGCATATCCTGTTTGAGTCGGAATGATGATGTCTGTGGAGCGAGGCGGCTAGCGCACTACTGGACAACACGGAAACTAAGGTACAGCTACACGATTAAACATCACTCATCCCACAAAAACATGATAAACCGTTTTGTCGCTCAGTTAAATGGTTACTCGGTAGATGTTACTAAGGCTAGCTAAGTTTCGCTAGCGCACAAGCTGATGCGTTTTTATCCCACCTTGTACGTTCTTAATGAATTTTATCAAATATTAGACTGAAATTTAGTCTTAATTTTTCTCATGGTGTTTGCATCATAACGTTTATTGTAACTAAACACCTGCCTGACAAGTGTTCATAAACACATTAGCTTTTTAGCCTTTAGCATCGCCGCGTTTTGATTCGGGCTTCTGACTCATTGCTTTCCTCTCGTAAGAGTCTATAACATTATTATAACTCTGAGAAACAACTCTCAGCTCAATTTTAAATAACGTTAAGATTTGTCCCAGTAACATTTTGCATAATTCAACAGGATGAGCAGCTTTTTCAAACATCTGTCAGAAGCTGAGAGGATATGGGACAAAAAATATATAAAACAAGCTATCAACCAAAAGCTGCTTATTTATATAGGTATGTTGGGGGTAATGTATTTGTGTTTATTCCCTAAACCGTTCAGATTTTGTTACTAAATTATTTCCATTGCTTTTGCCTGCTCAGCAAACTGCAGGTGACACCCATTTACCCTTCAGCTGGTTTTTACTAGAAAAGGTCACAATTCTTTGTTGGAACACAGTACACAGAAGACATTTATCAATCAATCAATCAAACTTTATTTATAGAGCACTTTTCATACAATTAAATGCAACACAGAGTGCTTCACAAAGTAAAAACAGTACCGTTGAACTGTCGACCCACGTAAAAACATCAACCCACAAAAATCTACGTCGTACACACCACCGCTCGCCACACACATGCACATGAAAAGAATAAGAGAATAAAAGGCAATAACAATTTAAACGATAATAAAATAAACAATTAAAAGCTAAACTAAAAAGATAAGTCTTGAGCCTATTTTTAAAAACCTGAACATTCTCTGCAGCCCTGAGCCCCTCCGGCTCGGCTTACTCTTTCTGATTTCTTGACCACAATAACATTTCCTGTTTGCAAAATTGCTGGGTCTGTAATCCACTCACCAACTCATTATTTAGCCCTCAGTATGATTGGCTGTACCCTACACCTGTTTACCTGATTTCGTGGTCCTGTAAGTACTTGCACACATGGCATAGTTCTGGTGTCAGCCTGCACTTCCCTTACCAAAAAGTAGTATATGCAAGTATGTTTCAAGTGTACTTCTAGTTTACTTTTTATATACTTATCAGTACTATTTTTTTGGTAAGGGTTAGCTGTGTAAAAATCGTTTTTCTAAAGCTTTTCAAAGCAAGGAAGGTGTTGGGAGTTTTTGTTTTGTGCATTAATCAGAGCAGAAATAAGAAGAATAAGAAGTGTGTGTGTGTGTACATACACAATTACAGTCAAAAGTTTGGATATATTATACTACATAATTGTTTTTAAAAAGCTCATATAGTGGCAAATGCTGGCTTAGTGGTTAGCACTGTTGGCTCACAGCAAGAAAGTTGTGGGTTCGCTTCCCACCTGGGCCTTTCTGTGTGGAGTTTTCATGTTCTGTCTGTGTTCACATGGGTTCCCTCTGGCAAGTGCATGCAAGTTAGATGAATTGGTAACTTTAAATTGACTGTATGTGCGAGTTTGTTTGTCTATATGTGGCCCTGCGATAGACTGGCCTACTGTTAAGGGTGTACTCTGCCTTTCACCCTATGTCTGCTGGGATAGGCCCAAGGCCCCTGCCCCCTGTTCTGACCCTTGATTGGCATAAGATAAGATAATCCTTTATTAGTCCCACGACTGGGAAAATTATGATGCTACAGCAGCAAAGTGATAGTCACAGAACAACTGCAAAGTAAGGTAAAAGAAAATAAATGCCAGCAAACACACAGAAGTCAAGTTCTGTGCGGAATAACAGTACATGCAGTAGAATACACCATTAACAAGCAAGAAAAAATGTTTTGTATTGCACAAGTGTTCAAGTGATGTTGTGTACAAGTATTATTACATGAGAAAGAGAAAAATTGTTACAATAATGATTTTAATGATTTGACTGATCTGAGTGGTCGCCTGGGAACAATGATGGTTGTGTAGTCTGACAGCAGCAGGAAGGAAGAACCTGCAGTGTCGCTCCTTCACACGCTTTGGGTGGAGCAGCCTGTTGCTAAAGTAGCTTTTCAGTGCAGTCAGTGTCATGTGTCATGCATGGGGTGGAGGTGTTCTCTGGCAGGGATGACAGCTTAGCCATCATCCTCCTTTCTCCCACCTCCTGCACTGAGTCTGGGAACTTCCCAGGACAGAGCTGACCTTCCTAATCACGTTGTCAAGTCTCCTCCTCAGCAGTTGTGATACTGCTGCTCCAGCAGACCACTCTATAGAAAATGGCTGATGCCAGTACAGAGTCAAAGAAGGTCCTCAGGAGCGCCCCCTGCACTCTAAAGGACCTGAGTCGCTTCAGCAGGTACAGTAAACGGGTATAGAAAATTAATTATTTGTGACAAATGAGGGTTATATTAAAATATCCATTAACATGTACACAAAACAGTCTATAGCATGTGATGAAATGGTTGGAATCTGGTTAAGAATTCTAGCAATAATAATTAAAGCTGAATTCTGTAATAGATAAAGAGAATAGATTAAAGCATATATATATATATATATATATATATATAATAAAGGCAACGTATGTATGTATGCGGCACAATTTGTGTTCTGGTGAACTTCCACAGCGATGAAGTGATCAACACCAAACTTGGTATGGTGACTGGGGGCACTGAGGCGGATGTCTTTGGGGCCTTTGTGTTGAAAGGGCACGTGTGCGAACACACGTACACACACACACACACTAGATTAAAGCATTACACACACATTAAAGTAATAAAAGGTAAAGGTAATTAAATTTTTAAATTATTGGAATGTGGTTAAGAATTCTAGTAATAATAATTAAAGCTGAATTGTGTAATAGATAAATAGATAAAGAGAATGGATTAAAGCATTAAATTCTAAAGAGAATAACTTTAATTTAAGCCAAGAGTGTACTACAACGAACAGACTGCCCATCAACAGGTGGACTCACCTCCTCAAGCAACACACAGCATTCTTTCAACTCTGTAATGATGACTTTGCGAAGACCTTGATGTTCCTGATGACCTGTGATGTTCCTGGATACTACAATTGGGATGAAAAGCAATTCAAACGTCGTAGAGCAGGAAAGGCTGCTGATGATTACCCTGGCATCTTTTCAAGTGATGCACTGGGCCGTTTATACACTGTACACCCTACAAACTTTGAATGCTTCTGCTTCACACTGTATGAGGACCAACCTCTTTTGATGCTCTCATGCAAGTAAACGGCCACAGTAATTAAGCAATCTACACCAAACTTGGCATGGTGACTGGGAGCACCAAGGGGGAGGGCCCTTAAAGTAGACCTGCATTGAAATAAATGTGGTCAGATTTCAGAAAGAAATAGCTGATATGTATTTATAAGACCCTTGTGAATACAGTAAAGTAAATCTGTAAGCCCAAATTTGTAATTCAGCGGAGAAATCTTCGTTTAAAAATGACAAATTTGCAGCTAAAATTTAGCCCTCTGTGAAAACAGTTTGTACAGCCGTATCATTTCCATGACGTCAGGGACAAAACGACGCGCTCCCGCCTTCAGTCCGATCCCGCATTGAAATTGATTTTATCTGTTAGTAATGTTACTTATACACGTCCTGGTTTCAACATCGAAAAGTAAGCTGCAATGAATGTAAGATACTTTTCTGTGTGCTCAGATCAGCAACGACATCGACAGTGGGTGCCGTTCTTCCTCTCCCGCTCTCTGCCTCTGCTACGCTCGCTGTTTTAATGCGAAGTGGCCGGTACACCTGTTGCTGCAAGGACAGACTTCTTGCGGCAAAATCCACAGCACCGCACATCTCGGCAATTGGAGCCCCAGAGCTCCATGGACGCTGAGAGAGGTTTATATATTTTTAAAGACTGGGATTCTTTGGGGGTCTCGCCTCCATATCCCGTGATGGTACCGGAGGCGAAATACAGTAGATTTTCATTGCGACACCACTCAATCAAACGGGCATATGAAAAAGTCCCCCAAAATAATTTTCAAGCACAAATAAAAGAAATGTGTACTCGCCAAACGTGCCGCAAGACAATATGAAGTTTTAAAAAAAGTAGATCCTTCCGTATAAGACAAGAAAAAGGTGCAGATGCAAACTGACGTAAATCCGCAAATTACAATTGGTGCAATGCATGCTGGGAGAGGGTCTTGTCCGTGACGTCTCGGCAGCGTCCATGATGAGAGGGACAATTTGCGGAGGGCTAAATGTTAGCTGTAAATTTGTCATTTTCAAATGAAGATTTCTCTGTTGAATGACAGATCTGGGCTTGCAGATTTACTTTACTACATTCAGAAGGATCTCATGTGTAAATGTAAGTCATTTTTTGTTCAAAAAATCTGACTGCATTTTTTTCAATGTAGGTCTCCTTTAAGTTGGGCCCTTAAGTTCACTGGGCCCTTAAGTTGAAAGCGCATGTGCACAAACACACACACACGGTTAGCCTTATATAGGCTTTGAAGGATTACAAAACTACTTCACCACGGATACATATTAGGCCATGGAAGATTCCATTACATTTTGGAGGTGATCCAGATCTGAATCTGAATTCTGGATCAAAATTCACTTTATGATTACTTCAAAACTACTTCACAGATTTGAATGAATGAATTAAATTAATTTATTTGGCACACAAACTCAACAATAACAAAAAATGGATAAATGAGACAATTCAGCAGATAGATATTAGGGCATTGAAGACTCCACTGAATTTTGGAGGTGATCTGGATCCGTATTGGCGGACCTGGTTAACTGACGTTAGTAATTACATAAAACTGTGTTTGTGGTCTGAGATTTGATCAGCCTCAAAGCTTAAATGGTCACATCACAGACAGTTTACATTTTAATAAATGTGAATGCGAGTCATCCAGAAAAATTCCATCTGACAAAAATAAATGAGTAAATAAATAAAAATCTGATTCACCTCAGATTATTTAAGCACTGTGGGAATGTCAATATGCCTAAAATAATGTCTTCAGGTCTCATGTTTTATTAAACCAACAATCTGAAACTCAAAGTTGTGTGCTTATAATAATGTAAAAAGTGAAAAAAGCAGCAAATCTGACATTCAGGAAATAAAACCAACATTTTTTTAAACTTGATAAATGGAAAAATTCCTACTGGGCAACTGGTTTATCTGATTTGGCTCCATTGCCAAAAGCGAGTGAATAGAGATGGGAATTGAGAATTGGTTCCACTTGAGGATTGGTTTCAAGTTTTTTAATACATCTGAATTAGAAGTGTGAAATGTTATCACTTCCTTTCATCAATGCCACCAGGTTTTTCCTGACAGTTGCAAATTGCATGCTCGTGTCGGAATTTCAGATGTTGTTATTCTGATGTTAAGCTGTGTGTCCAGCAACCAGAAAAACTGCTGTGTTTATGCTGGAAACCTCTGTAGACATTAATTTTCCTGACAGAAAATTGATCAGGAATTGAGGAGGGCATCAAAAAAGAATCTGATCAATAGGCAGAATTGATAATGGGGTTGATCACTGAAATGTTGCCCATTTCCTTCCCTGCCAGTGATCAGTAATTAACATCGGTTTACACTTTAATAGAATTATCTTGGGGCCCACACATTTTTTTCATTCTTCTATGTTTTGTGTTTTTTCAGAGCAGACGAAGGCTGATATCTCATGATGGATGGGTATGTGTGAATTTAATTATCACTAATTAAGAGATGAACTTTTTTTATAGACAGAGATGATCCTTGCAGTTAGCAGGGCAACAATAGGATGGAGTCAGTGAGTGATTCTGCAAAATGTCTACAACTCTGTATAAACTGCTATATATTCAGTTCTGAAGTTTTGTGTTCTCGTGGAGAGGTGGGGACCAGTGAACCTCCTATTTTGGGCCATGCAGGTTTCTTTTAACATGGGAAATGACCATCACATAAAAGAAAGATAGGCCTTTTGAGTTGCATAGAAGCCTTACTGCTAATTGCAGGGTCCTGGTGGTCACCAAGGCCAAAGATGGAATTTGTTTTACTGCATTTGAGAGCATAGGTGGTTTATGTCACAGGTTGGACCATTATCCTTGACACAGGTTTGCAGGAGACTTGCTGAGCAGTGGCCGGGCTCTACTTGGCGAGGACAGCTCGGTGATGGCTCGAATGCAGAAGAAGTACTGGAAGACAAAGCAGGTTCTGATCAAAGCCACAGGGAAGAAAGAGGACGAGTATGTAGTAGCCTCAGACGCCGACCTGGACGCCAAACTCGAGGTAGTGGAGGGGACATGGACTCCTTTAAAGCTTAAGTCTTTTCATTTCATGTTAAATTACACAGTACTGTGCAAAAGTCTTAGGCATGGGGAGAAACTAAGACACTGGAGAAATAATATAAAGATTCTAAATATCAAATCATTTATGATTTGATGTTTAGAAGCTTTGCATTATTTCTCAGCAGGTAAAGGATGGATTCTCTTGTCTGGGTAGGGAATGAGGTCTTGCTCCAAGTGAAGGAGTTCAAGTACCTTGGGGTCTTGTTCACGAATGAGGGAACAAAGGAGCATGAGATCGTCTGGAGAATTGGAGAATTGGTGCAGCAGGGGTGGTGTTGCATTTTCTCTACCCAGTGACGTGCGGTGAGGTTGATGGCTGGTGAGGCACTGATTCCATCACAATCAGATTTACAAACATATGAACTCCACAGAGTAGCTTATTCACAGTTTGATTGACAGCAGTTAATGGGTTATGTTTAAAATCTCATATCAGCATTCTTTACACATACAAACTGTAGCACACAAAAAAGCACATTTAATTAAAAAAAATGTTATTATGGACTTACCTTTACTTATAAATGAAGTCCATGTGCTGCTCCTTCTGAACAAAAGCATTGATGACTTCTTTTTACAAATCTACCTTATCTTCCTTCAGTTTTAAAAGTCTCTCTGTCTCAGTGGAGATCACTGTTAGGGAAGAAAGCTCCAACTATGTTTGGAGCCTTTTCTGGCTTTGAATGTGAGTGGCCGGCCGCTTGTGTTTGATGAGACTTCTTTGTAAATTCTTTAGGCCACAGTATCCCATCTGAGTCCAGACAAGTTGAGAAAAGGAGGCAGAAAAGGCAGTTTCTTGCTGGACATCCACACAGCAAGACTTTACGTGTGTCCCGCTCCATTTGAAAAGAGCAGGTCTTCCGTCACGTAGTCTGAAGCAAACCTTTTAGCTCTGTTGTTGGTCTTCCTTTAATTATTACCTCCTGCGTCGATTGAAAGTCAAGTTTAGACAATTGTTTGTTTGGAAATGTAATCCTCCATTTTGAAACTAAAGTCCAGGCGAGAGGAAAAAAAAAAAAATGAACAGCTGCTCTCGTAGCTTGCCGTCACTTATTCTGCAGCTGAGGAGTGCAGATGCAAGAACAATCTCTGGGATCATTAGTGCCCCCTACCATGAGGCAGGAGAACTGCATGCCTCACCTAGTGCCTTTTTGCAGCTGTTTTATGATCGCTCAGCACACAAAACATGTTACACACATACAGCTGTTGACAAGAAAAACACTACATTATGTACATCAGCTAAACTATGGACTCAAGCGTTCATATAACCAAAGTGTTTGACAATTTAAATTGCGACATACAGAGACAGTGAGACAGAGTCTCACTGCACAGCATTCCAGCAGTCAGCCCAGTGATTGGCAATCTAAGGTGAGGCACAGCTGGCTGCTGCCTCACCGCACGTCTCTTCTCAGTATTTGAACAGCAAATGTGAAAATTCAGTTTTGAATAAAAATAATCTAAGACTGGTGAATTTAAAAGAAAAATAACTTTATAGTACGAATCACTGGATGAATATAACCATTTAATTTATTTTTCATTTTACATTTTTTTTTCTTTCCATGATGACAGGTCAGGCACAGCCTCACCTGCCTCCCCTGACCACACGACACTTTTCTCTACCGTACTGTTGTGCCAAAATGGAGCTAAGCCAAAAGGCGAAGCTCTCAATCAACTGGTTCCTACTCTCACCTATGATCATGAGGGTTGGGTCATGACCGAAAGAACTAGATTGCGGGTACAAGCAGTCGAAATGTGTTTCCTCAGAAGGGTGGCTGGTGTCTGCCTTAGAGGTAGGGTGAGAAGCTTGGCCATCTGTGAGGAGCCTGGAGTACACCCACTGCTCCTTTGCTTTGAAAGGAGGCAGCTGAGGTCGTGGTAAGGATGCCCCCTGAGTGCCCCCCTAGGGAACTGTTCCGGGCATGTCCAGCTGGAAGGAGACCCTGGGAAAGACCCAGGGCTAGGTGGAGGGATTATATCTCCACACTGGTCTGGGAACGCCTCGGTCTCCCCTAGTCAGGAGGTGGTTAATGTGGCCTGGGAAAGGAAAATTTGGGCTTCCCTGCTGGAGCTGTTGCCCCCGCAACCCGATCCTGGATAAGCGAATATGAGTGAGTGAGTGAAATCATTTCTGGTTGTGTTAAGCATTAAAAAATAAACAATTATTTTGTTTGACTACCCTTTACTTTTTGATAGTGAATACTTTTTTTTTACATGAACATTATGCTGATTCATTCTTTCATTAGTCTGATTGAGCTACAAACCTACAAGCGTTTCAGAGTTTTATTACCTGGAAAGGTCTGGTCCTTTAATATAATGTTTTAATGAGTCTGGTCCTCGTCACTCGGGAGGAGCTCGGAGTCGAGCCGCTGCTCCTCCACGTCGAAAGGAGCCAGTTGAGGTGGCTCGGGCATCTTTTCCGGATGCCCCCCTGGGTGCCGCGCTGTTTTCATCTTTTTAATATAAATGTTGGGAAATTTCATCCTTGGTCTTTTTCTGAGGAATCAAGTGATAAGAAACAAAAACCTATAGTAGCAAATCAGTAATAATCACCAATTGTCCAAAGGTGCTTCATTACACGTCACATATATTCTAAAAACAAAACTTACAAACAAAAAATAATTTAGGGACGAGCAGTTGTAGCTTTGTGGAAAACTGACAGTTTATTTTGATTCAGAATGGAAGAAAACTGCTATGATCTCCAAATTTTTGGGAAAATCCAAAGATGATTATTTAGGAGAGGAAAGCATCCCATCTCCCCAGCTAATCAGTGGTGTTGTGTGAGCACTTTTACAGTAAACCTGTTTTATGAGATTCACAGGTTTTGATGCTTATGCAGA
This sequence comes from Thalassophryne amazonica, assembly GCF_902500255.1. Taxonomy (NCBI): domain Eukaryota; kingdom Metazoa; phylum Chordata; class Actinopteri; order Batrachoidiformes; family Batrachoididae; genus Thalassophryne; species Thalassophryne amazonica. The sequence continues at coordinate 155,166,937 of NC_047103.1, read as the reverse complement.
TTTTAGGTGTGAAATTATGAGTGGATATATTCTGATGTCATTGCTTCAATATGATCGATTGACACAGACACTCGTAATTATGTAAAGTATTATATTGGTGTAGAAAGAGTTTATAATTACATTAAAAAGTTCTCAGTGCAAGAGTCAAGTGCTCAAATGTCCCTGCATCAGTTGCACAGATTATCTCATTGCATTGTTGTATTAGAAATTGCACTGACATGGCACAGTATGTTCCTCTGCTTCTTAGTCTTGGCTCTTTTCCCATCAATGCGACAAAAGAGAACAGACAGTTTGGCTTGGCGAACCCTCAGTGATGTTTAGTCATGACAGATTGGGTACGTGGTCATGTTTCAGAGAGCTGCTCAGAACAAACTGTGAGTCCTTTGTTCATTCTGGAACCAAATCAGGTCTCTTTGGTCCTTTTTTCTTCATCCTTGATGACAAAGCGGGAATAAAGCTAGGAAAGTGGGAGGTAGGAGACACAGCAGCTTTTGAACAGACCAGCAGACGTCATTTCTCTCAGTCGGCTCACAGTTTCATCATGATTATTAACCTTCTCTGCAGCAATAAAACCACAGTGGCTGCTGCCTCACGACAGCCTCTGAGTTAACCTGATCTTATCAGGTTTTTAATCACATTGCCTGAGTGCATTTTGAACTGACTTACAGCTTGTCTTCCTGCGTGACCTGTGAGCTACTTGAAACATTAGATTTTGTTTCTGCATTATACAAATTTGAAACCAAACAGTTGTTTGTGAGCTATTTTTAATCTGTTTTGGATCCACACTCCCGGTGGATCCATGAATGAGGCATTGTGTGTATTTTATCATTTTGTGTATCTTATGTCCAGTTCTTGCATTGATGCTTTAGTCTTGATGAATAAAATGATCAGTTGTGTTTCTGTAATCGGACGGAAGGATATCTATAACTTTTTGTAGCTGACAAAAACAGTTGTGAATGCTTCTCTGCTTCTGACCCCTCCGTGGCATATTTCTGTGACTCGTGTACAGCACTTGGTGTTAGATAAATGTGATCTTGATGGATCAGTAAGTGTTGCACATCCCAGTAATTACCTCCGCCAAGCAGGTTATGTTTTCGGTCGCGTTTGTTTGTTTGTCTGTCTGTCAGCAGGATAATTCAAAAAGTTTTGAAGAATTTTGATGAAATTTTGTGGAGTGGTTGGAAATGACAAGAGGAACAAGTGATTAAATTTTAGTGGTGATCCGGATCACGATCCGGATCTCGATGCTAACGCGTTAGCATGTCTATGGCATTTTCAATGTTAAAAGTTAGCATTAAGCAATTGCAGCTGTCATCACGTTCGGGTGCATTTGTTTTCAAATTGTAATATTTCTTAAATTTATTTTTGTTGGAATTTTGTGGAGTGGTTGGAAATGACAAGAGGAACAAGTGATTAAATTATAGTGGTGATCCCGATGCTAACGCGTTAGCATGTCTATGGCATTTTCAATGTTAAAAGTTAGCATTAAGCAGTTGCAGCTGTCATCACGTTCGGGTGCATTTGTTTTCAAATTATAATATTTCTTAAATTTATTTTTGTTTATATATTAATAATCTAATGATTATTATATACAATTTTAGAGAAAGAGACAAAAATAAATACATCACTGTGCCAAGGAGGGAATCTCTTTAGGGTCAGTGACCTTATGGCCTTGTTTAGAGAAGTGTTTCATAAATGTTAAAAAATTCATATATTTGGAGTTTAGTTGAATAATAAATTGAATTTTGTCTCTTTTTTGTTTTTGTCTATAAGCACATGCAATATCAATATCAGTGCTCAGATGACAGTAGCTTCTGGGAAAGGTGCAAGTTGCAATAAACTGTGATGCCGAGCGCTAAGGATACATGCTATCCAGTCACAGCAGATGAAACTTTTTAACTACTGAGCAAACATCAATGTTAGACTTTTTAGGTTCAGTGATTCCACGGCGTGTAGATGTTATGGCATCAGTGACCCCCATGGCCTTGGCGGAGGTTTGCACTCTCTGAGTGCTTCTAGTTCCCTTTATTTTTAAACAAAGTAGCCTCAAACAAACAAGAACAGCAGTGTGCTGGGGCAGAGGACTGTTTGGCCAAGTGTAGCGTGTTTGGACACTGTGACAGACAAAGGAGGCAGTGGCAGTTTATTCTGTAGTTAATCAGTAACTAACAATCCTTCATGTGCTGTTTCAAGTCTGCTTGTTTGCAGGTAGAAGGCACAAGATGCCGTCTTTTCTTCACATGTCAGAACAAACAGGTTTTCATTCATTGACAGTTTACCAGCATTGTAGTGGAGGTTGTCCCAGAAACGTCAAAAGAAGAAATGGAGAAATAATTTACCTGCCACTTTTTATGCCCCTGCTCAATGAAGTTGGGGATAGGCTCGTTTGAGGGTGGGCGCTAAAGGGGCAAAATGAAAGCATAATTGTACTTCCGGGCACAACCCTTGTCTGTCCCATAAGAAACATTAGATTAGATAGAACTTTATTGATCCCTTGGGAAGACTCCCTCAGGGAAATTCAGGTTCCAGCAGCATTGTATAGCAGCACACAGGGTAAGAAGCACTTTCAAAAGTGAAAGTAAAAAAATCAGGAAGTGCAAGGGATTATTAAGGATAAAGTGACGGCAGCTATGAAGAGGAGGCATAGAAATGTCTAGGAGAGATGGCAGTGGAGTTTCTAAACAGATTGTTTAATAAAATCTTGGAAAGTGAGAGGATGCCTGAGGAATAGAGATTAAGTGTGCTGGTTCCTATTTTTAAGAACAAGGGTGATGTGTAGAGCTGCAGTAACTACAGAGGCATAAAGTTAATCAGCAACAGCATGAAGTTATGGGAAAGAGTAGTAGGACCTAGGCTTAGATAACAGGTCTGTGAGCAGCAATATGGTTTCATGCTGAGAAAGAGCACTACAGATGCAATGTTTGCTCTGAGAATACTGTTGGAGAAGTATAGAGAAGGCCAGAAGGAGTTACATTGTGTGTTTGTGGATTTAGAGAAAGCTTATAACAGGGTGCCAAGAGAAGAGCTGTGGAATTGTATGAGGAGGCCTGGAGTGGCATAGAAGTATGTGAGGGTAGTGCAGGATATGTACAAGGATAGTGTGACCACGGTGAGATGCGCAGTAGGAATGACAGACTCATTCAAGGTGGAGGTGGGATTGCACCAAGGATCAGCTCTGAGTCCTTTCTTTTTCGCAATGGTGATGGACAGGTTGACTGATGAGATCACACAGGAGTCTCCATGGACTATGATGTTTGCAGAGGATGTTGTGATCTTTAGTGAGAGTAGAGAGCAGGTTGAGTCTAACCTAGAAAGGTGCAGATATGCTTTGGAGAGTAGGGGAATGAACGTCAGTAGGAGCAAGACCAAATACATGTGTTTGAATGAGGTGGAGCCCAGTGGAATAGTGCGGTTACAAGGCGTAGAAGTGGTGAAAGTAGACTAGTTTAAATACTTGGGAGTGTGGTAGAGAGGTGAAGAAGAGAGTGCAGGTAGGGTGGAGTGGGCAGAGAAAGGTGGCAGGAGTGATTTGTGACCGAAGAATATCTGCAAGAGTGAAGGGGAAAGTTTACAAGACGGTAGTGAGACCAACTATGTTGTAGGGCTTAGAGACGGTGGCACTAACAAAAAGACAGGAGGCAGAGCTGAAGATGTTGCAATTCTCTTTGGGAGTGACGAGAATGGACATGATTAGGAATGAACATATCAGAGGGACAGCTCAGGTGGGACAGTTTGGAGACCAAGTCAGAGAGGTAAGATTGAGATGGTTGAGGGACCCAGGGTACATGGGGAGAATGATGCTGAAGATGGAGCCACCAGGGCAGAAGGAGAAGACGGAGGCCAAAGATAAGGTTTATGGATGTGATTAGGGAGGACATGCAGGTGGATGGTGTGACAGAGAAAGAGGACAGGGTGAGATGGAAACGATTGATCTGCTGTGGTGACTCCTAACAGGAGCAGCTGAAAGAAGAAGAAGAGTAATAAAAGGTGCTGTGATGCCAACATCTTTGTCACTGAGTAAATTCTTGAAGATCAAGACAATAAGTAATATCAAATTTAATCAACAGTCACCTGAGAAACTTTATTTTCACATGTGGTTTGTTTGTTTCTGCAGTTCTTCCGTTCTGTTCAGACCACCTGCACAGAGCTTCTGAAGGTGATCGAGAAGTACCAGCAAAGGATTACACGTAAGACATATCACTGTGACACAACTTCAAAAATGTTTGCAGAATTTGAGGCAGGTTCCACTGTGGACAGAATGCAGATTATAACCTCAGAGGTTTTACTGTCAGGTTTGTCCCAGGAGGAGAACGAGCTTGGCTTGTTCCTGCGCTTTCAGGCTGAACGTGATCACAGCAAAGCTGGCAATATGATGGATGCTACCAGTAAGGCCCTGTGCAATTCCGCGAAACAGAGGTCAGCAATGGCAATGAACAAAACCAGTATTCATGTGTAGGGATGGGTACCTTTCACATTTGAACCAATACGGTATCGATGCCCAGTACCTGGGAACCGATAGTGGTACCAATTTTCTGTACTTTTATGCATTGTGTTTGAAGTAAAATCTCCAAAAAATTATAGTTTAACAGATTTTTTCTGAAAGTATAAAGACAAATACAGTGAGGAAAATAAGTATTTAAACACCCTGCGATTTTGCAAGTTCTCCCACTTAGAAATCATGGAGGCGTCTGAAATTTTCATCTTAGGTGCATGTTCACTGTGAGAGACATAATCTAAAAAAAAAAAAAATCCGTGAATCACAATGTATGATTTTTTAAAATAATTTATTTGTATGTTACTGCTGCAAATAAGTATTTGAACACCTGTGAAAATCAGTGTTAATATTTGGTACAGTAGCCTTTGTTTGCAGTTACAGAGGTCAAATGTTTTCTGTAGTTCTTGACCAAGTTTTCACACACTGCAGCAGGGATTTTGGTCCACTCCTCCATACACATCTTCTCTAGATCAGCCAGATTTGGAGTTTCAGCTCCCTCCAAAGATTTTTTATTGAGTTCAGGTCTGGAGACTGGTCAGGCCACTCCAGGACCTTGAAATGCTTCTTACGGAGCCCCTCCTTAGTTGCCCTGGCTGTGTGTTTGGGGTCATTGCCATGCTGGAAGACCCAGCCATGACCCATCTTTAATGCTTTTACTTAGGGAAGGAGGTTGTTTGCCAAAATCTCGCAATACACGACCCCATCCATCCTCCCTTCAATACGGTGCAGTCGTCCTGTCCCCTTTGCAGAAGAGCACCCCCAGAGTATGATGTTTCCACCCTCATGCTTCACGGTTGGGATGGTTTTCTTGGGGTTGTTCTCATCCTCTAAACATGGTAAGTGGAGTTGATTCCAAAAAGCTCTATTCTGGTCTCATCTGACCACATGACCTTCTCCCATGCCTCCTCTGGATCATCCAGATGGTCACTGGTGAACTTCAAACGGGCCTGGACATGTGCTGGCTTGAGCAGGGGGACCTTGCTGCCCTGCAGGATTTTAAACCATCTCAGCATCATGTGTTACTAATGTAATCTTTGTGACTGTGGTCCCAGCTCTCTTCAAGTCATTGACCAGGTCCTCCTGTGTAGTTCTGAGCTTTCTCAGAATCATCCTTACCCCACAAAGTGAGATCTTGCATGGAATCCCAGACCGAGGGAGACTGACAGTCATCTTGTGTTTCTTCCACTTTCTAATAAATAATTATAACAGTTGTTGTCTTCTACCAAGCTGCTTGCCTGTTGTCCTGTAGTCCATCCCAGCCTTGTGCAGGTCTACAGTTTTGTCCCTGGTGTCCTTAGACAGCTCTTTGGTCTTGGCTATGGTGGTCAGGTTTGAGTGTGATTGATTGAGTGTGTGAACAGGTGTCTTTTATACAGGTAACAAGTTCAAACAGGTGCAGTTAATACAGGTAAAGAGTGCAGAATAAGAGGGCTTCTTAAAAAAATTAACAGGTCTGTGAGAGCCAGAATTCTTGCTGGTTGGTAGGTGTTCAAATACTTATTTACAGCAGTAACATACAAATAAATAATAAAAAAAAAATCATACATTGTGACTTCCGGATTTTTTATTTTTTATTTTTAGATTATGTCTCTCACAGTGGACATGCACCTAAGATGAAAATTTCAAACCCATCCATGATTTCTAAGTGGGAGAACTTGCAAAATCGCGGGGTGTTCAAATACTTATTTTCCTCACTGTATGTCAAAACAACATGAAATTGTTTGTCTTGTCACAAGGCGATTGTTTCACAAATTTCTTGAACATAGAAGCTCTTAACTACACCTAAGCAGTGTTTTTCTTTCAAATGCACAAATTAAAACCAAAAGGGGATAGACTAAATATAAATAAGTGTACTTTTTTTTATATAAATTAAAGTGCAACAAATTAAAAAATAAAAGTCAGGGAAACTTTTGCAATGAACTACATTTACTGTTGTGTTTCGTCGTTCCTTGTGCAGTTTTTTTTTTTCAAGAACAGAAGCATATCAACTTTTTCGGGCAAGAGCCAAGCCCGCTCCATACATGCTAACATCATCTAAACACTATGCTTCAGTGTTTCTTACCTGCAGCACACAATGATGATGAAGCGGTTGTAAGCGTATCTTCCCCAGCGATGCTGGCTGCAGACGAGTTGCTAGCAGTGCCGAAATTCAGGAGTTGATCTGACTCGCAGGCAGTGAAAAATTGTGCTCTCTTCAGCGTTGAGAAATATCTTGTGCTTAACCACGTGCTTCCTCAGATTAGATGTATTTCCGCCACTGGCCTTGCATTTTGCGTCACAAATATTGCAGCGAGCGTAATCTGCATCGCATTTAGAAAAGTGGAGCCATACTTTTGAACGCTTTCTGTCAGCTATGCTGATTTGTTTATGAATCAGTGACTGCCGCTTCTGACGTCATTACGCTGACTGTGCTGCGTTCATGTTCATCATGTAAAATTGGCTGCTCTCTCACTCTCTCAAGCATAATGGTGTGTTTAAGTACTGAAACATGGTATCGTTTGATTTTATGTGAACAGATACCCGGTAGTACCGATGGAATTCAGTTGGTGCCATAAAAACTACCAAATTGATACCCATCCTTATTCATGTGTTACATATCATGTGTTCAGGCAGTCTGATTTTTCCACTGAATTTCTGAACTGTTTCTTGTTGCCCTGAGATGTCTAAATGTTTCTTAACTTTGAAAAAGTGGTGCACACACACACACACACAGCTTTGCTGTCTCCGCAGAATGGCACTTCGCCCACCGCTGTATCGTTTGCACCAGGAAGTAGAGACATTCCGACGTCGTGCGATTGCAGATACTCTCCTGACAGTTGGCCATATGGAGAAAGCTCGCACTGAATATCGAGGAGCCTTGCTCTGGATGAAAAACATCTCCCAAGAACTGGATCCAGACACTTACAAACAGCTGGAGAAGTTCCGCAAGGTGGAACAATACAATAGCATAATAACTGCATCATGACCTCCTTTGTCAGACGAGCTGCCTAACATTGAGATTAGGAGGTACATCTATGTGTGTGTGTTCTGTATCTTCTTATTTTCGTCTTTGGGTCATCAGGTCCAGTCTCAGGTCAGAGGGACAAAGAGCCAGTTTGAGAAGCTTAAGAACGATGTTTGTCAGAAGGTGGACATGCTTGGAGCGAGTCGCTGCAACATGCTTTCCCACTCCCTCTGCACATATCAAGTATGTGTCTCTGATATCCCACTCTAAACGTACACCATAAGATGTTTTTGAATTCATCTCATCTGTAGTGGTTACAGTTTTTACTTACTTGGTCGTGAACAATTAAGTGCTAATCCAGTGAAGTATTTCTGAGTACACACAGGACATGAAGAATAACCAGTAAATGCTCCAAGGTCTGTGTAATTTAGGGTGCATGTGATCTGTAGAACACCATCAAATTTTTAACTGTGGATATGTGTCAGATATGTAAAAATAAATGTTTGACTTTTATACTTCTTGCAGACCTGGGATTGATTCCTGGTCACTTTATCTACATTGTCCCAGTCCACCCAGCTGTAAATGGGCACCAACCTTGGCTGATGATGTAGCCTTCGTGAGATTGGCATCCCACTGGGATGTGTCTGTCTGTCATAGACTTTCATGCTACGGAATCTGGAGATACGCACCGGCATTAGGGACTTACTATGACAACTATAATAACAGCATACCTCCATCCTTGGATATCAATACACTGTCTAGCTGGTCACCTCAAATCAGAAGTGATCGAATTAAGTTCATATAGAAACCCCTGAGTTGAAACTTTCAACTTGCATAAAGTTAAAACAGTTGCATAAAGTTAAAATTGTTGCTTCAGCATGTAAGCATACTTACATACTTAGTAAGTAAGTTGCTAAGTAAGCATACTTACTTAGCAACTGTTTGCTTAGCAAACAGTTGCTAAGTAAGTATGAAACTATGAAATAAGTCAGTGGGTTGTGACAAAGTCTAAAATGTAATCTGTTAGTAATGTCTAAAATGTTTTAAGTCTAAAATGTAACCTGTTAAAAATGTAATCTTTTAAATAATGGCTAAAATTATGAAATAAGTCAGTGGTATGTGACAAAGTCAAAAAATGTAATCTGTTAAATAATGTTGAATAATGATGCTTAAAATTGAAAGATTGTATTGTACAACCCCTGGCAAAAATTATGGAATCACCGGCCTCAGAGGATGTTCATTCAGTTGTTTAATTTTGTAGGAAAAAAGCAGATCACAGACATGACACAAAACTAAAGTCATTCCAAATGGCAACTTTCTGGCTTTAAGAAACACTATAAGAAATCAAGAAAAATAATTGTGGCCGTCAGTAACGGTTACTTTTTTAGACCAAGCAGAGGAAAAAAATATGGAATCACTCAATTCTGAGGAAAAAATTATGGAATCACCCTGTAAATTTTCATCCCCCAAATTAACACCTGCATCAAATCAGATCTGCTCATTGACATTGACCCTATGCCATGACATTGACCCTATGTGTCTTTTTGCAAGGAATGTTTTTGCAGTTTTTGCTCTATGGCAAGATGCATTATCATCTTGAAAAATGATTTCATCATCCCCAAACATCCTTTCAATTGTCCAAAATATTAACATAAACTTGTGCATTTATTGATGATGTAATGACAGCCATCTCCCCAGTGCCTTTACCTGACATGCAGCCCCATATCATCAATGACTGTGGAAATTTACATGTTCTCTTCAGGCAGTCATCTTTATAAATCTCATTGGAAAGGCACCAAACAAAAGTTCCAGCATCATCACCTTGCCCAATGCAGATTCGAGATTCATCACTGAATATGACTTTCATCCAGTCATCCACAGTCCACAATTGCTTTTCCTTAGCCCATTGTAACCTTGTTTTTTTCTGTTTAGGTGTTAATGATGCCTTTCGTTTAGCTTTTCTGTATGTAAATCCCATTTCCTTTAGGCGGTTTCTTACAGTTCGGTCACAGACGTTGACTCCAGTTTCCTCCCATTCGTTCCTCATTTGTTTTGTTGTACATTTTTCGATTTTTGAGACATATTGCTTTAAGTTTTCTGTCTTGACACTTTGTCTTCCTTGGTCTACCAGTATGTTTGCCTTTAACAACCTTCCCATGTTGTTTGTATTTGGTCCAGAGTTTAGACACAGCTGACTGTGAACAACCAACATCTTTTGCAACATTGCGTGATGATTTACTCTCTTTTAAGAGTTTGATAATCCTCTCCTTTGTTTCAATTGACATCTCTCGTGTTGGAGCCATGATTCATGTCAGTCCACTTGGTGCAACAGCTCTCCAAGGTGTGTTCACTCCTTTTTAGATGCAGACTAACGAGCAGATCTGATATGATGCAGGTGTTAGTTTTGGGGATGAAAATTTACAGGGTGATTCCATAATTTTTTCCTCAGAATTGAGTGATTCCATATTTTTTTCCTCTGCTTGGTCTGAAAAAGTAACCGTCACTGACTGCCACAATCTTTTTTTTCTTGATTTCTTATAGTGTTTCTTAAAGCCAGGAAGTTGCCATTTGAAATGACTTTAGTTTTGTGTCGTGTCTGTGATCTGCTTTTTTTCTACAAAATTAAACAACTGAATGAACATCCTCCGAGGCCGGTGATTCCATAATTTTTGCCAGGGGTTGTATAAAGGGGCAGAAAATATAAGACTTGTTCTTCTCTCTGCTCCTTTTCATTCAGTGTCTTGTAATGTACTCATTTCTGCTTTTAAATGAATGAAATAAATATAAAAAAAAGAGAACACAGTCTTTTAAAATGTATAAACACAAAAACAAATGGTTTAACATCTCTCTGTGTTCCTTTTTTACTTTTATAAAAGACGACTTTGCTGCAGTTCTGGGAGACGACAGCTCATGCTATGTCAGGAATCCACGAGGCCTTCCAAGGACACGTACCGTACCATTTCACAACCCTCAAGGTAATGTCAGAGGTGAAATTAATTAATCTCAAAGAATTATTATAAGGATATTATCTAGCCTGTTTACTTGATGTAAAAATAATCCACAAGTCAGAGTACATTTTGTGTTGTTTCTGTACTAATATTGTTCACTAAATTACTGAAAATGGCTGAAACATTGCTGGATGTAGAAGTAGAGGGAAAGACTGACTTTTGAGTGAAGGTTTAATCACTTAAAACCTTAACCACTGACTACGCATAATGTGCTATAATTAACATTCACAACACTTAATAATCAGTATTTGTCAATAAAATCCAATATTGTAAGCGGGATACTTTGTGCCATTTACATAGTAATGGCTTTCTCCTGGCGACTCGACCATGCAGTCCATTTTTCTTCAAGCGCCTCCTTATTGTGCATCTTGGAACAACCATATCCTGAACAATTTTCCTGGCAGTTGTTGAAATTTTTGTTGGTCTACCTGACTGTGGTTTGATTCCAACAGAATCCCTCATTTTCCACTTCTTAAGTAGAGTTTGAACACTGCTGATTGGCATTCTCAGTCCCTTGGATATCTTTTTATATCCCTTTCCTGTTTTATTCAGTTCAGTTACCTTTTCTTTGACAATGCTTTTGCATTGCCTATAACTCAGAAATGTCAGTGCAGCACTGGATGAAAGATGCAGGGGTCTGTCAGGAGCCCAGAAACTCACTGACCTTTTATACACACACACACACACACACACACACAGTAATTCTTACAAGAAAACAGGTCACAGGTGAGGATGGTCACGTTTTGTTATCAAGCATATCAGGCCAAAATGACCAGGGTATGTGAACATTTTATCAGGGTCATTTGGGTAGTTTCTGTTGCCATTATGATTTAGAAAGAGTAAACACAGTTGTTTGACAATAAAGGGCTTCACCTAACCACTAACAATGAGTGAGACAAAAAAGTTTTTGTGTTATCATTTATATTCTCTGAAAAATGGCCAAAAAATCTAAAATTTTGCTATGGTATGTAAACTGTAACTAAAGTATGTCTTGTCTGATTGAAACCATGTCTTGATGGTGAATTGGGGGAGGTTCAAGAATGGTTCCTTTCAAAAATGGCTGTTGTTTGTTATCGATATGGCCACTACAGATGCCATCTTGATTGTTGTTTCTGCACATTAAGTAAAGAACACCTCATGTGATTGAAACCATTTCTTGGTGGTGTATTGGGGGAGGCTAGAGGAAGGTTTCCTTTAAAAATGGGAGTCATACACCACACACCAAAAATAAAGCAACACTCTTTCACTATACAAATACAGTTTCTAGACTCCTCCCACTTCTACTGTAAAACCATACACCAACTTAGTATACGAGCAGGGGGTATAGGCCACTGTTTGTGTAGCTCTGATTTTGAATTATTACAATAAACCTTGCTGGTGAGATAGTAGAGGATGTGTTTCAACATCTTTGCATGCTAGAGTGCACGATCTGTGGCACTTCCATGGGCGGTTTAACACCTTGCCTTTCCTTCCACATATTACACTGATCAAGTAAAACTGGTTCATCATGTCACCATGTGTTACAATAACAGTCAAATACAAATCAGAATTTGGAACCATGACATAACTGAGTTGTAAAGCACCTTTTCGCAGCCAGATGTGCATATATTAATTTCTAAAAATAGATGCCCCATCCAAAAGTTACCCTAGGTTAAAGAAATCCATTTACAAATGATGAGAGGCTATATGCACCCAATTTAAAATGCAATTGAACTGAATTAGAAAAATTACCATGTAATGCACTGCTTGGTAGCAGGTAAAAGAGATAAATAGACTAGCACCAGGTTTAACATGGTATTGATTCAAGTTCCTCATCAAGTCGTCAGTTTTATCAAATGTCATACAAGTGATACTTTTCACCTGAGTATAATAAGTAACTTCTAATTTGACACAAAATAATTCCAGTGGTACCCAGGGTTCCTCCAAAAAGATCTAGTACCAAAGACATCTGCTTGTCACCATAGACGGTGTATACTGGACAAACCATGGTTGGTGTCACCCACAGATTTTCAGTTGTTAAGCGCTTTGAGTGTCTGATGCAGATGGAAAAGCTCTATATAAATGCAGTCCATTTACCATTCAACAGAGATCTGGGACAGTCAATATGAAGCCCATGTCTGGGCAGTTGCATGTTGGTAGCTGCAGCAGCGCTGCTTCTGGCTATGTCACAATAATGCATAAAGGGGTGGGGCATGAGTGGCTCAGTGTGTGATGAAAGAAGCCTGAACACGCTCCTCTCTTCAAGTCCGAACCAGCTAACAGGCTAACCTTAGTTCGGGTGTTTATTAAATCATTTTGATGGATTGCACAACATTGCTCCTAACGGTTTTATTTGGTGTGGACATTAAAAGCTACGAGTTGCTCATTTTCACACCAATTGTACATTTAAAGGCACCTAATGATCAGGCTACCCATAGCTGCTAAAAGTGCTAACGCCGTTAGCATACAACATTAAATACGAGAGTTTCACTCAATGCGATTGTTATAGCAAGGATGTCTTAGATGATCTGTTGTGACACTTATTATTCCAGGTGTTTGTAATAAAATACTCCAAAACGAAAGACACAGCCTCCACAACAGTTAGTGGCTGCATTGAGTGGCCTCTGAGCGACAGTCAGTGAGAGGTGGCAGTGGTGGGCTCAGCCACTGTAATTCAAAGTGGCCATTCCCCAAATTATACAGAACTTTATGGCTTAAAACATCTTAAACTAAGAAGCTAGAAAAAAGTCACTCCCGTACACAGACCCGGCACCACGAGGGGGCGTTTGGGGGTGACGCCCCCTCACATCATCAACCCCGCTCCCTCGGATGCGAAAGTTATCAAAAAATAAAAATAAAAAAGAAAGAAAAAGAAATACTGGAAAATATAGCAAAATATTAGTTATTCAATAATATCACGTATTTAACAAATAAACCAAATTAATTAACTAAAGTAATTTAATTTTAAAACAAACAGATATGGCGTGTGTCTGTGTTCAAGCAATTTGATAGGTTGAAGGTTGCGCTTGTCAGTGTGGCAGAGGGCAAAGATCCTGAGTCCAGCGATTATGGCAAGGTGGACGAACTAAAGCATGCTCGATTTATTCAAGCAGTGTCAGAGCTGGAGTTCCTGGTATTCGTCAAGTCCACCAAGCAAAAGGCAGATCATGCAGCACGACTCACTGGGGAGGGTGTTAATGCTGCGTTTACACATAACGACGACAAGTCACGAATGCCACGAAGTACACATTCTTGGCCGCTGATCATGAATGTGATGATTCGGGGCAGAGGCGTCAGGTGTCCTCAGGAACTGCTGCAACCTGTTACCACATGTTAGGATTAATAGCACGTGTTGCTGGAGAATTATCAGGAACCATTACGCACGGTCAAGAATAGTGTTCCGTGTTGTTGCGCGCTATTGTGCGTAACAGCGCATTGTTAAGTTCTGTCACGTTGTGAACGAGGTGAATTGTCTCCACACACACACACCCATATTCATCCAACCGAATTCAGATCACTCCAGTTTTTCAGAAGAACTTTGTGACTGCATGCGTAGTTGGGCTCTGTGCCATGGAGTGGCACACATGCCCAATTGCACTGTGTTTGCGCTTGTGATGGAGGGCTGTATGTGGGGTTAATCTACTCTCTCGTGTCATTTCTCAGATCAGTTGTTGGTTTGGTTTTGTGGTATGCAGATCACTTGACCGAGGGTCTATACGTTCAAATAATAATTAAAAAAATACTGTCATCACTCTTTACTCTTACTCAGTCAGTCTCTTACAACGGTGTAGCCTAAATACATGAGCTTTCCAGGAGCGCACCCAATTCATTACGCACGCTCAGAGGCACATCCCCTCCGGTGCACACTTTTTTTTGGGGGGGGGGGGGGGTCGACCCCGCCCCCTGTGATAAACTCATCGCCCCCTTAATATTTTTTTTCTGGCGCCGGGCTTGCCCGTACAGTTGTCATGGAGGCAAAAACTGTCTATAGAGACCAAAACCATTTTTTCCCATGCTGTTTACATGTCTATTTTTGCTCTAAAGTTAGACATTTTAACATGGAGTTAAATGGGAAGTTGCTCTATTTTGGCACCAGCATCAAGGAACTGCAACTTTTTCTTCTTCTGGTAGGGCTTCATCTGAGGCCATCAGATCTCACCGCTTGGTCATCACTTTAGGTTGCAGGTTGGAATCCAAGTCTCACAATCATGCAGTAAGACAGGACACACCACAACCTTAAAGACTTGGATCTTCATTCTGTTACAAATACTGGCTTCGCCAAACACCTCTGTCCAGTGAACTGAGGACTCCTTGAGCTCTTCCCAGGCATGTCTGGCGCTCTGTCGCTGGAAATGGGGTTCATTTTGTCGCCACGGTGACCAGAGCAAGCTTTTCTTGCTCATCAAGATGGTGGCTATACAACACATGATCTAATGACATCATTGTATAAACCTGATATTTGCACTCACTGGACAAAAGCAAAAGTCCCAAAGCTTTTGTATGGTACGTGACGTCAATGTAGGTTTTTTTTTTAATACTTTTTATTTAACCAATTTTTCAAGAACAGTACTAAAACATAATCAGAACACAGGAAATAACAAAAATAAAAGGAGAAAAAAAAAACAAACAAACGGGGAGTTTCACATACAAATTATCTAAGTCCGTTATGGCTGGAATTTCATCTTGAATGCAGTCCATTTCTGCCAGTTTTTTTGAAGTCCTCTTCTCTGATTCTCAAGTGAAAAGTTAACCTTTCCATAGTATACTCGTATATTTCCTTCACAATGTCCAGCCATTGTTACGTCGTTGAAGTGTTGCTTTTCAGCCAGTTCCTTGTCAGGGCCTTTTTAGTAGCAATTGATAAAATTTTGAAAAGGTATTTGTCCTTGTTTTTAATTATTTCACCAGGTACAAGTCCCAGATACACAGTCTGTGGATCCCTGGGTATTTTAGAATTTAAAATTTCCTCCTTCAATTGAATTACATTGTTCCAAAATGTTTGCATTTTTGCACATGACCAAAAGATATGGGAGTGATTGGCGTTCTCATGCCCGTCCTCCTCTCCAACATTTCTGCTGTTGCTGTGATTGTTTTGTCTTTATATGTGGGGTAATGAAAAAAAGTATGAGATTTTTCCATCCGAATTCTCACCATCTTCTCGAGCTAGTTGTGGATTGTTGTGTATTACACATGGAAAGCCAATCACTCCCAGACACCGATACATTGAGTTCACATTTCCATTTTGATTTTACATATAAGGAGTTCATCCCATTGCCCTTTTGAAGACAGTTATATAATTTTGATACAATCTTAATGGGAATTTTTTTATATGCATCTGTCAAAAATAAAATTGTGTCATTAATCTCCACTGATAAGTGCTTCTGTACTTCTTTTTTGTCAAACTCTTGTTTGAGTTTATCAAAGGTCTTAAAAGTTTTCCCTTCAACAAGTGTGCATATTGCTGTTATTCCCCTCCCTGTCCATTCGGTGAACGTATCATCTAACTTATTTGGGACAAAATTTGGAGTCAGAGAGGGTAATTTTCTATCTCCTTCCATTTTGTTTTTCTTAACAATCTTGAACCAGGTTTTCAAGGTTTCTCCTAAAATAGTATTATCTCCCTTATGGTCTGTAAATTCTTTCCATAATAATTTTACAGGAGGTGGCACCTTACTTAGGCTGAACTCGATATGTTTCCACTTTGCATAAAATGTAGGTGAACGGCAGTATACCATATATCGCAGCCACACAATAATATTGTTTAAGATCAGGCAGGGCAAGACCTCCCCGTTCTTTGTCTAATTAGAGAGTTTTGAATTTTATCCTAGGTTTAAGCATTTGCCCAGATGACGCCAATGTAGTTTTGGAGGTTGATGATTGTATAAAGACAATGAGCTCATTGAGGGACAAATTAATCCAGAAAAAGCTGCTTTCGCGGTGACAAATTGAACTTTAAAGGGTAATGTGCACGTCATTATTAGTGAATGGCCACGGAGCTGGAGAAGCATAAATCAGGCTTTAGGATTTTAAGGTACCCCTCTGTAGCGGAATTAGAAAAAAGAGTGACTCGTCCAAATGTAATATTTTTCATGCACATAATGTCTGGCGCTTATTTAAGGCAGGTGTTAATTTTTTTTCAGACGCCGTTTTGACCCCGGTCATTAAATGAGTCTCGATTCAGGATTCCCGTAGATGTTCGACACCTCCTGACTGTAACTAATCCGTTACATACAGTAGGGTAAAAAAGTATTTAGTCAGTCCCTGATTGTTCAAGTTCTCCTACTTAGAAAGATGACAGAGGTCTGTACTTTTAATCATAGGTACACTTCAACTATGAGAGACAAAATGAGAAAAAAAAAAATCCAGGAAATCACATTGTAGGATTTTTTTTAAAATAATTTATTTGTAAATTATGGTGGAAAATAAGTATTTGGTCAATAACAAAAGTTCAACTCAATACTTTGTAACATAAT
This sequence comes from Thalassophryne amazonica, assembly GCF_902500255.1. NCBI lineage: Eukaryota > Metazoa > Chordata > Actinopteri > Batrachoidiformes > Batrachoididae > Thalassophryne > Thalassophryne amazonica. Next base: position 155,150,038 of record NC_047103.1, on the reverse strand, counting down.
CTTTGTTGGCAATGACAGAGGTCAAAAGTTTCCTGTAAGTCTTCACCAGGTTTGCACACAGTGTAGCTGTTATTTTGGCCCATTCCTCCATGCAGATCTCCTCCAGAGCAGTGATGTTTTGGGGCTGTCTCTGGGCAACATGGACTTTCAACTCCCTCCACAAATTTTCTATGGGGTTGAGGTCTGGAGACTGGCTAGGCCACTCAAGGACCTTGAAATGCTTTTTACGGAGCCACTGCTTCGTTGCCCGAGCGGTGTTTTTGGGATTATTGTCATGCTGGAAGACCTAGCCACGTTGCATCTTCAATGCTCTCACTGAAGGAAGGAGCTTTTGGCTTAAAATCTCACGATACATGGCCCCGTTCGTTCTTCCCTTAACACGGATCAGTTGTCCTGTCCCCTTTGCAGACAAACAGCCCCAAAGCATGATGTTTCCACCCCCATGCTTCACAGTAAGTATGGTGTTCTTGGAATGCAACTCAGCATTCATCTTCCTCCAAACATGACTAGTTGAGTTTTTACCAAAAAGTTCTATTTTGGTTTCATCTGACCACATGACATTCTCCCAATCCTCTTCTGGATCATCCATATGCTCCTTGGCAAACTTCAGACAGGCCTGGACATGTACTAGTTTAAGCAGGGGGACACGTCTGGCACTGCAGGATTTGAGTCCCTCTCTGTGTAGTGTGTAGCCTTTGTTACTTTGGTCCCAGCTCTCTGCAGGTCATTCATCAGGTCCCTCTGTGTAGTTCTGGGATTTTTGTTCACCGTTCTCATGATCATTTTGACCCCACGGGATGACATCTTGCGTGGAGGGGCTGACTAAATACTTTTTTACCCCACTGTATATATGTATACCGGATTTTGTCTGTTTTATACATATAATGGATTTCGATTATAATGGACAAAATTCGCTGATCCACCTGAATATGTAAGTTTTACTGTATATCTTCATGTCACATTGTTGCAGGACCTCAGTGACCAGCTGGAGCACAAGTCGGAGACACAGAAACAAGACAAGGAGAATGTTCTACAGTGTAACACAGACAGGTGAGTGTGCACACAAAGCTACAGTTTGTTTAAATAATTTCATAACGGGGGGTATTACTGAACTTTATTTCGCCACTCGTCCATCATGCTACACTTTGACCGTCTTCATTTTTTGTGGCTTTGCCGTCTTGTCTCTCTGCCCCATCATACTGCTGGTGTACGTCTTTTTTTCCTCCTTTGTGTGTCATGCCAGTGTTCACTCACAAGTATGTGTGCTGTGACAGATTTAAAATATGTGAGTGACACATGAGGTAGTTTTTAGCCTTAAAACCATGACAGCAGGCATCTTAAACTGAAGCTCTTTCTGCAAATCTAAAAATGGCAAAACGATATTTCGGCTTTTAAAGAAGGCACTTTGTCATGTTTTCCATCTCCTCTCCTTTCTCAGTTTGGTGTCCTTGGATGACCACAACCCATCAGGAAGTGCTTCTGACGTGGGTATGTAATGCCCCCTATAGGCAAAAACATGGCAGGGATAAGATTATAATGATCTATGCAGGGTTTGGAGACAATATTAGGGTAAATGTGGAAGAAAAATATAATTCCACTCATTATGGTTGTTTGGCGACAACAGTTTCACAGGTTTTGATGAAAGCAGAGTATTTCTAAATAAGGCTTCGTGCACATTTTTTTTTCTCCCCACATATCTGCTAAAAGTGGAACATAGGTCAATTTAAGATGTACAAGGGAGCATTTCTAACGGAATTACAGAGCGCAAAATCTGTCCATATTTTAATTTGCTAGTAAAAATTTGCTCTGATTGTAATTCTGTTACCGTGGAGTTAAAACAAGTGTTATTGTGTTGTTTTGATTTAGACGTTTACTGTCTGTGATTTTCTTTCCAGACTTCACCCATAGCAGTGATGGGCAAACACTAGACAGTGGTATGTGTGTGTGTGTGTCTTTGTGTTGGGAATCAGTGTGGCTGATTTGCCTTCATGGCCAGTTTAATTTTAAAAAGAGACATTTATGTCTTGGAAAATCTGTTGAAGGTTGTCAGTTAATCAGGAAGGAGAAATGCTGAAGATGTGTTCAAGACGAAATGAGAAGTCCAGTTGCTTTATCGTAAAGGTGCAGATAATCAAAATATGACTGCTGAAAGTTGACAAAAAAGTTAGTCCTGAATCATTTTGAGATCCTCTGCGGTGGCCGTCAGTTGTACTTACTGCCACAGATATGTACATTTGTGTAGTTGGATACTTGTTGGGTTTTATGATACTTTGACTATAGTGGACCAAAATGCACCCACTCCCACTGCAGCCCTGCATGACCTAAGTGGACCGTCAGCTGCCTGTAATGACGACCTCATTCGCATGGCCTGTGATTTTCCAGCAGTCCCCACTAATGTGCCACCCAAACCCCAGCTTTCCTCGCACAACTGGTACTTTGGAAACTTTGAGTCCAGCCTCCCACAGCTGCCTGCCATCGGTAAACAGGCTACAAACCCTCTGTCGGTGAATTCTAACAGTCCTCAGCCTTCACATCTGACCTTTGCTTAGGTTTGGCAGAAGTCCTGGAAAAATCTTCTCTTCTACGCTTTATATGTGGGCTTCCACTTTCCTTTCCTTGTCTTGTGTGGCATACATTCACCTTGCACCACTCTTCTCATTTTCATTTCTTTGATATTCTGCACTGTATTTACACTGAAACTTGATCTACTCAAATGGTGTGTCAGCACATTACAGATTATTAAAACATTGGCTCAAGCGGAGGATGTAACATTTGGAAAGAAACCACGATTATTATCACTTATTGACCCTGTGGCATTTAGATCCATTTTAGTTGTAGAGGACAGATCAAACAAAGCCAAAAGATAAATTCCACTTAAGTAAACATTACGTATGCATCACAACCTCTAATTGACTTCTTTAGATAGCATAGCTGTAGTTTTATTGTTGTGTAAGCTGATGGAATGAATGCTCAGGGATGTTGCTGGGTGAAAATGGCAACAGGCTAAAGGCCCACTTAGACACACTGGGCTTTTTCTAGCAGTGTATGCAACAACAATGTGTGCGTGGAGAGTCCCCACACCTGTCATAAAAAAAAATGAATGATTACAATATTTATGTATATTATTGTTTTAACATTGGTACATTTTCTGTTATTTCATAGACAACAATATTGCAAAGTGCACAAATTTGCAAAAATTATGTTGGTTCACAAGCATCAGATAATAATAATAATAATAAAAACTATACAGTGCACCCAGAAACTATTCACAGTGCTTCCCACATTTTTTAATGTTACAGCCTTATTCCAAAATCAATGGAATTTATTTTTCCCCTCAAGATTCTACACACTATACCCCATAATAACACTGTGAAATGCTAATTTATTAAAAAAAAACAAAAAACTAAGAAATCACATATGCCTAAGTATTCACAGCCAAGGATGACCTGGTCATCCTTGAGATGTTTCTACAGCTTAATTAGAGTTCACCTGGGATGAATTCAGTTGATTAGACATGATTTGAAAATATTTTTTTATTTTTAATAAATTTGAAAAACAAGAACTTTCTTTCAGAACCCCAGTTTTCAGTGCATTCAGCAGAAATTCTCATCATTCTGCTCCACTCACATGTTCTGGGTCAGAGGCTGTTGATCACTTTATTATTACACCTTAATCTCACGTTAGTTATACTAAAATATCATCTGCATCACTTGACCCCACAGTGCTGGAATTCATTGCGTCTTTTCGTGAAAATGATGCTCAGGAATATCTCTGAAGCTGCTCACTTTTATTTTGCTTTGAATCATAATAAAACACTGCTCCCCCCTCCAGAGTTCATAGTATATTGAACTTCAGCACTCTTATATTTTCTCCCCTCCAGGAGGGGGCGTGCTGTCAGGCAGTCTGTCCCTCCCTGCTGTGACTGGGCTGAGCCTGGAAGAGGAAAACGGTGAACGAGGGGACATGGCTTTCCTCAAGGACCTTCTCAGTCCAGGTCCAGGAGGCGGTGATGAGTTTAGTCGAGAGTGGCAGGATGCTTTTGGGATGTTCGACCCTCCCAGCGCCCCGCTTCCGAGTACAACAGCATTGAGCAGTGCTGGTTCCCCCAACCCCGCGGGCTTCCTGCCCTCCCAGCTGCTGGACCACAGCCTGAGCTCCACAGGTCAGCCATGCTGCCCTCTGCTGGTGGGATGACCTCACTGCAGCATATTGATGACATGACTTTATTGGGAAAGATTCCATTTCTTGTCTTTTTCCTGTTGTTAGGATGGTCAACCCCACCTATGTTTCAAGCTCCACCGCTGCAGCCTCCTTCTGACCACAGCCAATCAGCACAGACTGCTCCAGGTTCGGCAGCTAGTGGTAAGTTGGATGCTTTATCACGCGGCTCTGTGTAATAATCAATAATGCCGGCACAAATCGCTCAGTCTGACGCAAAGTGGCAGGACATCAACTATATGATTGTCAGATTTGTTCAGAAATGTGTGCTTGTTGTTGCACATGGTTTTAATAACAGTGTTCACTTCTGCATGATGAAAAGTTTTGTTAGCAAATTGCAAAAAAAAAAAAAGTCCACAATTTTTCAGATCCAGAGGAGAAATCTTTAAATTACTTGTGTTGCCACCCGAAGCTGCTCAGGTGGTTTTATAAAGCAGTCAGAACCAGTTCTTAAGCTAATTTAAAATCACTTTGGTTTCTGGTTGAGAGCAGTGGTCAGTGACGTTCCTCCTGTAGATCATCTGCACTGCAGTGTTTCTGTCTGCTCGACTCACTTCACATCCTTTTTGCAGAGGAATGTTAACTGAATAAAATGACCTGAAAGTATCTAAATCTACATTCAGACGGCAGGCCTTAATGCTGTTTCCGATCTACTGCTCAGATCCCTTTTTGTTTGTTTTATTGTTTAATTGGCTTATAATGCGCCAAATCACAGCAAAAGCCGTCTAAAGGCACCTTACATATTAAATTAAAAATGAATAAAAAAAATTGTTGTTGTTGTCTTGTTCACATTATTCTATTTAATGTGGCCAGGTTAGAGTGCAGTGTGAACTGTTGACTGTCCTGAACTGACTCACATGTGCAACAAAGCACAGACTGTATACACACAGTGGAAAAAGTGGAGTGCGGCCTTATCTCTCACTCTGTTCACTCCACATCTCACACCAGACTGGTATCAGACCCGATCACATGCTGCGCAGCTCTTTCCACATCATGTGTCTTTGATATTGACTTATTATCCCACACTCGGTATATTCTGTGTCTGTTTTTGGATATTTACAGTGCACGTTCAGTTTGAATTAGTTAGTTCTCCAAACAGCTTGCGCTGGTTAATTCTTAATTTGACCCAGCAGTTGGTCAAATCTAACTAACTGCTTTTGGTTTCTTGTGTTTGCTTGGGTTGGCCACAGTAGATTTTATGTGCATCCACATGTTGATTTAGCAAAAGTTTTATGCCAAATGTACAAAGAAACTTGGGGTAGTGGGCTTTAAACCCTCAAACCTGTTTTCTGGGCAGCGAGTGTGCCAACGGTGGCAGCACCGAGCTGCCCTGTTAATAATACTAATTAATTTAGCTACACCTTTTGCCCAATAAAGGCAAGTTTAAAAGTGGATTATAGGTTCAGATGGAACACAAATGCAGTTAATTCAGGCTGTGAATAAGTCGCCGGTGTTCCCATTTTATTTCAATTCCAACCTCAACAATGAAGCAATATTTATAACTGTGCTGTCCAGATTGTAGTTTGCGTGAAACAACGTGGTCAGAAGACACGGAGTGAAGAACAGTGGCAGTGTCATGGCAGTATCGCTCGCTGCCACATAATGACACGGTGTATGCTGAGTGCAGAATGTGTCGCACCATGAATGTCCTCGGCCCTCATGAATTCTCCTTCAGAGTTTCTTTACTGAGACCAAGAAAAAGTTGTCAGGACAGGACACAGATTAATTGAACACACCTGAGTGGAGTAATTAGGTGTGATTATAGCAGCTAACAGGACAGGTGATGGCCAGAAGCAGGCTCAGTGATGATGTAAAGCACTCCCGATTGCCACTGGTATTTAAAGTAAATAAATAAATAAAATTCCAGATTTTCTGTAATTTAGATATTTTTTAACAATTTTAAATCAGTGAGATATTTGACATAAAGTGTCAAATAGCAAATAGAAAAGGAGCAAATCATCACATTTAAAAAGTTGTAATAAATCAAAATTGGGTCATTTGCCCCCTAGTAAATAACTTGTTGATTAGCAAAGCAGGTGACTTGGTTTTCTGTAGAATGTCAGTAAATAATTTCAGAGTGACAGATTTATTGACACGTTCCGTTTTTGTTCAGCATAAATCATTACGTGTGCTGCTTTGACGATGAAACAGCTGTGATCACATGAGGCTTTTATTTTGGGTTCATTTATTTATTTAGTGATTTTCAACATCATTCTGTTGTTGCTGCACATTTAAAGCATTATGCAGGTTGCAGCTTGTTGAGTGAATAAGGGAACAGACAGTTTAGAGGTGTCTGTTCGGTGTGTGATGTCTCGCACTGCATTAAAATGCGTCTTTTGGCTGCCCCAGTTTTGATAATGGTCACCTCAGTGGATCCAGTATAGACCTGCATTGGGAATTGCCACAAGTTTTACACTGGATGCCCTTTCTGACGCAACTCCAGTACTACCCAGAGAAACACACACGCCCCCGGGTCCTCCTATGCAGTCTCCCAGCCAAAGTACCGATCAGGTTCTACTCTGCATAGCTTCTGACACCTGATGGGACTGGTGGGTACACGGAGCAGATCGGCTGCCTTGCATTGTGTTTAAATTTTTCCAGGTGGAAAAGTCCAAGCTCCACGATGTTTCCTCTCGTCTTTGCACCATGTCTTCACCTCTGGCACAAAAACAAAGCAACTGATGTCACAACAAAAGTGATGCTCGTTTTTGCTTTGCACTAAAAATCTGCGTTTCTCTTCAGCTGCTGTGAGTGGGTCCAGAGACATGTCAGCCTGGTTCAACCTGTTTGCAGACTTGGATCCTCTTTCTAACCCGGATGCCATTGGACGCTCCGCGGATGAGCTGCTCAATGCCTGAAAGTTCTGAGTGCACGTGCAGCTGTGTGGATTTCCTGTTGCCAACGGAAACATGCACATATGCACTTTTGTAAGTTACACTGGAATACATCTATTTTCCACTTTGGGGCAGGGGAGCTGCTGCACAGACATCTGACACAGCCACAGTAACTGATGGCACAAATGAAGGCATGACACCTGGCAGCGTTCGTTACCTTTCCACAGTTCCAGCTCCTGCTTGGGGAATGTTATGAACGGCGGTTTGTGTGTGGGGTTTTTTTCTCCCCAATGTTTTTTTTCATTGCTTTTTGGGTGTTGGATTGTTGTTTATAAAAGTCTCCATTTATTCCTTAATGCTTATGTGTATTAACACATGGCCTTAACAGAAAATGACTGTTATATTAATGTTGGACAGTTGCATTATGATAAACAAGTTGAGCCAAAACAACAGCAGAAGCCCCCCCCCCCAATAAAAAAGGGTGAGAAACATACAAACATGATTGTGAATGTTAACAGTAAAAAAATAAATAAATGGGATGACCCTCAGAGATTAAGGTACGTGTAGACGAGTTGCACACTGAAGATCACCTGGACTTTGTTGTGACGGAGACATCAGAAATGTTCTGACAAATATCAACACCAGTCACTCAGTCTTTGTCTAGAAAGACATAAAGATACCACGAGTACAGTATTTTTGTATTTTGCATGTATATGCCAAAACTGTATGATTTCATGAAGCGTTTAAAAAGTGTTGCTTAATTAATTAATTAGTAGTAATTTTTAGCCGGCGGTAACTTTGGTTGCCACCAGAGCTCTGCTTTGGAAATGAAGGAAACTTCGACTACATTCATGCAAAATCCTTTGTCGAGTAGTGTGGTTTTGTGTCCATGCCATTATACAGTGTAACCAGATTCAGGGTTGCATATTTATTGAGTGGCTGGCTTGAGCCTGTTACCGCTGAATTATTTTTGATTCAGTGTGCAACTTAAATCAGAGAGCTTTTCGAGGTTTGGTGTGTGATTATATTTTCGCTGTCAAACTGATTTTGGTTGGTGTTGATGCGTTTTAAATGTACTCATGTTTGAGAGGCTGAAAAATTAACCTCATCCAGATTCATAACATCCACAGTCCTGTTTTGTATGCTTCTGGCCCGTGGATTAAAACATAGAATCTTAGACACCACAAGTGAAAGAAGTTGATTGTGCTCAGTGTCTCGCACACAGCCGCCGTCCTCCATGGAGGAATGATAGGTTCAAACACCACCTTTCAGCTGTAAATCATCGAAACTGTGGAAAAAGATGTCTCACACTACAGCTGAACTTTGTGCCAGATGACAAAATAAGTTTGAAATCTCTTATGTAACACTCAGATGTCCAAAAGGCACATGTGAAGTTGTTTTCACTTGAAGTTAGAAAGTGGGACAAGCTGCTGTGATTATTTTTGATTCTTTGAGCTCTACAAACAGCAATGCTTCTTCTATGTGTATTTAGTTTGACATTGTATTGCTGCAAAAACATGTTTTCATTGAGCAGTGAGACTAAATTTATTACTGTTGATAGTGTAAAATGAGTGTTTTTTAAGCTCTGTGTGTTATATATATTTTTGGGGATATTTCTGGAAAAAAGCACCACTGAAAATCTGTTACTAGTTAATACATTCATTGAAAGAAATTCACTTCCTCTTTCTGATTTTGACAGGACCAAGACTGACCATTTTGAATGTTTCAATGTTTTTGTTCAGTGAACAGTGACATAGTGAAGATACAGATAATGTTTTGTTTTTTTTCCCATTATTTGCGCTGACCTGGTCACACCGCCTACACACGCCAGCTGAAACCAAAACCTGTTACAAGGTTTGTGACTGTAATTGCACTAACGAGGTCAGAGTGCATTATGGGATCGCAAAACACTTTTTTTTATGCAAGTTGAACGTGAACATCATCTTTTGATGAAATGTACACCTGTTACTTTTTTAATCACCTGCAGCTTCATGACGTGTCACTTCATCATTAATTTACACAGTTAAATAAAAAAAGGAATGTACTTCATGTCAAACACAAATGCTTTATTTTATTCAACTACGCCTTTTATTTCACTCATGGGACTTCGTGTGAAAGGATGAAATGTTGGCAGTTCTGTTTCCAATAAACTGGACGAGCAAACAAACAAAACAAGTCTGAGTCATTGTTGAGCATTTTGAGGAATTTCATTCCAAGATGTTTATCCTCAGCAATCCTCTTGTAAACAGGTTGGAAGATAACAATGTACAATTGTGAAAATCTCATTTTGTAACCGAATTAAAAAAAACTATTTGTTTCTTTTAAATTGTCTCCTAATGATTCAGGTCACTGACATCTACACTATCTACTTCTAATTTATTACGTGTTCATGGCGGTCAGAATTTTGATTTTGATACATGCACAGCAGCTCTCATAGTGCAGAATTGTTAAACAAGTTGCTATAATTTGGTACTTTTGTACCTTATTCGCTACAACCTGAGATGGATAATGACGTCTAGCTGTGTCAAAGTTCCAATTACACTTTGAAACAAGTCAAATAAATAAATGTTACTCTTAACAATAATGAGATGTGTAATAATTCACAGTACTCAGCGGAAGAGGGAGGATCATTATGGTACAATTTTTGACTTGTTAAATACATATCTTTGTCAGCCAGTAATACAAACACAGTGTGCCTTAATATTATTATTTACAAACCCGGTACATTCCTGTTCCAGCGTAGCAGGCACAGTCTAGTAGTAATGACACATGTACAGAAGGATGGACAAGAGCAGAGATGCTGGTCACCCAAAAACCACACAGAATGCAATCCCACTGTGCAAAGATGAACATTTATCAGCAAAGCTTCAGAATTAACTGAAGGTTTGAACCAATTCATGGTGTTAGACCAAAATAACTGTGGTAGAGATTATATTTATCAGAAACAGGAGAGCACGAGTACAAGCATCCGAGATGAGTTTCCTCCGCAGGGTGGCTGGGCGCTCCCTTAGAGACAGGGTGAGGAGCTCGGTCACTCGGAAGGAGCTCGGAGTCGAGCCGCTGCTCCTCCACGTTGAAAGGAGTCAGTTGAGGTGGCTCGGGCATCTTTTCCGGATGCCCCCTGGACGCCTTGCTGGAGAGGTATTCCGGGCCCATCCCATTGGGAGGAGGCCCCGGGGAAGACCCAGGACACGCTGGAGGGACTACATCTCTCGGCTGGCTTGGGAACGCCTTGGGGTTCCCCCGGAGGAGCTGGGGGAGGTGTGTGTGGATCGGGAGGTCTGGGCAGCTTTGCTGGAGCTGCTGCCCCTGCGACCCGACTCCGGATAAAGCGGAAGAAAATGGATGGATTTCAGTGTGCTTCCTGTAATATGACATTTTCTGTGGTGAAATATGGGGTGCCACAGGGTTCTGTTCTGGACCTGCTCTTGCTTTAATTCCACACAGCCCTTTTTGTTCAGATTATTCGCATTTACTGAACTACGTTTCAGTTATGCTAATGACACACAGCTTTACGTGCCAGTTAGTTCAGGAAAAAACTCTTACTGCAAATTTGATCTGGAACATGAGTACGGCTTTAAAATTTATGATATCTGGTTTTTGAACACAATGAATGAATCCTTAGGTCTGGGAGCATGTCCTCGTGTTGCATATTGCTGCATCCACTACACCATGGAACCACCTTGGATCCTGAATGGCAGCCATTCACCATCCATCCCCACCTCTTGAAAATAAGCATCTATTTCCTGCACCCAGGTGAAGCATGGGTGCCCCCTTGGGCTTCTCTAATTGCTGGTATTCTCTATACTGAGGTATCTTAATCCCAGTGGTTGGCACTGTTCTGCTAATCTGATAAGTGATAATTATTAAAGATTATGTTTTTGTTAGCAGATTAGCTTATCAGATAAGTTTTAAAACCATCATCGAACCAATTATCTTCCGATAAATTTAGTTCCGATAACTTTTAGTCTGCTAATATTTTTTTGCTGGTAAAGTGAGCAAAGTTTAACAGTCAAAAACGTTTGTAAACCCTAAAATCAAACATTTTAATCCCTGTCGTGTAGATCAGTGGTTTATGGCAGACTGGCTGTCGCTTGATAATATTATCATTAAGCGCAAGATGTGATTGGCCGGTCGACACAGCAAGCATTGTGGGTAGTGCAATTCAGGTTAACTTTGGACATTACACTGTTACCGTCCGCACAACACAAACACAACGGACTAATTTCAACATTTTATTTCTTTGTGGCACAGGATAATTTAATCGCCGAGAGGAGATCTCACGGCGCAGCTGCAAGGACTTCTCTTCACCATTTACACACTGTTTTGGATGCTTTATGTGGTATATCTTCTTCAGAATTTAATGAATCCCACTGAAACTAATAGGTAAGAATTTATATTTACTACGTGTCTTTTCCTCTGCCAATCAATGCATTAATGGACGTATTTCGGTCGTTGAAGCTGCAGGGTTGAAAGCGTGTGAAAAAGCAGCAGCTGTGTATCTACAGTAATACTGAGATAAACTGTGACTTCTAATACGTACTGGGTTTTACTGCTTTTGAAAGATGATGACAGTGTTTGGGGTTTTATTTTTTATTCATTCATTTTTCATGCATTCTTTTTGTTTGTGATCCTTGAATTTACCCAGAAGCCCCTGCGGCACTTAAAGTGAAACTGGTTTATCAGAAGCCAACAGTGTAATCTGATGTGGCTGCGTCTGAATAAATGTTATCAGTTGTCTGTAATAGACATTTTTTTTTTAGCAGTTTAGCATCATGAAAGATAACTTTTCAGTTATTGGATTAATGGTCATCAAAGCTAACGTTTTGGTTAGCTGTGCCCACCACTGCTTAATCCTGGTTCATGTATAGAGAAACGCATGACATGGCCAAAATGTCACACCCAAAATTCACTTACAATGTACGATACATCTGGAAAGTATTCAAAGTGCTTCACTTTCCAAATTTTATGTTACAGCCTTATTCAAATTGTCATTATGGGGTATTGTGTTTAGAAGTTTGAGGAAAAAATGAATTTCATCCACTTTGGAATAAGGCTGTAACAGAACAAAATATGGAAGGAGTGAAGTGCTGTGAATACTTTCCGGATGTACCGTAAGTAGCACTTCTGATCTGGCTCCCCCAAGTAACTGCTCCTTTGACACAAAGTCATTCCATCATACCCAAGGAACAGCTGAAGAGACCTGGTACCAAAGCCATCCAATCGTCGTATTTTGTCACTGGTTGGCATCTCACAACCTGACAGGAAGCACCAAACTTGCATCTTCCTTCTCCTGGAAAGATCTTACAACTATCAAACAAGTTAAAACTGGAGGCTCCACATCCACACGTTTTGTGCTATTTTTGAGTACATCACATTTCTCTGCCTGTGACTAATTTATTAGTGCAATCACTAGATAAGACAGCTGTTGCCGGCGATGATATCCAAGACACGATTTTATTTTCCCAAACCTAACTCTTCTAAAAGTATTATTAGTGCATTATTTGGTTGTCAGCAGACAAAAACAGTTATCAATTTAATTTGGAGAAGCTGTGGCTGAAGTGTAGATTAAGTTAGCGGCAGGTGTGGATCAATTTATAAGTGGTAAATGGACTGCATTTGTATGGCGCTTACATTTGAATCAGAAGCTCAAAGCACTTTACACGGATGCCACACATTCACCCACAGGAATGTCAGGGTGCCGCCATGCAAGACATTCAACTGCATACCAGGAGCAAATGGGGGATTAAGGACCTTGCCCTTCTTGATTTTCCAGTCTGGTGATTATATGAACTGAGGATCCTCTGGTCTCAAGCCTACCACTTAACCCCTAGACTATCACCTTCCCATGCTGTATATTTTTATCGTATTTCCGATTATTTTCTGCCTCACTGAAGGTATGCTTTTTTATTGTTCTAGCAAGACTACAAAACCTGAAGGTAATTGACTTTTCCCCCCTATGTTCAATAACTGGCCACAACACAATGTTCAATATAAACAAATAAAAATATGAACAATTTTGCAAAGCCCAAGAGGACTCTGACAATATTTGGCTGAGTTGTTCAAAGAACCGTCTCAGAAGGTTGATGCTCTCAAATAATACTGTGGCTTCCTACCCCCCCAAAAAGCATACTCAAGTCTCTCAGAAACGATTTGTTGCCAAAAAAAAAAAAAAACCCATCAATGACTATTCTGCCTACACCCAGTGGGTATGTCTGTGTGGGATTTTGGGATCACATCTCTGTGCTCAGGTCCTTGCAGAGTGGGGACAATCCTCTGGAGGATGAAGCTCTTTTGTACACGCAGACACGTCACAACACCAGGTGAGCAACACGGGAACACAAGGAAATCAGCTTTACAGCGAACGCACAAAGGGGCAGAGAAGGAGAGGAAGCACTGGGGAAAAGGGAGGAATCTGAGGGGTCATGAAGCTAGAAGGGCAGAGGGAAAAGGGGCCAGCTGAGGTGAGGCATTTTAAGCAAAGGAGGGGCAAGCAGACACAGGTTGAACACGCTGCACACGATAGCCCTGGCCTGTGCTTCCCACAGATACACAACTCAGCACGACAGTGAACCAAAGGCAGCGGTTTGTACCGTTTTCCACACAGATGTTTGTGATCCCGCCTCCGTGTGTGTATCTGCGACCATCAGAGTGCACAGGCCGTGTGTGTGTACGTCACAACACGACCGCAGCGCTACAATGGTTTTGGGAAACGGCAATCTAAAAATATCAGGCACATTTTTAAACATCTCCTTTTCACTGCCTTTCATATTTTGCTACGGTACAACTGGCAGCACCAAAATTAGCCTCCATGGTCAATCTCTTGGAACCAGCAGCCACCTTTAATTTTTAATTATTTTTTCCCCGTAATGAAGGCATATTTAATATTAAGAGAAAAAAGTACAGATAGAAAAGAGATATGTCTGTGGAAAGGCGTCATGGTATATTACGATGAAATCAAGTCTGTTCTTCGCCCTTTTCCTTCTTAAAAAAGTGGGAACAAAAGCGGCACTCAAGGTAGAACAAAGCCATGAAATGTTGACTGCAAAAACCCAAATGGGGATGCAGGACTCTCAGGTTGGCATCATAGTTTGAGGAGGACAGGCAGTGGGAAGAGCTTCTTCAACAAGATAAGGACATCAGAGAGGGCTGAGCCAGCATGCTGAAGGCAGAAAAAGTAGGTTTTGGAGTTTCAAATGTTCTCTGATTCTGTCGCGTTGTTTTTGGGGGATGTTGGGGTAAAACGTTTTGGGGCTGTCAGAAGGTCTCAGGCTCCTCCAGGAGGCAGGGTTGGGTGGACAAGGATGGAGACAGGCTCTGCAGCCCGACTCCACCTAGGGGCACCAGGGATGGGGACAGACTTCGGCGGCCCATTCCAGGCCGGAAGTTGAGCTCCGGTGCAGGAAGTAAGGGCTTCAGGATGCTGACCAAGCAGAAGGCAGAGCCACTGTTGGGAATGAAGTTGACCTTGTTGCGGTCAGGGCACAGGAAGGGCGGGATCTCTTGCAGAGATTTGGGTCTGGAACACATGTGCATAGAGATTTAACCCAACACCACCTAATTCAGTGTACCACAGTAAACATGCTGCCTGAGACAGAAAAGAAACAACCACATCATATTTCCTTCTACTTCAAGAATTACAAGATCAACAGCTTTGAAAGCTCTGCAGCTACAATTCAGCTTCAGAGGACATGCATAATGATCTTGTTTAGTGCTCCAAGTATTTTTGTTGGTCATACTTTTTGGGGATTTTAATGATCTACTGGAAACACTGGAGGACAAACCAAACATGAGTTTAGGAGTCTGTCTATAGACTGTACAATATCACTTGTAACAATCACCATTGTAATAACTATTACACTGATGGTGAAGTTTGTTGTGCAATTTTCATCAAAACTGTATGTAATTATTACTGTCTGATGTGGGCGCCATAGAAACAGGCATTAATGGGATAGCTGACATTTCTTATAATGGTGAATGAGTTAGCAGTGCATTCACGCCTGCTACTGTAATAATCATTAATTTAGTGACAGTTACTGCAGTAAGGACTAAATTACTTTCCTTTCCTTTTTTTTTTTTTTTAGTAATAGCTATTTATAGCATGGTCATTTTCTTTCATTAAACACTTTTGGGTTGTGTTCAGCTGTCTAGAACAACATTTAGAGTTGGATGTTATAAACTCACACAGACTCCTCGGATGCTTTGACCTTCTCGCAGCCCTCCGGAGGTTCTCTCTTGAAAGTGTAGCTGTTGTTGGGTCTGGGAGAGGCGGCATATTTCGGCAGTGGGGAGCAGGGACTCAACTCTAAAATAGGTAGAGCAATAGCAAGAGGTCAAAAGTCAGGCAAAGTAAGAGGACAGCCTCAGTAGAACTTCAAAGAATTTGGTCTGTCGTACACACACACTTCAGCCGACATTATGTGTGTACGACGTGTTTGTTAATGTGTGTCTCTGTCACCTTTGTCCTCATAAGGGCTTCCTCCACATGTATCGTTGAGAACGGTAAGGTAGGAGGGTGAGATGGAATCGGGACGGCTACTGCAGTTGCTATGGCTACCACTCAGGCCACCCCCTGAGGGAGTCTGTGTGTCGATGCTGCGGGTGCTGCTGCTGCGTTGCGGTGGGACAGGTGGGGGTGCACGATGGCCATCGGGGACATCCTGTGGCTGTGGAACACAAGACTGAACATCAAGGCAGTAATGGAACATGTTATGTCCTTTAAGTCTGCCAGACTCACAGTGATGGCCTCGTCCTTTTCAGGAATGTCGCGGATGGTGATGCGTTCGATCTCCTGGTTGAGGCCCTCTATGCTGTTGCGGAAACGAGGCGCTGATGACTTGGATATTGGGATGGGTATCAGGATGGTCTTGGACATAGAGGACTACAAAATACAACACACAAAACATACACTTAAGTTTACATATACCACAATATTTGTTCATGTATTACACCAAACATCGGAGTATCATTTTGCCACACTAGTCGCTGCAATTTACTGCGCAGTATATATGAAAAATGCAGGCCATATTGTCAGGATCCTTGCCTTGTCTTGGTTTTATATGTTTTCTTGTATTTATTTATCTGCCTGGTTTCTCCTTGTGTGTCACATCTGCCTCATTTTTCTGGTTGACGCACCTGTGTCTTATTTGTTCTGTTATCAAACCACTACTGTATATTAGCTCCAGTTTTATTGTCAGGCTTTGTTAGTTTGTTGTCAGTATTCTGCATCTGGTCAGACCAGCCTGCCACATGTTGGTTCCACATCTGAATTTTACATCTAGATTTCTTGACACTGGAACCTACTGTAGTGGAGGTTGACATACTTTACACACTCCAGTGGGTCTGATCACTTGGATGTGTCAGGAGGTTATGTGACGATTATGTTACTTGATTTATCAAGTGTTAATACCATCCAACCACCCATACTGGCATACAAGCTCTAAGTAACGGCGGTGGATCCTTCCATCGCTTCCTGGATCACAGACTACCTGACAGGACCACTGCAGTACATCAGGATGGGGAGCTGTGTTTCTGGGATGGTGGTGAGCAGCACTGGGGCTCCACAGTGAATGGTCCTGGCTCCCTTCCTGTTCACAATTTACTTTGCTGTTTTCCATCACAATTCTGAGTCATGGTACATCAAAAATTACTCTAACACAGCTATTGCGGTGTGTATTAGGGATGGACAAGAGGCTGAATCTCATACAGACCTTCACTGACTGGGGAAATGCCACCTTCCTCCTACTGAACACCTCCAAGACCAAGGAGATGGTGGTGGACTTTCAAAGGTCTCAGCCAGCTATCTTCTGAGGTACATTGAAATGGCGTAGACCTATAAACATGGGTGCACAGTGCACACCTGGACAACAAGCTGAACTGGTCCTCACACCAGTGGTGGCTGGTGGTACTGATTTATAAGAAAGCACACCTTGTAAACGCTCAATAACACGGCACACGACGATTCCTGAACGAAGGGAAAAAGTAAAAAAAGTCACAATTCGTTGAGAAAAGGTGGATGAAAGAGCTTTTATCACCAAACAGTCTGCGAAGGAACTTAACAAAACCGAAGCTCACGATCCCGACGCTTTAACTAAACGTGCCTGGAGCCACAGCTGGAGCAGTGTGTGTCTGCATCTCTGAGCTCCAGGACTCAGCGCTGGGACAGAGCTCATAGCACCTGAGTCCTGGATAAACTGCAAAGAGAAGCTGTGGAGACCTGTGTGCACATTGGTGGACCACCTGCTCTGGTTCCTCGTCCAGAACAAAAGAGGGATCATCTCCATCATCATCAGAATCCACACTGTCTGTCGACGTGCTGTGCTAAATTGGAGCGTCTTGCTCCAATTTAAAAAAAAAGAAAAAGAAAAAAGTGTGTTGTGGTCACTGCTGTTATCACTGTATTATGTTCTAAGCCATATATATTGATTCATAACAGAAAACTGTCAAAAGAGGGAATAAATATAAAGTGTAAAGATGACTGAATATATCAGAGCAGTAAATTAATCAGTGCGTGTGAACGCGCACATTGACTCACATGTGCGGTTATTCCATCAGCTGATCACTGATCCACAACGTGAATTCCTACTTCCAGAACAGCTCTTTATATCATCATTTTGATTCATCTGCCTGTTGCCACATGTACAGAAGGACTGGATTGTCATTCCTACACTCATATTGTTATATTTAATACAAAATAATAAGCGCATGCAGCAGCTGCTGCTGCTGCATTCAAGTACCGTCGGAAATTACAACTTTTTTGTTGTTTCAAATTCAGCAGTCGCTTGTGGCAAAATAATTAATCATATCCACACAAACCATTAATTCTGGCCTATGTAAGGTGCCTGAGCCCACTGAAGCTGCCCCCCACACAGATAAAAAAAATCCAAGCAAGCAGGCTGAGTTTGCCCTGTAATTTCCAACGGTACATGAAGCAGCAGCAGCCTCAGCTCTCGCAAACTTGCTTCTGTACTGTGTGAAAACATTCAGCTGCTCCAACGAAGTCAAATTAAACAATAATGTTACAAAAACTAAACAAACGATTAAAAAACGTCAAGAACGACAGCAAAATGAAACACAGACAAATTGAGGTTTTTGTTGGTGAGGTTCCTCGTATATATGCATATGTATATGTGTAGGTGTATGTATGTGTATATATATATATATATATCTATATGCCAAGTGGTGAATGCGCTTGGTTTCAGTGCAGAAGGTTCCAGGTTCAAATCCCACCCCTGCCACATTTCTCCATGTAATGTGGAATTGCGTCAGGAAGGGCATCCGGCGTAAAACCTGTGCCAATTCAACATGCAGATCCACCTTGGATTTGCTGTGGCGACCCCAAGTGCAAACAAGGGAGCATATATATATATATATACACACACACACACATACATACATATTCTATTTCTACCTCATTTTCTTATGTCTTGTACTGTCACAAGTAGTATTATTATCATTGCTTATCTTGCACACGCTGTTTGATGAACATTTTGTTCATGTTCTCTAATGCCATATACCAACACAGTGCAGAGTAGCTACCTAAACTCTGTAAGGGAGATAGAGTATCTCGTCAATAGTTTTACATCCTCATTGAAGACAACTTTGGATGCTGTAGCTCCTCTGAAAAAGAGAGCTTTAAATCAGAAGTGTCTGACTCCGTGGTATAACTCACAAACTCGTAGCTTAAAGCAGATAACCCGTAAGTTGGAGAGGAAATGGCGTCTCACTAATTTAGAAGATCTTCACTTAGCCTGGAAAAAGAGTCTGTTGCTCTATAAAAAAGCCCTCCGTAAAGCTAGGACATCTTTCTACTCATCACTAATTGAAGAAAATAAGAACAACCCCAGGTTTCTTTTCAGCACTGTAGCCAGGCTGACAAAGAGTCAGAGCTCTATTGAGCTGAGTATTCCATTAACTTTAACTAGTAATGACTTCATGACTTTCTTTGCTAACAAAATTTTAACTATTAGAGAAAAAATTACTCATAACCATCCCAAAGACGTATCGTTATCTTTGGCTGCTTTCAGTGATGCCGGTATTTGGTTAGACTCTTTCTCTCCGATTGTTCTGTCTGAGTTATTCTCATTAGTTACTTCATCCAAACCATCAACATGTTTATTAGACCCCATTCCTACCAGGCTGCTCAAGGAAGCCCTACCATTATTTAATGCTTCGATCTTAAATATGATCAATCTATCTTTGTTAGTTGGCTATGTACCACAGGCTTTTAAGGTGGCAGTAATTAAACCATTACTTAAAAAGCCATCACTTGACCCAGCTATCTTAGCTAATTATAGGCCAATCTCCAACCTTCCTTTTCTCTCAAAAATTCTTGAAAGGGTAGTTGTAAAACAGCTAACTGATCATCTGCAGAGGAATGGTCTATTTGAAGAGTTTCAGTCAGGTTTTAGAATTCATCATAGTACAGAAACAGCATTAGTGAAGGTTACAAATGATCTTCTTATGGCCTCGGACAGTGGACTCATCTCTGTGCTTGTTCTGTTAGACCTCAGTGCTGCTTTTGATACTGTTGACCATAAAATTTTATTACAGAGATTAGAGCATGCCATAGGTATTAAAGGCACTGCGCTGCGGTGGTTTGAATCATATTTGTCTAATAGATTACAATTTGTTCATGTAAATGGGGAATCTTCTTCACAGACTAAAGTTAATTATGGAGTTCCACAAGGTTCTGTGCTAGGACCAATTTTATTTACTTTATACATGCTTCCCTTAGGCAGTATTATTAGACGGTATTGCTTAAATTTTCATTGTTACGCAGATGATACCCAGCTTTATCTATCCATGAAGCCAGAGGACACACACCAATTAGCTAAACTGCAGGATTGTCTTACAGACATAAAGACATGGATGACCTCTAATTTCCTGCTTTTAAACTCAGATAAAACTGAAGTTATTGTACTTGGCCCCACAAATCTTAGAAACATGGTGTCTAACCAGATCCTTACTCTGGATGGCATTACCCTGACCTCTAGTAATACTGTGAGAAATCTTGGAGTCATTTTTGATCAGGATATGTCATTCAAAGCGCATATTAAACAAATATGTAGGACTGCTTTTTTGCATTTACGCAATATCTCTAAAATCAGAAAGGTCTTGTCTCAGAGTGATGCTGAAAAACTAATTCATGCATTTATTTCCTCTAGGCTGGACTATTGTAATTCATTATTATCAGGTTGTCCTAAAAGTTCCCTAAAAAGCCTTCAGTTAATTCAAAATGCTGCAGCTAGAGTACTGACGGGGACTAGAAGGAGAGAGCATATCTCACCCATATTGGCCTCTCTTCATTGGCTTCCTGTTAATTCTAGAATAGAATTTAAAATTCTTCTTCTTACTTATAAGGTTTTGAATAATCAGGTCCCATCTTATCTTAGGGACCTCGTAGTACGATATCACCCCAATAGAGCGCTTCGCTCTCAGACTGCAGGCTTACTTGTAGTTCCTAGGGTTTGTAAGAGTAGAATGGGAGGCAGAGCCTTCAGCTTTCAGGCTCCTCTCCTGTGGAACCAGCTCCCAATTCAGATCAGGGAGACAGACACCCTCTCTACTTTTAAGATTAGGCTTAAAACTTTCCTTTTTGCTAAAGCTTATAGTTAGGGCTGGATCAGGTGACCCTGAGCCATCCCTTAGTTATGCTGCTATAGACGTAGACTGCTGGGGGGTTCCCATGATGCACTGTTTCTTTCTCTTTTTGCTCTGTATGCACCACTCTGCATTTAATCATTAGTGATCGATCTCTGCTCCCCTCCACAGCATGTCTTTTTCTTGGTTCTCTCCCTCAGCCCCAACCAGTCCCAGCAGAAGACTGCCCCTCCCTGAGCCTGGTTCTGCTGGAGGTTTCTTCCTGTTAAAAGGGAGTTTTTCCTTCCCACTGTAGCCAAGTGCTTGCTCACAGGGGGTCGTTTTGACCGTTGGGGTTTTACATAATTATTGTATGGCCTTGCCTTACAATATAAAGCGCCTTGGGGCAACTGTTTGTTGTGATTTGGCGCTATATAAAAAAATTGATTGATTGATTTTCCTCTACTTGCACCCATCTTGTGTGTTTTTTAAGAGCTGACGTAACATGTGAATTTCTCCTCTGTGAGGTCAATAAAGTTTATCTTTATCTTTAAAATTTTTCAACAATTTCAAAATCCTGACATAGCGCCAGCTGCAGGAACGAAGCTGCGCGAAGGTTAAACGATGCCAACGAAAGTCAACAAAAGTCCAGATTTCTTGTTTCCTCAGGGCTTTATTGCCCTTCGTTAAGTGCCGTGTGACTGGGCCATTAGTGTTGGTGAATTTGCTGCAGGGCAACTTTGCTTTTCATGCAGTGCTCGCTCTCTCTCTCACACACACATACACATACATACATCATTGAATGACAATAATAGAACCACTATAAGCTGTGCGGGCTGCCTTTCAGAGTGTTGTTATTACTCTGTTAGTCTCTATAGGCGTATGTCTCACCCTTTGATGAAGCTGTTGAAGTTTGAAGTTTTTTGAGTGCATGCTGCTAAACACTGACTTTTTGTTTTGAAATCAGCCTGTGAGAATAACTTTGATTCAAACCTTTGAATACTCCAGTGTGCTTTTTTGCTGCAATTTTTGCTTTGAATTATGTGATATCCTACTTTGATACTGAACATCGACTGAGGCTGAAGGCCTCATCTGCCATGAGAACCCCCAGAATCGAGGAGCGGCGCCATTTTGAATAAGGGCACCGCCATTTTGAATGGTCACATGTGCCATCTGCCTCATCCGCCATGAGGACCCCTAAAACCGAAGGGTGCCGCCATTTTGAAGGGTCACATGATGTGATCTAAAATAGCATGGGGGAAGACTCGATTGTGTCACAGCAACATCACTTCTGATTTGCTTCCGTGTCAGATCAGTCACCGGCGTGACAATCCGCAGCTGTTGACATGTTTTACCATAAAGATACATTGTGTATTTGGGAGTGGTATTTGCTCTTGAATTCCAGATTTAAGTAATTATTTGTTTTAATTTAGTTATATTTCTGTTGTTGTGGCCTTAGTCTGGCCTTCAGCTATCCAGAGGGCTTGGATACTATCGCCCGGGAGCGGTATAAAACCAAATTAGCAACAGCAGGACTTGCATCTTGTCCGTACCCACTCAAAGCTGGACAATGGAAAAATGATCCTACACAATGGCCAGATGTTCAATATCCTGATATTTATTCCTATCTCATAGACACAACAGGTATTTATGAAAGTAATTTGTATTTTATATCATTTATGTCATGTATGCATTGTGAATTGCTGGTCTGCCTCAGGATGGGCCCTGCTGTTGATTATTTTCCCCACAAAGTAAAGCATGATACTGATCGATGTGGTGCATGATCCTCTTGGTGTGTCATTATTATCCTTTATGAAATACTGGCCTGTGCCCAGGAGGGCCATGCTGCCCAAATTTTGCATTCTATGTTTTGTTTTTAATATTGTGATGGATTTTAATTTTCTTTCAGGCTTTGTTGGTACAACCCACTGCCCCACATTGCCCAGGCATTTTAAAAAACAAAAACAGTGGCTAAAATGTAAAAACCATCTATTCAATTTAATTCAATTTTTTCATTTATATAGCACCAAATCACAACAAAGTTGCCTCAAGGCACTTCACACAAGTAAGGTCTAACCTTACTTGTGTGAAGTAAGGTTAGACCTTACTTGTGTGGCATCTAATTAAACTGTCCGCTAAACAATCCACCCAGCTCGATTATTGTCATGCCATCCGGTGTTAGTAAGCACATTGCTAAGACCTCACAGATGGAGTGCCCAGATGTGCAACTGAGTCAACAGACCAAAAACACGCCTTGGATTCCAAAGTAAGTAGTGTGCAGTGCCGAAATTGGCCACTTAGCATGTCATTCAGATTCCTGTCGGCTGTTGTCTGTGACAACATCAAAATTGTGAATCAGTGATATTCTTTAACTCTGGGGCAGAATCTTCACCTAAGTGTAAAAATAACATACAGAATTAAAAATATTTTATTGTAGACCATGTTTCCTGCCCAGTTATTTCTTTGAATCAAATTTATTTGACTTTTGTAGCAATCAAGTTGTAGTTGCCACTGTCCCTGCCCAGTTCAATAAATATTTTGTTCAAATTCACATCCTGAGCAGTCTTCAAAATTTACATCAACTTACATCGATGTTCAGTCCAATGCTTTGCCTTATTATATTACTGAACATTATCAATCAATAACTTGGTGTTATAGCTTAGTTAGCCCACAGCTTGTTTTGAATTCAGCTAGCGAAACTTTTCCATAAAGCACACTAAGATTCCAAAGAGTTCCTTGCACTGATCTTTGTTTCAAATGATGTTACATGATGATCGCAAAAGCACACTGACGAAATAAGACAAAAGTAGTTGGAAGTTGGACTTGGAACACAAAAGTCATGGTGGTTGTCGGCGTACCAATAATTTTTCCAGCCAGAGTGACATTGGATGAGTGAAACTGTTGTGTTGAGCATGACTGATTTGTCCATTGTCCTATAAAATTAGATTAAAAAACAAACAAACATGGAAAACAATGCCAATTGGTAGAGGACACACTGAGCTGCACCTCTGAGGCAATGTTTGATGCTTAAATTAAACATAACTCTAAAAAGTTTACAACCTTCCATAGACTTTCACATAACCAGCGACCCAACCAGGAAATGAGGTTTACTCTTACTAACTGAAATGAAAACACTAAAATGAAGTGCTGGAACACATTTAAATGCATACCGACAGCCATTTGCATACTCTGACTTTGAGCAAACCATACTTATTTCTTAATTATGTTGAAGTACATTTCCTTTCTTAATATTTTGAAGGGGCGGTGCTCTATAACCCTCTAGTGACCAGCTGCCCCTGCCTCACACACTGGCTCATTTTTCTCCAGGCCCAGGTATTTTAATCTATGCACTGAAATGCTGCATACAGTGCATCCAGAAAGTATGCAAAAAAAAGTATATCAAAAAAGCTGTCCCAGCTTTTTTGAAATGTGTTGCAGGCATCCATTTCAAAATGAGCAAATATTTGCACAAAAACAATAAAGGTTATCAGTTTGAACATTAAATATTTTGTCTTTGTGGTGTATTCAATTGAATATAGATTGAAGAGGATTTAGAAATCATTGTATTCTGTTTTTACTTACATTTTACACAACATCCCAACTTCATTGGAATTGGGGTTGTAGATTTTTGCTCATTTTTATGTACACACATACATTATATATATATATATATATATATAAAAGTAAGTCCCTTCTGCTGCTCCCTTGTTTGCACTCGGGGTCGCCACAGCAAATCCAAGGTGGATCTGCATGTTGAACTGGCACGTTTTACGCCAGATGCCGTTCTTGACGCAACTCCACATTACATGGAGAAATGTGGCAGGGGTGGGACAAAGAAATCACATGTACATAAGTATTCACAGTCTTTGCCATGAAGCGCAAGTGAAGCTCAGGTGCATCCTGTTCCCACTGATCATCCTTGAAACATCTCTCCAGTTTAACTGGAGTCTACCTGGGGTAAATTCAGATGATTGGACATGATTTGGAAAGACAAACACCTGTCTACAGATAAGGTTCCACAGTTGAAAGTGCATGTCAGAGCACAAACCAAGCATGAAGTCAAAGGAATTGTCTGTAGACCTCCGAGACAGGATTGTCTCAAGGCATAAACCTGGGGAAGGGTACAGAAACATTTCTGCTGCTTTGAAGGTCCCAATGAGCACAGTGGCATCCATCATCTGTAAATGGAAGAACTTCAGATCCAGAAAATCAGGCACCATCCCTACAGTGAAGCATGGTGGTAGCAGCATCATACTATGGGGATGTTTTTCAGCGGCAGGAACTGGGACTCTAGTCAGGATAGTCAGGCACAGACTATCCTGACCTCAGACTGGGGTGACAGTTCATCTTTGAGCAGGACAATGACCCTAAGCACACAGCCAAGATATCAAAGGAGTGGCTTCAGGGCAACTCTGTGAATGTCCTTGAGTGGCCCAGCCAGAGCCCAGACCTGAATCCAATTGAACATCTCTGGAGATCTGAAAATGGCTGTGCAGCGACGCTCCCCATCCAACCTGATGGAGCTTGAGATGTGCTGCAAAGAGGAATGGACAAAACTGCCCAAAGACAGGTACATCAAGCTTGTGGCATCATATTCAAGAACACCTGAGGCTGTAATTGCTGCCAAAGGTGCATCAACAAAGTATTGAGTAAAGGGTGTGAATACTTATGTATGTGTGATTTCTTAGTTTTGTTTTGTTTTTTTAACTTGAAGTAAATTTGTAAAAATTTCCAAATAAATTTTTTCATGTTGTCATTATGGGGTGTTGTGAGTAGAATTCTGAGGGAGGAAAAATTAATCAACTCCATTTTGGAAATAGGGCTGTAACATAACAAAATGTGGAAAAAGTGAAGCGCTGTGAATACTTTCTAGATGTACTGTATGTTCTGTCAGATGGTCACTGCAATCGTCGTCTCTTATGCGCTGGGGAGCCAGCTTGAAGGACAAAGACAACAACCTTGTTAAGAAGGCTGGCTCAGCGGGATTTCATAGTCTGTTCATTCTGGGGAAGGTGGTGGAGAGATGCACAAGGACTAAGGTCCAGGCGGTGCTGCACAGTGCCAGCCACCCCATGTATATCATCCAGACTGACCAGACAAGTTGTACTTGGAGGCTCATCTTGCTGCGCTGCAGGACTGAAAGGCATAGGAGACCCATTGTTCCCACAGCCATCAGGATTTATTACACCTCAGTCTGTGGTAGAGGCCCGTGAAGCCCCTACTGCAAGGCTGACTGTGTGCGACAGCAATGCCGCCTCTTTTCTTTTTTATTTACACATGACCCATTCTCTTAGTGATTCTTTTTATTAAAATCCTGTGTTTATAGCAGTAACTTTTATTGATGATACGTTGTTTGTCTTGTTTTTGTGAAAGCTAAAGGAGTTCCTAAAATTCCCTGAGGAGATGAATACATGTCTGTCTGTCTATGTTTGCTGCAGCTTTGAGTCCTCAATAACCACTCATATCTTTCACAGACTGAACACATGAATCACCTGTGACTGGATGATGGTGTGGCTGCCATTGAATGGAGATTTGCGTTCTTTGTCCCTCCGATGACGGCTGCTGCGTTTGCTGCGTTGAAGCTGCTGACGCAATTTGGCAATCTGGAGATGTCCAAACAGACAAGGTGAAGACTCCCAAAAAATACCCGGGTGAAAGCTATGAATAGTACAGTTCTTCACTCCTGTTGGGTTGGTACAAGTGTTACCTTCTACAAAAACAGGAATTATAACAATAACAACATTTATGACCAGCAAAGTTAAAATAAGTAACCTCCTTAAGCTGGTCGGTGCTCCCACAGGAGGCCGAGCGTTTGTGAGAGCCTCTCCTCCTCTCATCTGCCCAGGCCCTGGGGGTCTGTTAGGAAGTAAGTAAATAAATCAACCAAACAAAAACAGGAATCACACGGTAACAAGTCCATACAACCCTGCAAAAAGGATTTTTTTTTCTTTTTGGATAAATGTAGCACATCTTCATTCTCTCGTCGCTCTCAAACATGTATGTTTTGACGTTGTATGTAGCTTGAAATTAACGTCTTTATTGGTTTCTTTAATTTCTGACCTCCAAGACCACCCCCACTTGTGATGAAGTGGAAATGGGAAAAGAAAATGAGACTGAATTTAATGTAAAACAAAGCAGCCAATGTCAAAGAACTTGCATTTCCTAAAATTAAAACATTTCTGTTCACGTACACCTACATATATTAATATGTACAATTTACTATTCACAAACTATACTGTAAATATTTGAGTGTGTACTAAGTTTCATCAGCTCTTTTCTTATTATTGTTAATTACAAATGCTATTAAGAGTTACAGATGTGCGTGATAAATGAACTGCATTTATATAGAGCTTTTCCATCTGTATCAGATGCTCAAGGCTGGGATTTGAACCGCGGATCTTCTGGTCTCAAGCCCAACTCCTTAACCACTAAACCATCCCCTCCCCCCATGATTTACAAGTTGATTGCCTCTGTTACATTTTACCATATGAGACCACAAAGTAAAACATATTTCCTTTTCTCTGCTTGTCAAATGGGCGTCTTAATTTCCTAATTGGTGAAATTCCACTTCTGCTGTGCTGTTTATTTTCACTGCCATATCTACAAACATGTGACACACCCAGAGTTTTTATATGAAAGTGATTATTTGAGGGTGTGTCTACAGGTATTCGTGGCTGATGATGGGAGTGGAAACTGTGCTTGTGTGTGTGTGTATACCATTTCTAAAAGATTCATATTTATAAGAGAGGAGGCATCCACAGGGTTTTATAAATCTGGTATGGAAAAAAAGGTGCATAATTTCTTCCTTTATGCATAAATACAGTCTGAGATGTGAATTTAGTTTTACAAATAGGACTCCTAGAGAGAGAGAGAGAGAGAGGGTACACATTATACTTGATGTATTTAGAAGTGGGTGAAACGTAAAGGTCAAGAGTCTTTAGCTCAGCTGCTCAGACAGTATTCCAGAGGGGCGCAACTCACAGGCTTGCCTTCATACTCTGTTTGAGTGCGTCAGGTACTCAGACTGCTCAACGGTGGTTAATGCGGACTTCACTGGTACCTTCAAAAATCTATTCTCATTAGCACATAAGTGGGTGACAGACAAGCCTGAGGGCTGTTGCCAAGCAACAGAAACACAGTGCTACAAAAAGAGATGTCTTCAGTGCCTTGGACCTGATATTTTTGACACTCACTTTGACTCATCTGTTGATTAATTTTACAATTAGTAATATAGTCTGTTACATTTTCCCCACAGGCAAAGGCTACATCTTCTTATGACTTGTATTGTCCCATCAACAGTCCAAAACGAAGATACTTAATTTATGATGACACACAAGGGCAATATTTATCCTCACCTACATCGACGAACCCAACCTTGAACTTGGGTAATGTATATTCTAAAGCTGCAAGGTTGATCGAGCCTTGTCGAGTTCTCACATGCACTAGGTTTCAAAGACTCTGCCTCCTGGTGGCCAAAATTAGAATTTAACTGCACTAAAACATCAAACATGTCCAAGGTTTAAGTGAGATGACTTTATGTGCCACCTTTCACCTTCATATACAAAATCTTTGCCAAGATATCATGACAACAGGAGTCGCTGTGCATGTGGTAGTCAAAAGGCTTCAATCCCTCGACAGCCAAAAGGATACTCTGACCACTTAAGCCAGAGCCCAGGTTTTAGCCAACTGGTCAGAGCAAGGGCGTAGGTTTGGTCTCAGCTTTGGTAGGGACAATAACCCCCCCGGCCCCCCTGCCCACCACCACCACCCCCTAACCCACTCATACCATTAGACGCACAAGTACAGCATAATACATATGACGACATAATGCTGAATAATTTAACACTTTATTTACATTATTAAGTGTGTAGGCAAACAAACAAATAGCTTAAATAACAAAATTGCACCCAAAATCACTAATCTATTCTATAGGCCTACACCTGAGAGAACAAGACAACAAAAAAATACTTGTGGAGCTAACAAAAAAAAAAAAAAAAAGTTTTTGCAACCAAGATGTATAATCTATTCTTTTCATCAATAATGCAGTTGTAGGTATCTGGCAACCTAATTTGCCAAAAAAAAAAAAAAAAAAAAGATTTCCAATGATATATATGGTGTATTACGGTAAACGTAAGCCTGTGATGTCATAACGCAAAGGAAAAACACGGAAGTTTCACACTAGTGCGCCGCTGAAAAAAAAAAAAAAAAAAAAACTCACTCTGAAAAATTTGACAGCAAGCCAAGAACCCGTTCTTTCCAACAGTGCGTTCGGTGACTTTTGAAACAAGGGAAAGTATGAAAAAGAGCGCAAAAGTGACAGAAAAGTACAGAGACAGACAGCAAACATAAATGTAGTAATTTCTGAGGAAAAGGCAGGATGTTAGTGTCATTTGTGAAGGTGTGTGTTTGTGTGGGTGTGCAGTTTATTGTAAGTGTGGCGCACAGCATTGTTCGCAAGCCCTCCACCCCGCCCTTCTTGTTTTTCTGCACCGGAGCAGTGTTGCCAGATATGAAATATGAAACTATCGTACCAAAACCTCAAAATGATCGTATTTTGGGAGAAATTATCGTACACAAACAAAACGCATACAACGTAGCTATTTTAGCGTTTTTTTTTATTTTATTTACAAAGAATTTTATGTCACATTTTTAAACAGTAATTATAGTAATGGGGAAACTATGGCACAAAAACAACGCAAATGCACTACCAGACTAGAAACATTTTTTTTTTCTGTGAAGGGACACAAACGTGTTAATTACCAGACTAGAAAGAGTCGAATTCAACCTCGAGGTCGCTGTCGTCATCCGATGCCATGGACACTTGTGCAGATTTTGTTGAACACAGAAAAAATGTTGACACCTCCATAAGGAACTTGGAACTTTTTTTTATTTTTCTTGTATATCTCTTTGTTTTGTTCTGTGTTTTGTTCGTTTGTTATTGCATTTGTTGAAATAAAGTTTCGAAAAAAAAAGATGGTTGGGGAATCTTCCTGTCACGGCAGAGATTGGATGGAACTCATTACTCTGTATGAGAGGGGGCGGGCTTTCAAATGACGGTCGCCGAAAGCCAGCAGCAGCCCTGTGTGTGGTGTGTCTTTGATGCCGACTGAGTGCAGCGCCTGCAAAATGATTCTTGGGTGTCAGAGAGAGATGTGTGTTTGGCCAACCAACTGAAATTATCGTACATATTGGATTTTTTCCCATTATTGATCGTACATTGTACAGAGGGCACAACTATCATACAAATACGATAATTATCGTACATCTGGCAACACTGCACCAGAGCCACCCATCCTCTCTGCTCCGGGACCTCCCACTTTACAAATGAAGCACTGCCTGCCACGAGATGCACTTTGTTTACGTCCATGTGAGAAGAACGTGAGCTAATGAAATTGCAACATGGGTAACCCTGTCACGTCGAAAACACAAAACATGACGACTAAAATTATAGTATCGAGTTCGCAAAAAAACAGTGAATGATTTTGTTATATAAACAAAAATGCTAAATATTGGTAGGGACTATTTTGCCATCCCAAAATATTGGTTGTGACTTGTCCCTATGGTCCATATGCAAACCTACGCCCCTGCGTCAGAGTGTCTCATATCAAGCCAGTCAGTGGAAGCCTCCACTGCTCACCCACTGACTGCTGAAGCAACCATCTGCAGTCTCTCTTAATATCTTCGTGTTAATTACTGGCCACCACTTGAGCATGATGGGATGGTAAACACATTTTATAGTTGACATCTGTTTTCAGTTTGGAGGTACCAAAAAATGTGCATAGAATTAAAAATAAAACAAGAGCACTGACCTGCGTGGCTTTGTCCCTCATGTAGGGAACGTGTTGGTGCTGGCTGTCGTCCTGAGGCCAAGGACCTATCAGGTGAGCGCCAGCGAACGCGCCCTGTGACGGCCACAGCTGGACGCGACAGCGAGATCCCGAAAGGAGAATGGGGAGCGCAGCGCTCTGAGAGGGAGGAGGAGAAGTTTGAGGCAGCGGTGGACAACCGCTGGGCCAAGGGAGGGTGAGGCCAACGATGCTGTTTGAAAAAAGACAGCACAATCAGGTGCATCTGCTCAAAGACATAAACAAGGACTCTGTCAACACATGGTAAACAAGTCAACAGACACAGCTGGCCAACAGGATAAGCCTGTCTATGTTTGAGTTGAACGTGGGTGTGTGTCGCAAGATTGAACTTAATCTGTCCCGTGCTGTGCAGAGCCAATGTGCCACCCTCTGTTAATGGCATTAAAACAACTTAAAGCAGAGGGGGGTGGGGCCTTGAGGGTAGGTGCCCTCTGCCTGATTGACCCTAACTCAGAGCAGCTTGTGAACACATCATTTAAACCAGTGTGGATGCCATCACCCATTGCCTTTCCATGGTAACAATAAATTCAGCTTTAGAAATTTTAAGTATTTTTCACTGGATAAATAAATAAAGAGTCTTCACAATTAACATTTTACATCAAAATGAAAATGACTGCCAACCTATTTGCTATCCATTTTAATAAAAATGGTTGCTTATGGAATAAAAATGCATTCATTTTTGGTTGAAGCATATATTAATAAATGGACAATTTCTTTCAGCTGTACACTGGCCAATATGCTGGGACAGACTCCACCCAATGGCTGTATCTACAGTACATCCAAAAAGTATTCACAGCGCTTCATTATTTCCATGTTTTGTTATGGTACAGCCTTATTCCAAAATGGAGAAAGTTATTTTTCCCCTAAAATTTCTCCTCACAACACCCCATAATGACATGAAAAAAGGGTTGGTTTTTTTTTCATTTAATATTGGCTAATTTATTAAAAATAAAAAAAAAACCTTCAAAATCACATGTACATACGTATTTACAGCCTTTGCTCAATACTTTGTTGATGCACCTTTGGCAGCAATTACAGCCTCAAATCTTCTTGAATATGATACCACAAGCTTGGTGCACCTATCTTTGGGCAGTTTTGCCCATTCTTCTTTGCAACACCTCTTAAGCTACATCAGGTTGGATGAGGAGCATCAGTGCACAGCCATTTCAGATCTCTCCAGAAATGTTCAATGAGATTGAAGTCTGGGCTCTGGCTGGGCCACACAAGGACATTCATAAAGTTGTCCTGAAGCAACTCCTTTGATATCTTGGCTGTGTGCTTAGGGTCACTGTCCTGCTGAAAGATGAACCGTCTCCCCAGTCTGAGGTCAAGAGCGCTCTGGAGCAGGTTTTCATCCAGGATGTCTCTGGACATTGCTGCGTTCATCTTTCCCTCGATCCTGACTAGTCTCCCAGTTCCTGCCACAGCATTATTGCTGCCACCACCATGTTTCACTGTAGTGATGGTGCTTGATTTCAAGAATTCAATCTTTGTCTCATCAGACCAGAGAATTTTGTTTCTCATGGTCTGAGAGTTCTTCAGGTGCCTCTTGGCAAACTTCATGCGGGCTGCCATGTGCCTTTTACTAAAGAGTGGCTTCTGTCTGGACACTCTACCATTCAGGCCTGGAACTCTGACAAGAGTGACCATCAGGTTCATGGTCACCTCCCTGACTAAGGCCCTTCTCCCTCGATCTCTCAGTTTAGATGGGCTGCCAGCTCTAAGAAGAGTCCTGGCTGATCTGAACTTCCATTTACAGATGATGGAGGCTACTGTGCTCATTGGGACCTTTAAAGCAGCAAAAGTGATTCTGTACCCTTCCTCAGATTTGTGCCTTGAGACAATCCTGTCTCAGAGGTCTACAGACAATTCCTTTGACTTCAGGGGAGGCAATGGTCTAGTGGACAAACACTGGGCTTGAGACCAGAGGATCCTTGGTTCAAACCCCAACCTGACTAGAAAATCACTAAGGGCCCTTGGGCAAGGTCCTTAATCCCCAAGTTGCTCCCGGTGTGTAGTGAGCACCTTGCATGCCAGCACCCTGACATCAGTGTGTGTGAGTGTGTCTAGGTTAATGTGAGGCATCATTGTAAAGCGCTTTGAGTTTCTGATTCAGATATAAAAATGCTATGTAAATGCAGTCCATTTACCATTCATGCTTGGTTTGTGCTCTGACATGCACTGTCAACTGTGGGGCCTTATATGTAGACAGGTGTTTCCCTTTCCAAATCATGTCCAATCAACTGAATTTACCCCAGGTGGGCTCCAATTAAGCTGTAGAAACATCTCAAGGATGATCAGAGGAAACAGGATGCACCTGAGAGGATGGACCTCTACTGGTGGTTAGCTCTCACTGCGGTATTGTATCACTTCCTGTTCCGGAGCACAGCGGTGTTTTGCTGTATCTGTTAGCTGTTTAATCTGCGTAGTTAGATTGATCTAGATAACTAGATAACGATTTATTTCACAGTGTAATCTTCATGTGCCTTAATTAAAGCACTCTCTCTGCTGAATCACCTCTAAATTATTTACACATTATTCACTTTGTGTGTTTTTATTAATCCGCTATCTTAGCGCAGCTATTAGCTCTTAGCCGGTTTAGCATGGCGGCTTCTCCTGTCTCTCCCCCACTTTTCTGCGCTGGGTGTGAAATGTTTAGTTAATCCTCGGCCTCCTTTAGCAGTAATGGTACTTGTAATAAGTGTAGCTTATTCGTAGCTTTGGAGGCCAGGCTGGGTGAATTGGAGACTCGGCTCTGCACCTTGGAAAATCCTACAGCTAGCCAGGCCCCTGTAGTTGGTGCGGACCAAGGTAGCTTAGCCGCCGTTAGCTGTCCCCCAGCAGATCCCGAGCAGCTGGGAAAGCAGGCTGGCTGGGTGACTGTGAGGAAGAAGTGTAGTTCTAAACAGAAGCCCCCTGTACACCACCAACCCGTTCACATTTCTAACTGTTTTTCCCCACTTGGTGACACACCCGTCGAGGAACAAACTCTGGTTATTGGTGACTCTGTTTTGAGAAATGTGAAGTTAGCAACACCAGCAACCATAGTCAAATGTCTTCCGGGGGCCAGAGCAGGCGACACTGAAGGAAATTTGAAACTGCTGGCTAAGGCTAAGCGTAAATTTGGTAAGATTGTAATTCACGTCAACAGTAATGACACCCGGTTATGCCAGTCGGAGGTCACTAAAATTAATATTGAATCGGTGTGTAACTTTGCAAAAACAATGTCGGATTCTGTAGTTTTCTCTGGGCCCCTCCCCAATTGGACCGGGAGTGACATGTTTAGCCGCATGTTCTCCTTTAATTGCTGGCTGTCTGAGTGGTGTCCAAAAAATGAGGTGGGCTTCATAGATAATTGGCAAAGCTTCTGGGGAAAACCTGGTCTTGTTAGGAGAGATGGCATCCATCCCACTTTGGATGGAGCAGCTCTCATCTCTAGAAATCTGGCCAATTTTATTAAACCCTCCAAATCGTTACTATCCAGGGTTGGGACCAGGAAGCAGAATTGTAGTCTTACACACCTCTCTGCAGCTTCTCTCCTCCTGCCATTCCACCAATACCCCATCCCCGTAGAGACGGTGCCTGCTCCTAGACCACCAATAACCAGTAAAAATCTATTTAAGCATAAAAATTCAAAAAGAAAAAAATAATATAGAACCTTCAACTGCACCACAGACTAAAACAGTTAAATGTGGTTTATTAAACATTAGGTCTCTCTCTTCTAAGTCCCTGTTAGTAAATGATATAATAATTGATCAACATATTGATTTATTCTGCCTTACAGAAACCTGGTTACAGCAGAACTGAAGTTGTACTTGGCCCCACAAATCTTAGAAACATGGTGTCTAACCAGATCCTTACTCTGGATGGCATTACCATGACCTCCAGTAATACTGTGAGAAATCTTGGAGTCATTTTTGATCAGGATATGTCCTTCAATGTGCATATTAAGCAAATATGTAGGACTGCTTTTTTGCATTTGTGCAACATCTCCAAAATTAGAAAGGTCTTGTCTCAGAGTGATGCTGAAAAACTATTTCATGCATTTATTTCTTCTAGGCTGGACTACTGTAATTCATTATTATCAGGTTGTCCTAAAAGTTACCATATCACCCCAATAGAGTGCTTTGCTCTCAGACTGCAGGCTTAATTGTAGTTCCTAGGGTTTGTAAGACTAGAATGGGAGGCAGAGCCTTCAGCTCTCAGGCTCCTCTCCTGTGGAACCAGCTCCCAATTCGGATTAGGGAGACAGACACCCTCTCTACTTTTAAGATTAATCTTAAAACTTTCCTTTTTGCTAAAGCTTATAGTTAGGGCTGGATCAGGTGACCCTGAACCATCCCTTAGTTATGCTGCTATAGACTTAGACTGCTGGGGGGTTTCCCATGATGCACTGAGTGTTTCTTTTTATTCACCTCTTTTTGCTCTGTATGCACCACTCTGCATTTAATCATTAGTGACTGATCTTTGCTCCCCTCCACAGCATGTCTTTTTCCTGATTCTCTCCCCTCAGCCCCAACCAGTACCAGCAGAAGACTGCCCCTCCCTGAGCCTGGTTCTGCTGGAGGTTTCTTCCTGTTAAAAGGGAGTTTTTCCTTCCCAATGCCACCAAGTGCTTGCTCATAGGGGGTCATTTTGACCGTTGGGGTTTTTCTGTAATTATTGTATGGGTTTTGCTTTACAATATAAAGCACCTTGGGGCAACTGTTTGTTGTGATTTGGCGCTATATAAATATAAAATTGATTTGATTTGATTTGACCTGAGCTGAATTTTGAGCTTCATGGAAAAGACTGTGAATATGTGTGATTTCTTTGTTTGTTTTTTATTTTTAATAAATTAGCAAAAATCAAAAAACTTTTTTTCCCACATTGCCATTATGGGGTATTGTGTGTAGACGTTTGCAAGAAGAAGAAGAAGAAAAAAAATAATTTAATCCGTTTTGGAATAAGGCTGTAATATAACAAAATGTGTAAAAAGTGAAGCGCTGTGAATACTTTCTGGATGCACGTTAGGAACTGTGTTATCATTTAACGTCACAAGACAGTATTTTTGACCATTTTAACAATAACTCAAACACAAATGCATATACCTTAAACTGGGAAGCTCAGTAATTTAAAAAAAAATGTTCCAACAACTTCAGCATTTGTTTGTTTTTTGTTCCTCCCATTAAAATAATAAGTTGAACTGTCAGTGCAAAAAGCAATTTTATCATTTTATCTCTTTTTATCATTCTGAACTCATAAATATACCTTAGTTATAATAATTAACACACACATTAAACACAAAATGTTTGTACCAAGAAAATTAATTCTATCCATAAAGAAGTTGTACTTTCTAGCTCAAACTAAGGTTCATTTTAATCATTTTTTATAAATATCTTAATGAGAAAACAAAAAGGTCTTGAAGTGATCCCAGTTGGAGGATAAATCACAGGTAGACATTAAGTCTGGTCCAGGGGTCCAATTGAGAACATTAGGGTCCCTCCACCTGCCCACAATGTTGAAGGGTGACAGCAGCAAAGCCAAGTTATTGGGTAAATTTTTTGATGCAGTCGTGACCCCAGATGATCGATAATCTTCATGTAAATAGCTCAACATTTCCACTGGCCCACAACTTCAGCTAGGGAATAGTAGTCAGTAATTTTTAGAACTCTGGTATTAGCCAAATCTGGAATCTCTGAAGTTCATTAACATCCCAACTAACATGTCTTTGCTCATGAAATCTGGAGGACTGAAAGTACAAAAAGGCCAGTTGGCACACCTACCCTTAATGTTATATATGACATGAAAGTGACCTGAGCTAATCTCACCTTTGTATAATTACAATACTATCCCTTGAAGTACTGCACAGTGTAATTTGTTACAACAGTAAAAACAGGCTAAACTCAGACTCAATACAGAATTTATGTGCAAAAACACAATTGCCATTCTTTGTCAGAAAGAAGAAGAAAGTCCTATATAGGCCATGAGGACTACTGATACCAATGCGGATCCTTGCATATGCCATATCCAGTGATATGGCAGCATGAAACACATGACACTCTACAATTCTCCCTGGATGCCCCATCTAGGCAGAGTTGTCTTGGGTTTATACTGTCTGCAATGAAATACAACCCCATTTCCAATGAAGTTGGAACATTGTGTGAAATGTAAATAAAAACAGAATACAATGATTTGCAAATCCTCTTCAACCTATAGTCAATTGAATACACCACAAAGACAAGATATTTAATGTTCAAAGTAAGCAAAGGTGGGGTGAGGATCACCACTTTGTGAACAACTGCGTGAAAAAAAATTGTCCACCAGTTTAAGAACAATGTTTCTCAACGTTCAATTGCAAGGAATTTAGGGATTCCATCATCTACAGTCCATAATATAATCAGAAGATTCAGAGAATCTGGAGAACTTTCAACATGTAAGCGGCAAGCCCGAAAACCAACATTGAATGCCCGTGACCTTCGATCCCTCAGGCAGCACTGCATTAAAAACTGACATCACTGTGTAAAGGATCTTACAGTGTGCGCTCAGGAACACTTCAGAAAGCCATTGCCAGTTAACACAGTTCGTCGCTACATCTACAAGTGCAAGTTAAATCTCTACCATGCAAAGCAAAAGCCATACATCAACAACATCCAGAAATGCTGCAGCCTTCTCTAGGCCCAAGCTCATTTGAAATGGACAGACGCAAAGTGGAAAAGTGTGCTGTGGTCTGAGTCCACATTTCAAATTGTTGTTGGAAATCATGGATGCTATGTCCTCTGGACAAAAGAGAAAAAAGACCATCCAGATTATTACCAGCGCTAAATTCAAAAGCCAACATCTGTGATGGTATGGGGAGTGTGTTAGTACCCATGGCATGGGCAACTTACACATCTGTGATGGCACCATCAATGCTGAAAGGTACATCCAGGTTTTGGAGCAACACATGCTGCCATCCAAGCAATGTCTTTTTCAGGGACATCCCAGCTTATTTCTACAAGACAATGCCAAGCCACATTCTGCACGTGTTACAACAGAGTGGCTTCGTAGTAAAAGAGTGCGGGTACTAGACTGGCCTGCCTGCAGTCTAGACCTGTCGCCCATTGAAATGTGTGGCACATTATGAAGCGCAAAATATGACAAGAGACGCCGGACTGTTGAACAACTGAAGTCGTACATCAAACAAGAATGGGAAAGAATTCCACCTACAAAGCTTCAACAATTAGTGTCCTCAGTTCCCAAACACTTATTGAGTGTTGTTAGAAGGAAAGGTGATGTAACACAGCGGTAAACATACCACTGTCCCAGCTTTTTTGAAACGTGTTGCAGGCATCCATTTCAAAATGAACAAATATTTGCACAAAAACAATAAAGTTTATGTTTGAACATTAAATATCTTGTCTTTGTGGTGTATTCAATTGAATATAGGGCAAATCATTGTACTCTGTTTTTATTTACATTTTACACAACGTCCCAACTTCATTGGAATTGGGGCTGTAAAAGTCAAAGTAAATTTAACTATCACTGTCGGGATTTTTTTTGTATTTGCATTTTCCACACTGTTCCAACATTTTCTGATTTGGTGTAATATTGAGGGCTATAAGGCAACATTAATGGTCATCTGTTCATCAGAACCCAGCATCAAACTAAACCGATGTGAAACATCACTGGCATGGAGTGACCACGTGTGTTGTTAATTGGAGAAATTAATGTTTGTGTGTCTCTTCATAGTGAGGAGAGACACTTTCACACATGCCAAGAGACACACTGAACAGAGCTGAGTCTGTACAAGAACCGAACCAGTGCATGACACCAGACAGAACTGCAAAGGAGTGCCAGAGACAGAGAGACGAGAGAAGCCCTCTTCTGAGTATTTTTATTGATAATATGAGACTGAATAAACATGGCATGCTGTCTGTACCTTTTCTAAGAACCAGTTCATAATCACAAATCTGTCTGCAAGAAGAAGCAGGAATCAAACAGTGTTCACACAATGGGTCCATGTCTGTCTGACAAAGAAAATTTTTCACTATTTATTACTGATTTTTTTCTTTAAAGCAACAGAACAGAAAACCATTTTGAAAACCAAAACAGACACGCAGCATCAGCACCCAACAATACGTACTGCTGGTCCGAGAGCTAAATTTGGCAGGGGCCTTGGGCAGAACACATCACTGTTGCTAGGTAACGGGCGACTGCTCTTCATTATCACACAGCCGTGCTGCCGTGTGTGTGTGTGAGTGAGAGTAAACACAGGTTTAGGCATCAGCAGTCTGTGAGCAACACTGGGCCTTTTCTGTTGTGACTGCTGCTTTATGTCTGCAACAGTTTGTTCATCACACAGGGCAGCAAGAGTGACGGAGTACTAGGATAGTAATATTTCAACTCAGCCTGTTATAATGCATCAATGCAATATGATTTGCAATATTGATTCTTATTCTGTTATTTAAAACAAATTTTAATATAATATTTTAAGACAGACAATCCTGCAGATCCATGAGCAAGGTCCTTAATCCCCAACTTGCTCCCAGGATCCAGTTGGGCGCCTTGCATGGCAGCATCTTGCTAAACGAGAAGGTGCTCTCTGATTGCACAAACAACATTGGTGAGCTAAAAATTACACTCACTATCCAACAGAGGAGGGTCGTTAGGACTTTACGACATCAAAAGGAGCACTGAGACTAAACTCAGAATTACGACTGTCAAAAAACTATCTCACAATGTTAAAAGAAGAGTAATAAAAGATTTTGAATTAGCTATAGATTTCCCTTACTAAAGGATCTTCTTGCTAAAAAAAAAAAAAAAAAAAAGGTTAAAATCTGTCCACTCTTTTTTTGAGCTATGGTGGTAGAAACACAAACAAATAGCAGCAATAACATAAATTATGCCCTCCTTCATCACTAAGTGAAGGTAAACATTCGCCATATGTCAATATGAATGACTTTAAATTTAATTTGGTCTGAATCCTGATTGCAATCCAGATCTGGTGGATTGTTGACCCTTGGTGGAGAGATACACAGTAATTAATGCTGCTCTGGTGCATTTCTTTGATACTTAACAGGAAGAAGTCAATAGGCCCTGAGACCCATTGATGCCGGTGCTTATCCCTGTATTCTGTAGCATGAAATGTATGAGGGTCTACAACTCCCACCAGAAAGCATGCCAGTCTGACGGAGGTTACTTCTCCAGCCATGGTTTGTACCTATGTTCAGCTGGGTGGACTGGGACAATGCAGATGAATGGTCTTGTCCAAGAACAAAGACAGGTAGAATGTGCAGGAACTGAATCCCAATCTATATATTTGTAGCCCAGCTCATGTCAATGAGTTCCCTGCTCTACAACAGCAGGGTTATGAACTAATTTTTATTCATCTTTTTAGGTGAAAACATTGTTTGTTACAAAAGGAAGGACAGCCTAAAAAAATAAATAAATACTGATCTGTCTCCAGATGCATACGTATAAATATGTACAACCAAATTCTGAAACATTTTCTAAATTTGGTGTTTTTATAATTTTTGTTATTATCTCAAACACTATGAACATATTGTATGGTCATTGGGCCACATAACAAAAAACATTTGTTTATCATCCCTGCATGCATGGTGAAATTGGCCCGCATCAGTTTTTTTTTTTTTTTTTTTTTGGAAAATTTCATTGACGGCGGTACAGCTGGTACAAGAACTGGCACATCCGCTAGGTGGCGAGTATGCTTTGGCTGAAGATGGCCAAAGTTTACTGAACTGAGCCCGGAACGTGCGGCTTGTTGTCTCTGACAACCACAGTCAGTTACTCCATCTCATTCACACTACTACTATCATGCTACTAGCGTGCAGTACATTGACTGTCTTCAATATGGAAACAAGATTTATTTTAAAAATAGCTGATGTTTTCAGTTCCTCACTTGGTATGCAGGTGCTGCATCTTGTCGTTTTTCAGGTTTGAAATTATGTTGTATGTACCTGTTAAAAAAAAAAAAAAAATCCACCCTCCCACATCACTTTTTTCTGATGTCAAGGATGATAAACTAATGGGTTTTTCATGCAGCCTTATTCATAGGTTCACCAACACAAATGTAACCTGGTCCATACACACACACAGACACACACACACATACAATATATATATATATATATATATATATACGAGGTCTGTCCATAAAGTATAGGTCCTTTTTATTTTTTTCACAAACTATATGGATTTCATTCATATGTTTTTACGTCAGACATGCTTGAACCCTCGTGCGCATGCGTGAGTTTTTCCACGCCTGTCGGTGACGTCATTCGCCTGTGAGCACTCCTTGTGGGAGGAGTCGTCCAGCCCCTCGTCGGAATTCCTTTGTCTGAGAAGTTGCTGAGAGACTGGCGCTTTGTTTGATCAAAATTTTTTCTAAACCTGTGAGACACATCGAAGTGGACACGGTTCGAAAAATTAAGCTGGTTTTCAGTGAAAATTTTAACGGCTGATGAGAGATTTTGAGGTTACACTGTCGCTTTAAGGACTTCCCACAGTGCGAGACGTCGCTCAGCGCTCTCAGGCGGCGTCATCAGCCTGTTCAAGCTTAAAACCTCCACATTTCAGGCTCTATTGATCCAGGACGTCGTGAGAGAACAGAGAAGTTTCAGAAGAAGTCGGTTTCAGCATTTTATCCGGATATTCCACTGTTAAAGGAGATTTTTTTAATGAAAGACGTGCAGACGGGTCCGCGCGTCGGGACGCAGCCGCCGCGACGCTCCGCCACAGGAAAAACACCTCTGTTGGAAGCTTTAAGGACAAGTTGGAACATGTCCAGCTGTTAAACAATTTCTCATATACTCACTCCACTGAAAGCCATCAAAAGCCGCCTGGATTTTACAAATGGTTATCAACACGGAGGTGTTTTTCCTGTGCCGCCGCACCGCGACGGCTGCATCCCGATGCGCGGACCCGTCCGCACGTCTTTCATTAAAAAAATC
Organism: Thalassophryne amazonica; assembly: GCF_902500255.1. Lineage (NCBI taxonomy): Eukaryota > Metazoa > Chordata > Actinopteri > Batrachoidiformes > Batrachoididae > Thalassophryne > Thalassophryne amazonica. The sequence continues at coordinate 155,108,608 of NC_047103.1, read as the reverse complement.
TCCTTTAACAGTGGAATATCCGGATAAAATGCTGAAACCGACTTCTTCTGAAACTTCTCTGTTCTCTCACGACGTCCTGGATCAATAGAGCCTGAAATGTGGAGGTTTTCAGCTTGAAACAGGCTGATGACGCTGCCTGAGAGCGCAGCGCGACGTCTCGCACCGTGGGAAGTCCTTAAAGCGACAGTGTCACCTCAAAATCTCTCATCAGCCGTTAAAATTTTCACTGAAAACCAGCTTAATTTTTCGAACCGTGTCCACTTCGATGTGTCTCACAGGTTTAGAAAAAATTTTGATCAAACAAAGCGCCAGTCTCTCAGCAACTTCTCAGACAAAGGAATTCCGACGAGGGGCTGGACGACTCCTCCCACAAGAAGTGCTCACAGGCGAATGACGTCACCGACAGGCATGGAAAAACTCACGCATGCGCACGAGGGTTCATGCATGTCTGACGTAAAAACATATGAATGAAATCCATATAGTTTTTGAAAAAAATTAAAAGGACCTATACTTTATGGACAGCCCTCGTATATATATATATATATATATATATATATATATATATATATATATATATATATATATATATATATAGGGTGTGTGTGTGTGTATATATATATATACATACAGTGATGTCATCTAAGGGGTCACATTCCAACAAAGTTTTATCATTGATGTAGTAGTGCATGTGTTCATGTACTACACAATGCTCTCTTTTTTTAAACATGACAAATACAAAAACAAAATTAAAAACAAACATTTTACAGTATATACCATTCTCGGACTACAACTAACAATTATAGCTACCAGTGTTTAATCTTCCATTATTTCCCACTGCATGTTTAGTTTGTAAAAACCAGCAAAATCAAATCAAATCAATTTTATTTATATAGCGCCAAATCACAACAAACAGTTGCCCCAAGGCGCTTTATATTGTAAGGCAAGGCCATACAATAATTACGTAAAAACCCCAACGGTCAAAACGACCCCCTGTGAGCAAGCACTTGGCGACAGTGGGAAGGAAAAACTCCCTTTTAACAGGAAGAAACCTCCAGCAGAACCAGGCTCAGGGAGGGGCAGTCCTCTGCTGGGACTGGTTGGGGCTGAGGGAGAGAACCAGGAAAAAGACATGCTGTGGAGGGGAGCAGAGATCAATCACTAATGATTAAATGCAGAGTGGTGCATACAGAGCAAAAAGAGAAAGAAACACTCAGTGCATCATGGGAACCCCCAGCAGTCTAAGTCTATAGCAGCATAACTAAGGGATGGTTCAGGGTCACCTGATCCAGCCCTAACTATAAGCTTTAGCAAAAAGGAAAGTTTTAAGCCTAATCTTAAAAGTAGAGAGGGTGTCTGTCTCCCTGATCCGAATTGGGAGCTGGTTCCACAGGAGAGGAGCCTGAAAGCTGAAGGCTCTGCCTCCCTTTCTACTCTTACAAATCCTAGGAACTACAAGTAAGCCTGCAGTCTGAGAGCGAAGTGCTCTATTGGGGTGATATGGTACTATGAGGTCCCTAAGATAAGATGGGACCTGATTATTCAAAACCTTATAAGTAAGAAGAATAATTTTAAATTCTATTCTAGAATTAACAGGAAGCCAATGAAGAGAAGCCAATATGGGTGAGATATGCTCTCTCCTTCTAGTCCCTGTTAGTACTCTAGCTGCAATCAACAACAAAATTCTGCAACTTCCCAGATGTCAAGGTGACATCTTCAAATACACTGGTTTGTTGAATCAACTGTCCAAAACCTGAAAAATTTCAATTCGATGTTGTGCTTGTAACTGTTAAAAATGTTGACAGCATGCTTGAGAGTAAAGAGTAAAGCAGGGACGTTGCTTGAGTGACACAACTTTGAATCATCGCTAACTGCATGCTTGAATTCCTGACATATTGCTCACTGTGTGTCACATTCTTTACAGGTATGATAATTAAGACCTACAGAATTTGTTTGCTCTGCGGCAACTCCTCTGTAAACATCATCAACAACATACCACTGCTGCTACACAAAACTAAACCAGGTTTCGTCATGAGAGAAGTGCATCACTATGCTGACGATATTGTGCTTTATTTGGGAAGGAAAAAAAAAAACAACGCTCACCTGCACAAATGTGACGTCAGCGCGCCGTGAGAGAAGCGGCACGAGCTCCTCGGTAGCCCAGTGCCTATCTGTGGCTAAAGAGACGGAAAACGGGCTAAAAGAACGAGAGACAGCCTTCGGTTTAATCGCCGAAACATCGGAAAAATACGAGAACGGATGCAGGAGGCGTCGACTGGGCGTGGCTGAGAGCCGTCGTGGTGGATGGATGTTTTTTCCTCTCTCGGCTGATGCGGCGCGCGACGCCAGAAGCTGCTACAAGGCGCTTTGTGGGCGTAGAACAGACATTAGCAAAAATATACACATACCAAAGCAGGAAGACTCGTTGAACGACTGGTAGTATTTGTAACAGAGTCGAAAATAAGACTGAAAATATAAAACGCAAAGACGGAAAATACGGGAGGGACAGAAAGAAGAAGGCGGTGATGCTGGGCTAATGCACAACGACCGAGGACCAATGTCAAGCTAGACGCGAGAAGCCATAGCAGTACCTGTTGTCTTTTCAAAATAAAGTGATCGATTATGTTCAAGCCTTAAAGGTGAAAATATCAAGGCATCCAGGTTTGACCTTGACCTTAGGCCTATGACATACCGCTCCATAAACTCGGAGTACTTAGTACTTACACTCTTCATTATATATATATCAATGATATCGACGAGAATATATCATCTCACATAATCAAATTGGCTGATGACACTAAAATTTACTTGGAAGTCCCTAGCCCACATCATAGGCAGCAACTTCAAAATGATCTTGACACGTTAATAAAGTGGTCTGAAGACTGGCAAATGGTCTTCAACACTGAAAAATGTAAGATAATGCATATGGGAAATAAAAACAACCACTACCAATATTCAATGGAAGGGGTAAATCTAAATTCTACTACTGCAGAGAAAGACCTGGGGATAATCATAACTAGTGACCTAAAACCAACTCAACAATGTATTGCAAGTGTGAAGAAAGCCAACCAGATCCTAGGAATGCTCAGACGTAACATATCCAACAAGACGACATACATAATGGGCAAATTGTATAAACAACTTGTTAGGCCACATCTTGAATATGCCATACAAGCTTGGTCCCCTTGGTATAGAAAAGATATCAACCTGTTAGAGAGAGTACAAAGAGCAGTAACAAAGATGATTCCTGACTTCCTGAGCCAGCGAGTTATTAACCAATGGAATTCACTCCCCGCTCACGTAGTCACAGCAGCTTCAGTTAATGGCTTCAAGAAGCAATTGGATAAAGCTCCGCAGAAGGCGGACGGGCGCTAAGAGCCGGAAGGCTTACTAGCCCGGCTACCGTGAGGGTTTTCCTCGCGGTACAGGTGAATACTTCTGCTCTAAGCAAGCTCACTGTAAAATGTATCAAATAGCTGCCACATACCCAAACTTTGAGTGCAAGTACAAATGGTAACTAAAGTCTATTTCTCTAGATGTGATAAATTCTTTGGTCATAATAAAGTAATTATAACTAATCTCAAATTTAGACATCAGGGATTCATTTGGCTGTCTTGTTTTATTTATTTTGTAGAAAAAAATCCACATAGAACTGTGGAGATTTTCAAATCTATTTATATTGCAACTGCTATAAAATCGCCATTAACAGTAACCAGTGCCTTTAATTCCGACGGGAGGCTTACGGCTTCCTGTCTGGTCTGGGTTAACTGTGGCTAGCTTGAGGCTGCGCGCTGACGTAGGTTTCCGAGACTCGCGCTGAAGCTGCAGTTGCTAGGGCGCGTGGAGCAGACGACTGAGCTCTGGGTAAACAAGCGAAGGGGAAAAAATGTCGCCCCCTCTTGGTAATTACAGGTACGTACAAGGTGCAAGGCAAACCATAAATCTGATCACAATGCAGAATGAGTCCTGTTTCCATCACACGTGCTGTAGTCCTTTGATTCTAGAAAGCGCTGATGTAAAGCAAAGTTACAGGCTATAAAATAGTGAAAGATTCAGCTTGATCCCATTGTTTTGTCCTGTAAAATAGCCTGACGTCCTAAATCATGGCATCTTTAAGCCAAACCTGCTTGTATAGACAATTTAATACCAACTTATCTTGATGCAAAAATGAAATGAATTAATTCATAATTTCACAAACATTCAAGTCATACTTGCTGCAAATAATGATTTAGTGCAAGTTCAAATTAAGCCAAGAAGGCGTAACCAGTGATATGGGCCTGCTGCAGTCCCAATTGATAAGACAAATCTGGTTTTTCCTAGCTCTTGATTGGCTCAACACACCTGACTTAGTTAATTAGTGGTGGGTGGAGCAGAAAGAGTTGGAAAAACATGCAGGGCAGGTGACTTCCAGGAGCAGGGTTTGTGTTCTGATCTAGTGAGCTACCATAGACAGCCTCACAAACCTCCAGCTTGTGTCCAAACATTTATGGGCCAAACAAATGTTAAATAGTGTACAATATGCACTTTTTAGCAAATACCGTATATGTCGCAACATGCATAAAAAAATAGTATAGAAGGGCAACACTGACCCCAACCTGCATTGCTGAGCCAAACCACAAACTAGTGCACTCTTAGTGAGGTATAATCTACAGTAGCTAGGTGATCATGATCCCTTACGGTTATGCAGCGTAATTTCATCATGCTAGGTTTCAGAGACTCAGCCCCCTGCTGACCACAAGTACAATCAAAATGTGCCCAAAAGCTTTGAGGTCTTCGGGCCTGATTTAATCCTATATAATGAGTGCTAAATTTCATGGGCATTCCAAACTTTTGCACATTGGGTTGGTAATCGTTGTGCATGTGATTTATGAAGAATAATTGTATGGAAAGTCCTTTGAGTCATAATACATTATTTATGTACATCATCGCCTTCTCTTAAAAAGCATATTATGATTGCAACTGCTTTACCTAGCAGTTGACAGTGCTGACTGTCAGCCCCTGTGAGTGTTAAAGATTATAGCGTGAAAATAAAAAAAATGCATATCCAAACAGCTCACAGGGAATGAGTGTCAGATTGAAACATGTCTGCACTGATCACAACACTGGGTAAGTTAGCACCAAGGTTTTAAAGGTGATAAATTACAGACACAATCTCAGCCCTGAAATTGTTTAACCTCCATAAATCACATGTGTAAACATCACCTGTTTGCATGATCAACACCCACAATTGTGCGCACTCAGGTGAACACATGCCAAATTACATATTCGTCAAAAATGGGAAATACGTGCCATCTTCCACTTTTGAAAGACGTAATCCTCTGTGCGCAGTTAGTACATGATCATGCACATTTTTTGTAGGAGCTGCTGTATTGTGGACGTTTTCATAAATGCATACCTTTAGTAAATAAGCCCCTTTAGTGTGGTAACCTTGTTGAGCAACTTCCATCATGATTCACCTTGTAGCATTTATCATGTATACAAGGTTTCATAAACATGGCCCTCAGCTGGGTACAATTAGAACTGAAATGCTCGTAATGTTGAACTTGTCTGAAATCACTGTGAGATGACTAGTGTAAAAAAAATTTCACCTCGATACACAACTTCATTGTCAAGATATTGCGTACACAGATGTACACATGGAGTCAAACAGTTCACAGACCTGCTTTTGGCAACGCAGGTAATAAACATTTTCTAAGTGAAGTAATGTGTCCTTAATGAAATAATTATTTTCATATCGCTAAGGTGCAACCTGTTCAGTTTTTGTGTGAGCAAAGGAACCCAGATTTAGACTTAAATTGTGTTTTGTGTATACAGGGCCATTTCTCCATGCAGGCACAGAATTGTCAGACTTTCAGGATATTTAACAAATTCTCAACCATATTTACAGTGAGGAAAATAAGTATTTGAACACCCTGTGATTTTGCAAGTTCTCCCACTTAGAAATCATGGAGAGGTCTGAAATTTTTATCTTAGGTGCATGTCCATAATCTAAAAAATAATCTTAAAAAAAAAAAAAAAAATCCGGAAGTCACAATGTATGATGTTTTTAATAATTTATTTGTATGTTACTGCTGCAAATAAGCATTTGAAGACCTACCAACCAGCAAGAATTCTGGCTCTCACAGACCTGTTAATTTTTTTAAGAAGCCCTCTTATTCTGCACTCTTTACCTGTATTAACTGCACCTGTTTGAACTTGTTACCTGTATAAAAGACACCTGTTCACACACTCAATCAATCACACTCCAACCTGTCCACCATAGGCAAGACCAAAGAGTTGTCTAAGGACACCAGGGACAAAACTGTAGACCTGCATAAGGCTGGGATGGACTACAGGACAACAGGCAAGCAGCTTGGTAGAAGACGACAACTGTTATGATTATTTATTAGAAAATGGAAGAAACACAAGATGTCTGTCAATCTCCCTTGGTCTGGGATTCCATGCAAGATCTCACTTTGTGGGGTAAGGATGATTCTGAGAAAGCTTAGAACTACACAGGAGGACCTGGTCAATGACCTGAAGAGAACTGGGACCACAGTCACAAAGATTACATTAGTAACACATGATGCTGTCATGGTTTAAAATCCTGCAGGGCAGCAAGGTCCCCCTGCTCAAGCCAGCACATGTCCAGGCCTGTTGGAAGTTCACCAGTGACCATCTGGATGATCCAGAGGAGGCATGGGAGAAGGTCATGTGGTCAGATGAGACCAGAATAGAGCTTTTTGGAACCAACTCCACTTACCATGTTTAGAGGATGAGAATGACCCCAAGAAAACCATCCCAACCGTGAAGCATGGGGGTGGAAACATGATACTCTGGGGGCGCTCTTCTGCAAAGGGGACAGGATGACTGCACCGTATTGAAGGGAGGATGGATGGGGTCATGTATTGCGAGATTTTGGCTAACAACCTCCTTCCGTCAGTAAGAGCATTGAAGATGGATCATGGTTGGGTCTTCCAGCATGACAATGACCCCAAACACACAGCCAGGGCAACTAAGGAGGGGCTCTGTAAGAAGCATTTCAAGGTCCTGGAGTGGCCTGGCCAGTCTCCAGATCTGAACTCAATAAAAAATCTTTGGAAGGAGCTGAAACTCCAAACCTGAAAGATTTGGATAAGATCTGTATGGAGGAGTGGACCAAAATCCCTGCTGCAGTGTGTGCAAACCTGGTGAAAAACTACAGGAAACGTTTGACCTCTGTAATTGCAAACAAAGGCTACTGTACCAAATATTAACATTGAATTTCACAGGTGTTCAAATACTTATTTGCAGCAGTAACATACAAATAAATTATTAAAAAATCATACATTGTGATTTCCAGATTTTTTTTTTAGAGTATCTCTCACACAGTGGACATGCACCAAAGATGAAAATTTCAGACCCATGATTTCTAAGTGGGAGAACTTGCAAAATCGCAGGGTGTTCAAATACTTATTTTCCTCACTGTATCTCCTCCAACAATGTTGGGCAGAAGCTAATGTTTTCACTTTTTTTTTTTGGTCTGTCAACAGCTTGTAACCCACAATTTTTCATATATCATTATGAATTTATTTTGAGGACTCATATCCTGATAGGCAAGAACTGATTAAATTTTCAAGTTCAAAGTCAGGAAAAATCTTGGAAAACTGGAAAAAAAAAACATCTTTAACATTGAACAGATTTTCAAAAAATCAACCTGTCAAAAAAAGATCAAAGTTCTTTCATCTGTGAGAGTGTTATGAAGGATGGTATCCTTCATTAACTGACAAAATTTGATCCAGATTACAGATTACGTAGCCAGTTTAACATTGAAAACCCCTTTTAATGTATATTTTACATTATATCTGAATCAAACATGCCCCAATCACACTCATATTTAAAAGTGAGGTGCAGACTGGCACTCACTGTCGCCTGACAAAGTTTGATCTGGATCTTATTCGGATTGTGGATTTTGTTGATGTTTGAGTTTAATATTGAAAAGCCCTTTTGGTGTACATTTTGCATATTTCGATCAAAAGTGCCTCAATCACTCATTTTTCATTTATGGATTTACCTACACCACCAAAATTGGATGGAGGTTCCAATTTTATGCCTGTTTGTCTATTTGATCACATCTAATTTATTTTCTAGCAGGACTCTGACCTTGAATTTTTTTTCCAAAGTAAAAATTGCACTCTACAAGCGTGGTGCTCTAGTTATCAATGATATTAAAACCTGATTTGACACAGTGTGTCTCCTTAAAGTTGATGCACTTAAAATTGACACAAGTTAAACCTGTTCAGTGTAAAACTGCTGAAAAATAAAACATTTGTTAAAAACAAATATTCCAAAATTTAAGATGTAAACAAATAACCAACAGCAGTTTTACACATTTATTTTTTTTCATTTAAATTCCATATCGTCTTTGAAAATGTTTACAGAAACAGTATCGAGCAGACGCATAGCAATGTATTCAAAGGCCATGTCCACTGAACACAAAACAGAACTCCAGAATAAAAATTACGCAGTTATTGATGCAATACACACATCTTTTTTCTCAATACAAATTACAGATTACAAAAAACATAAGTGGGATCTTTTCATAAGCTCTGAAGCAGTGCTGAAAACACAGAATGAGTATGATGACATTTCAGCACGCCTGTATAGCGCGGGGCCCCAGTGAATTCTGGGTAACAAACAAACATGCACACAGATCCATTCGCTCACACATTAAGAGATGAGACAAGAAGCAGAAATCATGTCCAGCGTGCTTCAGAAGAGTTTGGTTATTCATTCATTCATTCATTTATTTATTTATTTTTTTTGACGAATGTCTGGTTTTGCAGAGCAAAATCTGGGCTTCATTTCCGTCACGTGCAGAGAAAAAGTCTGTCCACAGTGAGCTCAGGTGAGTGGTGCAGAGAGCGAGGTGGCCACCGTAGCAGACGCTACCATCTGGTGATTGTAGTGATCCTGGTTTAATTGTGCAAGTGTGGAAGTTCCAGTCAGCTGGGATCAGCTGTTTGTGTTTGTGCCCCCCCACAGACGGATTCTGGAGAAGTCGGATAATGAGGATTGTCATCTATTTTCTCCTCTTTAGCCAAAGGCAGGGTGATGGTGTGCGGTGGATTGTAAAAATAATAATAATAAAAAATGATTGTGATGATTAATAAGTGCAACAAGGATCAACATACAAAAACAACAATTTTAAAACAACCAAACTGATGGAAGCAATAAAAACATAGAAAGCATCTAAAAGCTACATCCTATTGCACAATTAAAAATTATGATACAAAAAAAGGATACATACTCAAAAAAGGACAAAACACATATTGCATACAAATAAAAGTTTGTTCTGTCTTTTAAGACCATCGTTTCTTTTGCAGAGACGACTTGCTTGATACAGCTAAGTACAAAGAAAACAACAAAAAAAACCAATGCAGATTGTTAAAAAAAAAAATGCAGTTTGAAGTTTAGAGACCACGTTTGTGTCACGGTCACAACAGACAGGACTTCTGAAACACTGATTTTAATCGCTTCAAAGTGCACATAGAAAAAGAAATCCGTTCCAAACATAGCTACGCTCACGAGGATGACGTGTAAACCAGTAAAGGGAGATTAATAATAAAACATGGGAACAGAAGCAGATGAGAAAGCTGCATAGCTGGATTCCGTTTAAAGCAATGCCATCATCAGAAAGACACACGGGAGTGAGAAGGACCAGATTACTGTACAGGGGTCACACTCCGCTGTTCGTTTGCGACACTCACTAGCTTCCTCTTGCTGAAGTTGGTTCATAATCAGAGTGGAGAGCTGAAAAAAAAATTAAATAATAAAGACGCTCTCTGGATTTTGTTCGGCCCTGTCAAATTGTCCAGATTCACACGTGTGTGTCGCTGGAGCCGCCGGACAAGTTTCCGCCCCGAAGATAGATGGCTGAAGTGGACTTGGGGCGGTTCTGACTATGACCTTGATTATGGGCGGAGCCATTGTTGTTAACCTCGGGGCCACTGGTATCTGTGGAGATGACCCATGTGGTGGGCCGCCACTTCTTCAGAGAATATGGTGTTTTTACACGCTTCTTGATTTTGTCTCCGGTCCCCGCCGGTCCGTCTTGCTGCATATTCTCTCCTGCAAAAGAAGAGGGCGCAGTGATTATCATCTCATACTAATTCATAAACTAATGCACACACCAGATTAATGCCATCTAAGTTGTGATACACAACTGGAAGACAACAGCTCAGACTGAGATTTTGTAATAGAGTGTTTGCAATTACAGTAAAACTCGAATATAATTCAGGTGGACCAGCAAATTTTGTCTGTTATAATCAAAACAGCCAGGAGGTGCCAAACATTCTACGGGGAATCCTGAATTGGGACCTGCCTAATTTAATGACTGTGCTGGGCTCGACAATAGCACTGGTCCGATGGCCCGGCGGCCTTTTTTACATGTTCCGGGCCACCACGGGCCAGTGAAGTTCATATTTCACTGGTCCGTATGGGCCAGTAAGAATTAAAATTGCTTTGGGCAGATTTATTAGTCTAATGCCGCGTTCACACCGGGCGCGATCAGATGCTACAAATTCGCGGGGGTCGCGTGGCAACGGACGCACCTCCTTCACCCGGTGTGTCGCTCTGCTTTTGCTGCGAAAATTCGCCCCGGTGCGTCATCAAATAGGAGCAGCTTCCATTCAGCTCGCCGGCTCCGGTTGTCAGTCAAGTTAACATGACGGACCTTGATCACACGGAGCGAGTTGTTGTGGAAAGCTGACAAACGTCATGAGACGTTCCCAATTCAGGCAGTATCATTATTTGCTGCAGGAGCTGCGTCTGGATGATGGCTGCTTTCAGTGGTCCTTCTGTCTCTGCAGGACCCAACTTGAGGACCAACTGTCCCGTTCACGCGCGCACATGTAAACAATTAAAAAAAAAAGAAAAAAGAAAAGAAAAAGAAACTCCGCTCCCGCTGCTGTGGGGCTGCTGCTCCTCCAAAAACTCTTGTCATAGTTGTGAAATAAAGGACAAAAGAGACATACGTCCTGCTCACAGGCTGCTACCAGAGACAGGACATGTTGCACCACTTCGGCAATGTTCGGAACATTGCCGAAGTGCAGACAAACTTTGTCTGCAGGCGCATCTTCTGATGTGGCGCAAATTTCGCTTCAACATCGACGCGTCATTTTCGCTTAAGCAAGATCGAGCGCAGTGAATAGTATGAATTTCTTGAAACCTCCTGCCCCTGGGCAGAAACCAGGAAAGCAAAGGAAAGAACAGCTATCACCCTCAAAACAAGCACAGAAGAGGAAGGCTGCTGATGCTGAATATGAGAAGAAAAGGGTGAGGAAAACTTGGCAAACTTCCTGGAAGAAAAGACGGCCATAGCTGGAGCGTGATGAGGAGAGTGAGGTTGTCTTCTGTGGAACTTGTAGGGCCATGCCAGAATATGCTAACAAGTAAGTATAAATATACCATGTCCTGGTAGACAATGTGGTATGATTTCATACGCCAGTTTAAAAGTCTAATCAGTATGCCCTTGTGGAAACCCCACGGTGACAACATTAGCAAGGGAACTTGGTTTATGAAATTTTTTTTTCAAAGTTTACTCACTTTAAGGTTTTTATCATGTAGTATAAGAATTTTGTGTTTGTTTTCAAGTGTTTTTACATTAAGGAAACCCAATTCTAATGTCTGAGTGTTGATTTAAAAAATTCTTATCAGTTACCCCCCGGTTCGGCACAGGCGTGAAAGTATGGGCCAGTGATATTTTCATCCGGGCCAGTAACTTTCAGATTCTACTGGCCCTGTGGGCCAGTGCATAAATTGCCTTATTGTCAAGCCCTGCTGTGTAAAAAATTCCTCTGGAAAAAAAAAAAAAAAAAAAATAAAGGCCTGCTTTAAACAAGTGTCAGGCATTATGTCCATTAAAAAGATTATATCTGGTTGAGTCACTCTTTTTTTTTTCCTAAGTCTGCTGTGGAGTAGCACCTTAAAATCCTAAAGCCTGATTTATGATTCTGCAGCTCTATAACTCCGTGGCCATGCAACGACATTGTGCGCATGACAGTTTTTAAGTTCCTCATCGCGTCTTTATGCAATTTTTCTGGATTAATTTGTCTCTCAAAGAGCTCTTGTTTCTACAATCATTTACCTACAAATCACAGGTAAGGTGTACAATTTCCTCCATGAATTGCAGATCATTTGAGCATCATTTTCCGACTCCGTGTTGTGAAGCTGGTCATATTTGCGGACTTTTCTGCCAAACGTGTTGGATCCATGATCGAAATGTAATCGCCGTGGGCACTGCAAAAACTATTAAAATATGACGGGAGAGGAAGCACTGAAAAGTGACAAATCACAGCCTTTTGCGCTGTCTGATTTAGCAGGTGCAAGTCAGACTGCGGGTCCCGGGTCTGTGCATGGTTTGGAAAAAAATAAAGCCAGGCTTTTAATCAAGGAGATACAGTACCCACTTTCCTCAAATCAGCGAGTGTCGGTGCTGAACTTAATTTCATACCTCTGTTACTGGGCATGTCCAGACTGCTCTGTCCGGTACATGCGAGGAGTTTTTAATGAAAACGCATTGCGATCGGACAGGACGTTTTGTCCAATGTGAGGAAAAATCCCATTATACAAAATCTGGTATATATGGTGTTTACTACATGGAAAACCATACAAAAACATTCAGCCTTTTGCTTTTGTCCGGTAAGTGTGAATATCTGGTTTATACAACGACTGTTTAGGCAAATTTTAATGTATACGACATTTAACAAATATTTGCGTTAAACATAAATGAAGCCACAACATACTCAACTACCCATTTTTGTTGAAATTACATTCCAAGTTTGGGATGGAACAACACCCACCCCAATTTTATACTTGTTTGGGAGGTTCTGCCACTTACAGGGATTAAAGCAAAATAATAATACTAATACTACTAATAATAATAATTAAAATCTTACAACTGAATTTTTTTTCACACCCAAATCATAAGCTGTTCATCATCAACCTTTTTACAGAAACCCTTTCGTGACTGCGTCGTAGGATTTAAAGTAAAACAAAGTGGAGACAGTTAAGAAAACAGCAAACTGTTTTCCACCTGAATAAGACATGGGTTAAAGCAAGAAATTTTCATCTGACTGAAATTTTTTCTTGGCAAAAATCAATGCCAGCAATTCCCTAAAATGTGGTGTAGTGGGGGCACACACTCTTTTTTCCTCAATAAATACAACAAACACATTATACAGTATACAAATCTATTCTAAATAGCCTCTAAGGAGAGACAGACAAAGCATAAAAAGAATGCAAAACTTGAACATAAAGGTGCATAAAAGGATGGTGGGTGGGTGGGGTGTAGTCTTGATTCTGGGGGGTCTGGGGGTGCCCCCCCCACCCAGAACATTTTATAAAGACCAAGACAAATTTTGTGTATTCTGGTGAATTTTAACAGGTATGAAACCCTCTGAAACAAAGAAAACTCACTTCAAACTATGGGGGTTTGGGGATCTCCCACAGAAATTTTTTAAAAGAGCAAGCCAAATTTTGTATATTCTGATGAATTTTAATGAGTATGAAGCCCTCTGAAACAAATAAAAGTCACTTCAAAGTGTGAAGTAAAAACACAGTATTGATTATGGGGGGTCTGGTAGTGCTCCCCCAGAAATTTTTTAAAAGAGCAAGTCAAATTTTGTATATTCTAGTGAATTTTAATGGGTATGAAGTCTTCTGAAACAAAGAAAACTCACTTCAAACTGTCAAATAAAAATTCTTTGTCTTCTGCAGTATTTTGATCTGTTCTAATCTGGTGAATGCACCAAATGGGTGCTGTGTTGCTGGCTGTACAGTCAACAAAATACAAAATTAGGGCCTAAAGCAACTGACAACGTTGTTCTGCTTTGCACAAAGTAACACTGTCACCAGTTTTGAAAATGCATGCGCACTGAGAAACTCAAAACTGGCGTATTCACATTTAACTGGTAAAATGCTCTCACCCATAAAACAAACTAGGGCTGCAACTAACGATTATTTTAATAATCAATTAATCTTTTTTTTTTTTTTTTTTTACTTACATGCGAGTTTTGCCATTATTTCTTGAAGTGAGTTATTAAAAGGCCTTTATCAAGCAACATCAACGTTTGAGCTTGTAATAAAGTTATGATGTTATATTATCATCAAAAACATACCCGGAGTAGTGTTTTGTTTTAAAGACCTGACCAAAGTGTAATATTTGATCTTTAATAAGTTATTTTAATGAAAAAAGACACAAATGTGCAGTTTACTGCATTTTATTTTTTTCGTATTAAAAACACAGCTTAGATGTGGTTTGACTGAAACAAATTGTCATTAAACTTAAATAAAACAGGGACGAAGTGGATGCTAACGCGTTAGCGTCTGTCCCGTTTTTAAGTTATAAAATACATCTATCAGCTGTTTTAGAAGACCATAACAGGTCGATTTAGGGAGGAGGAGGACCGTGGCTCATGGCAAGCAGTAAACAGAGCAGAGAGGAGTGAAAATTCACACAGTCCCTTCCTCCGCAGTCCATGCAGACATTGCTGCTGCTTTGATTAGCACAGAATGGGATGTTGCTTTGACCATGAGCGTATCATATTTCGGCCCCAAAACACGCATGACACCACGTGCGTACGCGTATGTGTGGTTAAATTTTCCAAATGATGGAAATCCGTCGTGGTGACGGAGAACTTTAACCCATGATAAGATTATATTTCACTCACTACCATTGCTGCTCTTTTCTAATGCAGCATCATATTGTAGACAGACTATAACCTTCATATTATTTAAATACTTCAGGATAAACACAGTTTAAGGGCACAGATTTTCTACAGCTTTTACTTAAGTACCAATTAAAATCTCAGTTCTATAGCCAGGATCTGAACTGGGGGGGGGTGGCTTCTTTGGTGAAAGTGGACCTTGTCAGCAGGGGGTCTGGGAGCTGCTCAAGGCCCCTAGAAAATTTTGGGTTTTTAATGTCCTGGGATGCATTTGGTAGTTTATTTTTTTTGATGACTGCTTTCTCACCCTGATCCACCCAGTTTAGTTGTACTGTTTAATGCAGGTTGTATTTGTTTTTTCTTTTGCACATTTTCACCTTTACTTTGCCTTTAACCAAATTCATCACAACCTACATGTTTGTTTGATAAGATTACTAACCACAAGAGCCATAACCATTTTCATATTTTCAGCTTCCCTCATCCTGACTGACCTGACTTTAAAGCTGGAACCCCAAACAGACTCAGTAATGCAGAGCTTAGACATTACATTAAAACAAGCTATTGCTTCACATCCCACTTTAGTTATGTAGAAAAGGTAAATTAAGTAAACTTATTTTTATATGGCTCATCAATTAAACTTAGTCCAAAATTATAGTAAAATGGAGGCCCAGAGAAATGCTGATTCAAACATTTTAGTTAAAATGATTAATTATTTTAAGAAGTAATAGTATGAAAAATGTCTTAAAAAGTAGGCCTTCAATCAAGGGGTGTTGTGGAGGGCACATATGGAATGTATAGGTCAAGCTATAATGAAAACAACTGAACAGAATTTGATGAATTTTGTCAAGGTTCTCAATTGTTTCTGAGTCCCAGGTGGTTTTTGAAGTCGATGCTTGTGTGCACATTTATGATTCCCCTGTCCACAGGCTTGGCAAAACGGCCAACAGCTCTGCCAAATATTATTTGTTTTGAGTGATTAATGGTGTCTGTGAATAAAAACAGCTGTATGTGTGAGGTAGAAGGTGTTCAATGTGTTAAAATCACCAAGTGAGGCCAGGTCCTGTGTGGTGAAGGACAGATCCAGAGAGTTGGGTCTCTCAGGCCTGCGAGCTCTGGGCTGCCTCAGTAGCGCCTCCCCTCTCATGGTGACAGGTGCTTCTTGCTGGGGATCAATGGCAGCAGACCCTGAACTTTCAGCTGGGGTTCCTGTGGCTTCCCTGCTTCCTCCCTCTTCTGTCCTCTCTTCTTCTCCACCATCACTCTCTCCTTCACTTTCTCCATCCCCCTGACAGTGGCCAGTGTTGCTGTTGTTGTTATTTGTGTTGGGTCGAGCTGAGCGGAGAGCGGCAACGCTCGAAGAAGCTTCTCTCGGATCGAGCTGCTCCCTCTCTCGGCTTAAAAGCGGCTCATGTTCATCGGGGCTGGCTGTTATGACGCCAAGACTCAGACGGCTATCGTCAGACCTTAACACTAAAGACCCATTCTGAGTGGCACTGGATCCTCCAAAACCTGCAGGGCCACCTACTGTCATGGATGATATACCACTGCTGACATGACCGTTAACAGCACCATTAGCGCTACCGTTGACTTGTGTGTCTCGTAGGACAGGGACGTTATTTGTGCTTGTGGCCCTGTGAGTCTCTCCAGCTGTGTTTGTGCTTGTTACTGCACCAATGTTCATCTTTGTTCCTTCCACCTGCCGCAGGTTAGACTTTCCAGAGCGTCCAAACTTGAACCTGAGCGACGAGGATGATGTTTCCTTCCTAGCGGGCTTGGTGCGTAGCGACAAACTGGATGGCCTCTTAGGCAGGTTCTGTTGCTTTGGCAGGGGGAAGATGGTGGCGGGAATGGTGGTGGCAGATTCTGATGTGCCCGATGTCTCGCTGGCCATCTTGATGAGGGGGTAAAGTAGGCTTGAACTGCCAGGACTCAGTGGGTCTGGTGAGCAAAACTGCTTCTGTGAGTGCTCCATCAGGTTTTCATCAGAGCTCTCCTTCAGGTTCTTGTCTACCTCTTTAGGATCAAGCTTAGTGGTTTCCAGATCTTCCTGAGTCAGGTGAAGACAAACGGGCACTGTCGCGGCACCTGCAGGACCCTCAGACTCAGAGATAATAGTGGTAGTTGTAGTGGAGGCTGAAGGGCTTCCTCTGATGCCAATACCAACACCACTGGTGCTACTGCCCTCTGGACTCGGCAGACGGGCATTCGCTTGCTGCTGGCGCTCCTGGTTGATAGAATTCCGGTTTCTTTCTCCAGTCCCAGTAGTAGTTCGGCCACTCATGGAGCTAGTTGTATCGGCTTGAGAGTTCTTGGCCACACCTTCGTGCTCTTCGATGTAGGTGGAGGGATGATCTGTGTATGGGCCAGATTTCGGTGTCATGCGGTTTCTAATAGAAAAGAAAAAAAAAAATAGAAAATACTAATTGCAGCATCAACAACATACGGCAAGTAAGAGGAACACGTGTCCACATATGCCTACCTTTCATTGTGCAATGTGGTGGACATGGGATTAAGTGTAGGACTGACAGACTTGGAACGGTCCCATATCAGAAGCAGCTCTACCAATCGCTCATCTGCACACTGGGCTGTCAGCCGGGCCTCTGCATCCTGGTCCCAGCAGTCCTCCATCGTCTCTTTTAAAGAACGCACCGCCTGGCAAAGACACAGACTTTATCTGCTGGTTGTAGGGTTAAAATCAACATCACATCAACAGGCATAAACTCTGTGTTAAGACTTCCAATTACAACACAAGACGTCCCAACTTCGTAGTTGAAAAAGTCCTGATGTTGACGTTAAAATCAGGCATAGTCTGAGTGCACTGTGACTGTTTGTAGCATCAACAATAATGAAGTCGCACTTCTCTACTGTTAAGAGTAATATTTTGTTCCAACAGCTAAGAATAGGTAACAGATAATTACAGGCTAAACCGCTAATTTGATGACACTAGTGCTGCATACACTCAAATTAACAAGTCTGACTGACAACGTTTCTGTATCTTCATGAGCTGTGTAGGAACCTGAGACACTGGATAAGCTACTGCACAAACACAAACGTACCAAACTGTTCTCCTTCCAAGCTTCTGGGAATTTGGGCCGTTGCTTCTCCCTCGATACCAGAACCTGCATGTCCTCAAATGTCGGATGGTTTCCTGCTTCCGCCTGAAACGCCATCTGGTACTCTGGCACAGACTCTCCTAGAGGCAGGCAAGGAGGGGAAGGGAACAGGAATGTCTTATGCTTACATATTAGGGAGACAGCCTTTCCTGTCAAGAATGGTAATTAAGTCCACCCCTAATCAAAACCCTCAAAATCTTTTTTGTTATGTCTCACCTGGGAAAAGATCAGTACATCGCATGAAGATCTCCCAGTAGACCAGTCCCAGGGCATACATATCCACCTGCTTCAGGGCTGACTCACAGTCCCTCAGGTTCACTGCGCCCTCCAGCACTTCTGGGGCCATATAGCGGATTGTACCCACCTGGCAAACGGAGGAGGAATAAAGGGAGGCACATAGGATTATTCAACAATAAGAAAAATGACAAGGTGAGGAAAAGGTGAAGTCATATTTAATAAGATTATCTTTTCAGTGCACCTTTTTTCCAGACTGTCATGGCAACAGATCAAAGTTTCACTTTTCTTTTAAGATGATAACTATATACCTAGCCCTGTAGCAAACTGGCATCCTGTCCAGGGTGTACCCAACCTCACGCCCTATGACTACTGGGATAGGTTCCACGCCACCCCATCTTATTTGTTCTATATACTAACATCTGTCTTTTAAATTCAGATGATCAAGACCATGGCCCTGTGGTGTCAGATTTTATCAGCTGGTGTAAATGATATCAACGTGAACAAACCTAAAGAGATGATAATTGATTTTAGGAAAAAGCAGGATGACATTTCTCCTGTAGTTATTAATGGACCGGCTGGGGAAGTTATACCTTGGAACCTTTATTGACAGTGGATTAACCTTTGAGCATCAGATTGACCAGGTATGTAAGAAAGCTTAACGTAAACCCAGGCATTTTAACGTGGACAGCACTTTTCTGAAGATGTGTTATTGAATCTGTTCTTACCTTTTCTTTTATCTGTTGGTATGGGTTTTTAACTTTTAAAAACAAAAACAGTCTGCATCGTATTGTAAATGAGTGCAACAAGATTGCTGGCATTTCCTTAAACAATCTGCCATCTACATATAAAAATAGTTCCATTAAGAAGGTGAAGTCAATCTTGGATGATCCCAGTCACCCTCTGTACCCTGAGTTCAAAATGCTTCTGTCTGGTCGTAGATTTATGTCCAAGAGATGTAACACCAATAGATACAAGAACTCTTTTATTACCACTGTCACTAGATTTTTAAACACTCTCACAAGTGGTTTTTAATCTAGGTTTTCTTATTATTTTATGTTGTGTTATTATGTTTACTGTTTGGTGAGTTTTCACGCCATATTTAAGATCATGTTATGTATATGTATGTATGAATGTATTCTACTGTTGGATGCACAACAAACTTCCCCCGAGGGGCTAATAAAGACACCTTGATACCCCCCCCACCCCATGACCCTTAACTGGAGTAGTAAGTGGAGTTGCAAATGCACAATGACAGAAAAGTATTATGAAAAAAGAAGCAAATCTCTAGAATTCCAACTCAGCAAAGCTTCCTTCTGATTACTGTCTGACAACAGACTTCAATCGTGGTCATCCTCTAACACATACCTCACTTATGGCAGCATTTTCCTCCTCTCCGTGACGCGCTGGCCTGTTTCCCGTCAGCTTCATAGACAGGCCAAAATCGATGATGACACACGTGCCGTCAGCCTTGACGAGAATATTCCGGCTGTTCAGGTCCCTGTGGGAAACTGCCGGCTTGTACAAGTCTTCATGGAGGGAGGAAGGGAGGAGGTGGAGGGGGTGAGGAGCATGGCAAAGGGAGGATCAGGAGATGAGGCTAATTTAGATTTCATTAAATATACACAACTGTACAGCACTCAAATTATTTGCTTCACAGATACATGTTCAGTTTTTGTGTTATGTGCTAATGAATGATAAGATCCAGAGAATCCCCTCATCCAGCTCTCTCTCCATCCTCTGCATTATTTATTGTTCAGACCAAGAAGCACCATCAGACAGTAAATCCTCTAATCTAATCTATGACAATGGGATTAAGAAAGCGTCACTGTGTAGCCTCTGCTGGTAACATTTCAAGAGCGCCAGCAGAGGGTGCAATGAGGCAGAGGCCCAGTGGAAGGTGGAGGAGCCGCTACAGTGTGGGAGCTGATGTGCAGGAGGAGAAGGGGAGGAAGATGACTGTGCCAAAGCCCATGAGATTTTGCTTTTAGCAGAATTTACAATTCACAAACGCCAGCGCTTTTTACCTTCTGTCACGCTGATCTTGCGCTCCTGCTCCCCACCCTACCCAGCCTACTGTCCATCACCCCCGTACAACAAAGCCACTTGACTGTCTGTATCTGTGAAGAGCCTGGACAAAAACTGCTCAGTCTGCGGCATGCCACACTTGCAGCCAACGTAAAATCACTTTGGAATCTTTTCACTTCTTACTCCGTTTGATGTGAGTCCAGACTGATGAAGACAGACGACCGAATGTGACTGCTGAGGCTGGCTGAGGTTTGGTTAAAAAAACAAACAAACAAACAAAAAAAAAAACAAAAAACAAAGTGGTGCTCGGTTCACTTGTTTGTTGAGCCACTGTGAAATTCACTTGTCATCTGAATCCCCATCTCGACTCGGCCTTCCCCTCCTTTGTCCTGCTTTCCACTTTTTGCTTTGTTTGAAGCTTGCTTGAGGCCAATCCATAAATACTCTGGGCTTGAAGTGTCTGCAGTGTTTGTATGTGGCAAAACGCACGCAAGCAAAGCATTCCAAACCAAACAAACCCATGTGGAACTGCAGTGAACACAGCAGGGCTGAAGCGATAAGAGCTAGAGTCATAAAAGTACGCTGAATATTTTTATGTTTGATTAATTCATTTGTAGCCGACTTTAAAATGTGTACAATGTATTTAGTCTCTCAAGAAACTTCTCAAAGAAGCCTTGCAAGATAATACTCTGTTCTCTAGCATCCACCAAAAGGTGCTTTGTCTTTGGCAAATAGTTTTTACAAAATAATGTCAAAATACAACTATACTCTACTAGTAATGCGAATCATGCAACTTTAGTGGTAGGCAATGTGTTATAGACATATTTTGGGAAAGAAAGAAAGAAAGAAAGAAAGAAAAAAAAAAAAGACTACATCCTTCCGACTTCAATAAACAATACCAATCTGCTCACTGGGCAATTCGAAGTAACTCAGGTAGTTGTTGGAGTGACAGAAATGTACCTCAATCCGTAGCTGTATTTACATGGAACGTAACAACACATTTATAATCCCAGTGACTGAGACTCTTTAAAGGAAATGTCTTGTATAAACTTCGATAAGAATTAATAAGTCAGTCTGATAATAAATATGGTCAGATGGTTCAAGGGTGGTTCAGTCCTTATTTTAATTAATTAAATCATAAGATATTAGCACCTGTTAGCCATGCAAACAGCCAATCGGTTTATTTTCCACAGGTAGAATATTGTGCACATGCTCACTGAGGACTTTTCAGATGGGCAATCACCTGAAAGTTGCTCAGAGACTTTCCAGCGAAGGGACGAGGGAAGCAACTATGGCCACTTAAAGATTTTTGTTGTTGGTTTTTTAAAATCTTTGACTGTTTCCATGGTCAAAAACAATCAGAACGAGGATGACCCATAATGTGCATGAACCACCAACCCACTTTTGCACAGTAGTGCAGCAGATAAATGAATATTTACTGAGGGATCCTTCAAATGGTGATGCAAGCACCAAATTTGGCACACATACTCCTTAGACATTACTCTTTTAAAAATGCTGGGTACCCACGTGAACTTTCAATAGGCGGCCAAGAAGGGGTCAATTGAAGTATTACACAGGGGTCAAAATTTAAAAATGCTCCAATCATATTGAAAGGTATTCCATATTATTTGTCTGATCAAAAAGATTCCAAAAAGGTATAGTTTGGACTATCTGTGAATGAATATTCCGGAGTTATGGGGTAAAAACAGCAAGAACAGTGACAAAGGTCAATTTCAATTTGTACAGGGGTCAAAAGTTAAAGTTACTCCAATTTTGGTAAAAAGTGATACAAATTATTAGTTGGGTGAATACGGTTTTAAAAAGGAATAGTTTGCATCATGTATCATGCTTAGCTATCATGTTACAGGGTAGCATATGTCACATGTCATAGAATCCAATGGATGCTGATATTGTTTAACCTTTACTTTACAAACCAAGCACACAACACAGTCAAAACTATTCCATTTATTAATCCTATTAGCTCAACCAGTAATTTGCACCACTTTGTACCAAAATTGGAGCAACTTTAATTTTTGACCCCTGTACAAACTGAAATTGACCTTTCTCAGTGTTCTTGCTGTTTTTACCCCATAACTCCAGAACATTCATTCACAGATAGTCCAAACTAAACCTTTTTGGAATCTTTATGATCAGACAAATAATATGGAATACCTTTCAATATGATTGGAACATTTTTAAATTTTGACCCCTGTGTAATACTTCAATTGACCCCTTCTTGGCCGCCTATTGAAAGTTCACGTGGGTACCTGGCATTTTTAAAAGAGTAATGTCTAAGGAGTATGTGTGCCAAATTGGGTGCTTGCATCACCATTTGAAGCATTTTTTTTCAGTTATCCGCTGCACTACAGTCTGGTCTGAATCTCTTCTGCTGCAGTATGAGTCTCAAAGACAGAATAATGCGGGAACATTGTTCAAACTAAATTATGCAGAGACACCAGGAGTTGCGTTGTGTACATATCAAACTAATCACACTGACAGCAGGAGTTGCGTTGTGTATATATAAAACTACTCACACTGTTTTGAGCAACACTTGTAAACACATGCACCTATCTGATCCTTTTTATTACAGACATTTAAACCATATGGGTGGAATAAATGAGTTTTTTTTCCCCCAGTCTTAATTCCATTTGGGCTTGAATCCTTCATATAAACACAGTTAGTGACTGGTGAAATGAAGCGACTGCCAGATGATGTGGAAAAGTAAGTTTTACAGCGCCAGTAAATATTCTGATGTAGTCTTCATGTGTGGTCTTTATCATGAACAAGCACAAAGTATGGACGCCCAGGCATGTGGACAGCCCATAACAGAGCCAACCCCATCTGACCAGCAGAGGATAATGACAGGTGATGTTTGAAATGCTTCTATAAATGTTCTCAAACCTCTTTTGCTTGCATCTTGCAACATGTGCAAAATAATGTCAGTCTCAGAAACAGCCGCCTTGTAACTCTGGTGTGTGTAAACACAGGAGTTATGTAATTAACTTTGAGCGTGTGTGTTCTTGCACCCTAAGGCTCACCTCCTTTGTAGAGCTCAGTGTGCAGATACGCCAGGCCACGAGTGACAGAATGAGCGAGCCGGCAACTGCTGATCCAGTCGTTGGTCTGAACACTCAGGTAGCGACTCAGACAGCCCTGATGGGGAGCAAGGGGGCGGGAGAGGGTGTGACAAAGAGTAAGAACGTACGAGGGGGAAAAGTGCAGATGACAGGGAGCAAGAGGAGGGTAAGGGAAGATTGTAAGGTGGGTTAAGAAACATGAGATGTCAGAAAATAGATGGAAAATGCAAACCCAAAAAAAGGAGAAGTGAAAAGATAAGAGATCAAATGGGTGGGTAGAGGACAGAGGGAGGGCGTGCTTGGGATGGGAGAACGGTGGACTGAAAGCCTAGTCCATTATATTATATTTTACACACACACACACACACACACACACACACACACACACACACACACACACACACACACACACACACACACACACACACACACACACACACAGTAAAACTTGCCTAAACCATCATTGTATAAACCGGATACTCGCACTCACTAGACAAAAGCAAAAGTCCCAATGTTTTTGTATGGTTTTCCATGTAATAAACACCATATATAACAGATTTTGTATAACGCATTTTCGCTCACATCGGACAAAACGTCCCGCCTATCGTAATATATTTACATTAACAACCCCCCGCATATACCGGACAGAGCAGTTTGGATGTGCCCAGTAACAGAGGTATGGAATGAAGTTCACCACTGACACTTGCAGACTTGAGGAAAGTGGGTATTGTATTTCCTTGATTAAAAGCCCAGGCGTTTATTTTTTTCAAACCGTGCTCAGACACTACACCTAAATGAGGCAGGGCGTAATTCAACGCCAGTGATTATTAACAAAATGCTGCTTCTTGCCTGCATTGTAATATAGAGTTAAGTTGCAAACATATCCCTGGTGTGACGAACCAAAGACAATCGCTTTAGATCAGAGCCCTCTGCGTGGCTGAAAACCCCTGCTGAACGAGGGAGACCGCAAGGGCTGTAATTGGCCACTTTTACGTTTTCACTCCTTCCTCTCCTGTCATATTTTAAATGCTTTTGCAGTGCGCCTTCCAATTACATTTCGATCATGGATCAAACATGTTTGGTAGAAAAGTCCGCAAATATGACCAACTTCACAACACTGAGCCAGAAAAGGACACACTAATGACCCGCAATTCATGGAAGGAAATTACCTGCACTATACTGTTGGTTTGGGGGTTGATAATTGTATAAGGAAGATGAGCTCCTTGAGGGACAAATTAATTCAGAAAAAGCCGCCGTTCATGCGGAAAATTGCATAAACACGTGACTGAGAGCTTTAAAAAGAGTCACAGGCATGTCAGCATCATTGCATGGCTACAGAGTTACAGAGCTGCAGAAGCATATATCAGGCTTTAGGATGTTAAGGTGCAGCTGACTTAGGAAAAAGAGTGACTCGACCAAATGTAATCTTTTTAATGCACATAATGTCTGGTGCTTGTTTAAGGCAGGCGTTTATTTTTTTCAGATGATGTTTTGACCCAGCCATTAAATGAGGCCCCTATTCAAGGTCAGACATTTAATCATGGAAATACGTAAGCCTAATTGGTGCTATGGATTCCCCGTAGATTGTTCGGCGCCTCCTGATTGTAACTAATCTGTTACATACATAAGAGATTTTGTCCATTTAATACATATAGCAGAGTTTACTGTTTTATACACTCAACAAAAATATAAACGCAACACTTTTGGTTTTGCTCCCATTTTGTATGAGATGAACTCAAAGATCTAAAACTTTTTCCACATACACAATATCACCATTTCCCTCAAATATTGTTCACAAACCAGTCTAAATCTGTGATAGTGAGCACTTCTCCTTTGCTGAGATAATCCATCACACCTCACAGGTGTGCCATATCAAGATGCTGATTAGACACCATGATTAGTGCACAGGTGTGCCTTAGACTGCCCACAATAAAAGGCCACTCTGAAAGGTGCAGTTTTATCACACAGCACAATGCCACAGATGTCGCAAGGTTTGAGGGAGCGTGCAATTGGCATGCTGACAGCAGGAATGTCAACCAGAGCTGTTGCTCGTGTATTGAATGTTCATTTCTCTACCATAAGCCGTCTCCAAAGGCGTTTCAGAGAATTTGGCAGTACATCCAACCAGCCTCACAACCGCAGACCACGTGTAACCACACCAGCCCAGGACCTCCACATCCAGCATGTTCACCTCCAAGATCGTCTGAGACCAGCCACTCGGACAGCTGCAGAAACAATCGGTTTGCATAACCAAAGAATTTCTGCACAAACTGTCAGAAACCTTCTCAGGGAAGCTCATCTGCATGCTCGTCGTCCTCATCGGGGTCTCGACCTGACTCCAGTTCGTCGTCGCAACTTCGCACAGTCATTGAAGAGGAGTGGACCAACATTCCACAGGCCACAATTGACAACCTGATCAACTCTATGCGAAGGAGATGTGTTGCACTGCATGAGGCAAATGGTGGTCACACCAGATACTGACTGGTATCCCCCCCCAATTAAACAAAACTGCACCTTTCAGAGTGGCCTTTTATTGTGGGCAGTCTAAGGCACACCTGTGCACTAATCATGGTGTCTAATCAGCATCTTGATATGGCACACCTGTGAGGTGGGATGGATTATCTCAGCAAAGGAGAAGTGCTCACTATCACAGATTTAGACTGGTTTGTGAACAATATTTGAGGGAAATGGTGATATTGTGTATGTGGAAAAAGTTTTAGATCTTTGAGTTCATCTCATACTAAATGGGAGCAAAACCAAAAGTGTTGCGTTTATATTTTTGTTGAGTATATATATATATATATATATATATATATATATATATATATACACACACACACACACACACACACACACACACACACACACACACACACACACACACACACACACACACACATACATAAAGGTATAAACGCCCAAGTGTTCTCAAACATTTGCATATTATGGAACATCTGAGATGATAATTTGTTTTGGCTCTGCATAATTTTGCCTTTACATTTTGCTGTAAAGGGTATGATGGCACCTTATATCATCCTACAAGAAGCCCACTGAATGTTTTCCAGAAATTGCAGACATGATTAATTTCCTTCCTCAATTATCTGAAACTGCCTTCATAATCCATTACTGGTTAGGCCCTAACACAAAAAACACACAATCAAAAATACACAAAACAAAAACACATGCACATGCACTCAACTGTTCCGCTGAAAAATCAATCACAAGGCAATTCGTGCATCCGCTACAAAAGAAAATCACATTAGATCTGTTGGTTTTAAATGAATCATCATTTACGTGAATGGGAAACCATTATACGTCCCAGACTTCTGTCCTGGCTTGCACCGTGTTTCTATGACAACCTGCATTAGTAATCGTTATGATACATAAAACACTCCTTTCATAGTCTGGCTGCAGGTTAGCTGACTTCTACTAAAGCCTTTGACAGTAAATATTCGATTTTTAACTGTATAAGGTTCAGTTAGAGCCCATCACCCCCCCTCCCCCCCCAAAGCTGTTATGTATCTGCATGAATGGAAAAAGGAAACAGGAGAATTTAATGTAATTCTCCTCTACTTCCTCAGCACTCACATGTGGGTAATAGTCCATCACCAGCAGGTACTCTGTGCGCCCCTCTGTGCCGATTCGCTCGTCTGCAGCTACAAATCGGGCGATGTTGTCATGTTCAAGTAGCGGCAGCCGGTAGATGGAGCACTCGTTGAGGAAGTTCTGGCGATTGGCCGTAGTGAAGACTTTCACGGCCACTGGCCGCTCATCCAGTGAACCACAGAACACAGCACCGTATCGGCCACGCCCAATCAGCTGAACAGACAGCAGTGGGATTAGAACAAAAACTCTTCAGACACATTTCTTAAAATTCTATCCCAAGCATAAAAAAAAGAAGAAAAAAAAAAAAGATGAAATGACAATATTTTTCCTGCTTAAAGCTTCACAAACTGCACGTCAAACTCTAATGGTCTAATTTGTACCCTGAAATTAGCAAAGAGGCACAATCGGAATGACAGAGTATATTTAGTCCCGCAGCACTACCATGCTTTACCTTCATGCTTGCTAAATAAATTATTTTCGTTTATTATACTGTGAAATCACCGGACACTTGTTTTGTCTGTGATAAAGACTTCCTGACTCATCCTCCCACTGCAATGAATTTGATGTGAAAGAACGTGTGCCTGCATTTGATAAGGTCCAAGGACAGCATTCTGAATTCAACTCCTGTCTGAAAACACAGCACTGCTTTCAAAGTGAAAAGCTCTATAAAGATATCAAATGATGGGGAGAAAAAAAAAACTGTAATACATCTCTAAAGTTGTCATTTTCTGCACTGGCAGAAATACAGCAGAAGCAACATTTTGTCACACAGGTAGTTTGATGACATTATTAGCATTTGCTATTTCTCATGTATTGTTTGGTTGATATGAGTCAATAATCAACTATTTTGAGCAATAAATCTTAATCGAAAAACTTCAAGAAATTATTTTCTCCAATAAGCTATTCTACAACATGAGTTATTCAGTGATGACCGTGTGCTCTGGGTTTTGATCTTGGAGGAACAAGGTGATTAAAAAAACAAAACAAAACAAAAAACCCATCAGAACACCTGAAGAAAATTTTAACCCACACAACGATGCATGATGCCCTCAATGACATCTTACACATGCTTAGCATATTAAAAACACCTGCTTTATGTACAAATCACCTAAAGGTAAATCAAAATGTACATGGTAGCTCTTAGCATGATTAGTTATCTTGAAATTAAGGGTGGACAGTATAAACTGCACATAGTCAGAGGAGGTATAAATTTGCTCTATGGTACGGAGTTTTTTAATAACACGCTAACAGGCAAAGCTTCAACGTCATCAGATTTAAGAGAAGCCAGTGAGCAGAAAGCTACCATTTCCAAATTCTGAGGTAACAGTAGTTGCAATAATTTCTATCACCTTAAATTAGAACACGTTGTACAGTATGAGGAATAGGGCAGCACAGTCTTCATGTGAACCCTGCGTGATATTGCAGGATTTGACCACTCAAGGGGACAGCCGCTCCCGTTGTGCAATATATACACAGCATAACTTCACACGGGAAAATGGTGTACTGTTTTGTTTTCGGCTGCAATCACCAAAGCAGTCGTGAAAAGTGCAGCTTTTTTGGGTTCCCAGTGATGTGATTGTTAGAAAGGAAAACCTGTAGTGTCTTGGCCCTTCATGACACGATTGCCCACCCGTGAGCGTGTTGCCTGTGGGGATCCACAGGCTCCAGATTGGGTAGTCTTTATAAAATAGATACTGCCATTTTTCAATGGAGGTAATAAATTATGCAAAGTTTCTATAATGAAGTGGAATGGTGTGTGAGTCCAGAATGTTTTAAGAAACTTAGACCTCAACAGTTTTTAGGGGAAGATCTCAAACCTTTTATATCCTGTTAATTACATAATTTTTTAAATGTTAATTTCCTGTTTTAGTGTATTTATAAATTGTTTAGGTTCTTGTTATCATATACATATTAATATTATCAGTATTATTATTTTATTTTTACTTCTATTTTGTAATTGGATGTTTAAATGGACCAAAATGGAAATACATGTTTTCACTTTCTTGTGTCATTCATGTATTTGTAACATATTAACACAGTTAATATGTTATGTAGTTACTTTGAACTTTAATATAAAGATGATTTACCGCCCCCTGCTGGAATGGCGTGTTAGTCCAGAATGTAATTAGTAATATTAGCTAGTATTGGTAGCTTCTCCAAAAATATTAGTCCTATCAACGTTCCGTTCGGCAGCGTTCATCCTTGACCCAAAATACGCATACCTAACAGCAAATGTCTGAGTTTGTCCGTGATCAAAGTTACACGCACGCACGCACATCTCTTTTCCGCATTCAGCCGCAAGCAGGTGCTTCTATTTTCAGACATGCAGAAACAGAGAAACATCATTTTGTTATCTGTCTCTTTTTACTCATGGTACCAGCAACATAACACGCTAAACCGACTAAACCAATTGAACTACAAAAAACACAATAAATAACACAAACAACACTGTTAAACTAACATGAACCACAATAACATTTAATACACCAAACCCCAAACTCTCATGGCGTTGTCAGCTGCCCTGAATCTGTCCATGATCAAAACCATAAAGACGCACGCACGCAAAGGCCACTTGGCTATTATAATATAGATATGAAACTGCATAAAAGCAGCTGGGAAATCCAAACACCTCCTTTTGGGAAACGCAGCAGAAGCCTTGAACACTGATTACAATTCGGTAACTCTTTCAACTAAGGCTTTGTAAAAAAAAAAAATAAAATGTACAAAATAATTTGAATCAATGCCTCAATTTTTCCCCCTGCTTATTTACCATTCTTTCACCCTGCTTATATTGTCATTGTAGCTGAAAATAATCCAGGTTATATCAACTTCCTATAACATTTTCAGCTCTACCACTTCTATATCAGGTTTTTGGCATCCTATGTCAGCGTGAACAAAAATCTGACTTTTGTGGACACAGACTTGTCATTTAATGCCTCCCACTGTGATCAAATGATAAAAGTCACATTGAAACAACAATGTAACGATAAACCTCAAGTTATTTTAGGTGCAATTCTGTCTCTATGCCTTTGGTTTCTCCTTTTGCGCGCACAAGCACACGCACACACACACTTAACTCATACAACAAGCTCTCGAGAGATGCTGAATCCAGTGAGACTACTTTCATGTCTTAATACTCCAAGTGTCTATCTTTGATAAAGAGGCTTTAGAACATAAAAAACAGCCTGAAAAACCTTCTGATGGGGGTGTTATCTATTTTTGTTATCTGTCCCTGCACACCCACCAAATCACCACCAACAGCATCAAGTGCTATGATATTCCAGTGTGAAAATTTTTGTAGTAATGCTCCTGTCTTCAGCAGTCACATTTCCCTAACGGATTGTCCACCACTGCAGCCTATTGGCACTGCACTGGAAAACAAATCAATTCATTTTGCTGAATAACAATGGACCCACCTCAAGACCAATAACGAATAGGGAAGGCGGGGGGTGAGGTGGCTATAATTATTAGGTTTCATTTAATTTAGAATTACTTTAAAACACAATTGAAATGACACTTTGTTTTTGTTCTGGTTCCAATAAAGTGTAATATATACTTATTAGGGGTGAATGAACTGACACAAATAAAAAAATAGAGTTAAGTAATAGACAGAAGGACTACATTGTTGCCTGGACCCCTGAATTAATCTAAATGCACTATGAAGTAGTAGGTGGTTTGATTTCAACATTATAAATAGGCTGAGTTAAGCATGCTTGTTTTGCTGCTATTTCCATGGCTTCGAACTGTCATAAAAGTTCAAAGGTTGGCGTGAGGCTGTCACAAGAGTCGTCTCAAACATTTCCTTTGCGAGGTAAAAACAAAATCAACATGTGCCATAGTAGTAGAGAAGCTTGAATCTTCGACTGGACTGGGTTGCTTGACGCGAGGACGTTTCGCTTCAAATCGCAGAAGCTTCCTCAGCTAAAATTCTTGCTCTGGTGGTCTGACTTCTGTCTTGACTCTTGTAGAGAAGAATAATCAAGAAGTCACAAAAGCTGGAGTTTTAAACCTAACCAGACCCCTCCTACCGAAAGGCAGACTGCTATAGGCTGGTGACTAAACAATAGCTCTAATTATTTAGCTTCTCTACTATGGAAACCACCTGGACAACTGAGAGCCTACACAGAAACATGTGCAACAGTAGTAGGCAATGTAGCAGATAAATGTATTCTGAACTTCATGTTTGGTTCACGGTTTGTTAAGACTCTCATACCAGCTTGCAACGATATGCTATGCTAACAACAGCTAGCTTCTTCTTCTGGGCAGCTTCTTTGCTGAGCTTTCTGTTACTGTGTATTGTGCTGCTCCCAGTGGTGAACAAAAGGTGAGCAGAGACAGTGCAGCATAGTAGCATGAACCTGAAGAAGGTTGCTGGTTTTTCCCAAAATATGTATTCATACCAGTTTTGGCTGATTTTAATTTATCATGGAAAATGACTGTCTACATTAATGGACATGTAGCAGGTAATTTAACATGCCGTTCAACAACACAACATCAAAGGATTCCTGATTCTAAAATTGCACTGACACGAGCATGCCTGTGACTCACACAACAGCACGAATGTCGTAGTGACGATCCCACCCGCAGCATTCCCAGCTGGATGCCATTCTTTATTTTACCAGCTGCCACGTGCTCTGTGCTGGACGCTGCGTATATAAAATAATTATTTTGTGCCGGATTAATCATTTTTTTCTGCCAACTGGCCATTGAAAGCGGCTCTAATCTCATCCTGAATCACAGAGGAGGCTGCAGCCGGAGCCATTTGCGCGCAGCTAACTACCTGCAGAAAGCATTTTGAGCCGTCTAAAAAGGTCATTATTTGTCATGTTTACATTGTCATGGCTTGACAAACAGTTGCATGTTCTTTCCTTCTTGTGTGCAGCTCTTAAAGTATGTTTATAACAGATTTAACTTGTAGTTATTATAATCCGGCAGACGAGCTGCGCTCTGATGCGATCCGCTGACGTCACCACTCGCTCTGTTCACTTTTTCTTTACTCCACTTGACAAGCTGCATGTTGTTGAAGATTAGATCACGCCACATAGCACAACATTTATGTGTGAAAGATTTTTTGAACATTTCAAAATTCTCTGTGCGCAATAGCACGCACCGGCGCCCCTCTCGCTTCCTGTCTACACCTGTTAAAGATGAGTTGACTCTCCAGCACGACACAGGTTGTGCTATTGTGTGAATCAAAAGCATGCTCGTGTCAGTGGGCCTCAAGTCTGTATGTGCACACGGTCCCGATTAGTGGCTGCTGACGTACTTTAATGCTCATTAAATCTTTCACTCGGCAAGTCAGCAGGTACATTTACAGTAAACAATTTACTCTGCATTTCTCGGCGGGTGATGTCAGTCAGAGCAAATGCAGAAACAGCACAATGGTGAACCGACAGAGTGAAATGAACGTTGCAACATCAGATCATGTTTTGTTGTTGGCAGTCTCCGTAGCCATTTGTTTTGATTGGCATATGTTTAAAAACTGTTCACAGAAGTGTACAAATCAGGTTTATCATCACAGGACCTCTAATAGCTAAAATATGAGTTATGAATTCTGCGCAAAATGTTCTTTAAACAAAGAAATGTATTGAACTGTATATGAAGTCATTTCAACTGGGTCCAACAAGATACAAACACAAAAAGCCAGACGTGGACTACACACTCTGCACTGACCTCCAGCAGTTTGAGGTTGTCCAGGTCCAGAGAACTTTCAGAGCCAGCGGCCTCCATCATGTTCAGGTTGTGAAGACCTTGTGTACCATCACCTGTTAAAACACAGCAATTCCAGCCATTACGGAAAGTGCAGCAAAAGCAGCACTGTTTCCATTTGTGAAATTAAATCTCAAAAATCTTAAATAGTATGGATGTAATTTATTAAAGTGCGGCACCATGGCAACTCACCGTTTATCATGCGGTAACCAAAGAAGGCCGCTACAGCAAGTACGGCCAGTACTGACACTGTTGCCACGGCGATAATTACTGTTTCTTCGTAGCGCACTGTGCGAGGGTCTGCAAGCGGCATATGAAAGAAGAAGTACAAATTAAATCGTGACCGTTCTCTCAAAAAGCAAATGATTAAAAGCGTTCCATTTAAAATTTTATTAGGCACACTATTACCTGATATAACCCAGTACAAAGCTTTTTTAAATGAACGTGTGAGGCATAGATCAAGAAACAGGATGAAAAAGAAAAGTGTAAGAAGATGTGAATAGAAAAAGATGAAAAACATCAGCAAACATGTCTCATTCCAACCTGTTCTATGGGGGAGGAAGAAGTGACTTATGAACAAGCTGACAGCTGGTCAGGTGAATTAGGTTACAAGAAGCAAAAGAAACAGTTATCTGAAGCAGCCACAGGTTCAACTTTCAGATATTTGTGATTAATGAAACTCTGAATCTGCAAAAGACGTAACTATGTAAATCAAAAATCAAATCAAATCAATTTTATTTATATAGCGCCAAATCACAACAAACAGTCCCCCCAAGGCGCTTTATATTGTAAGGCAAAAGCTATACAATAATTACAGAAAAACCCCAACGGTCAAAACGACCCCCTGTGAGCAAGCACTTGGCGACAGTGGGAAGGAAAAACTCCCTTTTAACAGGAAGAAACCTCCAGCAGAACCAGGCTCAGGGAGGGGCAGTCTTCTGCTGGGACCGGTTGGGGCTGAGGGAGAGAACCAGGAAAAAGACATGCTGTGGAGGGGAGCAGAGATCAATCACTAATGATTAAATGCAGAGTGGTGCATACAGAGCAAAAAGAGAAAGAAACACTCAGTGCATCATGGGAACCCCCCAGCTCTGCCTCCCATTCTACTCTTAAAAACCCTAGGAACTACAAGTAAGCCTGCAGTCAGAGCGAAGCACTCTATTGGTGTGATATGATACTATGAGGTCCCTAAGATAAGATGGGACCTGATTATTCAAAACCTTATAAGTAAGAAGAAGAATTTTAAATGCTATTCTAGAATTAACAGGAAGCCAATGAAGAGAGGCCAATATGGGTGAAATATGTTCTCTCCTTCTAGTCCCTGTCAGTACTCTAGCTGCAGCATTTTGAATTAACTGAAGGCTTTTCAGGGAACTTTTAGGACAACCTGATAATAATGAATTACAATAGTCCAGCCTAGAGGAAATAAATGCATGAATTAGTTTTTCAGCATCACTCTGAGACAAGACCTTTCTAATTTTAGAGATACTGCACAAATGCAAAAAAGCAGTCCTACATATTTGCTTAATATGCGCATTGAAGGACATATCCTGATCAAAAATGACTTTTAATCTGAATTTAAAAGCAGGAAATTAGAGGTCATCCATGTCTTTATGTCTGTAAGACATTCCTGCAGTTTAATTGGTGTGTGTCCTCTGGCTTCATGGATAGATAAAGCTGGGTATCATCTGCGTAACAATGAAAATTAAAGCAATGCTTTCTAATAATACTGCCTAAGGGAAGCATGTATAAAGTGAATAAAATTGGTCCTAGCACAGAACCTTGTGGAACTCCATAATTAACCTTAGTCTGTGAAGAAGATTCCCCATTTACATGAACAAATTGTAATCTATTAGATAAATATGATTCAAACCACCGCAGCGCAGTGCCTTTAATACCTATGGCATGCTCTAATCTCTGTAATAAAATTTTATGGTCAACAGTATCAAAAGCAGCACTGAGGTCTAACAGGACAAGCACAGAGATGAGTCCACTGTCTGAGGCCATAAGATCATTTGTAACCTTCACTAATGCTGTTTCTGTACTATGATGAATTCTAAAACCTGACTGAAACTCTTCAAATAGACCATTCCTCTGCAGATGATCAGTTAGCTGTTTTACAACTACCCTTTCAAGAATTTCTGAGAGAAAAGGAAGGTTCGAGATTGGCCAATAATTAACTAAGATAGCTGGGTCAAGTGATGGCTTTTTAAGTAATGGTTTAATTACTGCCACCTTAAAAGCCTGTGGTACATAGCCAATTAATAAAGATAGATTGATCATATTTAAGATCGAAGCATTAATTAATGGCAGGGCTTCCTTGAGCAGCCTGGTAGGAATGGGGTCTAATAGACATGTTGATGGTTTGGAGGAAGTAACTAATGAAAATAACTCAGACAGAACAATCGGAGAGAAAGAGTCTAACCAAATACCAGCATTACTGAAAGCAGCCAAAGATAACGATATGTCTTTGGGATGGTTATGAGTAATTTTTTCTCTAATAGTTAAAATTTTATTAGCAAAGAAAGTCATGAAGTCATTACTAGTTAAAGTTAAAGGAATACGCGGCTCAATAGAGCTCTGACTCTTTGTCAGCCTGGTTACAGTGCTGAAAAGAAACCTGGGGTTGTTCTTATTTTCTTCAATTAGTGATGAGTAGTAAGATATCCTAGCTTTACGGAGGGCTTTTTTTTTATATAGAGCAACAGACTCTTTTTCCAGGCTAAGTGAAGATCTTCTAAATTAGTGAGACGCCATTTCCTCTCCAACTTACGGGTTATCTGCTTTAAGCTGCGAGTTTGTGAGTTATACCACGGAGTCAGGCACTTCTGATTTAAGGCTCTCTTTTTCAGAAAAGCTACAGCATCCAAAGTTGTGCTCAATGAGGATGTAAAACTATTGACGAGATAATCTATCTCACTTAGAGTTTAGGTAGCTACTCCACACTGTGTTGGTATATGGCATTGGAGAACATAACAAAGAAGGAATCATATCCTTAAACCTAGTTACAGCGCTTTCTGAAAGACTTCTACTGTAATGAAACTTATCCCCCACTGCTGGGTAGTCCATTAAAGTAAATGTTATTAAGAAATGATCAGACAGAAGGGGGTTTTCAGGGAATACTGTTAAGTCTTCAATTTCCATACCATAAGTCAAAACAAGATCTAAAGTATGGTTAAAGTTGTGGGTGGACTCATTTACATTTTGAGCGAAGCCAATTGAGTCTAATAATAGATTAAATGCAGTGTTGAGACTGTCATTCTCAGCATCTGTGTGGATGTTAAAATCGCCCACTATAATGATCTTATCTGAGCTAAGCACTAAGTCAGACAAAAGGTCTGAAAATTCACAGAGAAACTCACAGTAACGACCAGGTGGACGATAGATAACAACAAATAAAACTGGTTTTTGAGACTTCTAATTTGGATGGACAAGACTAAGAGTCAAGCTTTCAAATGAATTAAAGCTCTGTCTGGGTTTTTGATTAATTAATAAGCTGGAGTGGAAGATTGCTGCTAATCTTCCCCCTCGGTCCGTGGTACGAGCATTCTGACAGTTAGTGTGACTCGGGGGTGTTGACTCATTTAAACTAACATATTCATCCTGCTGTAACCAGGTTTCTGTAAGGCAGAATAAATCAATATGTTGATCAATTATTATATCATTTACTAACAGGGACTTAGAAGAGAGAGACCTAATGTTTAATAAACCACATTTAACTGTTTTAGTCTGTGGTGCAATTGAAGGTGCTATATTTTTTTTTGTTTTGAATTTTTATGCTTAAATAGATTTTTACTGGTTATTGGTGGTCTGGCAGCAGGCACCGTCTCTACGGGGATGGGGTATTGGGGGGATGGCAGGGGGAGAGAAGCTGCAGAGAGGTGTGTAAGACTACAACTCTGCTTCCTGGTCCCAACCCTGGATAGTCACGGTTTGGAGGGTTTAATAAAATTGGCCAGATTTCTAGAAATGAGAGCTGCTCCATCCAAAGTGGGATGGATGCCGTCTCTCCTAACAAGACCAGGTTTTCCCCAGAAGCTTTGCCAATTATCTATGAAGCCCACCTCATTTTTTGGATGTAGAGAACAAACATAATATGCACACATCTTAAAAATAAAAACACACTCCCCAGCAGCCGCAAAGAAGCGGAACACGCTCTCCCGAATCCGTGCCATCAGTCAACACACTGGTGCTGCTGCAGGACATTGTCTTTATCAATAATTGATGGTTTAGAGACTTTGACTGACATTTTGCTATGAGCATGCTCATGCTCTGATAAAGGTTTTAAAAAAAAACATGCATGTATTCAGCTCACAAGATTAACACCTCCACCAAAAAAAGGAAAGTTTGCTTTTTTGTTTTTCTTTTTAAACTTCATACAGTTCAGTTTAGATTTCAAAGACATATGACACATTAGTCCATTTCTAGGGTTCTACACTGGGTACTCAAACAGCATACCATCAAGTCACTGAACTGCTACCACTGATGACTGACAGCAAAAGTTTCTTCTTCTGCAAATTAAATGGTGACTATGTCATCTGAGACTGGCAGCTGATGGCCTTGTACTTTCTGAGCATTTGCATCTTCTTCTGTATCACAAAAACAGAATCACCACCACTGAGCCAAATGTTGTGGGTAACGCATTTTCAGCCATGGGATGATGTTTGTTATGATGTATTTTGACTTGGCATTCTAATGTGTACTGTTACTATAGAAATGTGCCATTTGTGGTCACTGGTGGCCAACCGCCTACAGCTCAAATATTCTTGAAGCAATATGCAAAATGCAGCTTTAGAAACCTGACAATGAGGCTGTTTAAGGAACATTACCTTTGTGCCTGTGGGAGTGTTTTTACAACAAATTTGTTTTTTTTTTTTTTGTTTTTTTTACAGGCCTTTGGTGGCCTATGTGAGCCTGGCGAGAAAATTTAAAAATTACATTATACAGGCAGCTACATACTTTAGCCTTCTTCTAGTTTGATAGGTGTTCTCCACTAAGGTCACACAAGTCAAATGTTGACGAGGGGCTCATTCTCTTGCTAACAGCAGCAACAACTTGTGTGGATGCAATGGAGAGCGACATGGACAAAGGGAAGGTGTTTTAATAAGAATTCTTTAATTAACTGGAGGTAAACATGCTCATGTTTACCTCTGTATGGATCTTCTTCATACTATGACACATAACAGCATTTTTCTATGTTGAGTCTTTACTGTGATGTTTTTAGCTTGCCCCATAGGCTTACACTGTACAGCTGTTTAGTCCATACTGGTGTTAGTGTTCCAAATCAATACTGGACTAATTGTTATCATTTCTGCACACACTGTAAAACCTAACATCCTCCAACTGGAATATTTTGGTGAGTGGAACTGATTGCTGAAAGAAAAAAAAAGCAGATAACTGAAAAATAAATACATTTAACAGTAAAAAAAAAAAACAAAAACAAAAAAAAACACCACTCATTTTAGTGAAATAATCTTGAAAAAAAATATACTGCACTCTTTCGTAATAGTCTGTCAGCTAATTTAAACCTTTAATTGTAACCAGATGTGAGTTAGCACGGCCCTTGCAGCCAGACACTGGTCCTAAATGGGATTAGGCCTGAAGCATGTTAGGATTTAGCGTCTTTATTAAGGACACTGACATACAGGAGTAGTCACAGACTGACCCACTGATTTTATAGTTCCAGAACATGCTCTACAAAGCAGCTTACTTTCTTTGCACAAATGGTATTTACTTTCTGCTGTTTGATCTCTCTCTCTCACACACACACACACACACACACACACACACTGCTGCCAATGATTACAAGCTTTGTGGTAAATTAATCGCATATGAATTTTGTTTTGATATCATCACTCAAATCACAAAACACAAACAGGCTCTCATAAAAACAAAAGCAATGAGGACAAAAATTAAATATCTTTAAAAACAGTTACAGGAAATATTTTAATGTATAAAAATAAATTGTGCAGCTTATGAACTTGGCAAAAAAGGTTCATCATGAACAAACTGAGCATGATTTACTGCTGCACTACAAAATGTATTTATAATTTTTTAAACCACTTCAATCAAAGCGGTGTGTGTGATGTAGCAATTTTCACTTTGCATATCAGGCCTTTTTTTTTATGATTTTTGTATACAGCTGTAATCTTGGGCTATTGAGAAGGTGTGTGTTGGGTGGGGAGCACATCTGTTATATATGTTACAGAGGTGTTAAACAAGCCGTCAGTCATAAATTCTGCATTAATCAGGAGAATATCTGTGAAAACACATAGAACTGTGGGAGATTGGAGATGCTAAACATTAAATATCAAACATGAAAAAGATAGATAAAACGAGATTTGCCATGATATGATCTCTTTAATAAGTACCATATTGGATCTAAGATGATTTAATTTTCAAATATGTCCACTGGACATCAATGAATCATGAATCAAGCATTTTTTTAGTCTGTTTTAAACCTGTAAGAGCTCAGTGTGGCTGTTAATTGTTTAAGCCTAATCAGCATTTCCCTGTGAAATGTTGGAAAATGCACAAAACCTCCACATTTGAGATAGAACAATGACAATTATTAAAGCAACATACTTTGGTATGAAAACTATTTAACAGGTATTTCACCTACGTGTGTTGCTAAGCAGGAGGAAACATTAACGAGGCTCCTTTATTCCTCATGTCAGAGATACGTAAACCTAAACTACTCTAAATTTTGAACTTCTTGAAATTAGCGCCACGCTCAGAGAGGAGCCTCGTTAACTGAAGATAATGCCTCTAAGAGCCACTCAGAGCCATGAAACTCCCACGATAGTTGAAGAAACCCTCTCATAGCAAAGAAAACATGCTGCGTGGCTCCTTCTTCATCCTTCATTATTCGGTGGGACCCAGGCTTAATTCATAAAGAATGCAGGATGTCTCATTTTAGGAGGAAAAAAAAAGTTTTAGTCAATTGTAGTTTATTGTCTGTATTACAGCATTTGGAAAGAGGTGTCATTTTATTTAAAGCAGTGATTAGTTTTGAAGTTATTAATTCTGAGCGGACTCTGTCTCTGAAGACATCTGCGCAGCACTTGGAGCTGTGCCAAAAGAACGGACGCGATTCTCGTTTCTTGACTGCAACAAGACAAGAGTCCCAGTTAGTGACTTTAATACACATAAAACTGACTCTCATTGACATATTTTAATGGCTTTGAGAGGGGTTAAGAAGCGGACTTGCCGCTTCTGAAGAGCAGCGAATCAAAGAACCAACGAGCCAATGGATCGAAGCATTGCTTCATTGGTTCACGCTTCAAAGTGGAGTCGTGCCGCAGAAGCAGTTGATTACAGAGCCGTTACAGGGTGTGTAATTAACATAGAGAAATGATCATTTTCCCGACAAACACCCTTAAAAATAATGGACACTCTGATGGACCGATAAGGGAATCATTAAGCAAAAAGACTATTGATATTGGTGGACCGAATCATTTCTTAATGATACCCGGAAAG
Organism: Thalassophryne amazonica; assembly: GCF_902500255.1. Classification (NCBI taxonomy): domain Eukaryota; kingdom Metazoa; phylum Chordata; class Actinopteri; order Batrachoidiformes; family Batrachoididae; genus Thalassophryne; species Thalassophryne amazonica. The sequence continues at coordinate 155,068,678 of NC_047103.1, read as the reverse complement.
AACTGGTTCTCGATACCCAACCCTATCAGTGACGTCATCCAAAAAGGATCAAAGTGTGATTAATCTAGATTTTAAAAATTAATGGATTATAGGTACTGTAGTTAATTAATCAAAATTAACATGATATTTTGACAGCCATAATATTCCTTATCTACGCGTCAGAGTGCCCAGGCTGTTCTGCGTGAAATTCTGCCTGACAAATGGGCGGTTTGTCAAATTGTTTGTGCTCATCTTTATCCTGTACAAATCCTTTTCTCATTCATTAACGGGCATGTTGCACAAAAATCATAACAACTTAGATTTAGGCTGTTAGTTACCATCCAATGACACACTGGGATTACTTTGTGCACTTCCGTGACTGGTCTCAAAGTATATGGCATTCACATCAAACAGCTACAGAGACTGCTGAAAACAAAGTACTCGTTTTCCCGAGTGTTTCTGACAGCATCTACATAGCTTTGAGGAAAACGTCCTAGCGCACGCTTCAATGAAATGTAGCTGCTAATGTAAAGAACGGAGCCGCAGATTAATTGCAAAGTTTACATAAGTGTTGCGTCGTGTTATGATGACTCCTTTTAAAGTGATAACTGTTCATTTTGATGCAGTCACGGCATCGTGGAGACGTTGCACATGCACGTTTACGACGGCAGTGATATTGCTTCCTGTGACACGGGCAGCAGAGTCAGCACGTTAGGATCCAAAATCTGACAGACTCTGAAAATTTTAAGAATTTCAGGGTGAAATGTGTCATTTTTTCTCTGTACATCCTATGTAAATCCGAGCCATCACTTCCAAATGAAAGCTCAGATGCTTCCACTGTTGGATGCAGCAGTGTTCGTTTCACTCTTTTGGACATCGGGATGTTTCTGCTTTTCCTAAAATGTACATCACATGCTGAGATGTTTTCCAGAAATGTACCAGCTAACTCACTGAGCGAGAGGGATAATTAGCAATAAAATATCAGCGAACACCAATTACTACCGCATATGCGCGCATAGAGATACAATCATGAATACTTTGACGTTGTGTTGCTAACCGAGACATTAAATAACGTGCGACATGTCCTTTAAATGTGTTCCTTGTCAGTTGATGTCTATCATGTCTATCGGAAAGTTGTGTACATGCTCAAAACTTTCCTGATGGTTTCATGTTTGCTCTGTCCTGTACTTGTTCGTTGCTTGCCAGTGGATGTCCAGTCGACGTTAAGTTGCTTTCTCAAACTGTCACAGCATAATTCCATCTACAGTGACAGACTGCAGGAGGTGCCGTGGGGCGAAGTCATTTTTCAAAGACAACGACAAGGACAATAATTTACTTTACTGAAATGTTTTGCACAGCTTTACATTAAAACAGGAAACCCTGACTCTGATGGCAGTTTATAAAGTTCCTACCCGTTTAAAACCATTTAAATCATCTGTTTCTTGCTGTTAAGTATTTTCTCCTTGTTAAAGATAATACAACATCTATGTGCTACAGGAGGTGGAATTTTCTGGTCAGCCTCTCACTGAAAACAATGGAGCATCCCATTTGTCCTGTTGCAGTCACAGCCAAACAATGGAATATTCCTGAGTTATCCGTTTATCTTCTGTTTGCGTCCAGAAGCACTCCACACCAGCAGTCAGTGTTTGTCGCCTCATTCAAGGCTGAAGCCCAAAGATGACTGTGCTTCTGAGGTTGTGGCTCCCAAACTGTGGAATGCACTGCCACTACATCTGAGATTGGTGAACACTTGAAACTTTTAAGGAGAAGCTCAAGGCCCCTTTGAATAGGCTTTCTTTTAATTAGATTTATGTTACTGCTATTTTAATTTCTGCATTTCTAATTTTATTTTATTGTCATTGTAAAGAACTTTGTGATTTTATCTTGAAAGCTGCTATATAAACGAGCCCGAAATCCACTGAAAACCGACGATTTTTGCTTCCAGACAAATTATTAATTAAATCCGTTCTAATTGGTTTGCTCAATCCATCACAACGTGTGCCGCAACTCTTGAACTGCCAATTTTCAAACTAACAACACTGTCATGCGGCTAGTACCACCGCACACTGCTGAAGTTGTCACAGGTAAGGTGCAGACGAGATGAGAAAAATGTTGTGAAAACTCATTTCGGTTGGGATCACAAAATTAATTCATGTTAGGGTTAATAAAAATAATTTAGGGTGGGCATTCAGCCATCTGTCTTTAAAAAAAAAGGAGATGGGCTAACGCTCAGTAGAGTCCCTTTATTCAGAGAGTAGCAACATTACGAGTCGGAAAAAAAAAAGGTTACATGACTTGTGGTGACATCTTGGGGCCAAAATAGCGTTCTCTGTTAATCTGTCTGCATGTACAGTGAGGCAAATAAGTATTTGATCCACAGTTGATTTTGCAGGTTTTCCCACCTACAAAGACTGGAGACTTCTGTAATTTTTATCGTGGGTACACTTCAACTGTGAGAGACAGAATAAAAAAACAACAAAAAAAACAACAAAAAAAAACAAAACAAAACAATTCACAAAATCACATTGCTGATTTTCAAATAATGAATTTGTATTTTATTGCATGAAATAAGTATTTGATCCAATTGAAAAACAGACTTTAATATTTGGTACAGAAACCTCTGTTTGTAGTTACAGAGGTCAGACGTTTCCTGTAGTTCTTGACCAAGTTTGCACACTGCAGCAGGGATTTTGGTCCACTCCTCTATACAGAGCTCCAGATCTTTCAGGTTTGGAGTTTCAGTTCCCTCCAAATATTTTTATTGAGTTCAGGTCTGGAGACTGGCCAGGCCACTCCAGGGCATTGAAATGCTTCTTATGGAGCCACTGCTTAGTTGCCCTGGCTGTGTATTTGGGGTCATTGCCATGCTGCAAGACCCAGCCATGACCCATCTTCAATGCCCTTACTGAGGAGGTTGTTTGCCAAAATCTCGTGCTACATGACCCCATCCATCCTCCCTTCAATACGGTGCAGTCGTCCTGTCCCCTTTGCAGAAAAACACCAACAAAAATGTTTCCACTCCCGTGCTTCACAGTTGGGACGGTGCTCTTGGGGTTGTTCTCATCCTCCAAACACGGCAAGTAGAGTAGATTCCAAAAAGCTTTATTTTGGTCTCATCTGACCACATGACTTCTCCCATGCCTCCTCTGGATCATCCAGATGGTCACTTGGCTGGTGACCTTCAAACAGGTCTGGACATGTGCTTGCGTGAGCAGGGGCACTTTGCTGGCCTACAGGATTTTAAACCATGACAGCATCATGTGTTACTAATGTAATCTTTGTGACTGTGGTCCCAGCTCTCTTCAGGTCATTGACCAGGTCCTCCCGTGTAGTTCTGGACTTTCTCAGAATCATCCTTACCCCACGAGGTGATATCTTACATGAAGTCCCAGACCAAGGAAGACTGACAGTCATCTTGTGTTTCTTCCATTTTCTAATAATTATGCCAACAGTTGTTGTCTTCTCACCAAGCTGCTTGCCTGTTGTCCTGTAGTCCATCCCAGCCTTGTGATTCTCTTAGATTCTGTCTCTCACAGCTGAAGTGTACCTACAATAAAAATTACAGACCTCTCCATCCTTTGTAGGTGGAGAAAACCTGCAAAATCAACACTGGATCAAATACTTATTTGCCTCACTGTAAATCCAGCTATTTTATTTATTTATTTACTGAAAACGCCAGATTGCCGTGCATTTGGATGCACAAATAGACACAATAACGGGTTCAAGATGTACCGATTCCCTTCAGATCTGAACAGAAGAAAAATTTGGGAAAATAAAGCCAGTTGTGTGGGATGGAAGTGACTTCATCGTCAAAGTTTTGAAAGGTAAATTTATTGTTCAGTCCCATGTACAGTAAAACTCACCTAAATCGTCATTGTATAAACTGGATATTCGCAGTCACCGGACAAAAAAAGTCCCAATGCTTTTGTATTGTTTTTCATGTAATAAACAGCGTATATAACAGATTCTGTATAATGGATTTTTTGCTCACATCGGATAAAATGTCCTGTTGAATCGCAATGAATTTCCATTAAAAACCCCTTGCATGTGGGGCCGGAGTCATTTTCGTGATTAAAAGTCCAATAATTAATTTTTTTCAAACTGTGTTCAGACTCAGACTCACGTGCACCTGTCAAATCAGACAGTGCAAAAGGCTGTGATGTGACACTTCTGCTTTCACTCGTTCGTCTCCCATCATATTTTAATAGTTTCTGCAGTGTGCAAGGTGATTCCAAACAGATCAGAAAAGTCCACAAATTTACGACACAGAGTCCGAAAAAGAGAGAATTGTAGGAGGCGATGATTGTAGAAAGAAAAGCTTGTTGAGGGTCAAATTAATCCATAATAAAGCATAATCCAGCGATGGAGAACTTTAAAACTGTCACGCACATCACTGCATGACATGGAGTTACAGAGCTGCAGAAGCATAAATCAGGCTTTAAATTAATTAAATAAATCATCATAAATTGTAAATTTAATAGCTTAACTATTTTTATATTTATTTAGCTAGTAATTAAAAAAATGTTGAAAACATAAAAGGTTCATTCAGTAGTTCAGCACAGTTGGACCCAAAATGGCGCCATGTTCTAAGTTGACACTACTCGCTCAATAAAGGAACTCTATTGCTCAGCTGGGGGGTTGTCCAGTGTGTCGATATTAAGGCTGCCAAAATAACCCGATAAATTAGATTAGATTTGGTGGTTCCCATTTAACTGGAATCATCACCTCCCTCCCAATGAGAAGCATTATTTGACTTCAACCTGTCTACGGTAAATGTTTCCATTTATTTTTATGATGTTTCATGTGTTCTACGCCGCAGTCCATCTGTCTTTTTGCTCATATTCAACATTGTGAAGACAATGTGACATTGTTCTATGCCTAATGGTTTTCTTCCTCCCAGCTTAGTTCTTCTTTCATGTCATCATCTGTCTGCTCACTGAAATGAGGAACTGCAAGCCTGCAGTCACAGCAGATGCCTTGTAATCACTGGAATGTGAAGACGGTGGATGTGAGTTTGTGTGTGGGCTGGAGACACAAAGACACACCCTCAAACGCACACTGACACAAATTTCTTTCATTCACGGCTACACCTTGACAGTAATAATTAACAATACACCTATTTACTTCACAGTATATTGTGCGACGTATGTAAGGAACAAAACAAGTCCACTGATACAAACAGGATTCAGTGTTAACCAGTTTCGCAGCTCTTTACTGGATATATCTCATAGCACCTGACGTGGTGGTAAACACAAAACAATTCATCTCTGTAACACAAAGCTGCCACAATTCTGAATAGAACAAAGTTCATTTCTAAATCTTTTAGCTGATTGATGTTACGGAGGAGGAGAAGAGAATAAACAGATGCTGTAAGTGTCGGTACAATGGCGCTGATCATATCAAACATGCTTTTATTCTTTTAACAGCTTTGTGTTCCAGCTCTACGGGAGCCTCCGCTTTACGAAGACCTGTGACAGAAATGTTTCCATCTCCAGAAATTATTCTCGAAAAACAAAACTAGATTTTGGGGAGACCTTTTGTAAAAAAAACTGAGTAAAACTCACTCGAAAATGCTAAAATCCATGCAACTGGACACATCTATGGCAGTATGGCATTTGAAAAGCTACGTGTTAAGGGAGAAAGATGCGGTGGTTTGTGTGTCTGGGGGGTGCGTCCTTACAAATGGGCTGAGCAGTGGTGGGACTGGGTGTTGGGAACTCCTCTGTGAAGTTGACATTGCACATGTCACTACCACAGCAGCAGAAGTGGTATGTTCCATTTTGCATCTGTGGGGGGAGGTTGGTTACCACACAGCGGTCGTCACGGCATCCCTGGTTGTCACCCAGGTGAGTCCAGCAACCTGAGCAATCAAATAAAAACAGGACTATGTGAACATCTTGCACTGTACCTGCATTTACGCCTGTCCTGATAATTACTATGTTGGCTAATTGTATGATATATGGGCATGGCCTGGATCATTTGAGATGTGCTTGAAATTGCTCATTGTGTTTACACGTGTTTGTTTACATAAAAATTTCACTTTAGTAAAATGACACCAGAATAAACAGCAGGATTTTCACTACTATTAAAAGACGTTACACCTGAAAGAACAGGGGGGAAAAAAAGAAAAACATTTTGCGTTGCGTTGCTGCTGTCGTTTAATCTACTCTCTCCAGAGTCTCTCACAGCTCCTCCACACACTTTGAAAGTGTGTACGTGCAACAACAACAACATTACTTCTGGTGCAACATATCATCTAACAAAAATACAGTAGTTATTGTGACAGGTCTAACTGCATTCACATTTTGCTTTTAGTGGACGTACAGGCACAAGACTGCACATGGTTTATGCATCTACCTTTTATGTAAATTTTAGTTGCATCACACCTTTTATGTAAATTTTAGTTGCATCACACCTGATCTAGATCAATGCCGTAGCTACTTATTTCATGTAGGATCATATTGTTCATTTCAACTGTTGAGTCATAACACTGTGTGGAAGAGACATACCCTCCAGTGTCAGTCGTGGCATTCTGCTTAACCAGGACAATGCAGCAGTCGACACCAGCCGGGTTGCCATGGACGCTGTGCGCAAGTGTGGCTATGAACTTCTTCCTCACCCACCCTATTCTCCAGACCTAGCTCCTAGCAACTTCCACCTCTTTCCCAGGCTGAAAAAATACCTTTGGGGCCAGAGTTTTGAGGATGACGATAAGCTGACTGCTGCAGCGGAGGGCTGGTTAGGGGACCAAGATGTTGAGTTCTACTGATCGGGTATCAATAACTGGCAAACTAGATGGAACAAGTGTATGGCGTTGGAAGGGGACTATGCTGAAAAATAAAACATTATAAATCCAAATATCTTGCTCTTTCTGTTTGAGGCTCAAAGCTTTTTGATATCCCCTCGTATAATTGATTATCGATAATCATTTTGAGTTTGTTTCTAAACATCCAAATTCTCTGAGTTCAGCTTTTTAAATGTGAATATTTTCTGTTTTCTTTACTAGCTGTCAATAAACTGAACAACTTTAGGTTGTGTGGACAATACAAGACATTTGAAGATGACATATTGGGCTTTGGGAAACAGTGAACAACACTTTTCACTGTTTTTTTCCCAACATTGGATAGACCAAACAACTACTCAATTAAAAAAAAAAAATAGATATTAGATAATAAAAATCTTATCATGAATTCATCCCTATTTACAATCATACTTGTGTGTCTGTCCACAGTTGGACCTCAGCAATAACTCCGTGAACATCCTTCATACCTGGTTTGATGTTCATCCTGCTCTGTCACCTCATAATAAAACTGAATTATTCAGTTCTTCCATCAACATCTCAGAAATTATTTGGTCGTCTAACTTCACGCTATGAAGGGGGCATATATCCTTCAATTTAACATTTTTGTCCACTATAGAGGACATAATAATTGAAGAGTTGGGTCTCACAAGGATACTGCAATTTTTTTATGCAGATACACAGGGTTATGGTTGTGTTATGACCATGACATTTAACAGCCCTCACTGGACGGCGAGGGCCCCCAGTGGGCAATATGAATAACATCACATTAAGCTTCATTTTTTGTGTATGTGTTAAAACAAAATAAATAAACAAGCAACAGTGGCCTTAGTGGCCACCAAGGACTTGCAATACAAGGCCTCAAAAGCAACTCAGCAGGGCTATCTGTCTTTATTCTGTGTTTTAGTCATTGTTAAGAAATGCCAACATGCCCCAAAACAAGGAGGTTCACTGGTTCTCACCTCTATGTATCATAACCAAAAATTTCTAAGGTGAATAAGTCACAATTCTGACTCTATTAAGCCTATGGAAACCTATATATGCAATTATATGTATAAAATGTTGAATAATCAGTCCTGTCGACTCAGAAGAATAAATGGGAGGCATATAAATAAAACTCTTAATCAACATACAATCATCAACACAGATCTGTCGCAGGTATCAAACTCATACAAGCAGACTTAAGAGATTTATAGCATTAGACCAAGTTGTAAAGGTTCAGTGTTCTGCAGTAAGGTTGCAGCTATCGAATATTTTTCTACAGATTATTTCATTGATTAATCGAGTAATAGGATAAAAAGTACTTCTGTGTTTTTAAACAACATCAATAGTGCGTTACACAACATGTATTTATGTGGAAAGCATGATTTATTGAGAGGTAAAAAGGTTTTATATCATGCCATCCTGAGATGGGAGAATTCAGGCATATTTGAAAACAAAAACAAAAACAAAACAAAACAAAGTGGTGGTTCTTAAACGGCTGTGTTTTTAGGTGCTGGCTGTAGCTGTGCTAATTGGCTATGTCACAGCCAAAGAACGAAGAGTTGGAAAGAAAAGCAAGGCGTGTAGTGTTTGTTAAACGTAGCCCTGTTGTGCTGCTATTGTTCGCTATGAGACACAGAGAGACCACATGAACGTTAACATGTTGATGCGGCTTTTGTATAGTTAGCGGGCTGAAATCAGCTAGCTAAAGCTAACATCAACTTTTATGTTACCTTGTAGAGGCTCCACCTGGTGAACTGGTGTTAAGGTGTGGATGTTTTCTGCTCAGATGTTGAATCACTGATAATGTGCTGTTTTGGTACAGCATGTCTGTTTTACAGTAGACACATTCCACAAATTGTGGGGATTTTCTGCCTTTTACATACAGTTTCTTGCCTCTCTGCAGCTGTGCCACCTTAAGTCTGAATGTGCTGTGCATCAGTAATAACAGTTTGTGTGGAACAATGCTATCGCAGCTGAGCAGCCCACATAACATGAGCGATAGTGGATAATTTTTTAACAGAACTGTGGTGATAGATTTAAATGAAGCCTTGAGGCAAAGAATTTGCCTCGAGCATATTTGGTAATCAAATTATTCAAGTTACTTGAGTAATCCTTTCAGCCCTATTCTGGAATAACACTGACAAGACACAAACAGACAAAAAAGCTTTTTTTTGGGGGGGGGGGGGGGGGGGGTATGGTGCTAACAGATCTGTTACAAATTACAAAAGGTGGACCCCAGTTGAGTTGTTTGATGATGATAGAGTCTTTGGCAGCTGTACTATGTAGGCAAACATTTAGATCATGTCTCCAGAAATTGTACCTTGCTTGACCAGTCGCACTTCGCCCGGTGGGCTTTTCTCCCACAAGCCGAAACAGTGGCTTCCCTTGGCACACTGGATGGTGGTGTTCTCTGGAGAGACCTTGCCTTCACCCCCTGCGACTCGTTCCACCTCCCACTGCTGCTGCTGGTCAGCAAAGGCACACTTCCTCTCTTCGCCCTCCGCGGCTGTGAAGGAAAAGTGGGAGTCAGTGTTTTCCACTGACACATCAGAGATGCACTTTGCACAGCGACATGAACAATAAATACCAGATGCAATTATTTTATTTTATTTTTTTTTACTTTTACAAAAGATGCACTTTCAGCTGGTGTTATTATGCACATGCTGTAAAAAGGATAGAAAGAGTTCCACAAGTTTATTAATTACACACATCAAATAATCATCGCTCCACTGCACCAACAAACATACACATACTTTAGATGAAAAATATCCTGCAGTGTCAAGTCACTGTTCTGATGTGCCCTTAATGTGAAGAAAAAGTCAGACAAATTTACAAAATGTTGTACATTTTAAAACAAAGACATAAAAGTTAAAAGAATAGTGTCAATTAACAGTCAGTGTATTGACTGTGTAAGAGCTGTCACTATTGATTACAAGTATTCCATTGTTTATGGTTAGTATTATTCTAGTAATTGGATAAGACACTGGTTTACTTGACATACATACACATACATATATAAGACTTTATTGATCTCACAGTGGAGAAATTCACGTTACACGTTAATAAACACACAAGATGAGTGCAAGTAGATGAAAATGTGCATACACACACACACACACACACACATTTTATATATATATATATATATATATATATATATATATATATATATATATATATGCAGGCTTGTACATATGATGAATGAAGGAGCTGTAGTTTGCTTGAAATTGTGCCAGATAGAACTTGTCAAGGTAAAATAATATGTTTATCGAAAAACAAAACATCACAAACAACAAAAACATCTGTTGACCAACCCCCTCCAATATGGCAGTGGTGTATCTTTGCAGCTACAGTATGCTTTTTGTCATTGGTTGCATTTGCATGGTTAGTCACTGAAGCTAATGTTGATTTATGAATACATATTTTGGTGAAAACATGAATGCTTTACATACTAAGCACATGGAAGAATAGCAGCTAAGAAATATACCATCTTTGGTCACATTTGTTTCCTCCTTGTATATTCAATATGCCACAATATGCTATCTATATTATAATAACCAAATGGCCTCTGTGTGCATGTATATTGTAACGTTGATAGGACTAATATTTTTGGTGAAATTTGCAATATTAATTAACCAGTGAGCAATGGACGTTGTGCTGTAATGCACCATGGGACTTTGGTGTTTGGGGTTTTAAATGTTATTGTGGCTCATGTTAGTTTGACAGTGTTGTTAGTGTTATTGATCTATTGTGTTTTTGTAGTTCAATTGGTTTAGTCAGTTTAATTGTTATATTGCCATTACCATGAGTGAAAAACATACTGCATTTGATGTCTTCTGACACATCTCTGTGGGTGTGTCAAATTAAAAGCACCTGCTTGAAGCAAAATACAGAAAAGACAAAAAAGCTCTGCATGCATGTGAATAACTTTGATCACAAAGAAACTGTTGAGAGCTGACATTTACCATTTGGTATGCTTATAGGTCATGGATGAACACTGCCAAAACGGACTGTCGGTAGGACTAATATTTTTGGAGGAACTACGGATATCATCTAAAAACACTGAAAAATGTGATAATTACATTCTGGACTCGCACAACATTGCAGCAGGGGACGGGACAGTAAATCATCTATATGTTAAATACATGCATGCATGATTTTGTTTAGTAAGTTCAATAAGTACATAATTGTAAATACATTAAAAATACATGGATGACACCAGAAAGTGAAAACACTTATTTCCACTGCGGTCCATTTAAAAATCAAATGACAAAACGGAAGCAATAATAAAGGATTACTAACCGAGCAAGCAAGGTTAATAATTCATTTATTATATGGCTATTATATATATATATGTATATATATATATATATATATATATACATAAAAACACACAAACATATGGTATGGCCTGAATATGAAAGCTGCTGACTGTTTTGGGTTTGTAGTCAGACCTGTTTGCTTCACCTCCATGAAGAACCTGCTAATAGACGGTCCGGTCGTTAGCCAGTAAGCTTTCAATCTGTGTGCTTTCCGATGCCGTTTAGATATTTATGGAGTATGTTCATGTCCGATTTGTTTTTTTCTAATCACGTTTTTAGCTTTGTGGTTTGCAACGAATGTGATACGCGTTCCGGACCGACTGAGTTGGGAAAATATCAGACCGGACATCAGCCAATCACAGCGCACGTAGTGTTGCAGCCATATAATAATACAATTTAATAATAATAATAATAATAATACTAGGGCTGCAGCTATCAATTATTTTTCTATCAATTATTCTGGCGATTAATCAAGTAATCGGATCAAAAGTACTTCTGCATTTTAAAACATTAACAGTCCAGGGCTCTCCCTAAGTAATGGCACAGTGTCACTGTGTCATCACGGAGATTGTCAAATTTAGTGTATCCCTTTCTGTTTTCCTGGGTAATTATTTATTTTTTCCCATCTTTACAACCAGTCCCAGCAGAAGACTGCCCCTCCCTGAGCCTGGTTCTGCTGGATGTTTCTTCCTGTTAAAAGGGAGTTTTCCTTCCCACTGTCACCAAGTGCTTGCTCATAGGGGGTTGTTTTGATCGTTGGGGTTTTTCTGTAATTATTGTATGGCTTTTTCCTTACAATATAAAGCGCCTTGGGGCGACTGTTTGTTGTGATTTGGCACTATATAAATAAAATTGATTTGATTTGATTTTGGATCTTTCCTGGTGTCAGGAGCTCAGCCAAAGTCGGGTCAAAGTCTTGACATTTTGCTGAAATGGCGATGGATTGTGGCTTTCTGTTTTTTGTTTTCCCCATCTTGTAAAATTGAACCATTTTTATTTATTTATGTATTTATTAAGGTGGTGGAATGGGTCCCTGCATGAATTTCTTTTTAACACTCTCTCTGCAATTCACCCAATGCATTTCATTTTCATCTGGAGGTTGAACATGCAGCCTCGCAGTCACTGTTTTTTTTAAATTATTATTATTATTTTGAGTTCCCGTGTTTGCGAAGCATTGTGTGTTGCCCAAAAAGCGAAAATTAAAACTCACTGCGAGTCTAAGCAAAACACAGAAGAAAGAGTGGACTTCTTCCAGAGACCGTCTGTGGCCGGGACGGAGCTGTGTGACGGGAGTGGTGAGCCGCTCACACCAGGCAGAGAGAGGCAGCAGCCGGCCGCCGCACGTAGAGCGCCCAGCAGACAAAACTTTGTAAAAAAAAAAAAAATTAAAAAAATTAAAAAAAAAAAACACACTGCTTTGCTTTAAATGCAGAGTAAGCTATTTCAGATGATCAGTGTGGATTGTCTTTTTCCTAAAAGGCTTTATTTCACTCTGTCACGTGGAAAGCTGTAGCTTTTGTGCTAATTTCATTAGCGCCTGCTCTATTTCTTCTTCTGTTTGTTTTTCTGGGGACATTACAGCACCACACACAGGCCGGGCATATGTACTACAACGTTAAATGAAGCTTCAAGGCACAGAATTTGCCTCAAACATTTTTTGTAATTGAATTACTCGACTAATCGTTTCAGCCCTAAATAATACTGATAATAATAATATATATTACAATAGCCAAGTGGCCTCTGTGTGTGTGTGTATGGCTGTGATCATGGACAAACGGGGGAGAGCCGACATTCGCCATTTGGTATGCTTATGTATTTTGGGTCATGCATGAACGCCGTCAAAATGGACGGTTGAGAGGACTAATATTTTCAGAGGAACAACAGATATTAGCTGACAACACTGAACATTGGACACTGATAATTACATTCTGGACTCCCATGTCATTCCAGCAGGGGGCAGTAAATCATGTATATATTAAAAGCATGTGTGATTTTATTTAATAAGTTCAATGTAAGTAAGTACATAATATAATTGTAAATACATTAAAAATACATGATGACAAGAAATTGAAAACACTTATTTCCATTGTAGTCCATTTCAAATCAAATGACAAGATAGAAGTAATAATATAATAAAATAAAATAATAATAGTGTGTATATGATAATAATAACCTAAACAATTTATAAATACATTAAGCCAATAAATTAACATTTAAAAATTATGTAATTAACAGAAAATAAAAGGGCTGAGTTCTTCTTCTAAAAACTGTTGAGGTCTAAGGTTCTGAAAACATTCTGGACTCACACACCATTTCAACTCATGATAGAAACTTTGCAAAATTTATTAACACCCTTGAAAAATGTCAGCTACCTATTTTCTAAACACTACCACTGAAGACAGTGGAACCCCACAGACAACACGCAAGTTTATCACAAAGATAATTTCCCACATCATCATCCAATTAAAATCAGTGACCTCAGCATGTTCAACTCACTGAAACACACCATAGCTGATATAAAAAGCGGATATCCAAATCACTGCATCCATAACTTTTTCACAAGAACAATATTTGTTTTTGGCCGTCAGCTTATTTGGAGTCCCATTCTGCTGCACTTTGTAGTGACATCTGCCTCTACATTAAATTCTGTCATATTAATCAGCCACTTGTAACTTTCAATTTATTGTTGCAAAGCAACAGTATTCAATTAAATTTCAAAGAGAGAGTAAATTTGATGGGATCCGCCCCAGAACCGGCGTGCTTCAAACACTCGTGCGCTGCAGAGTTCAGTGGCTGTAGCTTAGCATGGCGGACGAAGAGCTAATTCAGCCAGCACTGTCTTTGCTGAAGGCAAATGTTTGGGCGCATTTTGGATTTTATTATTTGCTGCATAAGAAAGAGCTTGACATGACTTATGTAGTGTGCAGAATCTGCAAAATGAAAGTCAAATACTTCGGAAACACTTCAAATCCGCAAGCCCACATGCTACACTATCACCCGGAGCTAAAAGATGGGCGCAGCGGTCTTTGCCGACTACTGACCAGCGCTTCACTATACTGCCAGCCAACTCCGAACGAGCAAAGCAGATAAGTAAATTTACATCTAGAATCACTTGATTAACCTTGTAAAGCTGCATTTTCTTAAACATAAACATTTTTTAAGTAATATAACTATTTCTCAGAGCTCTTTGAATCAAAAATCGATTCTGAATTGAATCGTCACCCCAAGAATCGGAATCAAATTGAATCATGAGTTGTACGAATCACATCCCTAGTAGGTCCTATTTTTAGGATGTTTTAGGAATCATCTTTTCATCCTGGGGAAAAATAGATTTCATTGACATACAATTTATTAAGAATGCAAACACCAATTTAACAAGCCAAAGCTAACCAGCTAGTTAATATTATTGGACAGGGCATAAAATATACAGTATTTATCCCACTAAAAATGTAAAACTTTTTAAAACAACTGGTAACAGAGTTGACTGGCTCAGTCTTAGGCCCACTGTACATTCTACTTGTTTGCACTCTGCGGACAGCCAGAGCAGAGGACAACAGCTAGGCAAAACTAAGGTTAACTGTATAATCACTTACTTTAAAAAGGTTTATTTAAAATTAGTGAGGTAAATATGTGTACGAGGTCTATTAGAAAAGTATCCTACCTTTTAATTTTTTTCAAAAACTATACAGATTTGAATCACATGCGATTACATCAGCCAACCTTGAACCCTCGTGCGCATGTGTGAGTTTTTTCACGCCTGTCGGTTACGTCATTCGCCTGTGGGCAGGCTTTGAGTGAGGAGTGGTCCACCCCTCCCGTTGGAATTCCTTTGTCTGAAAACTTGCTGAGAGACTGGCGCTTTGCTTTATCAAAATTTTTTCAGAACATGTGAGGCACATCGAAGTGGACACCATTTGAGAAATTCAGCTGGTTTTCGGTGAAAATTTTAACGGCTGATGAGAGATTATGGAGTGTTACTGTCGCTTTAAGGACTTCCCATGGAGCGGGACGTCGTGCAGCGCTCCGAGGCGCCGTCATCAGCCTGTTTCGAGCTGAAAACCTCCAAATTTACGCCTCTGTTGACCCAGGACGTCGTGAGAGAACAGAGAACTTTCAGAAGAGGTCGGGATCAGCAGTTTATCCGGACATTCCACTGTTAAAGGAGATTTTGTAATGAGAAGACGTGCGGACGGATTGGCGCGGCGGCAGGCAGCCGGCGCAGCACGCCGCCACAGGAAAAACACCTCCGTGTTGATAACCATTTGTAAAAACCAGGCAGCTTTTGATGGCTTTCAGTTGAGTATCTGAGAAATTGTTTAACAGCTGGACATGTTCCAACTTGTCCTTAAGGCTTCCAACGGAGGTCAGATACTTTTCTAATAGACCTCGTATTTTAACTCCACCATGAAGTGGTTCATGCAAATTGACACTTCGAGACATTTTTGCCCGTTTGGTGGCAACAAATAGTTGTTTTCTGTCTGATCCAACAATACTAACTAGCTGCTTAGCTTCTGCGTGCAAACACAGTGTTTCCATTCTAAATAATGTGCTGATTACCTCCGCCAAGGAGGTTATGTTTTCGGTCCCGTCCGTTTGTTTGTTGGTTGGTTGGTTGGTTTGTTAGCAGGATTACTCAAAAAAATCCTCAATGGATTTCAATGAAATTTTTACAAGGGGTGTATCTTGGTGTAACTTAGAAGTCATTCAATTTTGGTAATGATTTGGAACACAATCCGGATCCAGTCATTTTTTTTTTTAAAGATTCTTTATCATTGCAGGATAGGGCCAATTTCCACATTTTTGCATCTAACTTCATGAAGATGGGGCACAAAGGCTGAACAAAAATGACGTTACGACAACAATAATTTAGCATTTGTTTCTCCTCATTGAATAAACTTATTAGAAAAAAAAAACTTGTGTAGTTCATGAAGTTTCTCTTTATAAATACATTTGCTGAAGATCCAAGGGTTTAACCACTGAATCTGAAACATGATGGTAAATGCGTGAAACGACGTGGAATAAGTCTCTTTGCCAAAGGGTATTCCATGTGGCATCAGTGACCCTTGGCGGAGGTTTGAGCTCTCCAAGTGCTTCCAGTTAAATTTATTTTTGTCCCAAATAAAAGATGACTCCCAAAACATTTAATAGAGCCTCATTAAAAAAAAGAAAGATGAATGTGTCGTTTAACATTATTTTACAGCAGCTCACCGCTACATCTAAGTGAATCTACAACTTAAATGGGGTTACTTCATTGGAGAGTATGTTGATTTGTCATGAATGTCTGGGAAAGAGAGAAAAAGCCAGCAAGAAATAGCTTAAACCAATGTCACAGTGTGTGTTTGTAGATACTGCCTGTGTTGTGGGTAATCTCTGATAAGGGAAACATGATGTGCCAGTTTGTTTCCCTTACTCCCAACCGTTTTTCTTCTCTGTCTGAGAAAGGGTGGGGTGGGGAGGGGGCAGCAGGAGCTGTGCCTGCCCAAGGTCACACTAGCCTGTGTGGGCAGAGGGTGATGTGATGGAGTGGTAGCTCTGTTGGGCACAATGCCAACTTTCCTCTGCTGCACCCATGCACAGATAAAGCTATCTCCTTTGTGCTACTGTGGGCCTTGCTACTCCGAACCTGTGGGCCTTTGCTGCCTACAGTTTTGTGGGATCCCATCAAGAACATTCAGAGTGGTAAAAGAGTTCAAACTAAAGGTCAGGTATGTGCAGAAATTAACATTTTTATGAGAAAACTAAATCTGAATGAGTGGATGATGGCAAGAAGTATCAGGTGTAGCAGCTGAATACCCAGCAGTTTTCATCTTGCATGTAAACTACATGAACAAGCTCTGGGTTAAAAAGACCACCAAATAGTACATGCACAACATACTTCCCACACACATCATATGGTTGCTATGAGCACTGACCTGTAAAACCCATAAAACAAAACAAAACAAAAAATTAAATGCTCAAAATTAGTAATGAATACAGACAGAAAAGTAGCCTGCTTGAGGAGGACCATTTTCATGTCTGCTCAAGTTGATCACAAACAGTAAGCCATTTAAAAAAAGATCCCAAAGAAATGTAACTTTCCTCAAAACACCAGAAATTCTTTATTTGGGAGGCTAAAGCCGTGGTCACAACCCGCCGTACTTGCAAAGTCTACTTGCAAAAACGTGGGCTAAATTTGGAGATCCGTACGTCGTTAAGTACTGCCTCAGTACAAATTTAGGAGCACGCAGACACGCCGTAGCGGTTTTAGTGCATGCAGAACTTTCACTGCGGTCAGGCTGCGGATTCACCAGCAGTACAGATGACACACGTTGTGAGTACTGCCTCAGTACGGATTCAAAGCAGCACATTTTCATTCAATTACTATTGAATTAACCAAATCCGTACGTAGGCAGTACGGATTACGGCACTCACCACATACTATGGAGGCCAACAGACTTGCATGCACAACGCAGCTTCTCACTTGAACTTGGACTTTATTTCCAAACGTCAGCAACACACACTCCACAGCTTCAGTCTGTTAACTAGCTGTAACTTTTTGAGGCAAGTAAACACTCGTACAACTGACCGCTGCAGGCTGGACATGCTCATGCATCGCCGACGCCGAAAAACACCTGCCGCTCCAGTCCCGCTCATAAAAAAGAAAAGCGACCCCCCCCCCACACACACTGCTTTATTGTCAACTCAATCGTTACACTCCTAGAGACGTGCGTTGAACGTACTCCCTCCCTCCTCTTGCTACTGCCTCCGTATGTTTTCACAAAAACGTAGTGGCCGTGGCATCCGCAGAAAACGTACGGCGAAAAAAAAAAAAAAAAAAACGCACAGTGGGTTGTGACCGGGGCTTAAGGGTCAGATAGTCTTTCATTTTTAGCAGTTTTGTGTAACTGCAGACAAAACATACATAAAAGGGAAAGTACACTTTCAACTATCAAAACACGTCATTCTGCAACTGCTGATGGAGGCACGCACTCGCACACACAAAATTTGCTTGAAATTATGTGAAGTGACCCTGAAGGGCCATTTGACTCAATTACATTTCGTACAAACAATGACAGCGTTGAGCACAATATAATTTGTTGAGCATGGCTGCCTATTTGGACAAAAAGAAAAACACATAATAAATTATTCTAACATAAACAAATTCGCACTTGTACAGAAAAATACAAACCAAAAACCACTCTCACTCACAGATATGATCTTTGCTTGTCCCTGTCAAATACTGTTTAATTATCTTCTTTTTTCCAATATTTTCTTGACCAAGAACAACATTTTCAACTGGTTAGGTCACAAATGATGCAAGTCAGCTTAATCTGGGACAGAAACCATCATATTTTCCCCAAATATATAATCACTCACTCACTCATCTTACTCCAATTAAGGGTCACGGGGGTAGGCTGGAGCCTATCCCAGCAGTCACAGGGCGTGAGGCGTGGTACACCCTGGACAGGACGCCAGTCTGTAACAAAAAGCCTCACCCCTTCAATAAACATGTTGCAATCTATGGTTAAAAGACATGTTGCACTTTATTTAACATCCCAGTTAGCAACACAACAATTTCAATTTATTTTCATTTATATAGTGCCAAATCACAACAAGGTTGCCTCAAGGCGCTTCACACAAGTAAGGTTAACCTTATCAACCCCCAGAGCAACAGTGGTAAGGAAAAACTCTGAGGAAGAAACCTCAAGCAGACCAGACTCAAAGGGGTGACTTTCTGCTTGGGCCATGCTACAGACACAAATTACAAAACAATTCATAAAACGAACATACTACAACATCAATGTATTCATGATTATAAGTCTATCCATGGACATGCAGTAATAATTAGTGATCCCTGATGTCTTTTATTGCTAATTATCTCTCCCACTGTGTGAGTTAACAGGTGCATTTCTGGATAATGTCTTTTGTCTACATTTATCGGCGTGACCTACATTTTAAAATAAGCAGAAACATCCCGATGGCCGACAGAGTGAAATGAATGCGGTTATGTCCAATAATGAAGCTTTCATTTAAAAGTGATGGCTCAGAATTACAGAGGTTATACAGAGAGAAGGCACACTTCACCCCAAAACCCTAAACTTTTTCAGAATCTGTCTGATTTTGGAACCTAACGTGTGGGGATGTTGCTGTTTGTATCACAGGACACTGTTTTACTGCTGCCATGAATACTGATGTGGAATGTCTCCATGATGCTGTTTTTACAGACTGCCTGAAAACGCAGGTGTATTTGTTACATTGGAAAAAAAAAAATCAGAATCCGTTATTTTCAGGAGATAATGGACTTTCTATCTAATGTGCCAGAATCGTGAGAGAACTTGAGGACCTGGCAGCGGCGCTGCAGCTGGACATTACTCTCTGGCTGTGATCGCGTCTAAGGACTTATAGTGGACCTGCACATTGTTCTCCAGCTGGTGATCCAGACTTGGGGACTCTTTGGTGGAGTGGACCATATATATTTAATATTGGAAATCATTCTACAAATGGGTGAGTGCTCTGTTCAGTTTTTTTCCCCCTTTTGTATTTTTTTTTCCTCCTCAGTGGAGCTGGTAGGCTTTATTAGCCGAGGTCATCAAATATGGCCATTGGGTATTGTGAAGCCTTTGTGTCCGTCCATGCTCAGCTTAAATCCAGTCCAATTATGGCCAGAGTCGTTCAATTCACAGGGAACATTCTTGGGACACAGACCTTGAACAAGTTCAAAGATGGCTAACTTTGACCTATAGAGGCGCACCTAAATGAGGCAGGCTATGTATTCAGAGGTGATCTGTTCAAAGGAAGGAATGCTGGTTGCGCAAAGTTATTCAATGTCGGTGAGTATTAACAAAATGCTGCTTGCTGCCCTTTACTGTAAGTTTCACACATATCCCTGGGTACGGAAAAACAAAGGCAACCGCTTTACATCTGACATTTAGCATCTACAGTAGCTTGACATTCTCAATATCTTATAATGGGATGGTAAGATATCAATGCAGTGTTAAATCAAAACCATACCAGTTCGCCACCTACAGTCGTTCCTCTTCAACTGACACGGTGGCATGCCATTTAATCCTAGGATTTTAAGGCACCACTTTGGAGCAGACTTAGGAAAAAGAATAACTTGATCAAATGTAATCCATTTTAACATACATATATCGCAAACTTTTTCATCACACCAGAACCTAAAAGTTGTACACAGAGCCTAATTTAAAGAAGGTACACCTGCGACTGCTCACACGGAAAATCAGCCAGGCAGAGACGTCTGGTGGTTAACATAAGTGACCCAGTGTCTCGATGAGATGACCTACCCGCTGAGAGCATCTCCACCGCACAAATGTGTATGCGTTCTCTCTACCCCAGACTTTAACACCTCCCCCCATCGAGTTTATCTATCTTTGTTTACCGCACAACTGCGCATACGCATCTCCCCATCGTTATGAGCTCTCCGTCATCTAATGACAATATTCTGCTTTAATGACAGCGTGTGTACATGCAAGTCTTCACCTTTTTTTCCTTTATTGAAAGACACATTACTGTATCTTCATGTAAAGACAAAACTTATGTGGGTATTCTACTTTTCTATGATGGGTGAGGTGCGCATGCAAAGTTGCGCTGTGGAGCTCAGGGAGGAGACAGTCACCTGTCAAGATGAACTCCATGACCGAAGAAAACCCACGTAAGTTTTGTCTTTACATAAAAATACAGAAATAAGTATCTTGTCAATTTAAAAAAGTAAAGACTTGCATGTACACGCTGTCTTTAAAGCACAATATTGTCGTTAGATGACAGGGAGCTCAGCTCGACACACGTAACTGTTGATTTGCACTACAGGGAGATCAACTTGAACACCAGCCTTTAAAGAAGGCCGGTGCTTATTTAAGGCTGGCATTTTTTCTTTTTTCCAAGCGGAGGTCAAAACCTGGCAATTAAATGAGGCAGACTTGTATTTAAGGTCAGGCCTTTAATCAAGGAAATACAGTAGAACAGAATTCAGTCCAACAAGAAACTAAACAAATAAGGGGAATGAAGTTGCATTCTGCCCAAACTGAGATGTTATACACACAGAGACACAGAGAGAGAGAGAGAGAGAGAGACAGAGACAGAGAGAGAGAGAGAGAGAGAGAGACACAGAGAGAGAGAGAGAGAGAGAGAGAGAGAGAGAGACAGAGAGAGAGAGAGAGAGAGAGAGAGAGAGAGAGACAGACAGACAATGGGTAGGGAGAATAACAATCCCTGCCACACTTGCCACTAGTGTCGTCTTATGATCAGTTCTGTGAGGACAGGCTGCTTTTTTGGTATGTGTAACAGCCATATCTAGAAATGTCCGAGGAGAAACATAATGACAGCCTCAACAGTGATGGTCTCTGCTGAGAAGGACTTCCTTTCCAACTGTGCAGCAATCAAGGGGTGTAGACACATGTTGTAGACAAGGAATTCCAGGAAAAAGAGGAAATACATAAAGCCACACAACAGAAGGAAGGGCAAACCTTGAGACAACACCCAGCTATAGATAAACAGAATTATACAGTAGACCACTGTGGAGAAAAAAGAAATCTATACAGCAGAACATCTTTCTCACAAAGACAGGTTGATAGAGATGTTAATTAGTAGCATTTTTACTCTGTTAGGAACCTCTAAAATGAAGACCAGCAAGATGCTACTTTATCAACATTCCTACAGAGAAAAACAAACAAACAAACAAAAAAAAAACTCAGAGCATCAATGACAGAGCTCATCCAGATTTATTCTCCAACTATTTTTCCACACCATGCAGTTGAAGAAAATGAAATACTACAAGTAAAATTCTTTACTGATAGCTGTAAATTTTCAAAGCGTCAAGTCATTTTATCTTTTAAACTTTTATGTAAATATACTTGTGAATGAAACCTGAACAACCATGTGAAATGTTCACAGCAGTGCATAAACTGTCCTGGGGGATAGTAATTTACACACTGCTGTAAATATTTTTGCTGGTAGTTCAGGTTCTCTCTCTTGATTGCACTGTAAATTTTCTTGAAAGATGTGTTCTTTTGGTGAATTTCTTATTGAAGCAACAATGTGATTTGGGAACATGACCTATTAAGGGAAATGTTTGTATTTTCACCACCCAAAGTCTATATTTTGCATAAAACTCCAATTTCTGCCAAGAACTGAAGAAGCAGCAACATTTTGGGTAAATTTCAGTTTTTCACCACAAAAAAGTCCTTATTTCTCCTCATTTCTAAATTCTGCAAGGAAAAATTGCAAACTGTGTTTAAATGCAACAAACAAAAGCACTGGGATAAAACTCCATAAAGAACTGCAGAAGAAGCCTTTTCTATGAATTGTGGACAGAGAAAAGATAATTCACCATGACATTAAGGTGCATAACTCACTCCAGTCAATGCTGTCTCTTAAAAATTTATATAACATATACCAGATTATAAATTACTTATTCCAAGTATTTAACTTGTGCAGTCACTGATAAAACTGATAGAAGTAAACTTAGCGAGAATGTGTCAGAAAAATGCACAAGAGATTAATCACCATTTTTTTCCCATAATCATTATGTAACCTTGGGGACTGACTTTTAGCAAGCTGAAAGTCATTGTGTTGCATCTGTGGCCACTTACTTTCATACTCAAATTTACTCCAGTTTGTCAATCCAGGTTGCCTTTTGTATTCAGGAGGAAATAAACCCCTGTCAAATACATTTAAATAAGACCGAAAAGCACAAGCATTAATAAATACTGTGTGTGCCAAAAGGATTCACAGCACTTTACTTTTTCCACATTTTATATTACAGCCTTATTCCAAAATGGATTAATTCTTTTTTCCCCTCAAAATTCTACACACAATATCCCATAATGACAAAGAAAGCTTTTTTTTTAAGATTTTTGCAAGTTTACCAAAAATAAAACAACTAAGAAATCACATGTACATGACTATTCACAGCCTTTTCCATGAAGCTCAAAATTGAGCTCAGGTGCATCCTGTTTCCACTGATCACCCTTGAGATGTTTCTCCAGCTTAACTGAGACTCCAACTGGGGTACATTCAGTTAATTGGACATGATTTGGAAAGGCACACACCTGTCTACATATAGGGTTCCACAGTTCACAGTGCATGTCAGAGTAACCAAGCAATAAGTCACAGGAATTGTCTGTAGACCTCAGACAGGAATGACTTGAGGCACAAATCTGGGGAAGGGTACAGAAACATTTCTGCTGTTTTGAAAATCCCAATGAGCACAGTGGCCCCCATCATTCCATAATTCTCACTAGCGTTATAACAGAGCAATGACCCGTTATACTGCCTGAAAAAATTACACTGGAATTGGGCCATTACATTGTTTTTGAGGATGTGTAGTAGGAAAATTATTATTTCTCTACGTTGATTGTCAACCCGCTGCGCAGCGGGACCACAACTTATTCATCAACAACCATCAAAGCCATTTAAAGATGTCAATTGTGACTCACCTTTCTGTTGATTAAAGTCACTAACTGGGACTCTTTTTTTTTTTTTTTTTTTTTTTTTTTTTTTAATTGTTGCAGGCAAGAAGGAAGAATCATCCATCATTTCACACCAGACAGTTTTAGTTCGTTCCTCATTTCATGAGGCAGCCAACGACGTGGTTCTCTGGCAAGTACTGGACCATTAATATCTCCCAGTTTGTAAACTGAAGTTACTGTCCCTCATGTAAAGAAAAAAAAATAAAAACAACAACAACAATAATAATAATATCCTCTGTGTGTTGTTGGAAAGAAAATTGTTCATGGCCTGGCACCTCCCTACCTAGCTGACCTAATTAAACCCTACGTACCGGCCCGGGCTTTGCGTTCTCAAGGTGCAGGTCTACTTAGTGTCCCCAGGGTGAACAAAAAGTCTGCAGGTCACAGTGCTTTCTCTTATCGGAGTTCCGGACGTTATTCCAGCCACGTTTCTCCCTAAGCAAGTAAGTCATGTTTCCAACAGGGCAGATGCTACATGTCTAAAAGAGAGACTATCATTTTGGTATTTTCTCTAAAGTTATCAGTGGTATGGTGCTCATAGCGGTAGACATTGCATCAATTAGTGTGCCTGAATCACGCACACTTCATATGCAAATAGCCATAATGTTGTTAAAGCACATTTTAAAGTTATACATAATACCGTGAAACCGCGGTATTTTTGCCCACGGTTATCATACCGTATATTATACCTCGTGTTCATATACTACTGACTTGAAGACATTTAGATTGTAGACCTCACAATTAGCATCTTGAAACAAAACTGATTAAATGCATTTACTTGTAGTGCCTCAATACACATCCACTGTGATGAGACTGTCAACCCAATGCTGAGGTTTCAAGTAATTTATATTTTCAGACTGTGACAAGTGCTTTTCCATTATGAAGTGGGTCACGACCCCCTTCCAAAACAGACTGGAAGAAGAAACCCTGGACAACCTCCTTATGATTTCTACTGAAGGAGATGACGCAGAAACATTCAGCTTTGAATCAGCTTGCAACAATTGGGACAGGATGAATAAAAGAAGAAATTATGTTACTACCTGAGCATTCTTTGATCAAATCTATGACAGAAATGTACATGTAATGGTTTTAGTTTCAATAAATGTTGTTGTGAGTTCATGATTTGGGTGTTATTATGAGCTTAAGTACCTGATTGTCCAATATTTTGGAAACATGGTATCTAAAAGGTAAAAATATCATTGTCTAAGTTAATTCCAGAGCAATTTGGTAAATTTAGATTGACAAAGAAGGCCATTTATATGCGCATAAAAACTTCAGGGGGCTTTGCCAACCCTGGGCCCCCCACCGGGGTGCTGTCTGAGCGGCCCCAGAACCCCCCGGCTTTTTAATGTGATTTTTCCCTCCCCTTACTCTGCTAAAAAATCCTGGTTAGAACCCAGAATGGAAGAAGTTCGGATCTACCAGGACTCTTCCTAGAGCTGGCCTCCCATCCAAAATGAGCGACTGGGGGAGAAGGGCCTTAGTCAGGGAGGTGACCAAGAACCCGATGGTAACTGTCAAAGCGCCAGTATTCCTCTATGGAGAGAGGAGAACCATCCAGAAGGACAACCATCTCTGCAGCAATCCGCCAATGAGGCCTGTATGGTAGAGTGACCAGACGGAAGCCACTCCTTAGTAAAAGGCACATGGCAGCCAACCTGGAGTTTGCCAAAAGGCACCTGAAGGACTCTCGGAGCATGAGAAACAAAATTCTCTGGTCTGACGAGACAAAGATTGAACTCTTTCGCGTGAATGCCAGGTGTCATGTTTGAAGGAAACCAGGCACCATCCCTACAGTGTAGGGCTGCCACAAGCGATAATCAACTAGTCACTGATTATTTTTGCAATTAGTCGACTAATCTGATCATACATAAATTACGTCTTATCGCACCAGCATGCAGCTGTTATTTGTCTTTAAATGTTGCTATTGTTTATTACATCATTTAATTATTTTAGTATGTGTTATTGTTGGCAATATTGTTTTAATAAATTCTTGCCAATAAAGCAAATTGAAAATGAGAGAAAGAGAGAGAGCGCGAGAGAGAGAGACCTCAAAGGTTGTATCATATTTCTTTTCCATCATTGTGGCCAAGTGAGATCAGTCTTGTGTCAGTCTCCAAAATGTTCAAGATTGCTTTAGTCAGGATTTTTGCTTGCTGAGGTTGTGGATGCTGTTGGCTTAGTAACAAAGTTGTTCAATTAAGAGGAACGTATTGTTTAGCACTGTAACTTAGCATTATAAAACATTAGCATTATCATGTTGCCTATTCAAACATGGCATCACTGTTATAATGTTACAGCAAACACATAACGTGTGGTAAGGCTAATGAAATCGTCATCGTTAATGTTAGCATTTACAGCTATCAGTATAAGTAAGTAGCTCACTATAGATGTTAGTGTTAGCCACTAACTAGCCAATTAGCTTACCGAGATGACTGGCCCTCTTCATCAGCATCAGCCACAACATGCTTCCTTCTCAGATGGTCCTGCATCGCTGTTGTAGTCCCGTGGAAGGCAAGTTCTGCCTTGCAGATTTTGCATTGCACATTTTTCTCTTTAAGTTGTTTAAGATTTTCCCAAACATTTGAGCTCCGTTGCCAGCTAGACATGATATTGTTTGGGCTTTTCTGATGACATCACAGCTGACCTGGATTACCACAACTGTGCATGTTCGTCAAGGACATTAAGGCCGCAGAAGGAACAGCGGCGTATCTGAGAGAAAAACAAATCTTAAAAAAAAAAAAAAAGAAGATGGCGTTTATTATTAAATTAGTTGCCAACGATTTTGAAAGTCAACATAATTGTGACTAGTTGATTAATCGTGGCAGTGCTAACACAATGACAAATTTACTGTTATGTTCTCAAATGTGTTGCTGTGTTGACCAGAATGCCACATTTACAGTGCACACATTTATGAGCATATGGCAGCAGTGGTGGTGGAGATGGAGGGAGCTGGCTGACTGATGCTTTGCTTAAGCACAATATTACAGATCTTTTATGTTATTCTGAGAAATGGACACACATTTTCAGCTCAATATGAAACTGTGGGGGGGCCTGGGGGGACAAATTAGTTTTTGGCGATCTGCCACAGTCTAGTTAGCAAATGTGAAAACTTGATGTATGAGAATAATTTTTGGGATGTACAATTCTGCATCTCTCACCAAGATCCTCGTGGTAATATGGTGAACCCTTTTCTGTCAGATGGTTTGAGTTATCTATGTGTTGTAGTAATCAGTTATAAAACTGCAGACAGCTAGCATATAGATCGTAAAATTCAATTTCAATTTATTTCATTTATATAGCGCCAAACCACAACAAAGCTGCCTCAAGGCGCTTCACACAAGTAAGGTCTAACTTTACCAACCCCTAGAGCAAGCACACAGGCAACAGTGGTAAGGAAAAACTCCCTCTGTTGGTAATTGAGGAAGAATCCTCAAGCAGACCAGACTCAGAGGGCTGACCCACTGCTCCCACAGTTACAAGGTTTTTACAAAAGTTTTAACAAAGCTGAAGAAACAGGAAACCAAAGCAACATCAAAACAAAGTGCAATTATTGAGATGATCACACAAGCATTTGCGCAGCAGGCAGGGGGTTATCCAGCACCCTGGGGTGCAGGGTCAGCAATCCTCCATCACGCCACCAGTAGGCCTGTCATCACGGCAAAGTTTGTTCCAAAAGCAGACTGCAGTGTGCTGCATCAGTTTCAGGCATGGCATATCGTGGTCAGTCCAGCGCCCTATGGTGTGCAGCTGACAGTGTGATGTTGTCCGTACCTCGAACAGAGAGAAAAAGAGCAGAATCAGTCGGCCAGAAAACCTACACCTAGAGTATAGTGTGCCAACAATAAAGAGACAGGAAAGCAGAAAGAATATTAAGGTGGTTGCCGGATGCTAGCTCTAAGTTTCACTAACAGACCAAGAATTTAGACGAAGTGAGGCTGAGACTTGTTCCGTTGGTAGTAAGATGAATGAATAAAAATATTTTCTTATCTTCGCTATTTATTTGTCGTCAAGGGATGGGTATCGGGAACCAGTTCTTTTCGGGTATTAATTAATAATTAAGAAATTATTCGATCCACCGACATCCATAGCCTTTTTGCTTAACGATTCCCTTATTGGTCCTTCAGAGTGGCCGTTGTTTTGAGGGTGTTTGTCAGGAAAATGATCATTTCTCTACCTTTATTACAGACCCTGCAGCGGGTCTGTAATCAACCGTTTCTGCAGCGCGGCTTTGCTTTGAACCAATGAAGCAGTGCTTCGATCTGCTGCTTCGTTGGCTCATTGTTTCGCTCCTCTTGAGAAGTGGCAACTTCACTTCTTAACTCTTCTCAAAGCCATTAAAATATGTCAATCATGAGTCACTTTTGTGCAGATTAAAGTGACTAACTGGGACTCCTGTCTTGTAGCAAGAAAGAAATGACAATCGTCCTCTGTTCTGTTGCTCCAAACGCTGTGCCACTCTCGGCTGCATCGAGTCTGCTCGTAATTTATAACTTCAAAGTGAATTGCCGTTTAAATCAAATGAAACCTCTTTCCAAACGTTGTAATACAAACAATAAACTGCAATTGATCAAAATGTTTTTTTCCCTCCCAAAATAAGATGTCCTGCGCTGATGTCCAGCAGCCCAAGACTGCATGGCTGCAGACCTACAGACCCCAGCAGCCAGCTGAGCTCAGCTCAGATATATGGAGAGATAATCATGCCATTAATGTCTGAAAGGAAATGCTTTTGACAAAAAGTACAGATTTTGTTTATTTCTATTTATATCCAGAGATCAAGGATCCAGTGACCAATTTCATATTTATTTCCTCAATAAAATGTTGCTGACATAGAAAACCTGTAAAGCCTATTTGTACTAAACAGAAAATTCACAGGAGGTATCGATAAGGGAATCGAATCGGTAAGCGGAATTGATAATGGTATCGATAGATAAAATCTTATCAATACCTATCCTTATTGTCGTGTTCACAAAAAAGAGCAATGCAATTTAGACAGGGAAATAAGACAATCAATTACTGCTGTGCCTGTAGGATATAGCAGCACTGCACCAATTATGATTCCGTATTTTACTATCATGTTTGTGTGTGTGTGTGTGTGTGTGTGTGTGTGTGTGTGTGTGTGTGTAAATCATGGTTACACTGATGATATCTAGAAGCAAACCACCGAGTGTGTAGGTGTGGAGGGGATTCATTCTTAAATACAGCTAGTCGTCATTAACTGTCTTTCTCAGTACTCTAGTTCTGAGATGAGGTTAAATGCACAGTGAGATACAATAGAAATAGAAGAGTGTTTAGTCGACCTTCTGGTTTAGCAAAAAAGAAGAACTTAGCGGTTGTTTTAGAAAACAAAAGGTGCAGCCTTGAGGTGGTAACTCAGAGTGACAGGCTGTGATTAGCATGAAGTGTTCTCCTTGACCAACAAAGACAATAAGTCTACACCATGTAAAAAAAAAAAATGTTCTGAGTAGGGATGAGCCTTTTTGGTGAGAGAGAGTTCTGTAATTTAATACAATGTGATGGGCAAAATGGTGTATTCATACTGGATCATATTATCTCCTGTAAGAGATGTGATAGCACATTGTGGATATTATTTCATGTATACATGTTTTCCATGTACCTTCTGCATCATATTACAGTGAGCATTGCAACAGAATATTTCCTTGACCAAGGAGGTTATGTGATTCCAGTGGAATACAATTTCAAGAAGAATAATCCACAAATGTTGAGCACTGATTCGTAGACCGAACTGAATTATAGATGACTTTTTTAGCTTTATTTTTCAAAGTCGCCAGAGAGATCTCACTGAAACATATGTCAAATGATGGTGAAATGTTTTCCCCTCGCTGAAATATACATTTGGATGGAGTTACAGTACTTTAAGAAATAGAACTGCAGTTCAATGCAACAATGTTGTTAAATCCAATGTCAATTTTAACGACTGTTCAGTCTCAGATGAGGTATTTGTTTTCAAAGTGGCCTTCTAGTTAATTATTTTTATTATCACCACAGGACTACAACTAACCTTCAGGAAAAATGAGTTCTGACCAATTTATCAGAACATTTTGTTTGAAATTATTCAAACAGGATAAAGAGAACAGCAGCTTTTGGAAAAACTGTCCTTTCAAGAACAAGTGTTTGATCTAAATTTCCAGTCATAACCAGGACAACACAGCGCTTTTTATCCCACACAGAAAAGGTGAAAACACCAGACATACCAGACAACCACAGGTTTATAGTGGTGACAGTGACGTGGGCTGATGTGGAGGAGAAATCATCCTGTCAAGACTGAATGGTTGTTCATCTGTGTAACATGGAAGCAGTGTTTCAAGCATCAGGCACCCAAATTTTTTGTTGTTCATATAAATTATCTTGAGATTGCTATTACCCTGGTGAGGAAGCCCAATTTCAACCATGTATCAGTCTGTTATCTGTGGTTTTGTCATGTACAGTAGTGTTCAGAATAATAGTAGTGCTATGTGACTAAAAAGATTAATCCAGGTTTTGAGTATATTTCTTATTGTTACATGGGAAACAAGGTACCAGTAGATTCAGTAGATTCTCAAAAATCCAACAAGACCAAGCATTCATGATATGCACACTCAAGGCTATGAAATCGGGCTATTAGTAAAAAAAAAAGTAGAAAAGGGGGTGTTCACAATAATAGTAGTGTGGCATTCAGTCAGTGAGTTTGTCAGTTTTGTGGAACAAACAGGTGTGAATCAGGTGTCCCCTATTTAAGGATGAAGCCAGCACCTGTTGAACATGCTTTTCTCTTTGAAAGCCTGAGGAAAATGGGACGTTCAAGACATTGTTCAGAAGAACAGCGTAGTTTGATTAAAAAGTTGATTGGAGAGGGGAAAACATATGCAGGTGCAAAATATTATAGGCTGTTCATCTACAATGATCTCCAATGCTTTAAAATGGACAATAAAACCAGAGACACGTGGAAGAAAAGAAAACAACCATCAAAATGGATAGAAGAATAACCAGAATGGCAAAGGCTCACCCACTGATCAGCTCCAGGATGATCAAAGACAGTCTGGAGTTACCTGTAAGTGCTGTGACAGTTAGAAGACGCCTGTGTGAAGCTAATTTATTTGCAAGGATCCCCCGCAAAGTCCCCCTGT